>NC_041808.1:25229225-25862895 GCF_900964775.1 Scleropages formosus
CCCCGAGGTCCATGCAACATTGCAGAGGCGTGTCAACCATGAAAGCCCTGCAACATCCAGGGCCTTAAGCATTTCTGGGCGGATCTCATCCACCCTGGTGCTTTGCTACTGTAGAGCTTACCAACTAGCTCAGTGACTTCCACCAGGGAAATGGACTCTGACAGCTTGAAAGCCTCAGGCCCTGACTCCTGTAGGGGGGCTTATCACTTGGGTTTAAGAGTTCTTCAAAGTGCTCCTTCCACCTCCCGACAATTTCCTCATCAGAGGTCAGAGTTTCTCCACTCCTGCTAAACACAGCCTGAGCGAAACCCTTCCGACCCCTTCTGAGCTGCCGGATGGTTCTTCAGACCCTCTTTGAAGCCGACCGATAGTTGTTTTCCATAGCCTCTCCAAACTCCTCCCATGTCTGGGATTTTGCTTCTGCAATCGCAGCCGCTGCTGCCTTTTCGCCTGCCGGTACCTGTCTGCTGAGTCAGGAGTCCCCAGAGCCAACCAGGCCCTAAAGGCCTCCTTCTTCAGCTTGACGGCTTCCCTCACCACCGGTGTCCACCAGCGGGTTCTCGGGTTGCCGCCCTGACTGGCACCAACAAGCTTTTGGCCACAGCTGTGCCTGGCTGCTTCCACAATGGAGGTTTTGAACAGGATCCATTCAGACTCCATGTCCCCTACCTCCTCTGGGACATGGGAGAAGCTCTCCCGGAGGTGTGAGTTAAAATCATTCTGGATAAGGTCCTCTGACAGTCGTTCCCAGCACACCCTCATTAAACGACTGGGCCTACCGGGTCTGTCCATCAGTTTTCCCCGCCATCTGATCCAACTCACCACCAGATGGTGATCGGTTGACAGCTCAGCACCTCTCTTCACCCGAGTGTCCAGAACATGTGACCTCAAGTCAGAAGAAACGACTACAAAGTCGATCATTGACCTTTAGCCCAAGGAACTTTGGTACCAAGTATACTTATGAGCATCCTTGTGTTCGAACATGGTGTTTGTTATGTACAAACCATGACTAGCACAGAAGTCCAATAACATTTCACCATTTGGGTTCAGATCGGGCTGGCTGTTCTTCCCAATCACCCCCCGCCAGATTTCCCAGTCATTGCCAATGTGAGCATTGAAGTCCCCCAGCAGGACTATGGAGTCTGTAGGTGGGGCCCTGTCCAGAACCCTCCCACCTTCTCCAAGAAGGCCGAATACTCTGAACTGCTCTTTGGTGCATAAGCACACACAACAGTCAAAGTTTTCCTCTCTGCGACCCTAAGTCGCATTGAGGTGACCCTCTCGTTCACCAGGGCAAACTGCAACTGTATGGCAGCCAGTCAGGGGCTTGTGAGTATCCCCACACCCACCCGGTGCCTCTCACCTCGTGCAACTCCTGAGAAGGAGAGGGACCACCCGTTATCGAGGAGTTTGGTTCCAGAGGCAACACTGTGAGTGGAGGTGAGCCCAACTATATCTAGTTGGTATTTCTCAACCTCCTGCACCAGTTCCGGCTCCTTCCCTGCAAAGTGAGGTGACATTTCACGTACCAAGAGCCAGTTTTCGTCGCGAGGGGCCGTGACGCCATGCACCTCCCGCCGCCAGGTCTACATATCACCGGACCCCCATGCTGGACCTTGCAGGTGGTGGGCCCACATGGCACTTTCTTCTACCACAAGGTAACATTTTACAGGGCCTAGTATATACGATAGTACTACCTGTTGCTGGCTTGCACAGCTAATAACATTGCACTGAATACTCTAAGAATAAAAAAATCATTTTAAAGATAGACAAAGTGCTCCATATTTAAATCAATAGATGTGTACTGATCAACTGCTGGCTATTCAGTTTTTTACCCATTCATTTATTCTTTTTCATATTTTCTTACAAATGTTATATCAGCTTGGGTTCTTGTGTCATGCCCTTGACTAGATGTAATTTTCTCAAGGACAAACAACCCATTTATCTATAGAGGAGTATATCTGCAATCTTGAACTGATCAAAGACCTTTCCGTGAAAAACAAATACTGTTTTTGTGAGTCTGACATCTCCCAGTAGGACAAATTTAAGAATTTTTCCTGGATCTGTCATACCCAACAAATCCATTTTCAGTGGCTCTGTCATGCCATGCCCGATATATATTTACAGCATTGACCTTATTCTGGGGTTCTCCATTAAATTCCCTTTACTTTTCCTTATGCAACTCACTGCTGAATTTCGGGACTTGAGGCGAGACACTGGAAATCAGGGCTCCTGAAACAGTTGTTGGAAATCCTCGAGGGCAGGGCTGGCTGCATGGTTCCTCTGGGAGGGAAAGGATGGGGCCAAGTGTAGGGCAGTCCTGGGCGGTCTGATGCCACTGGTGATACCCCCCTTTGATTATTTAGAGGGGAAAAAGTTAAAGATGAAAAACACCTGATAAGAAACTGTGACAACATGATCAGGCATGTCTTTTAAAAAATTTTTTCCTGAACAAAGTACTTTAACTGCTTTCTTCCTTTGTTTCGGACACTCAACCATGTTCTGTTCCTTTCGTTTACTGGAATATTCTAAAAGTTTTTTAGCATCACCAATGCATTCCTGCATTCAGTGTTTTTTTTTAATCAATATGCCATAATCAGATAATCTCATATGAAAATTTGTGTCCTCAAAGACATCCTGTAATCAGTGTTATCCATATTCCAAAGCACATATCTTAAATGCTTTAGAGTGAACCCCAAAGATCCATTTTGCGATGTGATTAATCAGGGACTGCAGTGAAATCTCATCCGAAGAGCTAAAATACATGCAGATACTGAAGTTATAACAATTACTGCTGGATGTTTTACAAAAACATCCTATTTCTGTAGTTGTTCTCTGTGATCCATGTTTAATCTCAGTATAAATACATCTATTACATAACATAACAAATTATTCAATTTTCTGTAGCTGACTGCAATAACACTGGACACACAGCAGTCTGTTGATGATAATCATCTAAATTCAAGAACTGGTTCTATATTAAGAAATAAACTTGCTGTTATTTATATGTAAGTAATGGGAATAATGCTGTTCTATTATGGAATATTAAATTTTTTCAGTCTTTTATGTTACTTTAGAACTGTGATGACTAATATAGACATGCAGCAGGGTGTCAGAAAGAAGTCGACACCTTTCATAAGGCATAATTTAAGCACTTCTTCTTACGCATTTTGAAAAAAACTGATCGGCACAGTGGTGTGACGATTCTCACGTTCACCAGCAAACACCACAAACACGACTCCTAGCCAAAGCTACAATCACAGAGGAGCCGCTGCTTGAAAATGTGGGAGGTAATTCAATTTTTCAGAAATCATACTAATGATATTGCTTGTGACAGTGTGAGCAAAGTCAAATGTATGTCTCGTGAATCTCTGAGCGATCCCACTTTGAGTCCTGTGCCACAATGTTCGTGCAAATGCTGAATGCTGTGCTTAGGAATAGGCAGACTTCTAACTGTTTTCATTCATGACATTCATGAACACATCACTTACTGCACAGTAGACCTAGTAGTCTCATTGTAATGTCCTCTGAAATGTATTGTTTCCATGCTGGACACTGAACAACATCGTGAATTTTCTTCACTGCTCTTCTTGTGGATTTTTTTTAGAGGAGTGTTATTTTTATTTCAGATACATTGGTATGTATGTTTACTTTTACCATAGTTTGACTTTTATTCTCAATATTTAATCATTCTTTGTTCTACACAATTGCAATTCATGTAATATCATTTCAGTAGAAAATCTGGGATAGGCTTCAGATCACCATGACCATGTCTGAGGGTAAGTAGTTTTTGACACTGAGTTCATCCGTCATATAATGTCTGAATCTCTCAAGCTGTATTTTTTTTAGAATGTTCCGTACTTTATAAGGATTTTTTATAACAATATACTACATGTACTCTATATGTAATTAGAAACTGTGATTCACCAAGTGGCCATTTATAATAGGCATCATTACAGACATTTTTAATTGGTTGCCGAGTGAAAATTGTGCAAATCGTCCTGTCCAAATTGTATAACATGCTGGTTAAGACCCTGCTATCTCCTTCTGCTGATGACCTACGAATATTTCACACTGCATATTTAGCCTCATTCTCCCCTGATCCATTGCACGCTGGAGGCTCCTTGTGCTGGATTTGCTGCAAACAATAGGTGTAACGCGTGCGGGCCTCTCGTGTGGCTCCCAGCCCCGTGCCGTAGCGGTATGCGTCCTGTTAATGAAGAGACAAGGCGCTTTTAAAGTCCTTGCTTTGCGAAGATGCACCAGCATGTCCGTGGAATGTGAGCCATATGCACAAAACAGGTGCACGCCAAAGAGAGCGCCACAGAAACGTTTGTGCGCGGAGCTTCGCCTAACGGCCGAGATGCATCTCCGCGCAGAAATTAACCGGCGACTCGGTGTCGCGGAACAAGGTAGCGACGCGGTGTTTTGTAATTATTTTCTGCCCTGTGGTTCTGGGATGAGGGATGAGAGGATGGGGCTGGCAAAGGAAAAGGGGAAAAAAAAAGAGAAAGAAAAACAACGTGTGGCTTGACTGACAGCCCCCTGTCCCTGAGGAGCTCATTAGGCTCTTGACAAAGGCCTAGTGGGCACAGCAAAGCACCTCGTCGCCACAGCGCCCCTCGCCTCTGCCGCCCCTTTAGTCTTACATGGAATCAAATGGAAGCGAAACGCTTTGCTGTGCCATTAAAAAAAGGGGGTGAAATCGATGTGCTCTTGAACTCGGTGCCATTCGCCGGTTTTTTGATGCCTCCCCTAAACAGAATTTTCTCCTTTTTCATTTGCGGCCTTTTGGGCGAAGGATTTTAACCGTACACGCGCTGTGTTGCCCCTCTGCGAGCTGCACGCCTCTGATCTCCATGCCGCCTCGCTCAGTGCAGCTGGGAGCTGGGGCAATTCATATGAAAATGTTTCCATTTCCCCAGCCCTTTGAAAGGAAACACATCATTTCATGGGCTTTTCGTCGACTTTGGGAACTTTCCTTCTTCATCAAGGAGACGTATCTTGACTTGTACTGCGATCGTCGCACTCAACATTCTGTATATATTACTGCAAATTATTTTTATGAGGAGGGCACTGCTGCTGGGACTGAGCGAACATAAAGAGAGCAAGACAGATACACAAATTATAAATCTGTACAACAACCGTAATTTGTAGTAGCAAATATCCTGACTGGAGTGTAGTTTTCACTAGTTCTGAATATTTTATTTGTCGGTTGACTAGGTCCATTCTTTATAAAACTGTATCATAGTACTACAATGATAGTACGCTACTGTCGGACCACGTTAAAATACCATGATACTGTCATCAGTTTATTTAGGTAGCGAAAAAAATGATAATATCATGCAAACAATATGTCCAGAATTAATGCACTCAAATTGGCTGATGAATTTTATTTAAATCTCCTCCCTTATTTTACATCAATAAACTACATTTACATACTAATGGCGGGGGTGCGGTGGAGCAGTGGGTTGGACTGGGTCCTGCTCTCCCGTGGTTTTGGGGTTCAAGTCCCGCTTGGGGTGCCTTGCGACGGACTGGCGTCCCGTCCTGGGTGTGTCCCCTTTCCTCCTCCAGCCTTACACCCTGTGTTGCCGGGTTAGGCTCCGTCTCCCCGTGACCCCGTATGGGACAAGTGGTTCAGATAAATGTGTGTGTGTGTGTGTGTGTGTGTGTGTGTACATACTAATGTCAGCTCAGAATCAGGGGCAAGGCATGTCTCAAAATTATTGCTATTGATACCTATATTTCTTTCTAAAAGACAGGTTGCTCAAAGTTTAATTAAAAAATGCATATTTTTTATTAGAGGTTTTGCTTAAAAAAAATGTGATTACGTCAAGATTGGGCCCTTTAAATAGCCTTAAACATAAACCATGGCAAAGAATACGTTACCATTAGCAGGTTACTGTAGGGTACAGCTAGTGTCCTTCTGCACTGCACATATGGTTCCCACTTGCATCAGTATGGCTTACTAAAGGGGAACTCAAACCAAATTTACAGCTTTGAAGACTTTGATCTTCATTATATATATTATATATACAGTATCCTTCATATTCATATTATAACTCATTATAAGAGCGCTCTGATTTCAGGACAGAATAAACATTCTCTTACAATTTCTAGAAGCAAAGCTCACAATGAATAACTGCCCTTAAAACTGTATTTTGCACACTAATATGAGTGTGCAAAGAATAAGTCCTCACAAGGCTCTAGTCCAGTACACCAGAGGCACTGAAAAAGTACTGAAGAAGTAAATACAAGTGGAGAAGGGGGAGTGAAAATAGAGAAGCTCTGGTGAAGGAGTTGTGTTTGTGCAGATGAGAGCTGAGTGATCAGGAATCAAGCTGTGGTCTGTGCGTTGTCAAATAATGGGCACTTTAAAAATATGCATATTCTCTTTATTCCAATCATCTGGAAAAATCTTTCGTTTGAATACAGCCCAGTGTTATCATGTCAGTGAAAGATGTGCATTGACCAGAGCCGCATACACCACAACTGAGACCAGTTCAGTGCGTCTTCATTGCAGGAGCTGACATCACAGCCAGGCTAGTTGAACGGCATATCAGAAAAACCAATCATGGCCACTATCAGCAAAAATTATTAAACAAAGATATATTTTTACTTTGATTGTTTGTCCCTATGACATTTCAGAGGTATCTGAGGTGAACATCTACTATAGCCTTGCTGCATTAAGTCAAAAATTATAAGTGTAAATTGGTGTTTTCTCATCTTGAATTAGAAAAACCAGTATTTAGCCAAATGAATAACCAAATTTAGGCATTAATGTACTATGTCGAAGTCCCTATTGTAAGCTCTATGTAAACTGTAAGAAATTGTTATTTTTGGCAGTAAATTCTTTCGTGTGACATATACAGTATATATATGTATATAATACATCTACCTTGGTGTTTTCAAACTGCCTCAAAATGTGCTGCTTTCAATACTCTGGAGTACACAGCGTCAAGTTCGCATGACGTAAGAGAGACAGAGATGCGACATGTTTGAGATGAGACTGAAACAGCAATGTCACAGTCGTCATAAATATTGTTTACTACTCTGCTGGGGGGAGATAATGAATGAAAATGAATAACCGTTTTAAAAGGCATTAAAATCGTTTGGTGTTGAGACCATGGTTTAATAAGAAGGGGGAGAGGCTGCCACTCCTTGAAGTTTGCCTCACGTCCCACCGCCTTATTTTATTTGATGTTCCAAATCAAGAGCTCATTCTCTCTGAAATGAAAGGCCTGTCAACTGGGCATAAATAACCTCCACCCCCCGGTTAATTTTGCGGTTCTAGGCTGCCCTTAAAATTATTTGTCATTCACATGGGGCACGATATGCGCGCTGCACGCTTCCCTGGTGAACACACGTGGCGCAGTTCGCCGATTCCCAGGCCGTTAAAAGAGCTGTTATTTACGACATGGCAGAGCGGCGCATTAGTGCGGAGCGCAAAAATATCTGTTGGGTAAAATGAGCTCCAGCTGGGGCACTGCTGTGTCTAATTTTTTTATTGACAGGCATTTACGATGATTTTTATATTGTGGAAATGGAGGAGCAAAGTCATCCCAGTCATACATGAGCATGTAGCCCTGCCTTGTGCCATCCTAAAAACGGTCCTGAACTGATGAATGTGGGAATTTAAAGCGCTGCTGCGAGCACAGAACATACGTTTTCACGTTGCCTTTAATTAACTCTTACACTCCTACGTGGGAAGGGGAAACTTTTTAATTAGTAGTTTTTCCATTACAAAGCGGGACATTGAAACAGAACCGTTGCTGGGACACCTGTCATCACCCCTTCAGTGTTGGAAACCACATATAAGGACAAGCACAATTATAAATGAATCTTGATTGATGTAGAGAGGTTAGCGATTGTCACTTCCTTCTTCTTCATGCTTTTCTGAAAGTAAAAGTTGTGAAACGAGTTCCAGTTCATTGGAATGAAGAAATGAGGGTGCAGGTACTCAGTATGAAATAGGGGCTATAATAGAAATATAGGGACAATATGAAATAGGCACTACAATAAAAATATAACTACAATGAAAGTTACACTTTGGAGTGTAACCGGTTTTCCAACCAGACACTGAAGAAGTCATCGGAGCTGCAGGTAAGCGAACTGAAATAATATCCTTCAGGGGATGACTAATTTGGGGATAATAAGTCTTTTGAAAACCCACTAAGCTGATGCATCGTCAGGCTTAGTAGCAGTTTTGTGTGCTATTCATTATTCTAGGCCATTGAAACCAATGTAAGTCTGTCCCGAAACTGATGGCTTGTTTGGAAATGTCGCCCAGTGCTGCCCGTACACATAACAAGGTATAGAAAGTCTACAACTGTACATGAGTCAGGTTTTACTCTTTTTATAAAAAGACTTCCCAGAAAAGTCATGTGAGCAGAAAATTTCTTGATACCAGCTGTATAATTCTGTTGAACATGTTTGTATAGAGGATGCAGCGGCAGACAGCATTGCTGTTTCTTATGCTCATGTATCATACAATTCGTGCTTTTTGCCATCACTGATAAAAATGAAGTAATAACAGTACAAAACAATAACAGCAGAAATCAGATTTAATTTTCAAATTTCTTCTTCGCTCATTGATATATTTCAATATATTTTTCAATCTTGTCCGTCTTTGGTCTCAGGTATGTTTACATAAACTGTGCTCTGGATTTCCTTATTGGTTAATCTCTCAATGAAGGCTTATACAGAATGCTTTTAAGTGCTCGATTTATGTGTTTATATGTTTATGTGTTGGTACAGTGCCATGATGAAAGCAATGGTTTGAGGAGCGATGAAAGCAAGGATTAGGCCTGGGGATTAAGAGTTTTAGTTAATGTCTGCAGGTAAAATACATACATCTGTACAATTCTGCAGAGAATTTTGGATGTTTGATAGTGGAAGGTTAGAAACAAAATAAATCCATACGAGTGAAACAGACAGGAGCAAGTAAACGCAAGACACAGCCTTGGTAACTCTGAGGTAACTCTGCCATGGTTCTGTCTGTTCGGCGGGACCCAGTTTTTTAAAGGTGCCCTAGAGTTGATGGACGAAACGCAAAAGCCGACTCCCTAAAGCTCCGCAGCGGTTGGGAACGAGAGCCCGGTTCCCAGCTCCCTGCTTGTCGAAGTCTAGGCCCCCCATTTGGCGCTAGGGAGATGTGGCCGGCGATGCGGAAGTGGCGCTCCTGCTCCTGTTCGGGAGCCTGCCGGGGCTCGCTGGGGGCACAAAGGTGGGATTAGGGCAGCTGCCAGTCAGCTTAAGTCCTTAAATAGTGCTGCCTGCATAGTGCGCTAGTCCTCTCATGTCACACCACAGGTACGGCACGAACAGCCCGCCGCTGCCAATCCTGTAGAAAGCTGGGGGATAATAAAGTGACACGTAGTGCTATTCTTCTGAGTGAAAAGCTCTGCTGAATCACTTTCTTGTAAGATAACAAAGTGCTTTTTGCGACAATGCCTTCATTTTGGCCTTTAAGGGCCACATGCACTATTTGCCATGAATATCGATGGAAGATTCTAATGTACAGTTTAATTTGTCTTTACTCTGCTCACGATACTGCTTCTTTTGCTACTTCACCTTCAATGCGGAAATCTCACTCTGTCATCCTCTAGGACCTTTGAGAGATACTTATTTAAGTACCTTTATTTAATTAGCTGACACTGTTCTTCAAAGCAGGGGGCACAGTGGCACAGTGGTGCAGTGGGTTGGACCGGGTCCTGCTCTCTGGTGGGTCTGGGGTTCGAGTCCTGCTTGGGGTGCCTTGCGGTGGACTGGCGTTCCGTCCTGGGTGTGTCCCCTCCCCCTCCGGCCTTATGTCCTGAGTTGCCGGGTAGGCTCCGGTTCCTCACGACCCAGTATGGGACAAGCGGTTCAGAAAATGTGTGTGTGTGACTGCAACTAAATGCTGCCTTTAGCTGCTGACCAGGAGCTCACATCGCTGTGCAGGAATTGTGGTCCACTCCTCCATGCAGAACTGCTTTTGCTCAGCAACATGTCCAGAGTTTCAAGATCAAACAGCTCTTCCCAGGTCTTGCAGCAACAACCTTAGAATAAAAAATGCATGTACAACTACTTCTTCTTAGTGTTGCCGCTCTTCTTCAAGGTCACAGTGTTCTGGACAGAAAGCCTTGAAGTAATCTGCCACACCAGTTCTCCCATCCATGTCCTCCACACAGCCTGGCTGGAAAATGAAAATAAGATTGCACAGTAAATTGTATTTGAAAAGCCTTCACAAGGTGAGATCCTTTGTAATATTTACAATAGACAACTCCCAGATATTTTGTGCAGCTTTGTCATGTAAGATGTTCTCAGATACCACGATGCATTTAGTGCACATGTGTCTCTAGGTATGTAGCATGCCTTCCTCTGTCCTTTTAACACGTTTGGGAAAAATACAAGTACTGAGAAAATAAACAAAATTATGAGTTCAGCAAGGAGAGGAGGGATTCTTGAATTTTTCTGAGTTTTGAATTTTTATAAGACAGGACACAACGTCTCAGATGTAATATTGCTCGTTTTCGCCATCTGATCATGAGAATTGCAAAGGAATGGGTGCATGTTTTCTGATCCAAAAGGTTTCTAAAAGACATCTCTCTCCTTGAGTATCAGGAAAGATACCAACTCTCTGACAAACTGGCCAACTCTCAAGTTCAAAGTCCTTAAACATATATATAGTGCAGCTCATACAGCTAATAGCAATAGTCCCCATGTTACAAAGGATCACCGTGTTTGATCTGGAAACTCTTTGAAAGGGATTGCTTAAAGTCAAATGCTGTAAAAATGGACTCAGTGGTCAATAAAAGTGTGGAAATTTCTCCTGATTTCCGGGTGCCCATAAAGAAAGGAAGGAGTTTTCAAACCTTTTCAAAAAGAATTTTTTTTTTTCCATGAATAAATTCTCCTTCGGGAATCACATCTGGCAACATGGTCTGCAAATCGTTCACTAAGTTGGGAGCAATTCTATCTCAAACAAAGCCAAAACCCCTGTGTACTCCAAGCAAATTACTACCATATTTATAAACTCTGCCAAATATGATTATACCTGTCGTGTTAAAAAGTGCAATGGTGAAAAACTGAGACCTGATTTGCTCTCCAGCTTTGTAATCCTCTAACCTGTTTTACACTCGGCACGTACACTTGCCAGGACAATATTACTGTCTTGGATATGCGCTCTTCCGGTTTCCATTCCTGGGTAGCACATTTTTACTTATGTTTGGTTCTTTTATTTTTTATTTTTATTACATTTATTATTTTTTATTTGGCTGATATGTTTCTCTAAAATCACTTATAAAGCTACGCTGCTTACAATGATTTACCCATTTATACATCTTGGTAATTTTACCAGATCATTTCAGGGTAACCTTGATCAAGGAGGAGATGGGATGACCAATGAAATAACAACAATATATTTTTATATGTGCCTGTACCCAAAAAACAATAAAGCCCAGTCAAGAGTCCGTGGCTTGACTGCCGCCCCCTTGCGGAACAACTCCGGTCGGCTCAGCCGCTAGGAAACTCGCCGTCATCTTCTGATAATGATGCAGCTCAGATACTGACCAGTGCGGTCTGGGCTATAGATCTCATTCTGTGGCTTAACCACATACAAGTCCTTTTTTTCTTTCGAGGGAGTGAGGGGAAAAAACACAGCCTTCTGGAGCCAAAGCAAATGTTTCCAGGGCAGCCCTCAGCTCAGCCTTGCCATGCTGTGTCGGCTCATGAAAGCAAGGCCTTACATCTCTTTTCCACTGTGGTAAGAAGGTTAATTAGGTACGTGACTATGTTTCACTCCGCGCACGACTCTGCGAGGAGCAGAGAGCGATTGGAAACAGGGGAAGGTCCCTGGTGCCGAGGGGAGGGAGGCCAGCGCAAATGGTTTCCAGTCCGGCCGCGCGTGATGCTGACGCAGGGCTTGCGAACAGACGGCGGAGGCGCCTCGGCATTCTTCATATGTTCACCAACCGGCCACGATTAAAAACACATTTGTTTATTTTGCATCCACTAGTCATTGATGCATCTACATTTGGCAGCCCAACAAAGTAATGCGATGAATTAAGTATTCTGTTTTCCCACCAGAACGAACGCTCCGAGCTATGTTTCATTTACCAGTAATCGAACACCCAGAGATCTCGTGTGAAAAAGAGGGTGATGTCATCAATCTGCATCCAACACCGCTCTAAGTTCACTCTCACCTCCAGTCGGTGTTAGCGGTCTAAGTCGTGATCTCTGTTCTTGTCTTGAGTTATTGGTTGTGTGTCAGATGGACTTTTTTTTCATATAACACCACTTTAATGCTGAGAAGATTGGTCCCATCACTGTGACCTGCTGTGAAATGTCCACAGAAACCTTGTCAAAGGTTCATGTGACTCTTGGAAATTAGTCCGACTTCTTGCAAAAACAGGCCTGATATGTGAAGGTTGCAGCACAGGTGCTATAGTGGTTTGAGCTGCTGTAGTTAAAGAACTCGATTTGAGTCCTACTTACTGCTGCAGTACCCTTGATCAAGGTAAAAATTAGAGTGTTGTATAAATGAGTAAATCGTTACAAGTAGCTAAAACACTCGTCATTTTCGAGAAAAGTGTCAGACGAATGAACTCAACAGCAAGTTATTCAGTGCAGCTTTGTTGCATCCGGAGTATCCCTTTTGTGGGTCATAAATATTCATCTGAGCAAATGAAACTATGCTGCTCCCGCCCTCTGCTTTTTATCTTTGCAGTTCTCTTATAAACTTGCACGTTTTATCACAGCAAGCTATTCCCAGTTATTAGCGGAATAAATCAGATTGTGTGAACCTAAGTCCGGTCCTATCAAAGTGACACCTTACTGCAGCAGGCAATGTATATAAATGACATTTCTAGTTCTTAATGAAACTTTACTTGCTGCTTCATACTTACAGAGACACAAATGTTTTGCGCTCATATTTATAACACTTCACATCATACTGACTCTGAGTAACCCTCAAACATGTTTGTAGACCACAGCAAACCTTCCAGTTTTCAATATACATTTACATTTATTTATTTACCTGACACTTCTCTCTAAAGTAGTCTTCCAGTGTTAAGTTATTGACAGTGATTTATCTTGTCATACAGCAGGATAATTTTTACTGCATCAATTCAGGGTAAGCACCTTGATCAAGGGTACTACGGCAGGAGGTGGGATTCGAACCTGGCTCCTTAGAGTGCCAGAAGTCAACTGGAACCTATACCCCAGTGCCCCTTTTGCATATGGAGTCTAATCTGAGGGCAATGAATGAGGCTGAGGGTGTACACACCGATAGCAAAGCATTTATCAGCATGGTGGTGATCACTAGGAAGAAAAGGGAGAGGCTCATTCATTTGAAGTTTGTAGGTAAATACCCTCTCCCCAGCCTGGTGTTTTCTTTAAAGAAACGGGTTTCAGCCCTCTCTTATTCTGCTTATTCATCTTCCCCGATGACATGAGGATAATTAATTTAGGATTTCGTGAGTGCGGCAGCATACCTACAGCATCATGGGGCTGAGCAGCTGCGGACACGCTCCGCCGGCGCTGCCGCGTGCGGCCATGGTGGCATGCTGGTACGCCCGTTTGAAGCCTGGAATATGTAATCTGAAGCCAGACAGTGAGCAGAGGCACGGCACAAGTGATCTTACTCACAGGCCGATGCACCCCCACCGCCCCTCCCCCCACACCCCACCCACACACACCCACCTTCTTTTTTTCCTCCAGCACAAAGCTTTCTCAATATTTGTCTGGAATACTCATCACAGCTGGGCCTGCCCTGAAGAAGGTGACTTGCAACTGATGACCAGAGCTTCTGTACATTTTTGCCCTCATTTTCAAGGGTAAAACACATGATGGAACCTTATTATTGCAATTTACCTTTTTACTGATTGTATGCAAGTTGAGTGCTGTACATTATTACTGTTCTGATTCATTTTTTAAAAAAAATGCTACGTACCTCTGGGGGTGCGGTGATGCAGCGGGTTTGGCCTGCGCCTGCTCTCCGGTGGGTCTGGGGTTCGAGTTCCGCTCGGGGTGCGTTGCGACAGACTGGCGTCCCGTCCTGGGCGTGTCCCCTCCCCCTCCAGCCTTCCGCCCTCTGTTGCCCGGTTAGGCTCCGGCTTGCCGCGACCCCACTTGGGACAAGCGGTTTCAGACAATGTGTGTGTATGTACCTGTACATTAGACACACAGGGAGCATGATCGCTACTTGAAATAGCAACAAAAAGAGCACAACTGAAGAAATACTAACTTATTTACATTAACCTTTGGTTATTTAGCTCATTCTTTTCTCCAGAGAAACTTTGTGTGATTTACTCTTTTATAAAGCAGCACGATTTTTACTGTGTCAATTCAGGGTGAGTACCTTGATCAAGGATGCAAGGTTTGAAGCTGGGCCGTTCAAGCGGAAGAAGGCAGCTCCAACCACTCTGCCACCTGCTGCTCCTTTTCCTTGCACACTACTGAGAGTGTGTATCGCAAAATCTTTTCAATGAGCGGCTGCAAAAAATATAAACTGAATGAGAATGCAGACCTATTACACATCGAATTTCCATACAGGTATTTGTACTCCAACATTGTGAAGACCAGTGTTTCATTGAAATAAAACAGCAAAGTCACCTCAATAATATTTTGTATTCTGTGCAATAAAATGTGTTTATATTAGTTCCTTAATGTCCCCCTGCCACTTTTTTCTAGAGTTTATAGGAGGTAGTTTAAGGGTTTGGACTATAGCCTTCCAATCTGAAGGTTGTGGGTTTCAGTCCCGGTGTTGCTGCAGTACCCTTGATCATGGTACTTTCCTTGAATTGATACAGTCAGCATACCCAGCTGTACAAATGTGGAACCGCTGTAAGTGGAAGTAAGGTAATGGCGTACCTAATTAACACACAACGTTGCCACGGATCAAACTAAACAGTGCTCTTTAGTGCCATATCTCAGTCTGTCAGTAAGATTTTTTGTGAACCAGGCAGAGAGAATAGAGGATGCTTCTCTGAAAATGATCCCCGAGGACACTCATGGCTTGGAAAGCACTTTGCTGATGATTTCCACCTTTCAAATAACAATAAAAAACATTTCTTTTGTATCTTGTCTGTCTCAGTTCTCTTAGCAATAAATTGTTTCATTTAGAAGGCAAACCATTTCACAGGTAATGTTACATTTGTCTTTAGCACACAATTGCTACAGCTTTTGCAGCCATAATTTTGATTTATGGGGGGTCTCAACTGAACTGAAATGTGGACTTTGTAGACTTTCAGCCTTGCCATATGCAGAAAGGCACATGTACGTAACAAAAAACATTTACAAACCTAACATTATTTCATTATTCTGTATGCTATAATGTGGGGGGTGCGGTGGCGCAGTGGGTTGGACCACGGTCCTGCTGTCCGGTGGGTCTGGGGTTCGAGTCCCGCTTGGGGTGCCTTGTGGCGGACTGGCGTCCCGTCCTGGGTGTGTCCCCTCCACCTCCGGCCTTACGCCCTGTGTTGCCGGGTAGGCTCCGTGACCCCGTAAGGGACAGGCGGTTCAGAAAATGTGTGTGTGTATGCTATAATATTAAGGTACAGAAAATAGCACAAAACATACTTATTGCATACAATTTTATATTTTTTCAGTATCATTTCTAAAGCAGGGATTTCATTATTATTATTATTATTATTATTGATCTGAATGATAATATACCCTGTCAGAGATATCTTTTTACATACATTCTCTAGTGTATCTGGCAGGCCATTTCTGTCAGAAACCCTTTTCAAGAAACAGTTTTTATTCAAAATATATTTTAAAACATATTTCAAAATATACCTTAAAGAAATATTCTGCACTTTTTTCTGTTACATCAGTGGTGATTTTGTCTTGGCTTGTCTTATGACAGTATACTTTTTCTGTAAATATTTAAAAGATAGATACATCCAAAAGGCAGTTTCTCTTTTCTCCAACGTCCCTCCAGTGTGGGTTTGGCGCACAGTTCGGCCACATCAGGTGTGCCCCTCCAGAGCGTGCAGCACTGCGCCGTCTACAAACAAACACGCTTTTCCGCCTGCCACAGGTCTCCATTAGACAATAGCAGTCGCTTTATGAGCATTTCATCTGTGTCCAAAGTCTACAAATGTTTTCAGGAACACTACAGGACTTCATTTCATCCAGACAAATGTTTGATGTTCCAAACAATTACAGCAGAGGCGAAACAACTCACATTGTGGTTCGTATTGTGGCTTTCAGCGCTATGACTTGTTCCTGCACAAGGACCAGATACAGCATGGGTCAAGGGAGAGCCTTTGTCGTTCCTTATTCTCTCTACGTGGTGTCCTCTCTGACATGTATTTAAACATCAAGTCCGTAGCCTTTGATGTTATTATGAATGAAAGCATATGACACTGGAATTCATTCTAAGCTCTTCCCAAATAGCAATTCAGTATATAACAAGTTACTTTACTGCACTGTGAAAAATCTGGGCAGATTTGTTTTCTCTCTTTTGAGGACAGACATACTGGAGTTAGTTAATCTTCATAGGTTCAGATGTCATAATGACATCACTATTATTACACAAGCAATCTGTTATTTACATGTTGAGCCATTCAGTCCATCAAGGAGAAAAAGACTGAAAACTCAACTGCTTTAGAGATGCAGCTGAAAATATGCAATATGAAAATAATATAAAGTATGGCAGAGTTGTCTCAGTGAGCCTTTATTCCTAGAAAAAACACAACGCGAGACAAACCCAGACCTGCCCATTTGTTGACTGGGAGCTTAAGAAAAAAGACCCCACTTTGCTTCTTCTCCAGAGAAAATTGACAACATAGATTTAAAAAGAAATTTTTAATTTCCTGGCCTGAATTTCTCATTTAGAAATGCAGTTCTGGAGAAAAGGCGGAGGTGTCAGGTTTGGTCGCCGGTTTCTGACCTCGTCCACAGTTTCGCAATGGTCCCCATCAACCATATAAAAGAGAATAAAAAAAGTAATATTTATCAGCACAAAACGCTGAAACTTAAGTACATGTAAAGTACGAGCTGAGCATATTTAGTGTAAAAGAATTCTTTTTGAAGCAAAGACAGAGAATATTACACTCGTCAAAATAATGTTTTTTTTTTCTCTCTACAATTCATCTGGACGTTAGGAAATATGAATATAAGAAAAGGTTAAAACTATAACTGGTGTTTTATATGTATCCTCCGTGCCGTTTTTGTTATGGAAAGAGGGTGAGACTCAGGGGGAGAGAGAGAGAGAGAGAGAGCAAGAGAGAGAGAGAGAGAGAGAGAGAGAGAGAGAGATATTGGAGTGTGTACAGATATTGCTCTTCTCAATGCACATTCAGGTCCAAATGCAGCCTTTGATCTCCTTCTGCTGTCTCCTTTACCCGGAAGAGAAACCCCTGCCTCCTCAGCTGAGATGAGCTGAGCGCACACGTGGAAGAGCTGGCAGCCCTCCACATTCTAACCAAATCGAGTTGCACAAAGGCCCGCCGATGATACAGCCAACCATCAAAAAGATGTGAGGGTGCCGTTCCTCCGCCTGCCAACCCCTTCTCCCTGCTTTATGAGCATCTCCCCTTCATACAGCATCACTCTCACGCAATTTCTGCCCTGCCACGGAAACCTCTTCCTCCTTTTCTCAAATCTCTTCTTCTTTTTCATTTGTAGAAATCACTGTAGAGAAAAATATCTGCCTGTGCCAGAGACTTCAACACGTCACAGATATGTCAGGCTATAACTTTTGAGATGGTAAAGTTTTTTTCACATATACAACTGCCAGGCTGCATATATATATTATATATATATATATTTATATATAAACTGATTTATCATCTTAAAACATATCATTTAGAATACTCTATACAAGCTGACATACTGCACAGAAGTCCCACGACAATTCCAGAACCCACATGTATACCGTACCTGGTTGTGTGATTTATTCCAGCCAGTACTTGATGCAGTGTTTTCATGCTCACAGAAACTTACGTTAAAAACAAGAAAAACAAAAAGTTATGTTTTTTATATTTCCTGATTACAGTTTTCATAGACTACTCATCATAAATTAAAAGCTCCGACGTTTCTCTCCTTACAGCACTGGGTAGAAGAAGAAGAAGAAAAAAGAAAGAAAAAAAAAAAGAAGAAGAGAAAGAATGGGAAGTACTCCAAGCCACATAAAGGCAGGAAAGCAGATGAGGAAAGAAAGGGGTGCGAAATTAAAAGGGACATATCTCTTTAATTAAATGCTGTTTCTCGGTAATTAATCTGAACATAAAATCGAGTTCCTTTTTTATCTTTCAATTTAAGATGTAAGGCACTTATCAGAAGAAAGGTAACACACGCCTTTTTTTCCCTCACATTTTTAAATATAGAGCAGGATACCTAATTCCATAAATCTTAAATCATAATTTTGTCCAGGAGGAAAGAGAAATACATGATTGTATCACAGGTAACACGCATATTCACATACTGTCCGTTGCATGTACACCGTAAAATAATAATCTCGGCGTGGAAGTATTAAAAAAAGATCTCTTGCGAGATCTTATGGAAAAAAAAAAAAATCAAAAGGTTGAAGAGACCTAACAGGAATGATGCTTGTATGTACTAAAGATCCATTTATTTGAAGTAATTTAACAGCAAGACTTAATCTGCTCTCAGAGAACGTGTCCCCATATGAAACATCATTCATATCTATGTGATGTTTTATTATACAATCAAAACTGCACTAATGAAATAGTTTTCAGAATATCGAATAGGAAACATTAAGATGATAAGTTATTAGTAACTTGGTAACTAAGTCCTTGGCTTGTATAGTGCGCTTTATTTATTTTACTCGACGGGGAAGAAGCAACACATTTGGCGCCTGCTCACAACTAACTCTGTACTACCAATATTTTGTCATGAAATGCTGCAATCAATTCTCTTCTCTGTCGTTTCACGTACACAATTTAGGAAATAGGAAAATCACTAAGACCGTAGAACGAATCGAACGGGGAACGAAACCCGTACACTTCCATGCTGAGTGAAATAACGGTAAACGCGGGCGGGCGCGCGCTTAAACCCCAGCTGCGTCATCATTTAGAACGCGTCTAAATTAGACGGATTCTCTTTGATGGTTGTGGACAATATTGTAGGGCAATACGAGGTAACCTCCAAATGAACTATTGTTGTTTCAGTTCCCAAAACCAGTCGTGCCTGTCAGGGGTGTCTATTGTGGGTTTAACCGCTTTTAATCCCACTGGACTGTTTTTGATGATAATTCTTACAACGTCATGACGGCAAAATCTTGACCTAGAATTTCACCCGCATCACAGATCAAAGCAATTTAAGGGATGCCTGGGCCTAAAATCACGGCTGCCGCGTGCTGGTGGAGAACTGCGAGGCCAGCGGCGTGGAAGGCGGAACAGCACGAGCTGTGGGGCTGGAGCGCAGGTGAAGGTGAAGGTGAAGGTGAAGTTGTTAGGTGTTCAGGCCGAAGCAGCGACACCGCATTCTAGCTCATTTACATTTTAAAATATGATCCCGTACAAAACACCGACTGCAAGATGATCCATATTATCTCTAACTTGTCACTTATTTTAACTAAATCCCAGAGAAACAAAACATTCACAGTAAAACATTCGGAGGAACATTGATTGACGCTGAACATGACGATTTGTTGAACATCTTGCAATGGTTTAGGCGGAGGAGGCTTTTTTTTTTTTTTGACGAGTCGACTGTTTTTTGCCTAAGTGATGTTATTTCTCGCAGGACTGAATCAGTACTCATTTTTTATTACTTTAGCAAGGCATTTTAAGATTTGCTTTTATTGTGAAAAAAAAAACTGAGTAATGTCCAGGAACACGAAACCTCCAAACAGTTATTCATACAAACATGTGACGTTCATGAGAAAAATAACAAAAGAAACGCGATCCTCACAAGTTTCGTTTGGATCTTGATGAATGAGGAGGAGATATTGATTTTATTCAGCTCTAAATTACATCTGAACTCACATTAATTAATTTATCTGATGATTTATTTATCGTTTTCTCCAAACCGACTTACAGCGTAAACAGCAGGGTAATTCTTACTCTATCAATTCAGAGTGAGTGCCTTTATCAAGGCTGCTACAGCAGGAGACGGGATTCGAACCAACGTCCTTCAGGTGCAAGGCAGAAGCTCGAGCCATTCCTATTTTTAAATACAAATATATTGCTTTATTAAAATAAGAACAATATTACCTGTAGCCGATAATTGTACGCAAAATACGACCAGTGAAGATCTAACAATTGAACATTATTTATTTAGCTTTAGGAAATTAATTATGATAAATTATAAACCCATTCAAAAATGTTTTTGAGACAGAAGAATTTTAAATTATGGTTCGGCAGAATATCCCTACCTAATTTAGCCACAAAACGTCTGTAAACATTTACTTTTGTCGCGAGATGGAGGAATGAATGCATTTTGGTTTTTGAAATAAGAAATACACTTGTGTTCTCTCGCTTTCTGCAGCAGGACCGACGCGTCCCTCTTCGGTGCGCGTCTCTGCGTGCGCTGTCAATCAAACCCGTGTCCGGGCTTTCATCTGCACCCCCCCAGTCAGAGGAAGACGAGCGGAAGAGAGGAGAGGAGGGGTGGAGAGTTACTTTTTACCGGCCCTCACACACACGCGCGCCACACTATTCAGCAAGTCGCGCTCGGCTCCGGCACTCCACGGGCGCGCGGCGGTCGCGAGCGTTCCGCTTCCCGCACCTCGTTCTCGGCAGGTTCCCGTCGGTCGCTTTCCGCCAGAGGAAACGCCGGCGCGCGCTCGCCGGGGAGCGGAAGCAAAGAGACTTGTTAGAGACTATAGTTACTATGTGTGCGAAGCAGTCGGTGTCTGAGTCTTGAGGTGAGCACACGCTGCTGCTGCGCCTTCGCAGACGAGACACGGAGGAGGGACTTAGGAAAAGATTATCATTTTTTTTTAACGCTTAATTTCTTTTAAACGCGCCGCGGCGTGAATAATTTGTTGTGAAATTTTTATTTCTCTGAAGTTTGCAAGTCGGTGTTGGAAAAGAAGACGCGAACCCTGTGCTGCTGCTGTGTGTGTGTGTGTGTGTGTGTGTGTGTGCAGCTGTGAGAGAGACAGACACCCTCACTACTAACGCACCAACGGGGGGCACTTACCCGCTTTTGAAATAAGTACAACTGCGGCAATTCGGAAAAAGAAAAAGAAGTAAATCCGAGTAGTCTCATTTTAAAGTGAGCGTCAGCACGCGCCCCTGCGTTCGCGCGCAGCTGGAGCGCACTGCCGCGAGGGGAACATCACCATGCCGCAGCTGGCGGGCGGAGGCGGCGGAGCCGGAGGCGCCGGAGACCCCGAGCTCTGCGCCCCCGACGAGATGATCCCCTTCAAGGACGAAGGAGACCCCCAGAAGGAGCAGATCTTCGCGGAGATCAACAGCCCCGAGGAGGAAGGAGACCTGGCCGACATCAAGTCCTCTCTGGTCAACGAGTCGGAGATCAACCCGAACAACCACGGCAACCACGAAGTACGTATATTTCTGCTCCAGCCTTCCTTTCATCAGGTCGATCGCTGTACTTTCTGAGTACAGCGTGTGATTTGGGAATAGATCCCATTTGTGAGAAAAAAGTCCAGAGCAGCCCTTTTTGCCATATACGTGGTTGTGAACAGTCTCCCTGTTCATCGGAATGTATGAAGTCTTGATGCAATGTTAATATATACCGCACGTTAATTTGTATGATTTATTGTTTCCATCCTCATGGCTGAGGGTTGGAGACAATTCGAGCACTTTTACATTATTTCCCTATCATGCGTCAAATGATTTATTATAAGACGGCAGGGAGTGTTAGTGCTGAGAGCTGTTTCTCTTCTGTTGAGGACATTTTTATTCAAATTTCTGCTGTAGTTCCCTTGATCAAGGTTGCTTACCCTGAACTGGTGGTGCAGCAAAGACTGTGCTTTACACGGGTAAATCAGTGCAAAGTTGCCCGTGCAGCATTGCCATTTGCCTTAGACAAAAGTGTCACCAAAATACACGTTCATCTTAACAAACGTGCAGTTTTGACAGACCCGCTTAATAGAACATTTTTGGATGAATACCTTAAATTAATTTCTCTCCTTATAATTGTTGTTATTATGGTGTTTTGGTGTTTAATTCAGTTATTTCTTATTCAAAAAAACAGAACAAACCACGACACGTCAGGTGTTTGAGAACAAACCGAAACCTGCTTTCACATTTCAAGCGGTTTATGCACATATGGTACAAATTAAATTGTTAAAGGTGATTACTTACTTCATTAGCCTACCCCTGTTTTTTTTTTTTTAAATTTTTTTTAATAAAAAAGGAATGGCTGTCAAGAATCAACACATTATGTGAATCATGTTTAGAGGTTATCTTATTGCATAAGGTAAGGTGATAAAAGAAATATTTATTTCACAAAATGTTTACTGAAACTTTTTGCAGAACTGGCATTGTGGGATATTGAAATACTCTGCAATACCCTATGAAATGACAAAGGAAGCAAGCACTGACAGTTAGAAATAATACACCTTCATATTTCAAATTATGTGCAACATTGTATTTACTCTGATAATGCAAACATGTCATATTTTACAAATTTAGTTATATATATATTTATAAATATAACGATAATGGTGATTTTTGATATATAGATAGTAAATCAAATAGTGTAATACTTTTATGTTTTTGTGCTGCACTGTTATAATCTAGTGAATGTCTAAACCATAATGTACCTTGCAAATTCTGTTGTTTATTTCTTGCCAGTGCAATGTCAGTTTGCTTTCTATCCGGCTGCATGTCTTTTAACAGAGTACATGGTGCGCATTTACTTCTTCAATCTTAAATTAAAAGTAAGTTAAAAATTTTAGTCCTGGGATAGTAATAAATAAATTCATCCATTTTCATTTTGTACACACACACACACACACACACACACACACACAAACATATATATAATTTTTAATTCTCTTTCGTGAGTCTATATGTGATAGAGTTTTTTTCTCGCTTAACATCGCTGTACATTGTGGTTTCTTGTTTTTTGTGTTTTTTTTGGGGGAATGCTACTTACTCCTTTAAAATGCTCTAAAAAATTTTTGGGCCTTGAATAAGGTTTTCCTTCGGTTAATTAATCTGGACAAGTGACTGGTTTTTGAGTGGTGGTCAGGGGGAATACATTGTAAATGAACAGTTTTCTTGTCCTAAATGCAGCAATTACTGACATCCTTCAGTACATTATCTTTGTGTTCTTCTCTGTTAGGCAGCTCGGCCCCAGGACTCGTACCATGATAAACACAGGGACCTTTCTGAGGATGGTAAGTATAAGGGCTCCAGTACGCTGCTGAGTTTGCTCCAGATATCCGTAGATTAAATTTATCTTTATTTTAGAACTGTGTATGGAGAAAGAGCTTAGTACTAACTGAAAGATGAATGATGATTTCAATAGCTACATACCGTTTTTTTATAGCACTCAGCCTCCATGATGCTAAATCAATGACAGATGGGAAAACATCAATCTCTGCTAAGAATTGTACAATAGAATTTGTGGAATACAGGATTTTTTGATAGTTTACTTACAGATGGATTCCGTCGATAGCACAGTCTGTGTTCTAGAAAGCAATGTAAAATGAATCCATGCTTGTTTTTACAGTTCCTGTTATTTTTAGTTGGAAATCACTGCAAGTGTTCTGAGTGTTCGAGGGTAGAATTTATTGGTAATCTAATGGGCTGTTATTGAGTAAGAAAAGGTTTTATGTATCCTGAAGTTGTCATATTAAAGACCTGCACTTGTTTGTAGGAACCAATTGCTTGTTGTGAGTATGATTAATGGCAGTTGTTCCGTATGACTCTGCTCTGCTCATAACTGGCAGGGAATGTGCTGAGAGAGTTTGTCTTTCGTTTAGCACTTGCCACTCAGGGATGTTGCAACAGCGCAGCAGAATCACTTGACTGCCTTTCCAAAGCAGCGAGACACAAGACCCAAAGTGTCCATCTCTGGTAACGCCTCCATGAAGAAAGCGGAACCCTTCCCATTAATCCTTCTGTGTCCCAGCAGAGATGGTGCAGAGGGTGCCAGCTTTTTGTCCTCTCTTTTGAAAAGACCTCGAGCCATGGCCCTGTTGCTCCTTTGAGTGGGGCGGCAGCGACTGTTCCTCTCAGCAGGCACCAATCGAAGCCTGGCAGATCCCAGCTGGTGCTGTCCATCCTCCCTGTGTGTGTTAGTGCTCGCAGCATCCAAGATGCTCGTACACCATAGCTGTATGCCGAGGTGATGGTGGGTGGGGGGGGGGGAGCGTGTCGGTATTAGGGAGCAACCTCCTAGCTCGACAAGTGGCGGGTTGTGTTTGTTTATCTCCTCCCCGTTTGGCTCTTTGCTCGGGATTAGCATGGAACGGGTTCCTTAATAAAGAAACTGAACAGTGACATTGGCCAGCAGTCGCAAGATGTGCAAGGGAGTAACTGAAAAGGACTGAAAAGGCTTTGTGCATTTAATGTTTGATTTTCATTGGTACATTTTGCTTAACAGTGCAGTCTGCATGTGTTCTTGGCATTGATAAATTTTTACTTTTATGATTTTGCAATGTCTTGATGCACCGTGTCATATTGTAAACTCGCATTGTAGAGTTTACATGGTACAAAATGGTATAAATCGAAGCCTAATGCTCCATGCTAATGTTAGCAGTCTTATCCACGTCACCAATAGATCCCCTGGTGAGACTGCTGTGATTGAGATAATGCCAGCCTCCCCTGCAAAACTGCAGCTCACCCCATGTACTGGAGAGTACACCACTGCAGAGTACTGAACAAATGGCACACAGCAATGCTGGCAATGGTCTCATTCCCCACCTGTAGGGGAGCTGGGAGTCAACCTGATGTTTCTGACACATCTGGCATCCGTACAACCACCCCCCAGGTGGGACACGGTCCAACGGCAGCGATCACAAACAGAACCGTCAAGCCGAGGGTCCTTAGCCAGGGTGTCACAAATATTCCCATGCTGAAATTATTCATTTCAAAGACTCTTTTCTCCAAAGCGACTTGGCTGACTCCTCAGTTGAAATAAAATGATAATTCTAGATATGTTATGCTCAGCACCATATACTCATTACCCTCTGTGTACAGCACAGCAAAGTAACACGCACATATAAACACTTCGGGTAGTTCAGAATCTCCAGTTCATCTGAAACACATCTTTGGACTGTAGGAGGAAACCCTAACAAACATGGGGGGAACATGCAAACTCCACACAGACTGAGCCAAATTTGAATCCACGTCTGAATTCGGAGCCCAGGAGCAGTGTCCACATGCCAAAGCTATCGTGATAGCTTCCACCACTAATGAAGACGGGACAGCTCTTAGTTTGCCTGCTTTCAGTTGGGTGTCATCTTATGACTTTCTGTGGGACAGATAGAGTTGATAGACAGACATTGATAAAGGTCCATGTCTCAGTGATTTATTATGTGTGTCCTACTCGCCAATATTGCAAGCATAAGAACAGCGTGCAAAGGAGTTCATATAGGAAACACCAGTGTAAGGCTGAGTCACATTTTCTTGAATTTTCGCAGGAAAGCATCATGACCTGTACAAAGGGCACTCGTATCCAAGCTACCCGGGCTATGTCATGATGACCAACGTGAACAGCGACACATATATGAACAACGGCTCACTGTCTCCACCCATGCACAGACCTGTAAGTACCTACACCAAAGATTTTATATCACGGTTGTGTGTCTGTGAGTGTTCATTAATCAGTGTATTACCGTGCAGTGAATAAAACACTGGCCAATAACTTTTTATAAGAAATAACAAATATAACACACACTCAAAAAAAACTCACTAACTACTGTTAGTGGGTACACATCATTTTCTAAAGTTGTGCTTCAAAGAAAAATTCAATACATGTAGACGAGGTGCAGCAATCAGATTTGCAAAAGAATTATGTCACATTAAATCAGCTTACATTTCTGCAGTCACCAAAGTCTCCAAAGTGTGAACAGATTTCTTGTTGCTCAGTTCTGCTGCTCACTTGTTTTGGGCAGCTGCATGTCAGCTGTGCTTCGCCTCTGCTATCCTTGTTTATTGTTTGCATTTCCAATATGTTCTGCTTAGCTTTCGTAAATGTGATTCCAACAAATGAAAGGCAAGAGGAAAAATCTGGACCTCAGCAGCTGCCCACCCTAATCCTGTTTCGCCCTCTTTGTGTTGGGAAGACACCCAGAATTTACATAGCTTTAGAGGTACCGAAATCAGACAGCTTATTCCTCTTCAGCACACATCTCAAAGGAAACTTTTTTGCTTTAAAATGTTATCACACTCTTTTTTTGCTGATCTGGGGTAATTTGACATGTAGAGGAATATTTATGCTGAACTGTAATCCGCTTCATTTCAGAACCAACATAAAAATATTTCCCATAGAACGATGAGACCAGTATGCAGAATAAAACACATTACACTGTGGGCTTTTAAGACAAATCATCAGGTACTCCATGTCAAAGCTGACTGAACAAAATCAAATGCACATCAGTGACATTTGCCTTAACCGAGACAGAGATCAGCCACTGTGGTCATATATACACTGTGACCAGAATCTGACACTACAGGAAGCAAGGGTGCCTGCACGGTTGATTGAGCCACGATTTTCAAAATCCTCTCTACACCTCTTTATAAGTGTGCGGTTACCTGATGGTTTGTGTGTTGGGTGCACACGGTGCGTTGTTACCTCGGCCTCATTCTACCTGTCAGATGAAGGAACCCGATTCCCGTACTGATAATTGGTATTTTAATTTTTTTGTGGATATAAGCATTTTCCAAGTTACGGAACCGTTTTTTCAGTTGTGACTATAGAGCTCAACCTAAATTTTATTGAGAACATTTTATTCGTAGAACTACATTTACGGAGAACATGAAACTTTCCAGTGCATTTTCATTTTGAGCTCATGAGGAGGTTTCAACCATTGGTACGTACTCTCTCTTGCTGTTTTCTCGAAGGAGTGCATCCTCTTTTCCATCAGGGGTGGGAGGCCTGACAGCCTCTGCGGGGCAGGTGGGGCGGGCCCAGGGGCGGCCTCAGCAGCACTTTGATGTGGAACGTGATGGATAGTTCGCGGTGCGCCTGCCATGGAATCGGATGCCGGGTCTTACGGAAAGGGATTTCCACGACCCGTGTGTTTTTTCTCTATTTGCTGTGGCGGATTTGCAGCAGCTCCCAACACGCCGTGTTGCTGCCCTCACCATGCGGCATTCATCTGCTCCATTCAGTACATTTTGTCCAGAGTTTCTGTGTCCAGGGGGGTTTAAGTCTAATTGCTAACAGTTGGTTTGAGTATAGCAGGGTTCTCCGAGAATGGCTAAAACATTTCATGACATCCTCTGTAACATTGTTTGTTTGCTTTGTTTTGCTTGGCTTTGTTTGCTTGTTTGAAATTTCAGTATTGTTGAATAAACTTTCTCAGTAGGTAATGCCCCTTGACTCTAAACGTCGACACAGATGTGTCTTTCTGAACTAGGAACCACAGGCTCAGATGAAGAAACATACACTGGCGTATTTACATGGGCCTTTCTTTCATAAACCACCAAAAATTCCCCTTGTACACCTGATTTGTGGGACACAGTTCAGGTGTCCGTTTTTTACATTGTACTGTTGACTTCTGATGGTTTTGAAGAGAGGGTGGTCAGCTACTTCCCACATTTCCCACGTTGGTGGCGTGCTCTACATGAAGGGGGACCTTTTTTGCACCAAATGTGGTTTCTGCTCTCATGGAACTGGACCTAAGCAAGACACACATCCCTAGGTGTTTTGGACCACACAGCATGTGTGAGCCCTCAGTGCTACACTCCCAAAGCACAGTCAGAATCCTGACCCTCGTGAATTAAATACGGAAATACGGTCCCGCAGGCATAAATGCCTCCCTCGGCTATTTGGTTACTCTCATCAACTAGATTCGAGGGAAAATGTAGTCAGGTTTGCACCCAGACAAATCAGGAGTTAATTTCTTAAGAGCATCATAGCAACATTAAGATGACATGAGTTCAATAAATATGCAGAGGTGGTGTACAGGTTAGAGCTACTGCCATGCATCTGAAAGACCTGGGTTTAAACCCTGCCTCTGGTGGTGATTTTCTTCTTCAAGCAATTTGAGCCAGAATTTATACATCTACTGTAAATATTATCCCGCCCAAGAACTTTTGTGCCACACGTGTTTGTGTTTCTGTGTGCGCGCACGCGTATCTTCTGTATAAAGATACGTACAGGTTTTTGTGTGCACAGATCTTGGCATGGCATGGGGGCACAGGGGGTAGTGCTGCTGTGTCACAGCACCTGCACCGTGTGAAAGATTGTGCATTTGATTCCCGCTCAGTCCATGCAGTTTACTTTTTCTCCCTGTGCTTGTGTGCGTTTCCTCTGGGTGCTCTGCTTTCCTCCCACACTCCAAAGAAGACAGGTGTTTCAAGTGAATTTGTTACTCCGAATTGCCCATAATGTGTGCGAGGAAGAAAGTTTGCTGCCCTGGTGTATTGATGAGTGATTGACTGTTTGTAGTGTATCTACCACGTTAAGTCACTTCGGGTGATCGCGGTGTCGGGGAAATACTACGCAATTTTCATTCTAAGTCGCGTTGGAGAGAAGTGTCTGCTAAAAGAATAAATGTAAATGTGTGTGGAGGCCCCACATGATCGGTTTATGCTGCGTGTCATAGTACCCACAACGAGCTGTAGGGCAGTGAGAGAGACAGGGCAAGCGAGCAGATGCAGGGCTTCAGCCAAACCACAGTGGCACATCACCTGAAGGGGGAAGGGCGGCCTGTGTGTTGGCCGTTGTTTGAGTGTGTTCTTGTGGTCTGAGCTGGAGATAAGCGGTGTGGGGGTTTGTATTGTTTGTCTACCGTAGTAATGTTATGGCTCTCGTTCCAGTTGGCGACCTACAAGAGAGCACTGTCTCAGCCTGTGTTGCATTCAGAGACTGTTGGAATTATACAGGAAAAGAGTTGAACGCAACATCTGCGTTTAACCAGCACTTTGCTTCACAGTGACTTCGAACTCTTACACTAATTGACTGATTTTAAGTTTCACTGTATCAGTTGCGGGTAAGTACCTTGATCTGTGTGGCTGCAATAGGGGGCGGGATTCAAACCTGGGTCTTGTGAGTGCAAACTAGCATCTCCAGCCACTATTCCACCTACTGCCTCATTCCCTCAAAGGGACTCCATGGATCCGGTATGTGTGCAAGCACAGTGCCAGTAGACAGTCATGCAGTACTGTAAACCAAAACACCGGCATCACAAAGTTATCTGTGCATCTGCATCACAGTCGGAACCCAGACTAATGTATAGCTGAGTGTTTGAAGTGGCCGGTGTATTGTGGCTTTACTGATACATATGATAAAATTAAATCTGGAGAGGTTGGAAATCGGGGACACAAACTGGATATGTGAGGAAAAACGGAGGATTCCTGCATTTGTGATGGAAATTCGCAATCTCAGTTTTAATACTCGGAAATATGTGCTTCCATTAACAAAGCCGATTTATAGCCATCCTGTTGATGGATACAAAAACTTTTCTTGGTCATAAACCTGAATCTGAAGGGCTTAGCTTTGGTGTATTATAGTCTCAAGTAGATGAAAGTTACTGAATATTTGCTGTCTCTTGTGTATGGGAATTGTACGTAAAGCTGTAAATGACAGGAGAGAGTAGAATGCTATTAAATTCATTTGTCTAGATGTAAAACGAAGCGCCACAAATATTACAGTACACGTTAATTTGATGTGGAGTACATTTAACAGTTTTGCAACGTTTTCCTTTTGTCCCAAATTGCTGCGTTTCGCCCATTAAAGGATGAAACAGCACATGCAGAATCCATATCATGTTTTGTGTGGTCTAGACAGTAAAGACAAGGCTGCTTTCTGCGTATGAAAAAACGGCCTGCTTTTAATTTTTAGGAAACTCGTAAAAGTTTGCCGTTCCTTTCATATCAGGCCCAGAATTGAAAACAAATGGGCTATTTTCCCGTCTGCCTTTGAACTGGCCAATTACGGAGTTGTGAAAATAAAAATCAGCCTGTAGCTGCTCTCTGTCTCTCTCTTTCTCGCTCTCTGTCTCTCTCGCTCACCCTCCCCCTCTCTCTCCCCTTTCTCTCCTTCTCCGCTCTCATTTCTGACAAAGCAGAGGGCCGCTGATGTCAGAGTCAATACGGAGAGCATTAAGGAAACGGGCTAAATGCAATCCAGCTGCAATCCGACATGATGCCGGCGAAGGGGGCTGTGGGGAGCACAAAGCCCCTCCGTATTCCCAGGGCGCGCAACCGCTCGCGGCCCTGCCTTTGATCTCTTCAAAGCCTCCTGCCTCCTACTAGATGGAAAGTCTTGGCTGCTGTTCACTGGAGCTGGGGGGGGAGTCGGCAGCATAGAATTAGAGGGGGGAGGAAGAAGAGAGGGTGCCCCCCCTCCCCACCCATTTTCCAGCCAGAAATCAATCACTGCGCAGAAGCAATTATGTGTAATTCAGCGAGGCCAGATTAGGGGGGTTTGTTACCTGAGCGAGTGTGGTGGGTGCGAGAGGGAGGAGCAGGGCCCTGTAATGGCACTGACACTCTATCGTTCTCCTGTTGCGCAGGAGCCGGTGTCACGAGGGGCCGAGGGAGGTCAGAAATGTGGGCAGTCATGTCATCCAGCAGAGCAGAAAATCACCTCACAATGGAGTTATTACTGTGGCGGATGCATGTGCATTTACTGCCGTGATTTGCTGTTTGTTAATGGGGGCAGCAGGTGGCGCAGTGGTTAGCGCTGCTGCTCTGCCGTCAAAAGGACCCAGCCTCGAATCCCACCTCCTGCTGCTGCAGAACCCTTGATTAGGGTACTGACCCTGAACTGAGGCGGTAAAGAATTACTCAGCTGTATAAATGGGTAAATCAATGTAAGTCACTTCAGAAAAAAGCATCACCTAAATACATAGATGTTTAGCTTTTCCATGACATTATCCCTGTGCTCATTTTGGTGCAGCATACTTGCCAGACATCAGTCCCACAGGTTTGTTGTTAGCCATATCTCACGATGTGGTGCTCCACTGCTGGACCAGTCGTTGACTACTCTCTGCCGTTTCACAGCCTCCTTTTGTTAAGACAGCTTGGCATGCTGCTGGACTTTCCTTCAGACTCTTGTTTTGCTGGGACTGTGAGTGTGACTGGATGGTTAATTCGTCTTCAGAAAAATGAATTTTATGTTTCAATCAAAAAGCGAAGACCTTAGTGAGGTTAATGGCAGATAACAGGATGGAAAGATGCCAAGTTTGTCAGACTCGTGTACTCAGTCAAAGATCCAATTATGACTTGGCAGGAAGCAGCACGCCTTGAAAGAGCTCAAAAGGGGAACTTGGGGGAAGAAAGCTGTAAATCTGTCATGTCATTAGCTTTGGAAGTTCTTGTGACCACCCAGGGTGTATGTATGAGAGAGAGTTTGAAGACCAACCCATGGTACCAAGATGGAGCATTTACAGAAAAACAGGGATGTTCTCTGAATGCTTGCCCAGCCCGGTCACAACATTTTCATGTTTCAGACAGCCACATACCGCTTTAACTTTCCCAGCATTCAAACAATACAACATAATGTTAGAAAAGTAAAAACAACAGCATTCTTTCTGGTGCTTGTATGCACCACCCTTCAAGACAAAAAAAGGAGTAAGGCAGGAGCAAAGTGGTCTGTGAGGCAGCACATGGACTGTAGTCTGGGATTTCATCTTCAGCATCCCAGAACACGTGCGTCTAGCATCATGGTCTGCATGCCGACCCTCCAGAATTCCCTCATAGCTTTCCGTTTGTGCTGTGTCCACAACTGTCAAAGGGTTCAGTTTTTTCATACTCAAGGCATTGCCCTTGCCCATGAAGTTGTTCAGTAAGAAAATTCACAACTCTTCCTCGCATGACCAGACGAATCGGGGGAGGAGGTCCGGTTCTGTAATTGACTGGTCATTCCAATGTATCATAGACTGTACATGATTTTTAAATCACTTTGAAAATTTTAATGCCATTGAAACACTTGAAGTATTAAAGTGAAGGGATTTTTAACTATTTGTATTCTAGTTTGCAGATTTTTTTCTCTTAAGTTTTTTCTTCTGAAAAGCATATTTAATAAATAATATTGTGATACATTTGACTTTTCATCATTCCAGTATCTGATCGCCTGGGTTTTGGTCATGCGTGGATGCACTGTACTTTTGACACACCATGGAGTGGCACGATTTGTTGTCATGCATAACTACTCTGAAAAAGTAAAGAAAAAAAAAAAAAAAAAAGTCTCAATAAGAAATACAGGAAAATGGCTAGAATATAACAGAGGTTCTAAATACCACAAAGACAGTTTGGGAGTGTATGTGTTTCCACCAGCTGGGTGTCTTCAGATTATATTACAGATGAATGTGCCCTTGTTGTACATTTCGTTGGAAGTATGAGCACACTGTCAATGTTACTCTTCTCGAAAGCTGTGAGGCTGTGAAGATGGAAATGTGATTGCTCACAAATCGACTGGTACCTCTCTCACAGACAGTGTGGAGCTGCAGACTCAGCCTTGACAAGCTAGACTTGGGAAGTCAGCCTTTTCCATTAACAACAGACGAGCTTTAATTTGACCTTGACGAGCTGAGCAACTCCCGAGTTTCGCTCCCAGACCTACTGAGAAAGTTTATTCACCTGGCTAAAAGGGAGTGTTGAAAAGCCATCAGTAAAAAACAGGATTCGTAGGTGAATTAGAATGGTGTAACATCTGAGGCCTCCCCTGAAGAACAATACAAAGTGTTTCAGAGAAGATGGTGTTGGCGTTATTATCTTAAAGCATGGATAGAAAGACGTAAAATTGGAGTAGATGGAGTGACTACTTCTGAGCTCGATATGATCCTGGATTTTTCGTACCTTTTTTAATAGAATGTGTATGGTTTAGGGCAAACAAAAGTGTACTTCAGCAGTGCAGATGCATTTCCCGTGCCTTTCTGCCGAAAATAATTGTCTCATTTCAAGTCCTAAGACCAGAGTCTGCTGCTGGATAATGCCACTGGCGATTTAAAAATTAATCTCTGCCATTTACCATACGGGATGCGAGGGATGCGTTCAAATGGGGATGCTGTTTGTAAGCCTCAAGTCCTTCAACGGTAATGAATAGGGGAGGAGCCATCTTGTAAAGGGGTTGAATCTCAAGTGGTTGACGAAGCGCTGCAGCCGTAGATGGGGGGATGATGTGATATGAACAGGCATTTGTTTACTGGAGATTGCGCTGCGACAAAGCATCAGGATTCGTTTAGATGTACGAAGGACCGCATGTGCTAAGATGCAAAAAATGCTGACACTTAAGCCACGATTGTTAATTTACCGCCGGAGCAACCATATTGCTTTACCAGGTAATCCAAGATGTGGTGCTGTTCTCCGTTGGGTCAAACAGTAAAGTGCTTTTTCACGTTTTCCTCTGTGTGGAAAAGGAATCCTCAGATGATTATTTTGATTTTTGTATCGGTATTGTAATGATAGTCGTGACATGACACTAGGCACTAGACCCTGTATTTGAACAGGTAGCTGCTTTAACATTTATATCCGGAGATAATCTTTTGGCCACCTGGGGTCCAGGAAAAAAGCTATGTAAAACCAATGAATGAGAAATTTACACAAAGGTGCAGAATTTAACCACACTCTAACAGGTTAAAAAGTGTCCTTTATAACTGAATACATAACTTGGTAACTTAACTGAACTGCATTCACATTTCTTTCTATAATTTTAACTTTAACAAGATATGAAGTTTGTATGTTTCTTTTAAGCCCACACCGCCTCCCACGACCGTATCATTAACCACCTGCTTCTTTTTTACTCGACAAGATGTCATCTTCTCTTGGAGGAAAGCGCTACTCACAGAATTCTGCTTGCAGTGACCTCAGGTGTCGTTATGAATAACAAGGGAAGAGAACCCATCCATCTATTTCCTATTTTCATATTTATCTATTTATGTGATGCTTTTCTCCAAGGCAACTTATAGTGTTGGAGTAATTACACTGATTTAGCCATTTAGACAGCTGTACAGTTTTTACTGGATCAATTCAGGGTAAGCACCTTGATCAAGGGTACCACAGCAGGAAGAAGGGTTCAACCCAAGGCCTTTGAGTGCAAGGCAGAAGGTCAAAACCTGGTACCCCTTGTAGAACTCCAGCCATTTCACCAACCTAAGGGTATATGGGCAATTTTTGTTCTCTGGACTTCCTTTATGGACCACAGAGGAAGGCAGCATTCTTACAGAAATTAACTGACTTTTTGTGTGCAAGTGAACATAGGAAGGCATTTCGATGGATAATTAATGTTACGGGTGTTACATAAAAGAGAAAACACTAGTTTGACTGTGTTTCTTTTTGAAAATAATATTTATGTTTTCTTGAGCTGTATTAGCTAAGCTTCCCTGAGCTCAGTGTTCTAGTTTTGCCCAAAAACCTGATTCTACCGCGTGGCTGTATCTCCCAGCTCTGCTTGCTTGACGTGATGCTCGAGAGTGAGACACGGATGTCGGAAACTAGGTCACTCTCTAGCAGCGCCGCAACTCACCTGCCTCCATTTTAACACAGCGTGAAAAATATCCATTCAAATTTTGTCTCGTATGCATTTCAATATGCGATTGTTACACCTATTTTGAATGTTGCAAGCTTGCAGTGCCCTGCCCCCCACCCTCTCAAACCCCCTACCCTTGTGCATTGCCCTCCCCATCGTATTTCCCACAACGTCAGCGTAAATATTTAGCTTGCAGCTTTTATTCATGAGGCTTTTTTTAAACTAGTGCTGAACAGACACAACAAGGCCGCTGTGTGCGAGCAACCCTGTGCAAGTAAACCCCGCAAAGAGCGAGTGCAATTTTCATGTTCCCGTTGCATTCGGTGGCGGACTCGAACCGACGGCATTTTACAGGGCGAACACCTGTTTGAGAATCGAGAGAAATTTGTCTTGGTGGGGAAGGAAAAAAATGGTTGTCTCCATGGGCTTTACTTTGCATCATTTTGTCACATGCTGCAGTGGCCTTTCCTGCCAGGGATGGAGGAGATTTTTGATTGCATTCCAGTCATTGTGCAGGAACAGTCTCTAATGTGTAGAAATCTCTACAGGCCACTGCTGTGGTTCTCAGAAGGCTGTGTGATTCAATGTGATGATCCCAATAGATGGTATATAGTACACTTTCAGCCCGGCTGTTGTTGCTTACCACTTATGCAGCTATTATAACCACATTGTTCTCTGCTTTCACAATAAAAAAATATGTTAGGCTGACAACAGTCAGTTTGTCCAGCAGCACTATTTTTGCTGGCAGGCATTACACCAGTAGCTCTTTATAGAATTGATATGGAATACAAAAGTGATTGCAATACGATTGTGACAGATGGGGTGATGCAATTTTGTTGAGCAGTTAGGAGATCAGGAGAGAAGTGCCTCTGAAGCGGTGGATTTTCAGACCCTACTTGAATGCTGAAAAGGATTCAGCGGCTCTGAGGGGCAGAGGGAACTCATTCTAGCACATTGGAGCCAAAACTGAGAACCTACTGGATTTCTATTTTGGACCATTGTGAGTGGCACAACTGACCTGCCAATGATGGATGATTAACGAGGTCATCCTGGTCGATCTAAATATATGAACGATTAACTTCCAGTTCACAATCGCCGGTTATTTGGCATGAAAATCGAAATGGCTTTGTGCAAAGCATATTTCAGTTTGTAGTCAGTTGCTTTTAAAGCTGTGTTTTTTGAGACAGGTGACATATGGGTCAAAGTTGGAATGTTATAGTAATTATTTGATCTCTATGAATCTCTACAGCAGAGGTTGCTGTACCCTTTCTCCTGCAATATGAACCTTTTCCATCCTGTTTTCAGATAGACAATGCCTTCACTCTTTGGTCCCAAAAGAAGGTCACAAGGTGTTTTGGTGCAAGGCTTCATTGGGCCTTCCATCCCGGTGAAGACAAAGAGGAAGGCAGGCTTGGAGTGCGGCTGGACTGCTCACAATCCCGTGTCACATCAGTGGAACGCCTGACCTTTCTCTGGACTTTGATCAGACCAGATCTATCTGAGATAGGGAGCCCCAGAGCAAGTTAGTGGCTGGGCGGGAAGCCAGCTCGCAACCCACCCCACTCCACCCCACCCCACCACCTGGGCAGGCAGCGCTGTGTTCTGCTGGGAGTCTTCCTTCTGTGCCCATGTCTACTAGGTAAACATACTCACACATGTAGAAAGCACATCCTTCGTGATTTTAATTGAATTACTGTATATTGTCACACAGGGGGTGCGGTGGCGCAGTGGGTTGGACCACGGTCCTGCTGTCCGGTGGGTCTGGGGTTCGAGTCCCGCTTGGGGTATCTTGCGACGGACTGGCGTCCCGTCCTGGGTGTGTCCCCTCCCCCTCCGGCCTTACGCCCTGTGTTGCCGGGTAGGCTCCGGTTCCCCGTGACCCCATATGGGACAAGCGGCTCTGAAGATGTGTGTGTGTGTGTGTATATTGTCAATGTCTATCATACATTTATGCTTTACATCAGCATAAATTTTTCTCCCAAGCAGCACAGAATGATTATTAACTGTTACTTAGCTTACACCTTTATCTAAGTTGATTAGAGTGCTAGATACACTATACTAAATAGCCTCCAATCATTCACCCATCTGTACACCAGAGAAAAGTAACTCACACACACTTAAGGGAATTTAGAGCCACCTGTTTACTGTAGGAAGAAATCCACGCAACCACACACAGACCAAATTGGAGTACGCTGAAATGTGTAACTCAGGCACTGTGAAGTACCGGTGCTACCTGCTGTGCCACCATGCCTTCCTTTGGCTCCTCTCTCTTAAAGCCTCCCTTCATGTAGTTGAGGATAGTATAATGGATCATGCCTAATGCTGAAATGAATAAGTAAATGTTCATGCACTGTAACTTCATGAGCATCACCAGATAAAGCCTTTATTCAGCCACTACTCCGGCAGTGTTTTTGCTTGCTTGTGTATCTTATAATATTATATTAAAAAAAAAAAAATTGTTAGGAGGGTATCAGGATTTGTCTACCCTGTGTTTTATGCACCTACTTGAACGATGAACTTCAGTGCAGCAAGTGGTAGGTAACTAGGTTTACTTGAGTCACACGTCTGCAACTATGTCTCTTTCTCTTAATGTAAGGCATAAGTTGTCATTTAACTAAGTTGTACGTCGCTTTGGACAAAAGCGTTTGCTAAATGAATAAATGTAAATGTAAATGTAAATATGAAACAGTTCTAAAAATGAAGAATATTAGAGGAGTTTTGCTGTCGTTAATGGAATGGAACAAAGTGATTACTGTTGGGTGACAGTGGATCAGTGGACAAAGTTGTTTCCTTCATGGTTCATGGTTGTGCATTGAAATCCAACCATGACTCACTTTTCGTGGATTACACGTATTTGCCATGTGCTTGTATGGGTTTCCTTTAAGCATGACAGTTCCTTCCTATGATTCAAAGATATGCTGTCCAGGTGATTTGTTGACTCTACATTTTCCCTTCTTTGTGTTTGTGTGGGTGTGTGTGTGTGTTTGTGCATGTCCCTAACCTTTTGTCTGGTTCTTCTTTTGAATCACTCTAGTCTTGGATATGCAGTTATTGAAAAACGAAAACTGATTGAAAACTGATGTGTGTCACAGCCGAAGAAAACGGGAAGAAGTTTATATATATATTATATATATATACATATATAGCACTTTGAGTGCAGTCTAACATGTCTTATGGCCAAATGACATACTGTGTTATGGACATTAAATAATGCCCGCACATGGTTTTTACATTATCCGTTCTATTTTACCCCTTTTACAAGCCGTTTAATCCTGGACCAGTAGTTTTTCTCGGCTAGAAAAAACAGGCTTTAACCATTATTTGCTGAGTAAATATTAAATGCAAAATATTGTTTCAGTTTTAAGGGTTCCATAGAAAATGATCTTTTAAATGTCTGTGGGGGATTTAAAAATGGCATGCATTCAGAGGACAGACACTTCAGTGCACCATCTTAAGACCAGGAGCAATCAATTTCAGACCTATACATTTTTTAATAGTGTCTTCGATATGCCTCTGTCTAAACCCATTATATTCTTGTTGATGGGGGCATGGGGCCACACCAAGATGACTCTGAGGCAGTCTGTGCTGCTTTTTTCCCTTCACATTTGCCAAATTTCATGCCTATCCCTCGTCTTTCTCTGTTACCCAGGGCGCACGGCTGTGGCGGCTGGCTTGGGTTCGTCTGCATTAATTGGCTTTTGCTACATTCCCATGCCCAAAGGCCTAAAGGCCAGGATGCCAGAAAAGCGGCACCTTCACCTCCACAAAGCAGTAGGATGTGTCTTCAAAGAATCCGCAAAACCATTCTTTTCTTAAACACGGTTAGAATTAATTTGTTTCAGGAGTTATAATTTGTGTTTAACAAACTGTAAATTTGAGCTTTTTTAAAAAATAATGATAATAGTAAGCCTGTTCATGTCAGCGGTGACGAAGCTGGTTTATCCGGGTCCTGCTCTGTAGTGGGTCTGGGGTTCAAGTTCCACTGGGGGTGCCTTCTGACAGACTGGCGTCCCATCCTGGGTGTGTCCCCTCCAGCCCTACGCCCTGTGTTGCCGGGTTAAGCTCCGGCTTGCTGCAGCCCCACTCGGGACAACTGGCTTTGGTCAAGGTGTGTGTGTGTGATATTTGTGTCAGTATAAAACCTATGAACAGGGCAAGCTAAGTAGGACATGGTGTACTTTTACAAACATGCACCCTAGTAAAGTCAGAAAAAGTGTACAAGTAGACAAGTCCTTAGTTTGAGCTTTTAGTTTGGAGGGCTTCAATCCTAATCGAGGCGTAGTAGTTAGTGCTGCTGCTTTGCATTAGAAAGACCCAGGTTGTGAATCCCACTTCCTGCTGTAGCTGCTTTGGTCAAGGTACTCACCGTGAGTTGATACAGTAAAAATTACACACATGGTAAATCAATTTAAGCAGCCTAATAAGTTCTTAAGTGATTTTGGAGAAAACTGTCAGCGACAGGAATAAATAACTAACCGAACAACTAGTGCAGTGAGAAACGTGCAAGCAAGGTGCTGCGCGCTGTCGCGGTGTTGGCTTCCACCTGTTCTTGTGCACTTTAGACACAGTGAATAGGGCAGCGTGAAGCACCTCCCCCCGCCTGAGGTGCAGAAGGTGTCAGTCGGGGACGGCGGGTAGCGGGCACGGGTGTTCCTGCTGCGGTGCCAGGTCGGAGCCTCCATGCACTCTCTGATAAACATCAGAGAAACCGAAAGCTGTGTTGCTCAACAGCACAGGGCCTGTACACAGGGCATAGGCCTTGTACCCACCGAACCGTCATCCTCCCGCTCTTTGCTGGAACAAAAGGTGTGTTTTATTCTGCTAACCTCTTGTAGTGATAGTACAATTTGTTTCAATCCTCTTAAGATAAAGCATCTCCTACAAACGTTCTCGCCACATTACCCTGCAGCAGAAATATGTCCGAATAATGACGGTATTTGAGGCTAGGTGTTCTGTTCTTCCTGTTGATGATAGGATTGAGGAACAAAGGATATTTCCTGGTATTCAGACCTGTTCCTGCTATTTACTTATATAATTTTCATCTTCCCAACTGTAGAAAATGCAACTGTAAAACACTTTGCACGGCTCTTGCTTCCTTGTAACCACTGGCCAGCACAACCCTCATTGCATGTACGTGATTGAAATGGGAAATGATTATTATCACAAGCTTGCTCCTCACTTCCTACTCTGCAGAATATTTTAATTGGGTCAATTGTGAGGAAATAATGTGCTGAAGAAAGGAAGCCGTGTATGGGACAACAGCGTTTTTGCTATTTTGGTGACTGCTACACTTAATAGCTGCATCTTTAGCTCAAAAAAGAAAATCCTAAGAGCTCATTCTGGTTCACATTTGGAGGTCTAGCTGGTGTTGATTCCTACCCAAGGCATGCCGTTTTGGTCATCGCTGCTGGAGAATGTGCACACGCTTGCATATTAAGAACCAGAGTGAGTCACTGGTGTCCTGTGATGGCTTCAAAATGCTCATTGTAACAGAGCAGATGTGGCCCAGAGGTCTGGAGTGGCCCCGCCAAAGACTTCTCACTACGCTGGGGGCTGTGGTATCCCGCGTGACCGCCCCCACCACCCGTCTGATGGCAGTGCAAACACTGGCTTCTCTGTGGCACACTGTTTTCCGTGGGAAGTCTTCCAGGTCCCAGTACTGCACAATGATTTTCTCTTAAAACCCACATCTGAACCCTTTAAAATGCTCCGCCAAGCCTTGTTAAGGAATATGAAATGGGACATTTCTTTTCAGTCTGTGCTGCCACCTCTCTTAAAATATGGATAAATGGACGCGATCCTTTTACTCCTTTGTGACAATATGGACATTTTCCATCCTCACCACAGAGTCTCTCAAATGTGGAGCCAATGAGGGACTGACATGCTTCCCGTGATAAATCCAACACAATGACCCACAAAAGCATATGCACACAATGTTTGTTTTTATACCTTACTGGGGATTTTACACTGACTCTCGTTTTATTCCTGTAATTTCTTACACCGCTGCAATAAAGCTCAAAACACGCAAAAGTGTACAAGAAAGACTAAGTGTTTTTTGTTAGACATTGACCAAGTGGCAGGAAACAAAAACAGACCACTGCAGGCACACATGAACGCACAAATATCATGCAATTGCTTGTAAAATTTTAATTGGTGGAACATTGTCAAATTGCTACACATATACTGCATCTTTCTATGATCAGAGAACACTTATTTATAAGTACTAAAAACTGAGTTGGCAATAGAGCCAGCAGGTGGCGTAGTCATTAGAGGTGCTGCTTTGCACTCAAAGGTTTGAATCCCACCTCCCACTGTAGTACTCTTAAGCAAGGTACTTACCCTGAATTGATGCAGTAAAAACTACCCAGTTGTATAAATGGGTAAATCGCATAATGCAGTGAGTTGCTTTGAAGAAAAGAATCAAATAAATACGTTAATGTAAGACTCATGAATTGCTTGATGGGGGGATTCATTTGAGTGAATTTATTCAAGCACTATTGTGACTGCTGGGTTGAGCACAGCATGAATCAGCAGTATTCAGTGGTTTAAAAACATGACTATGAAACGTTGAGATTTTTCCATCTCACCGTTATATCAAAATTGGCCCGAATATTCTAAACTGAGTCCACATCTTAGCTTGTCACATGCATCCAGCCCGCACCTGCCCCTCATCAAGGCGGCAGGGGTTAAAAGGACCTGAAGTCCACGACTGATTGCAGAACCTCTCACGAGCAACCGCGACTTCAGTCTCTCCAGCAATTCCCGTCCGTTCTACGTCCTGCTCTCCCGGCTTCTGACCTTGCTTCATTTCACCAACTTCGTTCCTTGTCTGTCCCCGAAACCCCGAATGCGCATCGCCTGACCCACGCCTGTCCCCGACTACTGCTTTTGTCTTGTGCTTTGGAATTGTTGCTCATTAAACAGAACCCGCAATTGGGTCCCACTCATCTTCGCTCCAGCTTCCCTTGTTCCGGCATGACACCGCTCCACCTCTAAGCTCATGTGCAGAATTTGAGCTCTGTATTTTGACAAAGTCAGTGAAAAAAAGTTGATTTTTTTTAGAGTCACATCAAACCAAATGTTGAACAGATTTTGGAAATAGCCCATTTCCGTCGGCTGGTTGAATCATATGTTAGTACATGTACTCTTTTGAGTTTTTAATGACAGGATCGAAATGCCAGTCTAAGTGTTTCCAGCACTTTTGTTGCCTCAAGAATTTATTTATTTTTTCTTTTGCTAACTAAATGCAGTGCAGCAACATAGATCAACTCAGCATTTTTCTATGGTTTCATTGCTTTATTTAAAAATCCATTTCACCAGAATCACATTGTTAATTTGCTGGATGTGGCAATTTGCAGGCACATTGCTAACCTTAGTACTTAACTGCTGCTACACAAATATGTATTATCATTATTAATATCGTAGTGCAGTAGGAGAATAAAAAAAAAATAGCTGAACTACTTTGCTAATTCACTGAAAGACCACGAGAAGGTCTTGTGACCTTTGCATAAAATGTTCTAAAAAATACTGTAATTCAGCATTATTCTGGCTTTTTTTTCTACATGCCAGTTGGCTTTCTTTCTCTTTTTCATTTTAGTGTCTTTTTCATATTTTCATTTACAGAAACCAGATTCATATTTTCACTGGCACAGTCTCACTGTGTAGTGTGTTTTATTAGTGTGGGAATGCTCCTGCAAGCTACTCCCAGCTACTGCTGGTTCCAGGCTTCATGGGAAGGCAAGCATTTGGCTTTCGTGCCATTTGTAATTTACTTAGGTTCAGGCATTACTTTTGATTTGTTTGATTTGTTATCTCTGCAGCGGTATCGTCTGACGTCTTGTACATGCTTTATGTGCTTTCATGACTGTATTTTCTGAACGCGCCATCGGGAGTGGAAACAGTCGTGTTTCGTGGAGGGATTTTCCCTCAATATGGCACAATGAGGAGAGTCTGAGGGCCTGAGGAAAACGAGGGCTGACAGCTGCAACTGCGGAGTACAAAAGACGCCCTCTGAAGATGGAGGAATGGGTATCTTCAAGCGCCCCCATCCTACCCCTTCCCCCAAGGCAAGCCCTACACATGCTTTAGGCCAATTGGGTTTGGTATTTCATTATATTTTCCTTGATTTGGGGAAGGACAATGTAGGGTGTTTATAGGCTGCCTGCAAGCGACAGAGGTGTGTGTGTGTGTATATATGTGTGTGTATTTCAGCCGTCGCCTTCTTCTTCCTTGGCAGACGTGCGGCACGACGCTGGAGCTCATTTGCATGTGCGGTGATGGAAACCAAAGCAGCCTCTCCCCCTCTCTAACTCTTTCTTTCCCCAGTCAAAGGCAAGACTGCAGCTTAAATTGAAATCCCCGAGGTTCTTATCTGCCTCCCACAGGAAGGCAAATCTGAGTTGAAAAGCGTTAAATTGAAAGAAGGGTGAGGATAGTATCATTTAGCTAACTAGAGACATGTCTGTGTGGCTGTTCACTTGGCTGCAGCGTTTGGCCTGGCATCAGGTGGCTTGCTCCAAAGTTTCCTTTAAGGTGGGACCTTTCTCTGCGTAAGTCATTTCCCTACCCCCCCATTTTTCTCTGGTTCTTTCTTGGTGCTTTGACCCAGCACCCTATAACAGGTCAGCATGAATCTGACTGCTTAGAGAGTGATCTTCACAGTAGATTGTGTTCACCAGCATGGATTAAGTTGCCTTTTTTTTTTTTTTTTTAACTTTTTCGAGTCCCGCTTGGGGTGCCTTGTGACCGACTGGCGTCCCGTTTTGGGTGCGTCCCCTCCCCCTCCAGCCTTGCGCCCTGTGCTGCTGGGTTTGGCTCCGGCTTGTTGCGACCCCGCTCGGGACAAGCGACTTCGGCCAATGTGTATTTGTGTTAATTTACTCCAATGAACCTAAATACATCTCTAACAATAATGCATATTGTTCAGTATCAGACAAAGTTAACAGAAGAGCTCTATAGCTGCAGAGTTTATGTGAAACTGATTTATTTGAACTGAAGACAACTATTAAGTAAAATCCAGCAGACCTTTTGTTTTTCTCCTCATCTCTCTTTATTTCACGGTATCTTTCGATTCTTTAATACTACTGTAGAGTGACAGTGGAAGACAGTGGTTGTTTTGTCCAATTCGTTCATTTGGGAGAATCATTACACTTTTTATATGGTCTCACTTTGATCTTTTTCCAGGATGAGTCAAGATGCATTTGTGCTTTTTCAAAATACTGAAAGAAAATTGGTCTGTTTAAAAGAATTCTGGGAATTTAATGATGGTTTAATAACTACACAGACTGGATGAGTCAGTGAGGCGCGGATCAGAGAGTGGCTGTTGTCTCAGAAACACAAGTGAAATGCCTCCAGGTTTGTGTAACGGAGGCTGAGTGTTTGTGCGAATGGGGAATGGATATGTCTCAGTGCTGTGACCCCCTTCTGTATAAAATGCTACCTGCAGCAAAGTATTGAGCTCCAAGCTCAGCCCCGCACCACAGTTTGACCCTTTCTGATCTTAATACCAGACTGGGAAAAGGTGAAAAAGGAGCCTTTGCATCGTTTCTGCATATTGTCATCATTTTGTCAATTTCAGACAGGCTACACCTACATTTACATTTATTCATTTAGCACATGCTTTTCTCTACAGCGACATACAATGATTAATGACTATTCTTTACACTAGAAGACCAGTATAACGCATACTTACAAAGCAGAGCAATGTAACACACTCACTTTTCAATGCTGATAATGCAAATGAGATAACCAGGACATTGATTTCAAAGGAGAATGTGGCACTGGAGTTAAATAACTGACAAACCTTGCCAGTTCTTCTTCTTCTTCTTCTTCTTCTTCTTCTTCTTCTTATTATTATTATTATTATTATTATTATTATTATTACCAGTAGTACTGTTACTTTTATTACTATTTTTAGTGATCTTCATTTCGCTGGTATGTCAGGGATAGGTTATACAAGAGAAACCAGAGCTCACAAGGTTTCAAGATAACAGTTGATAAATTAAAAATAAAATCTACTTTTGCCCTCATGACATATCTTAAACTCAATTTGAATAAATGGTAAAAGGGTGACATTTTTACATTTTTGTCGCTGATCCAGATGAAAGGTGTGTTTTGGTGAGACTGACAGATGTGTGTCTTGATGGGAGAGCAGACTGTTTAACAACATGTCCCATCTCTGCTTTTGCAGTCAAACAAGGTTCCAGTGGTTCAGCCGTCACACGCAGTCCACCCCCTCACCCCTCTGATCACATACAGCGACGAGCATTTTGCGCCTGGACCCCACTCTGGACACCATCCCCAGGATGTCAGCTCCAAACCAGGTAAACACAATGCGCATCACTTCTTGCAGGTGGTTATGATTTTTTTATGGATTCAGGATGAGTCAGTTTGATTGTATTAAAATGATTTTTTACCATTGGCAGTTAATATTTCCGACAAGGCCATACGTGAGGAACAGCACTTCAGCAGCACAGCAGGCAGCCACATTAAAGCAGGAGAGCCCAAACAGGATGTGATGGAGAGCTCAAGTTTGGATGTGATATAAATAACCATAGAGGGCTGTGTGCCAAGCAGACATCTGATATTAGACGTTACCCAGAGGCTGTTCAGCTTGGACTGGCCTTGCTTTATTTGCAACCTCTTTATGGGTTTTGAAGGCTTTCAGTGATGCTTGTAACTGCTTTCAGTGGATTTCTTTCAGCCGTTTGGCCCCGCAATGAAACTGACTCACTTTTGGCAGGGTTTAGTATTGCAGTCGTGTGTGTGTGTCTGTGTATTTGTTTTAGCGGAGCCTTCTGCTAATTTTTAATTTATTTTCTTCCATCACTCAAAAGTTCTTAGTAAGTACCAGTTCCAGTATGTAATTCAAGATTTTTTGTTATCAGAAAATAAAATTTATTCTCATAATTCTGTAGTATGCGGTAATAAACCTCTGAGAAAATGTGACAAGATTTTTAACAGAATGACAGTCGCAAAGAGGCAAAGTCTCGTGTTCGGATGCTGTGACAGCGACTGGGGTTTTGTGTGCGGGAATTTAGTGGCGGTCTAGAGCCGAGCCACTTTCTCCCCATTCAGCTGCACAGAGAAGATGTGAAACCGCACAGGGGATTCATGGGCAGAGAGTTGTTGTATACGGAGGCATTTTGGGTGGCAACAGTGGCTTTTGGGGGGATTAAAGGCCTTCATCTTGCTCTGTTTAAGTTGAGGCCCTTTTGAATCAGGCTGCAAAGGGGCGGGTGGCGGGGGATCCATTTGGGATTATGGTTTGGTGTTAATCGTGCGTCAGTTACTACTTCTGTAGCTGTAGGGCTTTGTAATGGGAAGTATGTTTGTGGACTGATCCATTCAGCGGTGGCCCTGTTTTTTTCTGCTAAATGCTACAACAAGCGAGAAGCTCTTGACCCCAAAGCCCAGAGGAATGGCCTTGATGAAGAGCTTAGTGCAAACTGGAGTGACAGTCATGAGCTAAATGAATCATATCAAGTGTGAGCATTGCAGGAGGAGGAAACCACTCTTAATTAACTGGTGATCCGCTTTGGTGACTATTTTCAAACCCCTCTGTGGCCTGGAGGCAATCTACTGAAATGGTTGCTTGGTAATTTTCTCTTCTCCGGGGCATTTTGCATGCACCCTTCCTTCTTCCTGACTATATTTACCAGGGCATACATAACTGTACGTTTTACATTTTACCAGTGTATATTTAATATTCGTCACTATGATTCCCCAATGTACACTCTAATAGATATGAAGCTATTACACACCTTTTTAAATGATCTGAAACACACATGCTGATGTATTGAATGATTATGATTGTTACAGACAGTTTTAATGCTCAAGATGTAACTGGTTTGCGTCTTGCTTCAGGCATGCCGAGGCATCACCCTGGACCTGACATTCCTAATTTCTACCCCCTTTCTCCTGGAGGAGTGGGTCAGATGACACCGCCAATGGGATGGTAAGTCACTGGGGTTTACACAGTTCATGCTAAGTTTATACATGCCCCCTTTAGGTGAGGTGTCACGGAGTGAATAGGACAGACGTGACAGTCAAATCAAGTGCCATGTCCCACCTAAATAAAAACACCAATAAAACCATTCTTAACAGCACCCATCATTGACACTGGACCTTAAATTATTTTGGGTTGATGTTGTACTTTCTGGAACCTCTGTTTGGTTGTGAACACTGCAAAGGGTGGCCAGGCTGGCAGGTAGAAAGAAAGTGAAGCAAACGGTTGTTGATCCGTAACTCCTTCATCTCTCTGGAACCGAAGGCAGGTCTCAGGTGGATTTAGGGACCCCTACTCCACTTCCCTTCCAGGCGACAGCCCCATTCCCAGGTAGGTGGACCCTGTCTCAGCTGTTTTTCAAAGGGAGGATCTGTTCCCCTCCAGCCTACCCTTACCTCCCAAATTGTTATTTACTTCTCTACTGACCCTACACTGTGCCCACACCAGAAATTGCACTTGTATTGGTGGAGACTTCACCTGAACTTTTCACTAACCTACATGGCAATCAAAACAACTGACGGGTGTTGCCGCTGCATTAATATCTATAGTGTGGAGCCTTTGTTATATTAATTTATACAGCTTAGTCTTATGTGGACATTTAGAAAATGGGCATGTGAATGTTCTGCTGCAAATAGCTTAAAAAATTACAAATATATCAAAGCACGATCTTCATTTTATTAGAGTAAAATCGGGAAAATTATTGAAGTATATGAGGTATTTGGATGTTCTTTACCTTGTACATACAAGAAGTAAGTGGAACTGTGGTTTCCTCTCTTTGCGTTGATGAAGCCCTGTGAAATGATGCCAGGAAAGATTATTTTCACAAGCGTGGTTTATATTTACATTAGCTCTGTTTTTCTTGCAGGTTCTCTCCTCACATGGTGCCGGGACCCCCAGGGCCGCACGCTACGGGAATCCCCCATCCTGCTATTGTCAACCCACAGATTAAGCATGAGCCCCAGCATGACAGTGACCTGATGCACATGTGAGTTTCAACCCTGCGCAAAGGTTCTGTGTGACAATAGATTTCTGTTGGTTTAATTTTACTTTTGCAATTTCTTTATTTTATTAGACCACATGTTTATCTGGGACAATCCAAAGATCTAAAAGATCACCTGTGAGGGTAGAGATAGAGCTTGGAGTAGTTTGTAGTTACATGGGGGTGCATGGGGGCCACCCTGAAGTGCATGGGGGCCACTTTGGTAGTCCTGTCTCTCTCAGCACCTGGGAACAAGCCTGGCACACAGTCGTGTTGTCTCCATCCTTAGCTATGGCTAGACACCACCCTGACCCTCCTTTCCATTTCTTTATCACCAGGAAGACCCATCAAGAGCAGAGGAAGGAGCAAGAGCCCAAGAGACCTCACATCAAGAAGCCCCTGAATGCCTTCATGCTCTACATGAAGGAGATGCGGGCCAATGTAGTAGCTGAGTGCACGTTGAAGGAGAGCGCCGCCATCAACCAAATCCTGGGCAGGAGGGTGGGTATAAGCACAGCAGCCCAAGAGGGCGAGTGAGCGCATAGGTAGTTGTTATGTACCTGAAAGTTGTGTTCACCATTACACAAAACTATTATGTATCCAGACATAATAAAGAATTAGTCTCTGTAATTTAGTCTGCAATAATTAAACTATGACTTTTTGTCCAGAATGCAAAAGTCATATATTCTAATTTACATTCTTAAGAACTGATTAAAGGTGATCTGCCATGAACTCTGACCAAATTGCATTCACAGTACAATGTAGTAAATTAAACAGAGGATTAAGTTAGAATCACTGTTGTGATATAAGATCATATTTTTCCTCTGCTTGATAATTTCTTCATGTTTAATATTTTTTCCCTCTTTCCTCAACATCCCTTTCCCTAAATTCTTTCTGTAGTTAAATAAGATTTTAGCATGTTTCTCTTTAGGATAAACTTGAAAGTGTGTGCCAGTAGTTGACTGCTTTTTTTAAATCTCTCTTTTCTGAAACAGTGGCATGCTTTATCTCGGGAAGAGCAGGCTAAGTATTACGAATTAGCCCGCAAGGAGCGACAGCTACACATGCAGCTTTACCCAGGATGGTCTGCCAGAGACAATTATGTAAGTATCTTCTGCACAGGCTGGAAGCGGCATGTTGTGATAGTGCAAACTCAGGAGCACCTCCCTAAAACACCGGCTGGGAATCCATCCCTCGAGAGATCCCCACAGCTAACACCACTTGAAAAGTCCCATCCTGAACCTCTACTTGCAGGCTGGGCTTAGTGTGACCCACACAGTGTGAGCATCACAACAGAATCTATAAACAATGGCAAAACTACTGATTTGTGAGCGGAAAAATGTGAGGAACTGCCCATACTTCTGCTGGAGAGAGTACATGTGGAGGAACAGCTGATGTTGACAAGAGACTTCCTCTCCTACTTACATTTATTTGTCTTTAGTTGACACTTCACTGCAACACAGGGGCAACAAGTAGCTTAGTAGTTAGAACCATTGCCTTTGGGTCTGAGGGGGGCATGTTCAAGTCCCACCAGCTAGTGTAGTATCCCTGAGTGAGATACTTACCCTGAATTACTGTGCTGTTGGGTGAGTCACTGAAAGTCACTTAACAGTGTAAGCTGTGTTGGAGAAAAGTGTCAGTTAAGTAAATAAATGTAAAGTGATGTACCCATGCATACAGCAGGGTAATATGTACATTATTAGTTCAGGGTAAGTATCTTGGATAAGTGTACTACACTAGCAGGATTGGAATCTGCAACCTTCAAGTCCAAAGGATGTAGTTTTAACCACTACACTACCTGCTTCCCTGTATCATTGTTGCACATATAATTAGATATTATTATGGGTAATGTAAATTATCTTAGCTGACAACTTTATCCAGTGTTGCATAATGATATTTACCTATTCATACATGCCATGCTAGTTAAGGTACTCACAATGATTTACCCATGTATACATATAACGGTAATTTTTATTGCATCAGTTCGGGGCAAGTCCCTTTTTTAGGAATTTTTCTTCTCAGCAGAAGGTGAGATTCAAATGTGGCCCTTCTGTCTGCCTGCCTCAACTCTGCAAAGACATTGATACCTTTCACCTTCGTTCCACTACAGCATCATGACCCCTTTACCCCACTGACAGTGCGCCTGCTCGAGTGCTTCCTTAGTGGATCCTTCAGAGGCTGCTGTCAGCTGAACTGACGTACAAACAAAGAGGATGCTAATATGAGTTAATTTGTCATCGTAGCAAATGCAGCAAATACTGCAGCAATCACTGACAAGAGCTGTCGGGTTAGATGTTATGGGTTACCTTTCACCCTTTGAGTGTCGTGATTTATGGCTTATATCAGAGAGCATATGTCTTTCCACTTAAACTTAACATGGCCTCTGTGAACTTTATTCTAATCCTAAAATGTAGTATTTAATTTATGTGACATGCATTTTACCACAAAAATATATACACTTTATTTCAATAATTTCAGCTTTTCCCAGGTTTTTCCTTGTTAAACTGTTTGGCCTTTATGTTCTGAGGTTTTTACAGTTTTTTCATTTTTCGGCTTTTTCATGAGAAGCACATTTTAAAGTATATCGACTAAGAAAAGAAACTAAAGGAAAAGAGTGTGTTTGTAACATATATTTTTTCCTATGGGATGAACACCTTGCTGGAGGGTACTAAAGGAGAAGGTGGTATTTGAACCAGCAACATTTGAGCCCAAAGGAGGCAGGTAGAAGTATTACATTACCTGCTGCCCCGCAAACACCACATGTTATTGTTACACTAGCAATTATTAAGTATTATTTAACTGACACCTTTATCCAATTACATATATTTTGGTTCTGGTCATCAGCAGCCTGTAACATATGCATCAGTGAAATGTTACACCATTGAAAATGGAAAGGATGCAATGTTCCTCTTTCATAGTGTCTCACATAGTAGTGACTGCTGACTTCAGTTGCTATATAATGTCTCTTCTTCAGTATTAAACGCATAATGTAGCAACTCTCAGCACTGACTGACTTTCTGCTTTATGCCAGATTAACTCATCAATAAGTGGATTATCAGAGTTTACTGCAGGGAACCAAAGCGAACTGCACATGTAACGAGTCATGACGTTTTACAGACTTATCATTACCTATAGCCCTTCCCTGGGGTTTTAAGCAAGCTGTAAATCTATATAGAAGCAGACGGCAGGCCCCAAGCTCAGTGAGCTCTGCAAATTATGCAAATGACTTCTCAGTTGGATATTGAGCAGTACTTACTGCAGGTCGCATACTCGGTTTTGTCAAATGGAAGGTAAACTTAGGATCAAGGAATTGACTCTGTCCGGGTCAAAACAGCCTGTAGGGCATCAGTCATGCTAACAATGAGCACCAGGTGGTGTAGTGGTTACAGCTGTTGCCGTTAGACTTCAAGGATCCAGATTTGAATCATACTTCCCGTTGCAGTATCCTCAAGCAAAGTGCTTACCCTGCACTGATACAGTAAAAGTTACACAGCTGTACAGCTGTATACTGTTGATGAAAGTGGCAGTTGAATGAATATCGTAAAGGCAGTCATGGGGTTGGAGGAGGTGCAGTCACATACTCATGGTTCACCTGGGTGTGTTACAGGGAAAGAGGAAGAAACGGAAGCGGGAGAAGCTCCAGGAATCTGCATCAGGTAGCTAACTCCTTGCTCTGTCCTCAAAGTTGCTTTTCAGTAAACTTATTTCTTAAATCAGAATGAAACATAGATAGATAGATAGATAGATAGATAGATAGATAGATAGATAGATAGATAGATAGATAGATAGAGACAGCCAGGTGAGAAGATCCCATCTTATTATTCTGGGCCTCTAGTCTGCTTGTCATAGTTATCCATCCTAAATCAATACATCCAGGTTGCTGCTCAGCACACTTTAGCCCTGATGGACAAGGTGGTTGGTTCTCCTGGTACAGGTAGCCAGTGGCACATGCAGGCTATTTGCTGGCGAGCTCATCCTGTCTCCCACCTGCCCCTCCCTGTCTCTCACACCATGGCTTTGGGATTAGTTGGCAAAGAGGTCAGCCAGGAGGCAGGACAAAGACACACTTTTGCAGCTGGCACTTCACTGCCCTTAGCATCACTCTGCACAGCCAGCCCACCTCTGCAGATGTGTATGCACATATTTGTTGTATTCAATCTGTAATGTTTACAGTGAACGCAATGAGCAAGTACCCTCCGATGCTGGCTGACATTGGCGCATCAGGTGTGGAGCACAGAATGCATTATAGCAGAAAGTAAAATTAAAAGACCACATTTCCTGCAGGTACAGGCCAGAGGATGAAAACAGCTTACATCTGAATTATGGTAAGGAGATGTTCATTACATTATTCCCCTGTTGTGTTTGAAGCATCAAAAATGAAAGAATTAAAGACAAAAAAGCCTCGGACAACGTCACTTTGCCCTTAAACTGTTCCTGTACTGATGTCATAGCTGTCTTCAGTAATGTTTGTGCTCCCCTTGGTGACGACGCCTTGGCAGAAATATGCTCGATGAACACATGTGAACAAGGACACACATATTTATGTGTTCAGACATGAATATTCTATTTCTCTCTCAGTCACTTGCTCTCTGTTGTCCACTGCTCCCTCTCTATCCTGAGCGCACACATACTGTATATTTCCAAGAAATCCCATGGCCTGGCCTGAAACTCTGGTGGGGTGTCTCAGGAAATGTGCTCTTATGATGCAATTGTTTAATTTTCATGGCTTTCATGGCTTTCATGGCTAATTTGCATCTTTCTTCATTTTGTGGTTGAGCCAGAAGCCCCCAGCCTGTATTACGGAGGAGAGGCTCATGTGAAAGGGCAGTCCAGTTGCTGTGGGACCATCCGTGTGTTGTGTTGTGCATTGCATTGGTTCTTCGCTTGTGTGTCAGCACATGCTTTCTCAGCTGTGATTTCTAGCCAAAGAACAGAACTACGCAACAGAACACCTGCAGAAACCATTTATTCAGCTCTGCAGCAGAAACACATTTGTAGAAATTACATTTTTTTCTAATGCAAATGTCAGAGGTGATTGGATTTTCTTGGATGCGTTTCTACTCAATCAGTTGATGTTTGCTGTGTTCGCACAAATACTTGGAGAAGTTATTTGTTTCCATGTGCGGTTTAATGATTTGTCACGTCTGGCTCTTTGAACACTTGAATTCAAAGCTTGGCACGTTTTGTTTTTGGTTTTTCCATTTTGCTAGGTTTTCATAAATCCAAAATACAAGGAAAGAGGAGTATATCTACTAAAACTCTTATCCGATAATTAATGACACCGAGCAGAGTTTGGATTGACGCCCTTACTGAATGGTTGTGACAACCTTAAACTAATAAGCAGGCAAAAAAGCAAGAACTGTGGACCAATTCAAAAGCATGCATTATCTGCAGATCCTTGAACTGGATTGAGGTTATCATGGCTTGGAATTCAGAAAACATCTGTAAATTTATCTTCTGTCATTTTTTTCAGTAATTTTTTGTATCTTGTCGTATTTGATTTGGTCCAACCTATGAAGTTATGATGAATCCTGTTCCATAATATTTATTTCTTTTATTTACAAAAGCAATGAAAGTTGAATTTCTTAAAATTGTTTATATTATTACTTCATTCATGGCTGTCTGTTTCACTCAGTTTGTGCTCAGCTAGCTGTCTGGATATGCCTTCGGATTCACTACCTTTATATTATTGTCACTCTAGTCATTATAAGGACCTTGCCTAAGGTTCCCTGTTGTTGCCACATTCTGTGTCTTCACTGAAACTTATTATAGCTTCAAAGGATGACATATTTTAAAGTATATTTGCAAAGACATATTACAAATGTGCCAATTTTGACAGATTTAATATATAAAACTGCATGTTTTTGTGCATAGTCATGTTGGTGTAGCACACAGCTGCATGGCATGACTGTTGTAGATCATAGTCTTTGACACTGATTCTCTTAAGGTTGCTGTATAAGGAGAATAAAAGCTTATACCTTCTATGGGAGCTAGTGAACCTTTTCACTTTATTTCACTTCATAATTCAAAAGCAGTACTGTTATTTCCACTGTATTGTTGGAGAGGCAAAGGGCCCTCTTTGCTACTGAGATAATGCTCCACAGTGAACTGGTACATGTGCACTTCAGAGCTCAAGTACCCAGTGCCCTGGGTTGCATCCGTGCGCACTGCTCTTGAGCAGGGGTCTTGAGCAGAAACCCCAGGACTGTAGCCATCTAGGAGGACAATGGATAGGAAGAGAAGAGGAGGAATGTTCAAGAGGTGTCTCTGGTGTTTGCAGCGGAGGGCTGCATGTGGAAGCTGAGCCCCCATCCTAACCAGGATCCCTCTCCCTCCCTCCCTCCCTCCCTCCCTCGCTCTGCCCCCACACACATTTTGAGAGGCAGTGCTGGCTTTGAAGCCAAGCCGGTGCAGAAGGAAGCAGTCGTCACGCTCTTTTGATCTCACCGCCCTTGGCCCGTGAGCTCGGGCCAGGCAGCGGCACGCTGCACTTGGCCCGGCCCCTGGCTCCCTCCTGGCCCCCAGCAGCACCTAAGATGTGGGCAGTCCCCCTCGAGGCTCTCCAGCGCATGCCTGCGGTTTGCCGGAGGGATCCTGACGGGACTTGCGCTCATGGGTATTACCCCTCAACCATTTACTCATGTTCCCCCAGCTCCAGCCCATCTTACTGGATCTCCCCACCCATTGTCTTTCTTTCTCCCTTTTGATTCTGTTTTTATCCAAGTTTTTCCCACAAGGGTCCCTGGAAAAATGGAAATGGTGGTTGTTGTTTTTTGCAAATTTAAACAATATGAGAAAGCAGCAGTCCTTTCTGATCAAGCACAAGTGGCTCAGCTTGCAGCTATAAGGCTCAACGTGATGTGGTTGGTTCTTAAAGGGGGAGCCAACAACAGAAAGAAGGAATAACAAGCCACAAACCAAAGACATTTACAGCCTGTGTGTGTGTTGTGCGTGCGTGGTAAACCAGCCGTTGTAGATGAGCATAAATGCAATACTACAACAACTGTAGAGTAATTGCACCGGAGGTGATGATTGTTGTCTTTTTTTGTGTTTGGTACGTTGATTGTGAAAGCAGAATGTTGCTGATAAAAACTGTGCAGGACAGAATCTGGCTCACTGAGGGGTGTGATGTGAGGAAGGCCTTTCAGTTTTCAGCAGTGATGTTCTCCGTCATCCTTATGCAGTTGGGGAGTGTTTCCTGGGGAGAATGTGGCGAGGCAGGTGGGCAGCGGGCCCCCAGACGAGAGGCGGTGCTTTGGTGAAGGACGGAATAGAGGGACGCGTGGGAGGCTACGCTAACCCCCACACTTCAAAGAGGGCCCCCCAGCACAGCAGCCAGGAGAAGCCGGACCTTGAAACAGAGGAGCGTTTCATTTCCTGACCGTCCGGTCAGCATTCCTGAGCGCTAATGGGGAGTAGTTCTTGAATCCTGGCGTTTGTGTCAGCTGGGCTGAGAAGCCACCCCTCCGAAGCCCCTTCCTCGACAGGAAGTGCACTGTTTTTCATCGGCGGCGAGAGGAAAGCCCAGCCCTGGACGGGCTGCTCCGAGGGGAGGCTTTGAACTCCTGGGATGAAAAGGGGCCGAGGATGAACATGAAAGCAGCGGGGTGCCCTCACCAGTGAGGCTGCTCACGTTTTCCCCCTGAATCACGGTCAGCTGGCCTCAGGAAAGCCACCCAGGTCCCCCACGTTTCATCCACATACACAAAAGCTGTCAAAGGGAAGAAGTATGACTCGGGCAAGACGTGTAGACACTCCTCATCCTGGTCCAAAGAGCATCTTTAGGTCTCAAAGTCTAAACTGAGACACACTTGAGATGCAATTCAGTACGTACTGCTGATTCGCAGCCGTAGCATTCGATTGCATATTTTTAACTGCGTTGTCTGGAAGGATGTGGGCGGTGCTAGCTGAGAGCTGAGTGGGGTTATAAAAAAATCATGCACGGCTTTTGATATTTGAAATAATATCAGCTGAAGTGTACACAACTGAACAGTTTCTTATAACTGAATTGTCTTACAAACTGGACAGTTTAAATCATGAAAACAGTTTAAAAGTGAATTATAATATTTTCTATACATTTGTTTAGCAGACACTTTTCTCCAAAGCAACTTCCAATGAACTCTATGTAGGGTTATCAGCCCACATACCTTATTCACCAAGGTTACTTACACTGTTAGATACACTACTTACACTGGGTCACTCATCCATACATCAGTAGAACACACACACTCTCTCTGTCACTCACACACTATGGGGGAACCTGAACAGCATGTCTTTGGAGTGTGGGAGGAAACCAGACCACCCAGAGGAAACCGACTCAGAGAGAACATGCAAACTCCACACTGACTGAGCGGGGATTGAACCCACATTCTCTCACACCACCCAGGTGCTGTGAGACTGCAGCACTACTTGCTGTGCCACCCCAAAACAATTTATAAAAGCTAAACCAAGACACAGTTGAGCTATTTTTTTTACCTATTTACACAGCTGCAGCACTTTAGAGTGAGTACCTTGCTCAAGGGTACTACAGCCACAAGGGAGATTTGAACCTGTGGATCCCAAAGCAGTAGTGCTAACTCCTATGCTACCAGCTGTCCCTATAGACCTTACAGGAATGTGTGGAGAAACACCCACTTTAAGTGACAGCCAGTTAGCAAAATGCTTGCAGATGGTTTGTGCTAATATAATTTACATTGCTTTTAATGTAAAATTTAAAACCAAAGCAGTTACTATTCAACTTAAATACAGGATTAATTAATTTAAATAATTATTTAACAAAAGCACACAAGGGTTGTAGGATCAGGAATGAAAACCACTGGCCTACTGTATTAACTGTGACCTACTTTTTTGGCCTTGAATTTCCAGTTTGTTACGCTATAATTCCTCATACTTTTTTTAAACACGCCTGTCCTCACTGTTAATTGAGCTGAATAAATAAACTGTTCTGTTTGATTTGAAGTGCATTGAACTCAATATTGCTTTTTATCCTTGGTTCATATTACATTCTGTATAGAACAGATCATTAATGAATCCAGATCATTATAGATCTTTTGATCAGCCTTTTTTTAAAGAGCAAACATTCATTTGACAATTAACTTGTTCTACAGTCTTCTTTTCTTTAAATGTTATGTCAGTTACATCACGTCTTAACTGTATTTTTTATTTTACATCATTGCAGATTAATAACAGTTCAGTGTGGTTTTCTCTCCAGTTTGTACACACTGTTGGAAAAAGTTTTATTTTTTGGTACTTTACTGGGTGCAGATTCACTGCTCCTTAATTACATTGTATTTATTTTTCTGGCACTTCTCTCCAAAGCAACTTAAAGTGTTCAGCTACTTACAGTTGCTTGCCCATTGACAAAGCAGGGTAATTTTTACTATATTAGTTCAGGGTAATTGACTTGATCCTGGGCACTACAGCTGGAAGTGTGATTTAAAACTTGGGTTCTCTGAGTACAGGGCAGCAGCTCTAACCACCACACCACCTACTGCAACATCTGTAGCCCTCCTGGTATCACTGACAATCCATCCAGCTCAAATGATTTGTTTGAACCCCACAAATACTTAATTTTCTCACCTTTCTGTCAACAAGAGCTTTGTTCATAACTGAGTCTCCTAAATTACATAAAGAAACTAGAAAAGAGATTATTTGCTGCATGAGATGTCAGTGTGTGTGTGGATGGGTTGATTTTACACATTAAAATGCACGCTTTTGATTTAATTACGTTTTCTGCGGTATAGCCGTGCTTCATGCGAAAACCTTTCTGTTGTGTTTTTTTGTCCTCGATCTGGTGCAGGAGACAAACGAGGAACCACTCTGTCTGCATACAAGGCAAAGGCATCAGCTACAGGGCCTCTTTTGAAGGTAGAAGCCTGTTAGACCCCAGAGCCCCCACCCAGCACGTGGTCCGCAGAGACGTCCAGCGCTTGACAACATCCTTCGCCTTGCAGTCACCGCTTCGGAGGCAGCCGAGCCACAGAGACAGTTAGAGCTGCAGCACTCGTCACCAGTGCGTTTCACACATCAACAGGAACACAGGATCGCAAAATCGAGCCATCGCAGTCGCCGTTTGCTGTAGCAGCGTTCCGTCGGTCTTGTCCAACTTGCTGTTTCACCCTGATCTCTTCTCTTGTCGAACCCACGGATCTCCACAGCCACACGCCACATCCAGGAAGAAGTCCAACGCTCGTTTTACCTCTCTTGGACCGCAGAACACTGAGGAAGTTGGGTGTCACAGAAGAAAGATCCTCACACAAAACTGCTATACAGGGACAAGAAGGTGCAACATGAGCAATTCCTTTTCTTAATTTTTAAAATTTATTTTGAATGCTTTTTATATTTTTTATTTTTGGATGTATATTTTGTGGTTGTTTTTTTAATTTTTATATTTGAATATATATATAAATATATATATATATATGAAACAAATAAGCTTTGGAGAGGTCAAAGCCATTGTTTTTGTGTTTCCAATAAAATGTGTGGAAAGAGCAAAAGGCTTCTTTTGATAACTATTTGTAAGAAATGGTGACACCCCCGGTTTTGTTCAAAATGTACTATTGAGTTCAGTAAAAAACCATTGCAGGATATGTTAGCTACCTTTTTTATATTTTTTTAAAGGCAATATTTGAACACAGCTGTAAGAGTAGGTGCTGAAAAGCCTATATTTTCTTGTTCCAAATGCATAAATGAGCAAAACTATTACACATAAATATATTTATCCCAGCCCTTGGTGTCTTTCTTTTCATGTATGTCTTGTTTCTTGTAGCGAGCAGTGTGATCATAGGCCATTTTAACTCCAAAACCGCATTTCTGTAAGATTTTAATATTATCACTTCTTTTACCTTTTTAACATCACTGTCAAAATTGGCACTGCACTTCGCTTCCAAGTGGTTACATTTTAAATGTTTTAAAAAAGATTTTTTTAAGAAAATAAAAACTGCTTTGACTGAAACTTGACTAAACTTGGTAAGTCAATGGACCTCAGAATGTCTCAGGCTTTTCTTCACTTTATTTTTGTTCTAAAATAATGCCAGAAGATGCAGTATAGGCAGGAAAAAAGTGTGAACGCAGTATATAACACAATGTTATTTTGTCCCTAGATTTTTCTCATTAATTAAACCATTATTTGGATAGAGAACAACATCACCACACTTGAACTGTTGGACTACTTTTCTGACAAAGAAAGAAACAAACAAACCTATAAAAATGTGGAAATGCAAAGGATTATGGTAATAACCCAAGAGCTGGGACTCTTTAGGGTGTAACTGAACAGCCCTGCTTTGCACACATCCTTGAGTAATAATTTAAAATACACGTTAAGGCATAACATGCTACAATTGCAAGTGTATTTAAAGCGATAAAAACCACCCATCCTTCGATGAAACATCTACAAAACGTTTCTTGAATAGCAGTTATGTTTCTGACCTTTAACGTGTAACAACAGGACAGGAACATAAGGTGCAGAAGTTTCAGTTTCAGACAGGGAGTTTAATAGAGCTTTGTCACATAAAAAGATTTTTTTACTGTTTAAGTAACTGGAGTAGGTAGTGCGTTCACTGTTATGACTAATTCCAAATGTGGCAAACAAATATTTTAAGTGAAGAAATCAAAATTAACCAGTGTAACCAGGAGAAATGTGAAGAGTGACTGCCGTAGCTACCAGTCATTAGTGGAAATGAGGTAAAAAAGAAAAAAAAAGCTCAAATGGACTGCGGCGTTGTATATGCATCTTTCAGAGAAAAAAAAAGAAAAACTACATGCTGAGATCAAAGAGGGATGCAGTCATAAGGGGGAAATTAGACTTGTGCATTATCTGCGAACAACTGATAAGAGAACCCATGATATGCATTGAGCACATCCAGGGAGCAGGTGTAAAGAAGGAAAAAAATACATGAAGGGACCCAAAACAAAGCCTTGGGGGACACCACAGAGACGGTAATAAGGAGAGAGCGAGAGCAGTAATCTAGAAGATGAATAGAGTCCTATCAACTATATAAAAGGAGAGCCAATAGCAGGACAACCCAAACTGTAAGATGTATAGAAGACAGACAACATCCTCTATTATGGAATACCAGGATTGGTGTCTGCTAGAGGAAACCAGCAATTCCACGACTGCAGTTATTATTGGCGCTCATTTTGATGGCGGTTTTCTATTTTAAATGACATCACTGCGGATCCTTGTAGATCCATACGGGATCATGTACTTCTTTGCGATTTTAAGCAGGTAGCACAGTGGCGAGCGTGTGTACCTGAAGGACTTCGGCTTGAATCCCACCTCCTGCCATAGCACCCTTGACTGAGGTACTGCCTCGGAAGTGAGAGTAAAAATTACCCAGCTGTATAGATGGACAAGTTGCTTCACATTTTAAGTGGCTTTAGTGCAAAATGTCCATTAAATTAATAAATAAAATGTTAAGCACTCCTCATGTCAGGGACGATAGAAGTGTTGCTGAGTTCCTCCAGTACCATGGTAAACTAGAGCCATATTAAAACTGAAAGAATTCTTGATCAGCAGTGGTCAGCCCACTTGCACCATTACATAACTGCTCACTCTTCTGGCAATTTCCAGCTGGCCTTCAAAGAGAATGCATGATTTCATTATTCACTAGACTTTGAGTTCTGCGGATTCGTGTTTTTGCTCTCAGGCTCTGCTGAGTCCAACCAGAACCAGACCCTGCATCTCAACTACAGCGGAGGTACAAACGTGCTGCTGTATAAAGAAGAAGAAATACTAATTTACTAATTTACATTCCTGCCTTCTTTTCTTCCCCTTCCACTATATATTAATTAAAACAACTTGAAATTAATATAAATACAGTTCTGATAGAAATAGCCAGTCCACTACAGGAATGAAGCTCTTTGTGTGCAGTTACGTCATACAGTCCATAGTTTAGTACATCATGCTCAAAGAGAAACAGCTACAGTAGGACTTGTCAACAAACAGGATTTGTAAACATTAAACATGAAAAATTTAATGAACATGAAAACAAACTTTTTCATGACTGTCCTGTATGATCAAACTGTCATAACTTTTATGTACAAATTTACTGTTTTGCCAGTAGATTCACAAGGGGAACAATGTGCGATAATTACAGGAGTACTGGCAATTTCCGGAACAGGGGTAGTACCATGGTATTACATCATGAATGCTTTGCAATTCTTCAGTTGCCTGAAGAGTGTGAACCAGTCAGTAACCAAATGCAGAAAGCGGTTGAAATTCTTCCAAAAGTTACTCACTAGAATTTAGAGAAGGGCTGAACTTCAGGTTCTTGAGGACCATGACAGGAAGGAAGAATTATCCATGAGCAGAGGACTCAGAACATTGTACTATTCTTCTTCTTATTATTATTATTATAAATAATAATAATAATAATTTACAGAACATACATGTAGAAAACAAACACCCAGCTGAGTGTGTAATTGTAATTCTACTTGTTTCTTTGTGACTTCAGCTGGCATAAGGGAGAAAAAAATGTAAGAAATGTTTGAACATGTACATGTTTTGCGCACAACTGCATTACTGAGAATAACCAAGTACATTACAGTACAGTCACTGATTCATAGAATAAGGGAACAAAAAGCTCAGAATGGCAAATTACAGTTCTTGCATTTGTTGCATCATAGTGCCTTCTTGTGTAGAGATGTTTCAACTGCACTCGGAGGCCCCAAAGCACTTCTTTCCACATGACCTCCTTCATGCTCAAAAACTTTTCTCTTATTTGCAATGGAACAGGACACTGCATTATTATTATTATTATTATTATTGTTGTTGTTGTTATAACATAATATAATATAATTTTTAATTACCAACATCTGTTTAGGCTTTGAAGGGGGGGCGCGGTGGTGCAGTGAGTTTGACTGGGTCCTGCTCTCCAGTGGATCTGGGGTTTGAGTCCTACTTGGGGTGCCTTGTGATGGACTGGTGTCCCTTCCTGGGTGTGTCCCCTCCCTCCTCCAGCCTTGCGCCCTGTGTTGTCGGGTTAGGCTCCGGCTCCCCACAACCCTGCACGGGACAAGCGGTTTGTGTGTGTGTGTGGGCTTTTATGCTAAAGTTGTTTGAAAAAGTCATCTGCCTAAAGTGATTTTGCAGGATAGATTTATAAACCTGCTAAGTGTGCAGTGTAACATACAAGTTCATGGAACGGTGTGCATTCAACCATTCAGGAAATTTTTTGACGCAAACATTCGTCTCCTCCTATATTCCTTTTAAACCATATCTCAGATTTGCTGATTACTGATTGCTCTCACAAATCTGACATTTCATCTGCATGATCATTTAAATCCATTCTGCAAAGCCTGGAAACCCTCTTGAATTTTCCTAGATGGAATCACATAGCCACCCTTGTGAAATACTGTAACCTTATGACCTTGCATTTTATTAGGCACATGGATGTATTTGCAGTTTCTCCACATCCTGTGCTCTTCTCTTATTAATCACCCAGCCAAAAAAAAAAAAAAACACAGTACGTTACACTCTGTGCACATACATGTATTATCTGCAATATCAACTTACTAACTACAGACAGTAGTGCACAAAAAAAAATTTCAGCCTGTTTGATTTTTCCTCATCTATGTGACAGGTGTTGCCACCTTATTTCCCATAACAATAAAAAATAAACACTGGAAAGACAGAAGTCTAGTAAGAAATCAGTAAATGTCCTGCAAGTGATCTGGCTCACGAAGAATGCATCGGTTTGGCTGTAACTGGAACCCTCGAGGTGCGAAGGCGACCTTTGGGCAGAAGGATGAACTCAGGGGATGACCGTACGTTCCAGAAAAGAAGCCCGTGGACACCTCTCCCCCACATGCCCATATCCCCCCCAAAGTCCTGCATATTTATGTCCTCCTTCACAATCGCGCTCCTAGGCTCAGCGTCAGATGCCGTCTCCATCTCATCGTTGTACCGACCCATTTTCCGAACAGAATCCCGAGGCGCAGAAAAGCCTAGAGTAACTCAAGTGGAGGAACATCTCGTAAATGAACTGAAAGCTAGTGCAACATGTGACATGTGACCCAGCTGTGCTGCAGTGGAAAGTCTGCAAAGTGATCATGCTGACCCTGTAAACTGCTTATCTCACTCACACACACACACACACACACACAGGGACACGAGGTATTAGCTTGAACCACTGGCCACAACCAGCTGTTAGTACAGTTCAACAAATATAAACGCCCCACTGCCCCGTGTGTGCTATTTTCTCCAAACCAACCACCTAACCCCCCTCCCGTGTACAATGGGTCGCAAACAGGGTCTCATTAACGTCGCTTGATGTTGGGTGCGAGCCCTCCAGGAGAGACTAGACCCATATGAAAAGTCCAAGCACACGCTGCAGTGCACAACCGGTCTAATACTGCTAATCCTAAAATGTACAAGAATCCTACTCGCCTGGGTTATCAGTAGAGGGAGAAGCCAGAGCTCAGCCAGAGACAGGGAGGACTTTAGGGGGTGGGAAGGAAGGGACCAATCAATGGGCCCATGTGAAGGACCCATTAAAGCCAAACATCTCCCATGAGCTTATGGGTTCTGCCTGTGGCGCCATCAGTGACCCCACAGGCGGAACCCATAATTCAGGTGGAGTCTCTAACAAAGCAGCTCATCTACTTCTATTTGACTTTCTAAAAGCAAGAAAAGATGATACTGAGGAACAGCTATCTGTCTGTCTTCAGTTGTTTATAATATTGTATGTTTCTGGTATTTTCCTTGTACTGTCATTCAAAATAAAATCATGTGTGTTCAAGGCTTCTCCCAACCAGTGGTAAGAACATCATGCATCGCATGTTGAAAAATCAGACATCGTTGATGGTCAAATTTAATTGTTTATTGTAGTACAGCAGCAGATGAAGCAATAAAAACAGAACGCGTCTGTCATCTTTATAAGTGAACAACTGCAAAGAGCACTTCAGTGTTTAGCCTGATTTTACCAGAGTGCCCGAGCACCATTGATATGTTTGTCCCCCCACAACGATTCTCGAAATGAAGAAAAAAAACACACAGGTCTTTGCATCCTGAATGCCATATACCTAAAGAATCATTAAGGTGCATATTTACTGACTTCTTAACACAAAGTGCTCAAAAGATACCTTTGAAGTTATATATATTTTTTGCAAGTCTTTAAGAGCAGTTTCTGAATATACGTATTTACAGATATAAGGACACTTGTTATAAGACGGTAAAATTATCGTAGGCTTTTTTTTTTTTTTTTTTAAGTATAGGAATATTAATCAATCAGAAATGGAGGTACTTGCAGGTACTTTAGACACATTCCCAGGAACTACTTGCTTAGTCCTTAGTACAGCATATTTATTTTAACTTCAGAAACTATGTTCCTTGGTATTTAATAAGACTGAAATTTATAGACCCTTTTAAAAAGATAAAAATAAAGATATGAAAGGCTGTTCTACATGCCTTTACTTAAACTAGCCTGTAAAGTACTAAGACAAATTAAATGCCTTTCACAAGTAGAACTGTATTCACTTAAACAAAATTCTGGTATGATTCCTGAACACAAAAACTAAATTTCCCTCAAAAAATTATAGTCTTTTCCTTAACAGTACAAAACTGTTCTGCAACTCGATTTGGTTATCTTAATTAAGACAAGTAAACATTTTACTTTAATATTACAGGATTTTTCCCTTGTTGCCCATAAAGAACCATTTTCCAGAGCACAACACTTTTAAAAGACTCAATTTAACATGCCTCCGATCGATCCCTGCCCACATAACCTGCGGTGACTCCAGTGGACATTGACACTGTCCACCGCAGCATCAAAAGGGTAAATAAACACTCCTTGGCTCATCTGCACCAAGGCCCTTTGGGACAATGACATAGCCACAAGGCTGCCATTAGTGGGCAGCAGGCAACAGGCAGCGTTCAGCGGGCAGTCACGCACACGTTGAACGGCCATGGGGCCAGGGTGAGGCCGAACTTGCCGTCCATGGGGGGCGGCTGCGCTCCTTCTGGAAGCCTGAAGCTGAAGGCCTGCATCAGGGTTGAGAACATGAGGAAGAGCTCCATCTTGGCCAGCTGCTCGCCCATGCACACCCTGCGCCCTGGAAAGATAAAACACGGCACTTCTTGCTCAGCTGTTCGTCACGTCTGTGACGCTCTGCAAACTACACACTTCTTATGTGTCATATGTGCTATACTGAAGTACTATGTACTATATTAAAGTGCTTGTGTTGTCCTGCAGGGATCAACAAAGCGTGTGTCTCTCTCTCATTCTGATCATTACTGATGGCACTACATTCTGTTCTTCTTGCGCTCCTGGTCTGACGGAAGTTACTCTTGGAACAGTAATTTTATTATAATATTTAATATATAATATCTATTTAATTTAAAAAGAGAACAAAACTGGTGCAAACATAAAAACAGAATCTGAGCGGTCATTCTAACATATCATACATTTGGTCGCGCCTGCCCCCCCTTAATTTTGAAGTAAAACATTTTATTTATATATAACCACATTGGTAACAGATTTTAATAAAATTGATGTTGTGTATTTACAGTGGCATCCTTTCAGAAATACATTGAAGTAAAGTTACCACTTCAACAAACTGTGTTTAATTTTACCCCACATGCTACCTGTGCGGACAAAAACAACCTGTGACCCTAACAAGAGGGAGGAGGATGGTGCAAAGGGCAAAACGCTTCCTTCCAATTCACAATGTTACGTATTTAGAAAATCACTTTGTCTAAATTAAGTGATTTTTCTTTAAATATTTGAATTAATTTTGCTGATTAATAACCACTTCTTTCAGATTTTTAATTATAGAAAACTTATTAAAAATAACACTGAGATGCAGTGGACTGTCCAGGCATTCCAGTATCTGGTCACGCGCATATGAATTGTATATGAACAAAGCTGTTGGTCATTACAGTTGTTAAGTAGAGCAGGTGACAGTTCAGTGTAAAACACTCAAGTTACAGCAGCAGCACATTCGCTCTTATCCAGTTCTCAGGTGCAGGAAAAACATGGGCATTTACCTGTGCCAAATGGAATGAAGAACTCTTTTCGATTCACTTCTCCGTTTTCATCAAGGAACCTGTAGGGATTGAAGACATCCGGTTTTTCCCACAAAGTGGGATCCCGGTGCACCGCCCACAGGTGTGGGAAAATCACCGTGCCTTTGGGGATTGTGTATCCACGAAACTCTGAAAGTAAATTCGAGAAAGGAGGCACAACTGAACTTATATGTTAATTCACGTGATGACAGGCTCGGCGTTAACAGACTGTCTAGGTCATATGCTTCCATATCTTATATATGGATGATTATCAATACCACAGCACACCATCTCTGGAAAAGACCAATCAAAATGTTCACGGCATCAATTCGACGTTGAAAGAATGTTCCCTAGGACAAATCTGGGCACATTAGCATTAGTATAACATTTAAGGACAGGATCCAAACACTGAGTGTTCACCTGTGGTCTCCGAAGCCATGTGCGGTATGGATAGAGGAACGACCACGGTCATCCTCTGCACCTCCATGAGGGTGGCCTCTGTGAATGGCAGCCTGGCTTTGTCAGTCAATGAGGGGGTCCTGTCTGGTGGCACCACAGAATCAATCTCCTTCTGGACCTTTTCTGCAGCAAACACATTGACCAAAAACATGAAAATGCTTGGCATACAAGATGTACCCACACACTGTTGGCCATTGTTGCATAAAAATAATAATAATAATAATAATAATAATAATAATAATAATAATAATAATAATGCCTAGAAAGAACTATTGTGTTTTTTTCTGCAGTCCATGCTAAAGGTTGCATATTATAACGGTTGGAAAAAACCATATACCATGTATTATGCATAATATACACACACACACACACACACACACACACATATATATATACACAGATGTGTTGGCACAAATTCACACTGCTGATAAGGATTATTTGGTGTGCTCTGCATGCTTCTATTAATATTGTGTGCAACACTCTTTGATGAGCAGATGAAGAGCTGTTTGGACACCTTGCACTTCTGGGTACAGACTCATGTAGAGCAGGATCCAGAGAAGCGTGTTGGTGGTGGTGTCGGTGCCGGCAATGAAGAGGTCCCCGATAATATAGAGGAGGTAATCCTCAGTGAAGCTGTTCCCTCCGGAACTCGCGGTCTCCTGATTCTGCGTCGCCTCGGTGAGATACATGTCGATGAGGTCCCGAGGGTTCGCGGGGTCCAGAGTGCTCTTGTGCTGGGTGATGATTCCCTTCAGGAAGCCTACGATGCGGGACTCCACATTGCGCACCTCCTTGAAGACGCCAAAGGGCAAGTAGTAAAGCCAGGGGAACGCGTTGATGAGCAGGGCCGGGCTGTTCATCACCACCTCGAGCCCTCGGGACATGAGGTCCAACATTAGGCGGAACTCTTCATCCTTGTGCTGGAAGCGGCGCCCGAAGCTGATGGAGCAGATGACGTTGGACACGGCGCCGTTGATGAGAGGAGCCGGATTGATGGCGCCGCCCTCGGCGCTCAGCCGCAGCAGCTCCTGCTTGACAAAGGCAAGCTCCTCGTGGATGACCGGCTCCAGGCTCAGCTTGCCGAAACCGAAGCTGCGCAAGGCGGCGTGGCAGAACTTCCGCTGCTGCCTCCAGACGGGACCGTAGGGCGCAAACACAATGCCTGCAGCGAAGCGGAAACATGAGCACATCGAGCTGCACCTCGCAAGGACATTTACACATATTTATTTAACTGATGTGTTTCCCCAAAGTGACACGATCCACCCTTTTATAGAGCTGCACAGTTCTTACTGTACCAGTTCACGGTAAGTACTTTGATCAAGGGAACTGCAGCAGGAAGTGGGGTTCAAACCCTGGTCCTCGACCCGCTGCTGTATGCATTTAGAAAATGGTTTTAAGTTACGAAGATGACATGATGAATGCTGTCACTCAGTCCCTCACTATCATTAAGTGGTGGTGAAGGGTCAGGCTGGTCCAGGGCCTATTCCTAAAGCAGAGGGTGTGAAGCAGGGTACAGTATGGACATACTCTACTTAAAACCATTTTCTAAATGCATACAGCAGCGGGTCGAGGACCAGGGTTTGAACTCCACTTCCTGCTGCAATTCCCTTGATCAAAGTACTTACCCTGATAGAGTTAACACCCTGGACACCTAGCAGTCTCTCTCTCTCACACACACACACACACACACACACACACACACACACACACACACACACACAAAGCTGGCAATTAGAGTCCTCAGTTCCCTTGCAACACCCGCCAGTGAACTGTTACATTAATAAATGTTCATTAGTGTAGCACAATGCCCTGAGAAGCAGCCGCACTTCGGGATTCGGCTGGAGCGCTACTCGCTGTTTGCCGCGCACACGTCACGTAGCAGCGCGAGACGCAACGCAAAGACAGAAGCGCGAGCGCGCGGGAGCAGCCGAGCAGCAAGGCGCGCACCTCTGCGCTTCGTCAGGATGGTGACGATGGGCACGTCGGGTCTGTCGGAAAACACCTCGGCCCGGTTGGTGAGCGCATCCCGGATGGCCTCGTACTCGGTGAGGATGACGACGAGCTGGCTGCCCACGAACACGCTGTACATGGGGCCGTACACCTCCGACTGCTTCATGAGGATCACCTGCGGCGAGGGCGGCGCGCGCTGCGCGGACACGCGCTCCAGCCACCGAGTGCCCCCCAGCCGCGTTATAAGGTAGTCCGGGAGGAGGAAGAATGCGCAGTTGCCTATGAGGGGCAGGGGCTTCGGCCCCGGGGGGATGTTCGCGTACCTCCTGCTCTGGCGGCGGCGCACCACGTACAACAACACAGATACGAAAACGGCCAGAGCCACCATGGCCGTCCGGATGCCCAAGGAGGAGAGCTTAACGCCATAATAAAGCTCCTGCCACAGCTCCGCGGACGCCATCATCACGTCTGCTCGCTGCGGGCCGACGAGAAAAGTCCGTGAGGAGCAGCGTTAACGGGCGAACACGGTGCAGTGAAGGAGCCGCGAGCTCCTCCCTGCCCGTGCCACAGATACTGTTTATTTTGACGGTGTTTCGAGACTTCGCGATTCCGGCTCCTCCCTACGTATTGTCTCATTGGTTACGGTAGCTGTGACGTTACATATGGGCGGGAGATAGCGGTCGCCTCAACCAATCCGAGAGAGAGATGACAAATGTAAGAATACAAAACAAAACAGAGGAAAACAAAGCAAAGTTAATTGAAATACATTTATTCTTTTAGCTGACGCTTTTCTGCAAAGCGACTTACAGTGTTAAGGTCACAGTTATTACAAGGTTACAGTTATTTACTCGTTTATACAGCTGGGTAACGCTACTGGTAAATAAAATAAAGGTTACTCAAGGCTGAACTACTGCAGCCGCAGGCGGGGGATCGATCGAACCTTCGACCTTTGGGTCCAAGCCAAGGGCAACAGTCATAATTACTATGTTACCAGCTGTCCCCAAATAAAAACAAAGTTACTGAAGAAACAGCGAGCACCGCTCTACACAATTCAAGCGCCATTAACCAATGAGCACATAGCATGAGGAACGATGGAAGGGCGATACTGGCGCTTGATAAAGTAACATCGTCATGATGATGTATTCATTTTAAAATTTAAAATAAAAAAAAAAGTATGAGCTGGAAACCTTAAATTTAGTGCCGGTCACGCCATGATACCGCGAATTGAGAGAACACGCGCTTGAACCACGGGAATACACAGTTCGTCTTTCTTTATCGGTAATAGTGCTTACAGCGCATAATTGTTGGCAGATCCCCAGCTAACAGTACTGTCCTGATGTTTCTCATTTTTCTCTGTTACCAAGAATAAAAGCCCCATCCCCTGTGGACGTACTTTCTCCAGCTGATCTGCTGTATGAAACGCTGAAAAAAGTACTTTAAAAGTGATTCATTAATGCACTCGTTCAAAAAATGAATGCGCAAAAAAAAAAAAAAAAAAAAAAAGAAAAAACAAACAAAATCACTGACACTGGCATATACTTTGAATTAGCAGTGATGGGTGTGCGAGTGGAAAATACAGAGCCATCCAAGATAAATCTGTTTAAATAGCTCACTTTACTTTTTAACAATCATTAAGTTTACACAGGCAGATAAATAACAATGAATGACAAAACAACATTTCAAGTCTAAATCTTATAAGTGTGTGATCTTTGGATTTATGCAATTATCACTGACAGTATTATTTGAAGGCACATGACAAAAAAATCCGATTTCATGGAAAACCAATGTTTTCTCTGAAGTATAACAGTGCAAACTTTTCTGACGTTCTATTGTACAATTCAGCATAATTTGTCAGTTCAATCTTCACTGTAATATACAGTACACCAGAGTTCTGTAACACTTTAGATTACCCAGCCTTGAAACCCTTCAAACCACAAGCTCTTTCATAACACCATCTAAAGAGAACCTCCTATACTTGTGTTTACTCATACATTTTACAAAATACACTCAGTAAAGAGTATGACATCTCTTTAGTACACTTTACCAACAACTTCCATGTTAGCCAGTGTTAAAACAAGACTTTTTTTTTTTTTTTTTTTAAGTAGTCATGGCTTGTACTAAGTAACTGCTCATGTAAGGAGTATAAAGTCGATATGTCCTGTGGGGAAAAAATGTCACTAGTTTTAATTTTAAGTAATTAAAGTATTAAGTATTTGAGTAAAACCAAAAGAGAAGGACTTATTTAGGAAAAAACAATGACACTTTTTCTGAAATTAAAGTTTAAACATACAAATTAGCCAACAATATAGTCACCTTGTTTATTTCTAATCAGTAGTCTAATATGCAATTTGTAACACTGTAAAATATAATGCATATTTGGCAAAAAGATCAAAGAACAATGTAAAATTTGTAAGGCATATTTTCAGTGAAACACCAATCATTAACACTAGAAAAAGAAACATTCATTTTGGAAATATATGGATGTACTATTACTACAAAATTACACAATTATTTTCTGGTCCTGATCATTACTGAAATATTTACATAAAACCTTTACTGTAAACGGTAATGCTTAAGTTCAGGATTAGAACCAAGGTAAACAAAGTTACATCTTTCACCAGTAACAACTTCAACTGATTGTCTCAGCATCTCTTTTATACTTCAGTTTTCATTATTTATACAAAATAGTGACCCTTCACTGTTTCCAAAATTGGCAAAACGTGCTCATAAAAAACTTAACATAAATGTTTTAAATGCTTTCATATTCACTCTGTGTAATTGCACTTATCAGAACATTTATAATTCACAAAACATGTCAGAACTGTGTGTGGTTCCTTTTTCTACATAGAAAATTGCTGGGGTTTGTTTCAACATGCCAGTTTTACTTCCTTGTGAAAGTATCTGTATTCTTTGGGACGACGTTGGAAGCTGTGCTGTAAAATTCTGGTGGCAGAGCTGTAAATGTGAATCCAGAAGGATGCTAGGCCACTGCTCGTCTTAGGGGTCATTCCTCACGTATGCTCTGCACTATGGAGTACCTCTTGCATTTACTCTTGAGGCAGGAGGGCCGCCAGGAGATGGGCCAGCAAAAGGTGCACGGCACTTGGGTCTGCACGTTCTTCTCCAGGAAGTTGAACACAGGATTCCACCAGGTGTTCCTTAGGTAGCTGTTGCTCGAGAACTGCATAGCCTGTTAACTCAGCAACATGGAAAATGGTGAGATGAGATGACACTGCAGAGTGTCCAGTGCTGCAGTTTCTCAAACACTTCTCACTACATTTCAAGCGTATGGAACTAGAAAATTACTAAGGTTACAGTCCGCTTCCTCGTGTCCAGCTGACGTATGGTAGGCAGCAAGTGGAAAAGTTGTCAGAGCTCACTTTGAATTCTTGCTCCTGCTGTAGGACACTTGAGTGTGTACTTACCCTGAACTGATACAGGAGAAATGACTGCTGTGTGAATGGGCAAATCAGTGTAAATAGATTAAGTTGTGATTTACATTTACCTTGAACAATAGGTTTCATTGGTTCTGGTTGTCCATGTGAAAGAGAGGTATTATGCCAATGGCTTTGTTATAGAAGTGCAGGCATTAAAAAAATGTGTGAAAGAATCTCTGTCTCCATCTAGTGCTGATATTAAAAGAGAGTAAGCCAGACTAACAGGGCAGCGACAGGGACAGTGATTCAAGTGTTGATGGTAAAGCTGTTAGAGCGTTTTTTTTCGTTCTAAGTTTTATGACTCCTGTTGTATGAGGGCTAACTGTTTTTCTAGACACCAGTAGGGGGCAGTTAAAAACGGTGTTAAAGACAAGGAGGCACATTCCCAAGGGTTTCCAATAAATCATTTGAAAAAATGTGCGGTGTAATAAACACCAGAAGACCATTTGAAGAGTACTGCACCACCCCTGTCTGAAACCAACCACCTCAGGTAAAATACCTGAGCCTGGTGTTCACCATGTACTACAAGCAGTCACATGATTCTCAAATACATGCTTTTCATTTCATTACAGTTTTTCATCCTGCACTTCCACATGCAGCAGACCACTGCCTTTAGTGGTAAAATAAACCATCAACCATTCCATTATAATAAAAGTACTATATACATGTCATTATGGTTATATACCAAGATGTCATTAATACCATTATTTTCATACCATTATGAATCTAAAGAAAATGCTATAGTAGCCTGAAAGTGCTGAGACTGCAGTACCTATCCTTTCTCGGAACCTCCTAACTATAGTCAAGGCCTACTGTAATTAAATTTAAGGTAAACACTATAACACTGAAGTAACTTAGCATTAAGCTACTTGCAGTTTTTAACCATTTATACAGAATGGTATTTTTTTTTACTGTATCAATGTAGAATAAGCACAGCAGAAGGTGGGATCTGAACCCATGTTCTTCGAGCACAAAGTGGCAGCTGCAGGCACACCACCTGCTGTCACATACAGCTACATTTGCAGGCAAAGAAGCAGTGAGTAAATCTTGCTAAATGCATAGCAGACATAATACAGTGCATACAGTACCTGTGTACCATTGTTTCTGTCGCTGTGGTTTGAAACGTGGATGATGCATTAAACACCATGGCATTCTGTTTTGCCAGGACTTGTGCAACTTGTGTCTCCAAAAAGTAGTGAAAAGAGGTACTGTGAAGCCCACCTGCTCATTGGCCATGGCGTGGTACCACCAGAAGAGGCGGGAGGTGACGAAGTAGGCCACCACAACGTCCACGCTGTAGTGCTCATGGCCCAGGAGGATACAAATCACGCCCACTACACTGAGCACCCAGCACACAAGGTGATACCACCACACAGAGCGCGGCGAATCTGGAAATCAACATTCAGATATTACACTTGCAATTATAGAGCCATCATCTAAAAGAGACCTCCACACCCACTTGTAAGTATTTTTCCTGGAAAATTTTTTAAAATGTATATTCTCCCCCCATTTATTTTTCTAACACTTTTCTCCCAAGTAACTTACACTATTTACGTATTTACACAGCTAAGTAGTTCTTACCGTATAAATTCAGGTTAACTCCCTTGATAAAGGGCGCTAGAGCAGGAGGTGGGATTCAAACCAAAGTACATTAACTATTTTATCAGTATTGTATTTTTTAAAGAGTATTTATATATAAAAAGTATTTTTTGAAAAAGTATTTATTACATATTTACATGCAAACTACTACAACATAACACAACTTTACTGATGCTAATTTCCCTTCCAAAATGGAAGTGCAATTGTCTCATATCTAAATCTTTTTTCATCTGAATCTGAATGTGAGTGAAGGCACCTCAGGCAGTTTCACAATGTGACTTAAGTACACAAAGCTTTGCACGTACACTCCTTGATGAACAGGTAGGTGAGTGTGAGCATGACTGTGTGACCACTGTACAAGAAGTCTCCACACATGAGGTGGGAGCCGGTGATGGACAGGCCTCCTCCAGAGATCAGACGCAGAATCCGTTGCACTTTGGCCTGCGAGTCACTGTACAGCTGAGCAAGAAAAGCCCCCCACACAAATATAAATTAAGGGCAATTTAAATTCAATTCACCAGTTCACCTGAAATACATCTTTTGACTAAGGGAGGAAACCAGAGCAAATGGAGGACACTGATGTGAAAGAAATGTACAAACTCTTGTAGGCATCAATCACTATATTACAATGTTCAAATGTGTCGGAATAGCACCTTCAATCAATAAACATTACTTCTCACCTTGGGGGCACAGGTCATGTGCATTCCTGGGACAGGCAGTGTGGTGACATACATGGTGACACAGCGATACAGGTATAAGGTTCCCATCAGGAAGAAGAACCGTCGGCCGACTATGGCCCTGGGGAGACAACCCAAGCAAGGTGGTCAGCTCACTATGAGTACAAAAAGTAGAACAGTGAGGGAAATTCCATTAAAAATAAACAAACTGGGAAATATTTGTATCTTGGAATAAACTGCAACTTTGTTTACTCTACAGTATAAGCCATTGGGAACTGAAGCAAAATTTCTTGTACGCATGTGCATAATTGACCAAAGAAATCTGATTCTGATGAGGAGCCAGTGTAATACACAGAAGTAGTAACTGATAATGTGATTAAAAAGGCTAAATTCCTTGCATTTTTAAGTCATAACCATCTTCGGCTATCAGTGCCAGCTATACACATTCATTTTAATACTATATCTGATTAAAAACAGGTTACCCATGTTTTGGCAGTGGAGAAACAGCCTACAAAAGCCCTAAAGGCAATGATGACGCATACCAAATACTGTAATACAAGTGATACTAAAAATGAAAGCAGGGTGATATAGCTTCTCTGCCACGTTGGGAAATTTTTTACATACTTTTTTTAAAAAAAAAAATGGTTTTTTCCTAATACAGTTAAACAGAGAAACTGCATTAGTTATGGGTGTCATAGTCCCATAGCAGATCGCCACCTATTCTGATTGCCACAGGTATTCTTCTCTATCCCATCTATTTTTTTTTTTTTTTTTTTTGCTGGCAATATGTCCCTGCAACCAGTTTTCCTGGCTGCTGTTCCTGGCATGCTTGTTGGAGACTGTGAGGTCATGTCTACATGGGATTGTGCCACCCAGGGACACATCTCAGAATAAATAAATTGATAACAAGCAGCTATAAATAAATAGTAAAGACTCCATCACAAAGTACTAAAAAGACACAACTCTGTGGTTGGGTACTGACAACCTGAACATCAACCTTTAAATCAAGCTTAACAATGAAAGTGGTGGACAAACAAATCATGATAAAACAACAGACTATGTTTTGACAACATTTTACTGAAGAATTCTATATTTCCCCTTTTAAAATTGACAGCACAGCCTATAGAGCTCCACGGGGCCACTTTTGATTTTTGATATCTTTTAACCTACAGAATGCAAAAATATGTAAAATCCACTTATTTTCAAGGGTCCCATAATGAGTAATAAATTGCCCAATACAAAGATTTCACCATTTTTAATTACAAATATCGTTGTGTGAATGTTTCCAGGCATGAGCTGCAACAAATAAGGTAGGGTTTTGCAGCACTGTTGGTCTTCTAGGCAGCGCTCTTGCTTTCTCTCTGCAGAAGTAAATGTGTCTGTACATGTTGATCAGCTTGACGAGAGTCTCTCTTTGTGGATCACCGTCAATGTCACGTGGCACTGGCTGCTGACAAACTGCCAACCAGGAGCTTTGCTTCTTCTTCACAACTTTGTCCTTTACCACACTGTGTCTAGTGCTTTAAGCTCTTGGTGAAAAACATTTGTTGTGGTAAGACCCTTTTCTGTCACCCCTACCCATGCTCCAAGTAGTGTCCCCTGGGTCTGTTAAAAACTCATAGACGGTGTGTCCTGGTTGAGACTCCATGTCATAGGACCACTTGAGGCACTTTGCCACTCGGCTGTTGTGGGCAGCAGGTGGTGTAGGGGTTAGAGCTCTCAAACCGCATTTCAAGGACTCATGTTTGAATGTCGCCTCCTACTGTAGTACTCTTGAGCAAGGTACTTTGAGTTTATACTGTAAAAATTATCCAGCTATATAAATGGGTAAATCACTATAAGTAGCTTGCAAGTTACTTTTGAGAAAAGCACCAGTAACACAATAAAAACTCACTTAGAGGGGCGTTTGGCCATCTCTAATCAGATGTTAGCCTGTAATCTATATAACACACAGTTTTTGAAAGAAAAAATTCCAGCTCCAGGGTACCTCATGTTACAACCATTTGAGTTCTGAATTTTCCAAGATACAAATATTTATACTGAAAATTGCATAGTGTTGCAGAGCAAAAAAAAAAAAAGACCCTGAGTTTCCCTTTGTCACTGTTACATTCATATTTCTAAGCATTTTGATTCCAAACTACTTGACCAGATGCTGACAAACTCTGCACATTTATGTGATGAATGAGTCCCATCTTCATTACCAGTTTTGTTGTGTTCTCAGTAACAAATAAGATATCTATATGGTATTTAAGGTTAAACATTTTTAAACAGGTTTTCCTCATGCTACCCTCCATCACACTCTTATTCCAGCTGATGCTCAGGAGGAACATGGCACAGTCTTGCACTTATGAAGAAGATCACAAGACACTGAACAGGAGGCTGAGGAGATCATGTATTTTTATTTTCAGTAATTTTAATGTAGACTTTAATGCTACCTGAAGTTAAAAGTTTTATGCCAAATCTAATTCATGACAGAATTACCTGTTTTTTTTTTTTTTTAAAAAAACTTAACCGGTGACTAAATCAAGGGATTAATATGGATTATGAAGATTTTATTGACTGTAATGTAGTGGTTCCCTTTAGGTACAATTTGATTTAGGAACAGAATTTCAGTCCCAGTTGTGTTTGGATGTTGAAGTTCAAGGGTACTAATTTTCTATCAACAGAAAATATAATATCTGAGTCATCATAAATGGCCTGTGGTCTTTCTTGGCATGAAAGGTTGTTTCTGGGAGGCCGTCTGTACAAAGCTAGAGAAGAGGTCATACGACAGCAGAGGCACTTACTTGTATCTGAGAAAGAGCCACTGAAGGAACCAGAGGCCCACGAGCACCATCCCATTGACTTCAGTCACAGAGAAGGCCCATGTGACACGGTCAACGTAGTCAAAGAACTTGTCTGGTAAGGGTGGGTAAATCTCCTTGGCCGGGACCCGCTCGTGCACTACAGTGATCATGACTGTGGTGAGGACCAGGTTGAAGAGAGCGTAGATGAAGGCGATTCCAGTTTTCCACCATTCCAGCGGCAAATGATTTTCGGAGTCTGTCACTGACACTATGTTCTCCCGGGGCTTCCGGATGGTGCGGCACAAACCCCGAGAGAGGCAGCTCCGCCCACCATTTCTGTGACCAGCTTCACCATCTGGTGAGTCCTGGGATTGGCTGACAGACAATTCGCAAGGTGACTCTTCAATGTGGATGTCTATATGCCCGTTAACAGTACTGCCCTTGGGCAAGAGCGGCGGTCGCTCCATGGTGTCCTCTACAGGTGACAGTCTGCTGAAGCCAAGTTCTCCAGTGGCAGGAAACAACTTCTTTACTTGCTGGTTTGGCAAGAAATCTTTGAATGCTGGATGAATTGCAGTGTCTCACAAGACCTAAAAATAAAACAATTTTTACAGCCAACAACAGCAGCTAAAAAAATGAATCTGTCAATGAGAATAAAAGCGGATAATACTTATGATTGGTACAACTACCTTTTTCTATCTTCAGGAAACACACAAAACCTTTTCAATATGAAACTTATGTTAATCTGTATTTTTTGAAAAACATTACTAAGGTGAAAAGCCTCAGTTAACCCAAGATGTGAAGACAAACACACACTTGCTGCCTCAAACCCCAAAAGAAAAACCCGTGTCACATGTCTCCAAAATGACAGTGTAAGAACTACACCCCAGCCAGAAGGCATTCAATTCATAGGAGCTCTACCCCAGCACAAAGGGAATCAACAATGAGCAACGACTGTGACCCCCACAGAAAAAGGTGCGGCCCTCTATGCAATTTATACTCCATTTCTGCTACAACAGATTTAGAATCGATGTGCTCATATGACTACACACACTGATATCCTGTGAGCAGATAAATTCTGACACACGGAAAACTTAAATTTGACATACTATTAATGTATAATATACATTTCTTAAAGAACAGAAAAAAACAACAATAGCAATTCTTTATAAAGTTAGAGGTTGATGGCTGCTTCTTTTAAACTCCTTACGTAGAAGACTGAATGTCAGATGATTCCTGGTGGGTTTTTGCACCCTTACCTTTGCTTTCCTTTAGCATGCAAATAACTATTTGCTTTCAGGAAAAATTATCAATTTTTCTAACTAAGGACCAGCCAGTGTCTATTAAATATTTCTGGTTCTATTTGTTTGGGTTGTTTTTTATGGACAGCTATTGCTCCAATTTGTGCTTCTTCCTTACTGTTAATTAAAATGACTCCTTTAGGACAGCGGGCTCAGTGGACGTCACAAAATTACAAGTTGTATCTACACTTTGTAAAATTCTTCTGCACTTAGTAACAATGCAGGCTATTTAGTTTAAGGAAGGGAGTGCCAAATAGGATGGATGAATGTCAGACACAAAATGCTATTTACTCAAAGACACATGCATTTATAAAAGACTGGAGTGTAAAATACTAGACAAAAATAAGAACTTACAATAATAATAATCCTTACTACTTAAAAAAAGAAATGGAAGTTAGTCATAGTGATAAAACAGCATAAGGCTGGAAAATATTGGGCTAATAATTAACCAGACACCTAACCCCACTGAAACCTGTTGTCACACCCTCATACTTGAGTTCTCCCTGCTGCATTTCCTGTGTGATGAAACAGCAAGACAAATATGGGTGGGTTCTGCTGAAGGAAGTGAAGGGAGGGAGGGGAAAAAAAAAAAAAAAAAAAAAAAAAAATCAGGCTTGGACAGTAAATGTTCTTGTTCTGAGCATTCTACAGTGGTTGCAAAGGCTAAATTCTAATTTTACTGAAATTGTAGCTACCAGTGCCAGCCCTAGTCCATACAACACCTTGACGGTAGAAGCAGTTTCCTCTCTTAGTTGTGAATTCACATCAAGATTACACTAGCGACCAGACATACTAAAGAAACATTAAGTTCTTCCCCAGAGTCGTAAACCTGTCATGAAAGTATGTGTGGTATGGATTTCTGCACCTTATCAAACACTAAGATGAATGCATTGCCATCTGAATGCTGAATAAGGCCATTCATCCAAAAGCTTTATTTTCAACCATGTGAGCTGGTCCTTTGTCTTTCTTATCTTTGTCCAAACATTTGAGCATCTCTTGAGGTTCACATTTTTTAAATCAACAAGTAATGAGAGAAAATCAAAAAGTCCTTGAATGGTGCCCACAAAAAAACTTCCCTTGAATCTTTTTGAACAGACCATTGTTCTTTGTCATTTGAAAAGTTCAAATCTTAATGTTCACTCAATACACTCAGCATGGGTCTCTAGTGTTGCTGAAAACATCAATCCACAGCTCTGACTGATCGAATGAGCTAATACCTCCCATGATATACCTTCAGTTCCTTGAGAGGAGAATATTGGAGCTATGTCAAACTGAGGTTCTGCCCCACTGCATTTCAGCCAATAACCTGAAACATAAGCAGATCCTTCAAAAAAAGACCCAACTTGTTGACAATTCAAGAAACCATTTAAGGTCAATGGTGCACTTTTAAGATTCCTGAAATAAAACACCTTCTCCCATGGGAAGCTCATTTGATGCGAGTCAGAAGACAGCCAGGGCGTGGGAAAGCGTGACTCACACAAACGTTCACCGTGCCCAGTCACAGACTTTTCATGTGTTCAAAAAGTAATCTATGTTCTCTTCATCAGCATCAACAGCATTAGTTCCTCAAACCATTTACACAAGCAGCCCACCATCTCCTCAGCAGGACATGCTCTAAAAAGGACTGCAGCCATTCCCTGCAAAATATTACCACTGATGCTACCCACCTGAACACAGCTCAGGCAGACAGAATCTCAAATCACTCCTAGAGATGACAAAAAACCTTAGAAACCTGCTGTTTAAATTCAACGTGGAAACCGAGACATTACTAAAGGAATTTCTGGACAGGATTATCTTAGTCTATCTTAATCTTAGACAGCCTTGCGATGGCAACCTCAAAGCAATATATTTTAATTACTGCTGCAGCAATTCAGCTCCATTTTTTAAAAATGATATATTTATTTAAAATCCTGAACAAACTTAAATAAATAAATTCACTCGCTTTCACTAACTGCTTCTCCTGTTTACAGCGGTCCAGATCCCATTCCAGAACCACCTGTGCAAGCTATGGGGGTACACTCCGGACGAGATACCAGTGCATCACAGAGCACGCACGCACACACACATGCACGCATTAAGGGCAACTTAGAATCAACATTTAACCTGAACTGCATGTCTTTGGACTGTGGAAGGAAACAAAAGCAGACACAAAGAGAACATTCCACACAGATTGAACTGGATTTGAACATATGCCCAAACAGCCCAGGTGCTATGATGTGGCAGGGCCATCAGCCGCACCACCATGCTACTCATAAATATATAAAATAGTGATAAAATACAGGTCACTTTAGTAAAATAAAGTAGCAATGTCCTGCCTACTGTCAAACCTGTCTCAGGACCTCTGGGCTCTTAAGGTGAAACATATTCCACATTTTGTCACCACTCCAGTGCGGATTTATTTAACATGATTTGCGCTGGAAAACTGGCAGTGACACATCATTGTATATGTAGCTGAGTTATAAAATATATTTGGGCTGTTATGCACTTTTTCAGGAGATGTTTCAATACAAGACATTGTGATGCCTTCAAATTCAAATCGGGTACACTAAAGTGATTATCTTTACACTACAGTGATCTTTTTATGTCACCTAAGCAAATATCCTGTGTTTTAATCTTTTCACAAACCAATGCTTTATAGCATTTTTTTTATTACTGGCTTCTTTTCTTGTCAATTATTGTTTTCTTGCTTACTTATTGCTTTCATTCATTTACAGTTTCACCCATTTTATGTGTCTTTATTTTTTGAGGTGGTAACTATGTTACAGGGTCATAACCTTTACCACCATATCACCTGCTCCACAAATTTCTGAAATTACACAAAGGTTATGCTGAAATACTGATAAAAGTTACCATGAATAACCTTTGCATTCAGTGTTTTCAATATTGAACCCATTACCCAAAGCTATGACCTGGACACAAAAACTGCTGAGCCAGGATCCTAAAGCTATTTCCAATAAATAAAAAAATCCATATAGTGTGATTACACGTGTCCTTCACACACTTCTGTAGCCCCAGCATGGCTTCACATTGAAGTGAATCACCGTTTGTCACTGTGTGTGTCACCGCGTGCTCTACAGTCTGTCACATGAAACTGCTGTAAACCAGGGGTTACTTAAGGTTATCCATGGAATCACCTGCTTTTACTTGGTTGAATGTTGATAGAGTACCACAAAACATGCATGTATTACTGACAAAAAACTGGAAAAGTCACTGTTGTGTCTTAACATAGAACTATTAGAAGGAAGGAATGCCACATAAAATCGTGGGAACAACTGCTCTAGTAGGGTTCCTCCTATTTAACATGTGTGAAGTCATCACACACACACACAGCTGGAATAAGTAGCAAATAACAATAAGTAAGTGAGGGCAATGATATAAAACAGTAATAAACAAAGTGGATGTAACTGTCTTAGAGCTGGGAGCAACATACCTGCAGATTGCCTGAGGAGACACTCGAGTAAAAGCAGAAATTGAAATTTAAAATTAAAAAAAGACTAAATATGACAGCTAACTGAAGCTGATAAGTTGGTCCATACATCCCTTTGCGATGTAAACAGCATAATTAGGAGAAACAAGGTATTTTTTTTTTTTTACTTGTGTGTCCGTTGTGTGCAAATAGTCTGCTCTGGGGTCGAGTCGTCGCGGTCGTTTCCTGTCACTTTTCACTTTAAAAGTCTTTTAAAACGCCTCATTCTGTCTCTAAGGTCGTGGAAATTGCGCCTCAATGCAAGGAAAACCCGAAGGAACGCAAGTGAAAGGCGAAAAACCAAAGTTTTCCGCCTAACAAGCAGCTCGTAAGGAGCGTGAAAAACTCTCAGGCGGTGCGGTGCGCGGCGTCCGAGCGCGCGCGCTCGGCAAAACGCGCCGATAACCACTGCCACACGAGACATACGGGTAATATTACTTACTTAGTACTCATTATTTAGTAAGTAACTAGTCAGTAAGGTTCAACAACGACGTTCGCGTTGAAAGCCCACACACGGCGCCCAGGTGCGCTCCACGCCGGAGAGTGATACTCCACGTCACACTCACACACAGAGTTGACGACCACTTTTACTGGGAAACGCGCAAACGACACGCGGCAGAGCAGGGGGGAGGTTGGGAGAGAAAAAGAGAGGTAAAACAAGTCCGTACCTCGGTTCCCACGGCGCCCTGGCCTGAGAGGTTTCCTGCTCTTGTGAGGTGCTCTGTAAGACCTGCCTCCTGGTGGCCCGGCGCTCCTCCTCGCGCGGCGCATCACGGAGCGCTGGACGAGCGCGCGACACTTCACTTTCACGCAGCTGCCGTGTGTGTAATTCGTTTAGCTGGGCTGACTGGCACTGCCACATTGCGAACACACGAATAAAATCCCACTCTCCTTTCATTTGTCTCTTCTAATTGAAGCACCGAGCTGTGTCTACTACATGATCATGTACATCTAGCGCTGAAATATTTGCGAAGCTCTTCGTCGGATGTCTAAATGATGTCATGTATTCATTAGCAGAAACTTTTGTTTTCTGCAGAGCGACACCTATGTTATAGATATTCGCTATTCGTAATGCTACTCAGCCTCTGTTATGTGACACCTTTGTTCCATGGATCTCACTATCATGTTACACAATCAAATTTATAATAATTTACCCATATAAAGCTGGGTATTTTTTACTATATCAATGCAGAGTAAGTACTTGTTCAAGCAGGTACTGCAGCAGGAGGGGGGATTTGAACCAGCAACTCCACACTCCACACTAACTGCTATGTCATGCGAAGGGGTTTGAATTGGCATCGGGACACCTCGTGTTCCAAGGGAAGAGTCTTAATTACTGCACTACCTGCTGCCACAATAACTTGTGTACTGTTATATCACACACACACATTGACTGAAACCGTTTGTCCCGAGTGGGGGCCGTGGCGAACCGGAGCCTACCCCGGCAACACAGGGTGCAAGGCTGGAGGGGGAGGGGACACACCCAGGACGGGACGCCAGTCCATCGCAAGGCACCCCAGGCAGGACTCAAACCCCAGACCTGCCAGAGAGCAGGACCCAGCCAAACCTGCTGCACCACCACACCCCCCCTCCTGCTATATCACCTAGGACTACGTTTTTTTTCTATTTCCAGTTTTTCACCTCTATCTTACCTTTATATTTATTCACTTAGCTGAGACTTTTCTCCAAAGTGACTTACAGTGTTATGTTACCTACAATTCTTTACCCATTTATGCTGCTGGGTAATTTTACTGGAGCAGTTTAGGGTAAGTACCTCACTCAAGCATACTACAGAGTACGGTGGAATTTGAACCTGCAACCTTTTTTTAGATGTCTTGTAATATAAGTATGTATAAACACAGCAATTATATTTTATATAAAATAACATACATGGATTTATGGTTGCTGCCTTGTAATATAAAAGTTTTTGGTTTGAGTCTCACCTATGTTGTAGTTCCCATGATCAAGGTACTTAGCCTGAATTGACAGAGTAAGGATACCCTATTGTATAAAAGGGTAAATCATGGTCAGCTGATTTCAAGAAAGGCACTGAAAAAAAGAGTAAAAATGTTAACAGTAACTATATGGTCTTCTTTCACCGCTATTAGTACAGTGCAAAATTAAAAGAGAGGGTGTTTACATTCAGGGAGCGCGGTGGTGCAGTGGGTAAGACCGGGTCCTGCTTTCCAGTGGGTCTGGGATTCGAGTCCTGCTTGGCGTGCCTTGCGACGAACTGGCGTCCCGTCCTGGTTGTGTCCCCTCTTCCTCCGGCCTTACGCCCTGTGTTGCCGGGTTGGGCTCCGGTTCCCCTTGACCCCGTATGGGACAAGCGGTTCAGAAAGTGTGTGTGTTTACATTCAAAGAATTCTACACTGCATGACAAATTAAATATGTCCAGCAAAGGGCATAGCAGAATACAAAAACATTTGAAGGAACACACAAAAACTGTATATGCATACAGCACAACTGTACCCTTTTCACCTTCTGTTGCATGAAAAATAGTTAAAAATTCAGCAAAGTTAATTTCAGTGATCATGACTCGTTCTACACTTTCAGCATGAAATAACAATTATAGGAATTAAAAAAGGGCGATGGTTATGTAACACCCTGTGGGCAGGCAGCTGTGCCCACATTGTCCTGGGGGATACAGGTGTTAACAGTGCTACGGGCGAGGCCTTTTGTTCGCACCGTTTGTCTGTTGAAGCTGTCATTGAGACACCAGGGCACCTTTGAGATGCCTGTCATCTCAATAATCTTAACTTCTTTCTTTCTCTCAATAATGAAACTGTACCTGCAGACAGAGCCATCTGTATGAAAAAAGCAGAAGAAAATTAATATTTCCCAAACCCTTTTTTAAAACTGTAACACTGAAAGCAACAGTTGCTATGTTTCACATCATAAGGCTGGCATTACGTAGTGAAATGCAGACAAAAATATGTGGAGCTGTTGGCTTTAGGCATATTTGATGTAAATATGGAGCAACCTGCAAATGCTTTCACATAAACAAATGCAAGGGTGTATGCAAATGTTTAGAACACCACTGAACTCTTTATATTAACTTTGGATAACATAACTTTGCATTATTTGACAGAATTCAAACCGCTGATTAATAATGCTACTGTGATAAAATTGTTACGGGGCATGTGGCAATCTAACTGCTTTCTGAAATGCAGGATAAAAAAGTAAGAATCTTATGTTAGTGTAAAAATTAAATACCTAATGTATATAAATGTAGGTAATGCCTTATGTATATGTTTGCAGAGGATTTTAAGCACATTTTTACTTATCCTTAATAGCTGTCATGTCAGGGCTTCAAGCAGAGTCCCATTTTCTACCTGCTGCACACCAACTTGCATCAGTTGTACAAAATACTGGGTGATGACATATTAATATATCTGGAGCTAATAGCACATCTCAAAATATGCAGAATTATTTCACATGTATCCTACACCAGATTGACTGATACCATTTATCTGTGGTGTGCATATAAAATTTACAGGATAAATTCACCATGGTAATTATTTTGACAAATCTGTCAGACTCAGAGAACTGGACTTTGACATATTCATGCCTTTCTTTTATTCTCTCTCCCACTGATCATCCTGAAAACTTCACATCCATACAGAATCATTCATACCCTTCATACGATCCACTGTTAATATCACTGATTTATCAGGACAGTCTGTCCAAGATAAAAATGTAGCAATACTACACCAACACTGTGGATATTTTTTTTCAAAGGCTATAAACTAATATGTATTTTTTTCATTAATGAATTGATTACTTAACCTTACTTAAGATTGCCATTATAAAAGTCACTTCCTGTTCTGAATGATTTGGCTGTGAACAATGCAGATTGACAGAATGTGTCAGTTCATAGACAAAGCACACACACACACACACACACACACACACACACACACACACACACACACACACACACACACACTATCTGAACCGCTTGTCCCGTATGGGGTCGCGGGGAGCCGGAGCCTAAGCCTCAGATTAATTTAGGGTTTATTGTTTGCAATGAAAGGCAGGAGCACGAGCGGTGGAGTTGTTTCACAGTTAGTTAAGCAGTTTAAATAGATGCTAAGTAGGGTTAACATCAAGTGCGACTTCTGGAGTCAAGTCTGATACATACCAAAATGTAACTTCTAGGACTGGATTTATGCTGCTTGAAGAGTCAGTATTCCATTTAAAAAAAAAAAAAATCTAATTTTGCAACTTTCATTGCAATGTATGAGGTATGATTCACTTGCCAACCAAACATATATTTATTATAGAAATACTATAACACTACTTATGCATACTTTGAATCAAAAAGGAGACCTTTTTTAAAATTCATAAGAATTTACATCACATTTACATTTATTCATTTACGTTTACATTTATTCATTTAGCAGACACTTTTGTCCAAAGTGACGTACATCTCAGCAAAAGTACGATTTATGCATTACATTGAGAGAAAGAGACATAGCTGCAGGCATGAGTCTCAAGTAAACCTAGTTTGTTACCTACCACTTGCTGCATCGAGGTTCATCATTCGAGTAGGTGCATAAAACACAGGATAGACAAATCCTGATACCCTCCCACCAATTTTTTTTTTTTTTCTTTTTAAAATAAGATACAGAAATAAGCAAGTACAATGCCAGAGTAGTGGCTGAATAAAGGTTGTATTTGAGGATGCTTATGGAATTACGATGCGTGAACGGTTACACTGTAAATGAGCTGGAGAGATCTTGCGTGAAGTGGATCTGGAAAAGGTGAGTTTTCAGACCCTTCTTGAATGTAGACAGAGTTTCAGCAGTTCTGAGTGAGAGGGGAAGGTCATTCCACCACAACGGAGCCAGAACCGAGAACCTCCGTGCTCTACCTTTTGTGCGAGGGACCACCAAGCGAGCTGAAGTAGACGAACGAAGGGGTCTGGCTGGGGTGTAGCGGATGATTAAGTCTTGTAAATAGCTGGGAGCAGTTCTATTGATGCATTTGTAGACAGTAACTAGGGTCTTGAATTTGATTCTGGCAGCTATAGGAAGCCAGTGCAGAGAAATGAGTAGAGGAGATACATGGGAACGCTTTCGCAAATCAAACACAATTCCTGCAGCAGCATTCTGTATCAGCTGTAGAGGTTTGATGGCAGTAGCAGGAAGGCCGCACAGCAGAGAGCTGCAGTAGTCCAGACGGCAAGTCACCATGGCCTGGACAAGTTGTTGGCCGGAGTCAGTAGTGAGGTAAGTAAACAACCAAAATGCTCTGTTTTGTGAAAAATATTGGCAGTATGAGTTAGAGAGAAGTTAACCTGGCTTCTGATGCATTATTTCCTGAAAATAAGCAGACATTAGACACTTCAAATATTACTTTTCCATTATGATTTTGACATAGAGTAAATGGTTGACTTTGTAGCAGTGATGGTACTTTTATTAATGTGGACTATGAGTTCTGGCTTAAATACTGGGGGAAACATCTCTACAGTACTCTATCCCAAAGGATGAGGGAGGGACACACACACAGAAACTTCTTGTCCCAAGGGGGGGGCAGTCAGGGCAAGCCAGAGTCTAACCTGGCTAGGGAGGGGACACACCCACAACAGGGGGCCAGTCCATTACAAAGCACCCCAAGGAGGACTTGAACCCCACACCCACCAGAAAGCAAGTGCAGGCCCAACCCGCTGTGCTACAAGACTGGATGAGAGGTAGTAGGTCTCAAAACAAGGTTTGGAATAAATTCATGCAGCCCAGAGGGGGGCGACATGAGATCATAAAAGACACACGACTGTGGCAATGATAGTTCTAAAGGAACAAGTCAAAACAAGTCAAGAAAGAAAAAAGAAGAAAAAATGCAACACTATCTTCTGAGCCAACAAACTGTCATATAAAGAGAGGATGAAAATGAAAGGCTTTGATTTAATATCTTTTAATACATTCCTTCTATATCCCTTTCATTTACCTTTTACATTGGAAAAGTATGGTTCTTACCATAAACCTCATACCAAATGTATAGTCATGTGTCTGCATCTGTGTCTCTGTGTTTCATATGTTGGTGAAATGCTGTTTTCTCTGAGTTGTTCATCAGTTTAAGAGTGTCAGCTAAATTAATAGATGAAAAAAGGAATAAATGTTCATGTAAACGAGTACTTGACAAGTAGCCCCACTTTCAATAACATATTCCAGCTAACAGGTGTGTAGTAACATTTACTCTATAATGTGCACTTAACACATTTCTGAAGAAATAATATTTTTCAAAGTAATTTTTGATTTTACCTGAGTGTGTTTGTAAAGAGGGGGGTGTGGTGGCGCAGTGGGTTGCACCACAGTCCTGCTTTCCGGTGGGTCTGGGGTTCGAGTCCCGCTTGGACTGCCTTGCGACGGATTGGTGTCCCGTCCTGGGCGTGTCCTCTCCCCCTCCGGCCTTACACCCTGTGTTACTGGGTAGGCTCTGGTTCCCCGCGACCCCAAATGGGACAAGCGGCTCTGAAAATATGTGTGTTTGTAAAGAAAAAATATGGACTAATTTCAATACACTCAGTACTGAACACAGTATTTTAGCATGCTTATAACTGCTCCTGGGGAGATTCACATGAACATCTACTTGTAGAGCTTAAGTCTGGAAAGTTATGAAATCTCTGCTAATGTTAATTATTTTGTTGATTACTTTACATTATTTATTTATTTAGCAGACACTTTTCTCCAAAGCAGCTTGCAATGATTAATATGCTAACTGAACAAATGTTTTAAATGTGACAGTGGGATGGTCAGCAATGGCACTATATATATAGTATTGACAAATTTCTGGATAAAGGTATTGTAATGACCAGCGTTACTGTGTTTGAGCGGGAAATATGTTTTTGTAATTGGCTGGATTTGGGTGACGTACAGGGAATATAAGGGGATGACTGTGTTTGCCAGGGGAGAGAAAGAAGAGAAAGCCTGGGAGCGCTAAGCAGGGTGGGAAGGCTGGCTTGAGGTGCAGCTCCTTGAGGAAACAGGGTCCTTGGACCAAGGGCATTATTTCTCTGTGTGCCAGTTCTCTAAAAAAATGTTTATCATGAACGCTGCCTTCTTCTCCCTATCCAAACCCACAGTGCTGTGCTCCACAGTATGTTTTAAATAGTCTAAGCTGATTGTGACTATTCATTGGGGTCAATGGGTAGTGCAGTGGATAGAAATGTTGCCTTGCACTCAGAAGACAGGAGTTTTAATCCCTCTTTTTGCTGTTTTACCCTTGATCATGGTACTTACCCTGAATTACTCCTGAATTACTGGTAAAAATCATCCAGCTGCATAAATTGTTAAATTATTCCAAGTAGCTTAATGTACAAACCTGACACTTTAAGTTGCCTTGTGCAAAAATGTCCGATAAATAGGAGTAATTCCGAGCAGACTATAATCTTTTCTTTAGTTTTCATTTATTTAGCAACTAATGTATCTTATAATTTCAATAACTATACATATAAAGTCAGACCTCCAGGTGAAGTGGTTTATGTATAAAACTTGATGAATGATATTATGATTATTCTATTATTTTGAGAACACCTTTATATCTAAAGGGAATTGCAATTACTTGCCAATTTGTGCAATAAGATACTCTTGCTCAAAAGTTTAGAGTAAGCACTTTGAACAAAGGTGGGGTTGCAATGATGGCAGAAGGTTCTGAACCTTCCGGTCAATGTCAACTATTGTACTACCCACTGGCAGTGAAAAATTAGAATGCCATTGTATGTTTTAAGTCAAATTAAAGATGCAAAAAGTATGTTTGTGTTATTAAATTGTCTTCTTTGAAATGGAAATGGAAACATTCTTATCGAGAACCAGTCTCTGCGCTGTAATTAATCTCTCTCGTGTCCTCCAGCCCTTCACTTTGGCTGACCTCTGGAGCAGCATTAGCAATCAGGTCCAGCATACCAGAAGAATTATTCCACAGAAAAGACTGATCGCAGGCAGTCTTCATTCAAAAAAATCTATAAAGATGTAGCAAGAACCACAGTAAAAAGTTTTGAGTATAACATGTTCAGTCATATGAAGGTATTAGGAATTAGAGAAACAGGGCTGTAGTCCTACACAGCATGCTTTTCTGAAATAATTTCAGTAATGCTACAATTATTTGTTTTCGCCGACTTGTACATGGCTTTGAAGAAAAGCGCCTGCTAAATGAACAGAAGTAAATACATACAGAAATGTTTCAATTCTCATGTGATCAGGCATATGACCACGTAACCTTGTGACAATGGCTCAGCAGATGGCACCATTAACTCAGAGCTCTAGGTGTGTGACTCCAGATGCAGCACATTTGGGGGAACAGCTACAGTAGGAGCATCCCTAATTGCTGCAATTTTATACATAAATGAAGCTGGTGATGACAATGATCAATTTTCAACACTGTTCATTGCAGAGGTTAGAAGATTGTAACCTTTTTAAGTTTTTGCTGGGTTAATTTCAGCCATTTAGACACTAGTCGTTAAAACGCAGCATAGCTCTGCTGTGAAAGCTGTTTTTAGATAAAGTAGCACTTCAAAATAGTGATGAGCGGAAATTTGAGATCTCTTTACAATACTTTAGTGTAGTTTGGGAAAAGGAAAATATCTCATCAAATAATGATTTCTACTTTTAGGGTATTTATTATGATTTAGAAAAGTATGCAATACAGTATCAAATATTATTTGTAGTATATTATCTGTATTTCTCTTGCTACTTATAGAAACAACGAGGAAATTCAGTTTTTCAGTCTTTAATTCTTTCACGCTTTTATCTAACAAATCACATTTTAAGAAGCATTCATAAAATTTATCACTCATCATGATTAAGCAAAGTACATTTTTTTGAAGATTTAGGCTGTTTTCCACAGGCTGGGAGAGAAAAGTTACCGACAGGAGCCTGCCCAACATCTCCTTTTCTTCATTTATTTGGTGCCTTTATCTAAAGGGATTTTGGACTGCAGCTGAGCAGTTAAAGCCATGCAGCGCATGAGTGGGAGCAACTTGTTATTGTACAACGACCTCAGCACAGCTGCAGAAGGGAAGGTCACACAGTAGTTGACTGAAATGCCCTCCGCTGTGGGTGGTTTCAGAGTAGGTCCAAAATCAAGGCCACTTGCATACAGCTTCTTTTGACAGATGACAACTGTAATTGTCCAGTATTAGTGTAAACTCAAGAGTATAAACTTCAGCACAAGGGGTCCAAAATCTGAAGTTCTGGCTCCAGTGTGGTGGAATGAACTTCCTCTGTCCCTCAGAGCTGCTGAATTACTTACAACTTTCAAGAAGGGTCTCAAACCCATCTGTTTTAGATCCACTTGCCTCTTGATCTCCTAGCTGCTCCGTAAACTGACATCACACCATCTGTCATGATCAGCTCTGTATTACCTGTCAATTGTATATGCTGCTTTTTGTGTAACGTGTGCAGCAAACTGACTCTGCTCGTGGCATTGGACAAACTGATTGTATGTATGTGATGACCGCATATGTGTATCTAAAGCTAGTCATGTGATGTGAAATGCTCTTTTGTTTTCTCTGAGCTTTACATCACTTTGGAGAAAAATGTCTGTTTAATGTAAGCATTGCACAGCTGCCAAATGTCTTTATTACACTTCCCCGTGAAGGATACGTTTATACACACACACTGTCTGAAACGCTTGTCCCAAGGGGGGTTGTGGTGAGCTGGAGGTTAACCTGGCAATGCAGGGTGCAAGACTGGAGGGAGAGGGGACACACCCTGGACAGGATGTCAGTCCGTCACAAGGCACCCCATGCAGGACTCGAACCCCAGACCTGCCAGAAAACAGAACCCAGCCAAACTCACTGCGCCACTGCGCCACTGCACCCCTGCATGCTTTTATATTTAAATGTATTAATTTAGCAGACACTTTTAGTGATCTAAATCACAGAGAAAAGCACAAAAAGTCCATTACATCAACAGAAAGAGAGAATTGGATGCAGACATGGGACTGAGTACAGTCAATTTGTCACATGCAAACATATGAACCAATACATATACACACAGGAGGTGCATATAGACTTTTCCATTATTAAACAAAAAATATTGTTAACAATTATCATATATACATAACAAACATGTAGCTGTTTATCCAGCACTTAACAGATCAGGATTGAAGTGAGTCAGAAAGAGGTGAGCTTGAGACCCTTCTTAAATGTATAGAGAGATCGAGCAGTTCTGAGTGAGAGGAGGTGGTCATTCCACCACATTGGAGCCAGAACCGCAAACCTTTGTGCTTTTGATTTTGGACCTCTTGTACATTGGACCACCAAGAAGACAGAGGTGGAGGAGTGTTGTAGTCTGGTTGAGGTGTCGTGAGTGATCAGGTCTTGTAGATGTTGGGGAGCAGATCCATTGACGAATTTGTAGGCTGTAACTGGAGTATTGAATTTGATCCTGGCAGCTGTAGGAAGCCGATCCAGAGAGATGAGGAGAGGGATACATGGGAATCCTTTGGTAGGTCCAACATGGCTCATTCAGCAGCTTTCTTTATGAATGAACTGGGGAGGTTTGATGGCAGAGGCCAGAAGGCCAGACAGGAGAGACTTGCAGTAGTCTGGGAGGGATATCACCATGGCCTGGTCCAGGAGTTTTTTGCTGAATAGGGGCAGATCCTGTGGATGTTATGCTGGATATATCTGTAAGATTGGGTTATGGCTTCAAAATGTTGAGAGAAAGACAAACTTGAATCAGCCATTACTCCCAGGCTCTAAGTTGATAAGGTAGGCAAAATGAGCAGTTGCCCAGTTAGATTATTCTCAACAGGAGGGCAGAGCAGTGGTGATTAGACATCCAGGCAGAGATGTCTAAGAAGCAGACAGAGGAAATGTCTGTAGCTCAAGAGGGAAAGGAGTAGAAAATCTGGTATCATCTGTGTAGCAATGTTAGGAGAATCCATAGGAGGTGATGAGAGAGCTGAAGGAAGAGGTGTAGATTGAGAACAGAAAGGCGCCCAGTACCAAACCCTGTGGAATGCTAGTTGTGAGAGGCTGAGGGGATGATCAGAAGCCCCACCAGACTCCTTGCTAGGATCTACCTGATAGGTAGGACTCAAACCATTTTAGAGCAGTTCCTTTCATGTTAAGCTGTCAGGAATGTAGAATCCAGTGGTTGACAATGTCAAATGTTGTGGATGAGAAGCAACCAGAGGAAAGCAAGGATTTAATCATGTTGGAGATAAAAGAGATAAGTTGTGGGAAAATGTCATGCACGAGTAGCAAAGGGAGTAGATCAGAGGCAGCAGGTGGTTGTCCTGTGTGACAGCAGGAGGTTAGAGAGTTCAATTTCTGACAAGGGATTAAATGCAGAGAACGTGACTTTGGAGGGAGATCCAGCATGATTGGGGCAGGTAGATGATGAGAATTTGTCCATGATGGAGTTGACTTTGTCTCTAAACAAGGCAAAGTTGTCAGCAGTGAGAGAGAATGGAGGAGGAGGACGAGGAGAGCAGTGTAGAGATAAGAAGGTGGAGAGTCTTAACCAAGGAAATAGCAGAGTGGAAGGTCCTTGTAAACTTCCAGGTCCATGAGAGTCTCTGATTTCCACAATCATCGTTCTGCTGCTCGGAGTTTGGTCATTCTGGTCTGGATCACAGAGTCTAGAGAGGAGGATAGGACTGAGAGGAAGAATTTGATAGCATTGTCTGTGGACAGCTCAGAGAACTGTGCAGCAGAAGACAGGGAGGATAGTCCAGCAGAGGAGTGGTAAGAGGGCAAAAAAGATTTTAGGTTCTGGTGGAAAGTGACAGAAGGTGCAGCAGCACGAGAGAGGTTTATAGCAGTGATGCAGGGCTGCAAGGAGATTACGAAATGATCAGAGGCATTCAGTGGAGTAGCAGGGAGAACAGCATAGCCACAGTTTTGAGAGAAGACAAGGTCAAGGTGATTGCCTTGTAAGTAGCAGAGGACTGGGACAGAGAGCAGCTGAAGGACTGCAGGAGCAACAGCCTCTGCAAACAGATTGAAATCACTCTGGAGAATCAATGGAGCGTTGTCTTCTAGAAGAGAGCTCAACAAGATCACAAGATCATCCTGGAAGCGGCTGGGAGGGCCAGGAGGGTAAAAGAGAACAACCACCATAAGGGTGGTTGAGGCATTGATGAGGACAGCACGGAATACGAAAGAGGAAAGGTCAGGCAGTTGAAGAGGAAGAACAGAATATTCCCACTGGGGAGAGACGGGCAGACCTGTACATTCACCTCTGCCAGAGGGACGATGGGTGTGGGAGAAGGAGAAGTTGGTGAAGAGGGCTACAGGTGTTTCTGTGATATCCGGGGTGATCCGAGTTTCTGTCAGGGCCAGGAGATTCAGTGAGAGGTGGTAGGCGTAGATGAAGTCACCCTTCCTTATAGCAGACTGGGAGTTCCAAAGTATCGCAGAGAGTCTGAAAAAGGATGGAAGGCTTGATAGATGATGATATACCAGGATGTTGTGGAAGCACTGTAGAAGGCTGATTTACACAGCAGTATTATCTTTTTGTTTTACCAGTGTTTGTGATGAGATGTTGAACTTCATCCAACCCATTCAGGGATAAATTATGACTGACAGCTATAAAACGCCTTATGAGGTATCATGAGATCTGCTCAATCATGCTGGACTCACCATTATAACACATGGTTCCAGTGACCGACCTATTCAGTACATTTTTGTGCAGTATCCATTTTCCCATTTATTGGTCAGTCAAAGTAAGAGACACCATTTACCTGGAAACAGGTGTCTAAATATTTCCATAAAGAAAGCCCTTTATCCAGTGACAGTGCCACAGGAGATTGTAAATGGCCAAGTTATGCGTGTAAATCCTCTACATATGTATCTCTCCTAAACACTGCTGCAGGTTATTCAGAGGAACGGGGTACAGTCATTTTCCTTCTTAATACATTCCAAATTTCCATGCACTGTTTATCTTGATACCTCAGAACATATGACTATTAATCAAGTTTGCGTCTGATCTCGTGCCAGCGTTGGACAAGTTGGATCTCTGAAGCAGAGAGGCCAGTTTGCACTACAACGCTGAAGTTGAGTTGGTTTGGCTGGGCACATTTATTCATAACACAGAGGTAGCTGAAGATAATCAGCTTCTGTAGTGTAAATTACTGTAACACATATGAGGGAATGGCAGAATAACACGCATGCACACACAATCACGTAACCATTGCTGGAAAGCCATAATGCAAATGGAGTTTTCTGTTTTTACTTTTATACTCTACATGCATGCTGGAATATAACTGGTGGTTGTTTCAGGGCAACGTCTTTAGCGTGCTTTTGCCACCAACTTCACACAAATTTATCAAACGACATAAGAAATCCGCTCCGAGTAGCTAAAAACAAGCATAAACCCAATGACCAGATCCTTTTACCACACCTAGCTTGAACCATGACCAGATTTACTCTATGTATACATAGAAATGTGTATGCTGAATGTATTTTTCCATTGTGGTACATTAAAAACCCAACTTCTGACACATGCATAATCTGAGGCTGAAGCTGTGGTATTTTTTGTAAACTTCAATGCTCCAACAGGCTGTAATGGTTTGGAGGGCGCCAATTAAGAGCTTATAAATGTTGTTATAGGTGGATGAGAATTACATTATGGAGTAATAAATGCCATCTGACAGATTAAAAGAGCTCTGGGAAAACTTTGGTCTTCAGTGCGGTCTTGAAATCATGGTTTTAGAATTATGCTGAATAGTTTGTTTTTGTTTCAGACTTCAGGTGCAGACTTGAAACGTTTATTACGGTTCCTATTCTGCATTAAAAACTATCTTCCTATTTTCCACATATGTTTGAAATTGTATGTTAACTTGGTTTAATTAATTTAAATTGATTTAATTAATTAATACAATAAAAAATAAAGGATTAGTTACTTCCAACATCTGAAGTTTTGCTGGTTTCCAATCATGTCAGTCATCCTAGGCCAAGTTTATTATCTATATGTTCTTTAAATCATGTTAATGAACAATAAGGGGGTTTTTCAGCCACATCCCAACTGTTCATCTTCCAACTTTTTGCCTCCTTCCATTTATGTTTGTACCTCAACACTGTTTATTCACTTGGAATGTGCCTACCATGTAGGTTTTTTGTTTTTTGTTTTCAAAAAAGATCAGAATGGGTCATGACCACGGTGTGGGCCCTATATATCTTACGAGAAATTTCCTCTTCAGCGGACTCTCTCAGCTCTGAAGGAAAATGCCATGGAATGTATTGTACAACACTGTTTTCATGAGCCAAGAACAACAGCTGTTAAGGAGAACAATTTGTTTTGAAACTCCCAAATGTAATTACATTAGTAATTACGGCCATATTCAGACAGTCAGACTCCGAGATTTATTATTTTTTGTGAATTTCTATACTACTTACATCTGCATGATCTCTAATTATTTAGAGAAAATTTAGTTACCTTGACTCAATCAGACATGACTCAAAGCAGATCAAGGACACATACAATTGTGAACAGACCAACTTGATGCATTCTTATAGCATTATTCTGTTAGTTGCCCCTATTAGAGATTAAATATTTGCACTATATATTAAGAAGTAGTATTTGTCCAGAAAGTGGTCTTCATGTTCTGATTATACTGAAACCTACATTATTCCAAACAAAAACTTTTAGTGATCTTTGAAAACTTGATTCACCCCTTTATTATTTCTGACTAGAGTACATGGAAAAATTGGTTTAAAAAACAAAAAAATAAACAAAACAAATTTATGTGAACTAAACAATATCACCAATCAAAACTATTCAACTAAAAATTTAAAAAATAAATCTCACTTCTTAGGGATGGAAATTAATTTTTTTTACTATTTAATTTTATTTGAGAAGTTGTATTATTCTAAACGTATTCTGTAGCCTTTTCATTTTTTTTTTTGAGAAATTCTAGTTTATATGTGTAATATGCCATTTAAATAGTGTCATTAAAAACTCAAAAAAAAAAAAAATCAATAGAACATTGTTTGTGTAGTATTTAGAGCAATCATTGTAGACTTAGGACATATTTTTCTATTCTATTCTATTCTATTCTATTCTATTTTTCATATTTGTGGTTCAATTTTAAATTTATATTTTGTCAGATTTTTAGTTTTAGAAAGCAAAAGGAGTTCATGCAGAACACAGTGAATACAAGCACTTTTACACATACTGTTATGTCTCATGGTTATCTTCAGTACTTAATCTTTTATGCATAAATTGTGAGATTTGAATATTAAGGAAAAACAATATGGTGAACTAATTCAACAGTCAAAGATGGTTACATCACTGTAGTACCCTTGAGCAAGGTACTTACTATAAATTATTTCAGTAAAGATTATTCAACTGTATAAAAGGTTAGATGTAGTTAGCTTAACATTGTAAACTGCTTTGGAGAAAACAATCAGCTAACTGGGAGGCAATGGTGGCACAGCGAGTAGCTCTGCTGCCTCACAGTACCTGGGTGGTGTGAGAAGATCCCCACTCAGTCTGTGTGGAGTTTTCATGTTCTCCCTGTGTCTGCAGGGGTTTCCTCAGAATGCTCTGGTTTCCTCACACAGTCTAAAGACATGCTTTTCAGGTTCCCCATAGTGTGTGAGTGACAGAGAGAGTGTGTTTCACTGATGTATGGGTGAGTGACCCAGTGTAAGTAATGTATCTAGCAGTGTAAGTCACCACGGTGAATAAGGTGTGTGGACTCATAACACTACATAGTGTTCATGGGAAGTTGCTCTGGAGAAAATTGTCTGCTAAATAAATTAATGTGATGTAAACTGAATAACCCGTCCTGGGTGTGTCCCCTCCTCCTCCGGCCTTTCGCCCTGAGTTGCCGGGTTAGGCTCCGGTTCCCCGCGACCCTGTATGGGACAAGCGGTTCAGAAAATGTGTGTGTGTGTGTGTGTGTGTGTGTGTGTGTGTGTGTGTGTGTGTGTGTGTATGTGTGTGTGTGTGTGTGTGTAAACTGAATAAATGTATCTTTACATTGTACTCACATTTGTCCTTTGCTTCCTAGTCTCAAATTCTATGACTTGAAGTAATGGGTCCACATTCTCCCATATTATTATTTTCCACAGAAACATATTTTGAAGCATATTTTGCTAATGAAGTATGCAATCATAGATGGAGATTTCAGCAGTCAATATCTGATTTCAGTACCTTTAGCGACAATGACTGCAACTCAACTTTTCCTGTATCTGTTGACCAGGGTCTCACATTACTGTGGAGGAATTTTGCCCTACTACACCATGCAAAACTGCTGTAGCTCAGCAACACTTCAGGGATTTTGAATATGAACAGCCACAACATCTGAGTCTAATTCAATTCAGGACATTAACCAGGCCTTTCCTTGTCTTTTAATTTGTTTCTTTCAGCAAGTGTTGCTTTCCTTGAATTTTTTCTGATTATTGTCTTGTTGCAATAACTAGTCAACAGAACAAATTTGCAAAGTAAATTTCTCTTTATTCACATATAACAACGTCTAGTGTTACGACCTGGGGGTTAAATTCCCGATGCCCACCAGAGGTGCCACTCTAGAACCATGCAACTGCATCGTCATACCTGGCCTCAAATGACCACAAGACCATTTCCCAGCTTTATAAAAGGGCTGAAGACAGGTCACTGTTTTTAGGATTCTTAATCAGCTTTCAACTGTGATCACTTCGCAATATTTCTTTCTTATTCCCTCAGTTGTTTCCAAAGTTTCATTTCCAGTGTGTTTCTATCACAAGTTCCAAACTCCTGTTCTGTCTGCACAAGTCCTTTGTTCTCCTGTCCAGGTTTCCATGTCTCACTGTTGTACACCAGTTTGTGTCCAGGACTATTGTTCTACATACAGTTCTTGTAAGAACAGTCCTTACGTCCTTTTGTTCCGTGTTCCCTGTATTAACTTTACACGTCACTTCCTAATTTACGTTGTGTACTTGAATATTTCCACTTTGCATTTGAGATCCTCACCCTTTTTGTCCATGTTTAAACCTTACAATAACACATGTCCATGTCAGTGTTACCTCCAGATGAGACACCTAGAAGCCAAAGACTGTGCTGTTAAGGGGCATCGATCTACCAAGCTGGTGGTCCTCCATCACAAATATAATTTGTACACCTTTGAAAGCCCTGAAATTTCAAAAGCAGAACCAGCTTGCACAGCTGACTCCCACTATGTAGTCAAACATAACATTTTTTTAGATAGAGAAAAATAATAAAAAACACGGTTTCAATCTGATTGATAGAGTTCTTTGATTCTGGCTCCTGCTCCAGCATCTCTACTGACAAAGACCTTTGGCAGTAAAGGCTTGGGGCGTTTTGAAGTCTGTTGTCCTTTAATCATTTGGAAATCATTGGGACCAGATTTTGTTTCTGTTGGACTAATGCTCCATAGGAAAATAAACGATTAGCCCGTATGATTATGAAAAGAAAGAGCAGGAGAGCTGCTCATCCTTGGATCTTAGTCACATGGGCGTGGGAGCACTGGGGCAGTAACACACGTGTGCTTGAAGCCCTTGGAACTGAAAACTTTGATTCCTAACTTATTTACAGTATTACTCTCATAAATCCTGCTAGTGGAAATATATGTCCTACTACAAATTTAGACTAATGCAATAAAGCTGTCAAAAAGCATTATCTATTAGTAAACAGAATTCTACGATGTGCTGTCTATAGTAATAGCAAATTTGGAACTAGTCAAGAGGTTACTACAGATTTGTGAGCAGCTGGTAGCTTTCTATGGTCTTTCAGCCCTCCAAATCCTTGAGAGGGATTTTTTCTATTTGCCCCAGAACACTACAATGCTATATTATACAATGTGTCACTGACCCTGTTTGATTAAATGGGAATTCAGTATGCAGGGAAACTGATATCCTTGGTTATGCTGTTTTCTATACATTTTATACATTAACCTTTTTTGCTGAAACAGCTTTATTTCTGTGACCAGAAGAGGCTCATCTACACTGACAGTGGTATGAACTACCCCATAGTTATGGTTTATACTTATGTATGGTTATGGATCTTTCTGCCCACAGCCTGTGCTGTGAAGCTCCAATGATGTGACCTCTGCATGTGGCTCTGCTAAGGTGGATGTAGAAGACAAAGCTGATCTTGGATGAAAGCTATAAACTGCACACAGCTGGCAGCTTTCTGCTGAAGTCCACATGGAGAGAAAGTTTACCGGCTTTGAGGAAAGCAGTTGAAAAGAGCAAAATGAACTAACAGTCAGGTGTAATATTTGATGGAAAACGAATGGACTTACAGGATGCAGGCTTCTCAGCTTGTCAGTTCACAGCAAAGTTCAAACTTTTTACAGTTTGTACTATAGAACATTAGTATGGATTGGTATAGAATCCGTAAAATAAAACACACACACACTTTCAGAACCGCTTGTCCCAGACAGGGTCGCGGGGAACCGGAGCCTACCCAGTAACACAGGGCATAAGGCCGGAGGGGGAGGGGACACACCCAGGACGGGACACCAGTCCGTCGCAAGGCACCCCAAGTGGGACTCGAACCCCAGACCCACCGGAGAGCAGGACTGCGGTCCAACCCACTGCGCCACTGCACCCCCATAAAAATAAAACAATTTACTTTAATTTCCTTAATTAAAGTAATATTCAAGTTTTAAACCTACAATTTACAAGGTCTGACTTTGGATTTTTAAGTACAGTTCTACAATAATGCAATGCAATGCTGTGTGTTCATATGTGATTTCAGAAACATGTTTTTTCTCTCTGAACAAATATATTTTCTTAATTTATCTCTGTGAACATGTCCACACAGGATGGCTTTACAAAAAATGGGTAGAATGTTATATAGTTCAGGTTTTAAGCTTGGATTCAGGAGGCCAGTTATTGTCGTTTATTCAACATTCAGTTCCATCATTTAACTCATTGCTGCTTGTATGAACTTCCAAGTCAAGCAGGAGGTTTATATTTTATGGTCACCCATTAATATTTTCAGGTGTCCTGAAGGCATTTCTCATTCTTTGCTTCAGCAGTAGAATGTCATGCTTGGGTATTTTTGTGTCCCTGCTCTAACGTAAAAATAGACTGGTAGAATTCGAGACCCATTATAGTGCTCATAAAGTGTTTATTGGTGATTTTGCAGGCAAATTCTTTTATTCCTGTAATTATTTCATGTTTGGGTTGTTCATAGAGCATCTTCTTGTCTGCAAAGACTTACTGGCTGATGTATGTCCTGCTTCTTAGCCAGAGGAATGGACTTTGTATCAGGGTTTAGCCACATCCAGCCTCATCCAGGTCTATACACACACCAACCACACATTGTCCTTTTCTTTTGCCTTCTACCTGAACCATGTTCTGGTTCTGTATTCTTGAAGATAAAACTGCTGTGGAGTTCATCAGACTTAAGTCCAAGCATCATCCCAAAGAATCAGGAAAGTGTCCCAGGTTATTAAAAAGAAAATTGCAAAGGCTTGAGTCTCTGCCTGTTATCCAGCCTAAATCCTAGGTGATTCAGAAGGGCTGCAGCAGGACTTTGGAGAGATATTTCACTTTTATTAAGTGGAGCAGCAGTAGAGCAGTTTTTCAGCAGTTTATGAATTAGAATAGGGACCACACAATTACTGTTTCCACTGCCTTGTTGTGGTTAATGTAGGGAATTCTTCCAAATGTAGACTTATAAAAGCCATAATCACTGCTTTCCTTTCTGCTTTAAACAGTTCATATTTTTTTATGAACTTTATTTATTGTGAATTTTAATAATCAGTTTTGGTCTAATTTATGCACACACAGCATTTACATCAGCTGGTTTCATGATGTAATGCAAAATCTGCTTGGTGATGTACTATTTGATAGCCTTCACATGAGTGGAGATTCTTTAAAATTGTTTATATTTGACAATGCACCAGTCTTGTGTAAGTTCATGTTTTTCTTTACTTTCATAAAAAACTAAAAAACAAAGCTAACAGGAATAGTTCTTTTGTACAGCTTTCACTTGTTTTTCTTTGTGTAAATGGAGAAGAAATACATCAAATGTAGTCATCCAATTAACAGTCCAATGTTCTCAAAAGTGATGTTCAATGACTATTAACTAATATTTATCTGACAGCTTTATTTAAGGCAATTTACAGTGTTAGATGCACTGCTCTGACAGTATAACACACACATACACATAATAAGGGCATTTTTTGGAGTCACCAATTCACCTGAAATGAGAGCCAAGAGAGGCTTTATTGTCATTTCAACCATATACAACAGTACACACACACACACTGGCTGAAGCTGCTCGTCCCAAGTGGGGTTGCGGCGAACCGGAGCCTAACCTGGCAACACAGGGCGCAAGGCTGGAGGGGGAAGGGGACACACACACACACACAGAGGACGGGACACCAGTCCATCGCAGGGCACTCCAAGCAAAACTCGAACCCCAAGCCTGCCAGACAGCAGGACCCGGGCAAACCCGCTGCGCCACTGTGTCCCCTGTCAACAGTACACAGTGAAATGAAACAACATTCCTCCAGGACCATGGTGCTACATAAAACAACACAGTTAGCGACACAGAATATACAGACTACATAAAGTGCAAACAGTGCTAAACATTACAAGAGTTACTAAACCAGTTTTAAGGCACAAGTTTTCTTTACAGTAATATTTTTTTTACACGTCTCTTTACCAAGGGAAGAAACTAGAGCAAACAGAAGAAATCCACACGAACACAGGGAAAACATGGAGACTTCACAATGAATGACTGGACTCAAACCCATGTCCAGTTGCATAGCCCAAGTGTTATGGAGTACCAGCACAACACATTGTGCCACTGTGCTGCCAAGTACAATAAAATCACAGCAATGCTGGTGGGTAACACAACACTTGTAATAGGTCTTGCCAGTCAGGAAAGTTGTTCTGTCCAACTGCAAAAGCCATGTCCAGCGTATGAGATTTCATCTGCTATACACAGGAAGGCAGGGGTGCTAACCCATCACAGCTGGTCCCCTAGCACAGCTGTTGCATGTCAGTGGGGCACACAGGGTTAATATGGTCTCTTTGGCAAACACTGTGGTGTTGTTAGCTGCCCCTGTGTCCTTTAAAACTAGTTTTTGATGTTACACAGGAACCAGCCAGGAGGGACTGATACCACAAGTCCACTGAACATCAGATCGTAGTCAAAGTATGAATCTGACCGCCACTTGGGTAGAAGTGTGCTGTGCGCTGAATGCGGAGGAATTCTTTGGCGCTGTGTATGTTTAGCTCCTTCTTTGTGGGAGGATTGAGAAAGCCTCCTGTCACCCCTGGGTCTCACTAACTGTGCCTTGATTCAGTTATGATATACATTGCATGAGGGGCAGACAGCTTTGACTGAGGAAGTAGACACAAATGTTCCCTAAACACCTGGAAATTAAAAATTTTTAGGCTTTTATATTGTATGTGAATATGTCCTTGGAAATGCAACACTCAAAAAAAAGACGGAGGAAAAAAACGGAGATGTAATAAGAAATAAAGAGACATAAATAGTGAGATTTAATGATAAGCAGCTCCTACTTTTAGACTTGAAGAACCCGAGTTCAAGTCCCACTTATTGTTGTAGTAATCTAGATTAAGGTACTTACCTTAAACTGATAATAAATAAAGAAATACACACACACACACACACACACATTTTCTGAACTGCTCATCCCATACGGGGTCATGGGGAACCGGAGCCTACCCGGCAACACAGGGCGTAAGGCCGGAGGGGGAGGGGACACACCCAGGACGGGACGCCAGTCCCTCACAAGGCACCCCAAGCGGGAATCAAACCCCAGACCCAGCAGAGAGCAGGACCCGGTCCAATCCACTGCGCCACCGCACCCCCCAAATAAAGAAATAAATAAATAAATGACCCACATAGCTTAACGTTCTAAGCTTCCTTGGAGAAAAGTGTTGGATAAATGAAAACATGTATAATTTGCTAAAAATGAGCTCTTATGCTTAAACTGCTCTTCTTTCGTTAGCTGTTCTCTTAAACTGTGGAAAACAGTACAATGTGTGGGCTATGCGCTGGCTAGTAAAGTGGACAAACATTAATTTTGCCAATTATGTTTTTTGGACACTTTGTTCGCCATCACTTGACAAAACAGCTTTTACTGGAACCCGAAGAGAACAGAGATGAATCAAGGGACAAAGGGCCACACTTATTCAGTTCAAAGGATTTTAAGGAAAATAAATCCTTTCTGAAGGCCATAAATGATTATAATGAGACTTTAAGTAATGGAAAAATTTGCTTTAATTGTGCTTTAAAGAAAACAAACATGGTTGTGTGCACGCCCGGCACGCTGTAATTTGCGCTTAGCTGCAGTCACTTTCAGCCACAGCTCATCTATATACAGAAGCGTTAATTGAGAGCCTTCGCTTACAGTTTATGTCAACAGTTGCTCATTAGAGCGTGAGAGTGCTGGGTGATTGTGATGAAGAGTTCAGACCACACAGTGGCTTAGCACAGAGCAGGCACGAACAAGCTCATTTGAACCTCTGAGCATGCATCTGTCTGTTGCGTTTACCTGATTTTGAATCCATTTGTTGAAAGGTCTGTCCCTTTTGGGGAGGAGCCCAACGCTGTTCCCATTTCCAGGCTGCCCAGTTCCATTTCCACTGTAGTTCTAGGTCCTTGGCTACCTATGAGAATACTGTCCATGCACTTGCAGCGCAAACCACGTGTGGGACACTCGGTGACATCATCCCTCCCCTTATAGATTTTCAGGGGCTTACATGGACTCCAGCTGCATTTATCTCCAATTTTCCTCCATCTGGTTTGAATTTCTTTCAAAGCGACTCATGATAAAAAGAGACTTCTTAGGCAAAATAAAATACAGTGGTACATACCAGGATGTCTGGACCCGAAAGAAGGAGAAAAGGAGAAAATCAAAGAAAACAAGATGAGGTCTTACAATATTTTGCCTGAATGGACATGATCTCCATACTTGATTTAAATGAAGTCCATACCATTATGGACTGCAGTGCTGGCTTCGTGTAGAATGTGTGGTGCGGGTAATCAGACATGTAACAGACATGAGAGAGCTGTTGAAATGTCTTGTGGTTGCTGCCCAAGCCCAAACAAACCACGTGCTGCAGCAAACGTTGATCGCATTTCTCGTAAAAGCACTCTGCTACCGGACCGTCCACTTATCACACCAGCATCTTATTTCCCTAGAGGAGCTGTGAGATTCACCCACTTTCCAACAGAAGCATATGGAGCATTTCATGTAAGTTGTCTTTGCTGGTGCACAGTCTTTACCGTTTCATAAATTCCCTGGTATAGTGATGAGCAGCTTGCAACGCGAAGCACTGAAAGACCCATTTTTACTTTTATGTTCTTTTTTACAATGAGACCTTCATTCCCTGTCACATTTTGACTGCTTTAGTCTCAACACAGTGTTATATGATGCTGATCTGTGCACTTTGCGCAATTAGGGTTTTAAAAGGTGCACTGAAAAGACATGTCTGTAATTTATACACTTTAGATCAGGAGAGCAACGCTTTGCTCAGACTGGGAGACCTGTCTGTCTCCAGGAAGAGCAGGAATATAGTGTACTTCTCAACAAAGGAGGTTGTGTATGGGGTTGTGAACACCTGCAACACACTTTGTGCAGAGGCCTAAACAGAGAGGACAAACAAGAGTTCTTTATTTCATCAGAATCACGTGCCCAAACTGCTGAGATGTGAGACTCAAACCCTAAGTCTTTTCTTCACCTCTCAAGTGTCAGTTTAAAAGCATTGTCACTAATCCCAAACTTTTGTTATTATGATTGTTAACATACATTCCCATTTTTAACTTAGGCAAAAGATGTTTCAATTTCTGGAAAATAAAAAAAAAAATAAAAAATTCCTGGTGGTGGTTGGGATATTACTGTATAAAGACCAAATAACATATTTTCTCAAGACCAAGAAAGTATGGAAATAATCTGATTACTTTTAGATTTAATGAATTCTGTACTTCGTACCATATTGGAGACATTATAATAAAGATGTAATTTTATGGTTGTGCTACATTTTAAGCTGTTCATTTAGTTGATGCTTTTGTGCAACGCAGCATACAGTACAATGCAATATTTGTGTACTATGGTTTTTACAATGATTTGCCCATTTACGAACTTTTGGAAGGTTTCCTTATTGAAAAAGGGTACCCTCTAAGATCCAAAAATCCTGAAACACTTGTTTCCACTTTGTCAGTTGAAATACCGTCAGTGTCCTTTGGTCATTTTTGATTTTCATTACCTTAATGTTTCATGATGTTTCCATTTCCATTTACACATTTAGCAGACGCTTCTCTCCAAAGTGATGCACAGCAATGGACGAGTAAATGTTCACACTCATCTAGGTGCGGTCAAAAGTTTGTTAAAAGTCAAAAGCTTGCGTACATTTGCTTGAGACCAGTTATTTTCACCTTTGGCATTGAGTTAAGAAGTTTCAGCAGAAGGTCACATGCCATGTCTCCCTAGCTCTTCTACAGCACTCCCCAGAGATACAGGACATTTTTGAGTTGCTTTGATTCCACTCTTTTGAGCAGTTTGTTCCATATAGGGGGTGCCCAGGTTGCTCTGGTGGACTCACACTTTTCTGTGGTGTTGTTTCCCTTTCCACGTATACAGGTAGTCCCTGATTTATGATGGGATTACGTTCCGCAAAACCCATTGAAAGTTTAAAACATCTTAAGTCGAAAATGCATTTAATACACCAAATACACACCTCTGAGTGGCAGACCGGGAGATGTGGATCGCTGCCGTTGCCCAGTATCGTGAGAGAGCATCGCTCCACGTATTGCTCGCCCAGGAAAAAAATCTAAGTTAAAAATTCAAAGTACGGTTTCTACTGAATGTCTATTGCCAGCTCACCATCGTAAAGTTGAAAAAATCATAAGTCCAATCGTGATTAATTGGAGACCACCTGTACAGAGAAATCCTGGATCATATCAACTGTAAAAATAAAGCACATCCAGTATCTATTTGATTACATACAAGTGTACGGAGGATTCACATCAAATCATCAGAAAATATCACACCCTGCAAAGCCAGGAATGCTTGTTTATATCCCTGTTTCTTCACTGGTGGGCAGTAGAGGCGGAAAGGAGTTACATCTTTCCATTGAGTGAGAAATTCTAGTCCGTCCATAAACAAGGAGATTCAAGCTATGGCTTCACATCACAGCACAAGCAAGTCAAAGAATTAAAATGTTTAATGTTGTGAACACATACAGTTCAGTGAACCCCTAGTGCTGGTTATGCCCTGTCACTGGGGGGGGGGTCATGGGTCTTCACCTGGGATGGCAAAATATGCTACAGTCAGGTGCCTTGCAGCCCTGTCAGGGTCTGCATTAGAACATGCGAATGTCCCAGAAATAGCAGTAAGGCAAACAATAAAAGCAGCTGCTTGGTTTTCACACCTTTTCTGCACCAGTGAAGTGCAGACAGAGGCGAGAGGAGCGGGAGAGATGGGGAGGAGGGAGCCCATCTCAAATATCTCTGGAAAGTTCCCAAAGAAGACATGCGTCTGACAGTACCCGCCGCTACACAGTAGCGCTGGGTGGTGGTTGCTCCATGTGGAAGCGGAGCCTGAATAATCCCTGGAAGACAGGGAATCCTGCAAGCTACCGCGATTGTCTCAAGAATTAAGTGTGATTATTCACATCACGGATCTTGGGCTGTTTCAGCTGGTGGCATAAGGCACAGAGCACCCATCTTTAGTGAAACGGCACAAGGTTTAATTGTAAAATTCAGTTCAGTTAATGCCTTTGTCAACAGGGTGACAAAGGGTGCTGAACAGTTGCGCAATATTAAGAAGTGGCTATAAATATTTAAGATGCAAGATTACTGAAAATAGGAAGAGCATGTTTAAAGCAACTAAATGTGTAGAGTAAATTTCAGTTGACCATTGATTGTGATCTAAAGCCCGAGGAAAGAATTGACTTAATTATTAATTATTAGTAAAATCCCATACAAAAAGGGATGAAAAATACATTGAAATGCATTTTTTGGAAATATGTATAAAGGAATTTTTGGATTCAGAAAAACTTCACAATGAACCCAAAGTAGATGCATTATGAATGATTAATTTATCTAAATGCGTATGTAAATATCATCCATACAAAATAAAGCACTGCAAAATATGACTGAACTTATGTAGTTAATTTTGGGTCTAGTACATTCCTTTTCCATGTGGCATATCTAATGAATTCTCTGGTGCCGATGTCGCCATAGACAGGAAACATGAATCATGTATGATTAAGACAAATTCAGCAAAACATCTTTTCTTTGATTACACTCAGTACAATACATGAAATTATAATGATGTGCTATAATATATGGAAACAGCAACAGTAGCAGCAGAAAATAAAAGCAAATAATGTATTAAAAATAATCAGGTAATAAATAATAAAAACTAAACAGTAAGGTGAAAGCGTGCAGTTGGGCTGTAAAATGACTTTTCATCTAGGAGCAATAACACATACAGCACTGGTGTCAGGTCAGTGAAACACAAGGTCGAAAAACTTAATATAAAATCCCAATCCAAGTATGCAATCATGAGGGTAAAGTTTAGAAAGCGATATTTAAGTTCCAGGTGCTAAATATACTGTACAGGTTGTACTTGTAACTTAAATCCTGCAATTTAACACTATAAAATACAGTATAGTGCTTAATACTTAGTGTAAAGTACAGTGCTTTTCATCTGTTGTGATACAAGATATTAGTCCGTTGTGTGTAAGTCCTTCCAGAAAGCATTGCATGAATCATTGGAACACATGGTTAAGCAAGTGCAAACCAGTATGTACAAAATCAACAGCCCAATTAAATGGCTCTTTTATATTTTCCTCAACAACGTGTTTTGCCATCAACTTGCATTGTGCCGCCTCTTTTAAAAGACTAAGTAGTCCGGATATGCAAACGGAATGGATGAAATCAAACCAGATCTTTTTCCTTCTCTCCTTTCATCCCAGCATTCCCAAACAATGGGAGAAAGAAAACAAAATAAAACTTGAGAAGTGAATGGAAAGGATTGTTCATTTACAGATTCCGGCACATAAGTATAATAAGAATTCCAACAAGAGAGTGACTCATCTGGCTCGTGGACACAGCTCCAAGACTTTTTCGCCGGGACATGGGGATACGAACCCTTCCTGAGGAACACGTAATGCACCCAGGGGCCCGGAGATGTTCCAGGCAAATCATGTCCAGAAAAAAAGGCTGTTCCTTGAGTTCACCACTCTTTTCACAATGCTATACTAACAAAAATACGAAAAATGCCTTAATATGGAATATTATTTATGATTTATTCATATAGATTGAGTAATATTGTTTCTGGAAAATGTGTACTATGGAGTTTTTCAAAAATTACTACCTTGATGATTTGTGGAGCCATTTATTACATGATTTGGTTTGGAAAATAAAGATGTTTTAACATCACTTTTTTCATAAAAGAAGGAGGGAGGGGGAAGAAAAAACAAATAGGCAGCTGTTTATGAGATCAAAGGCTGTAAAAATGAAGTCATGCCTTGTGTGTCATGTAAGTATGCTAGCATTTAACTCTTCAAAAAGACCAAGCCCAGATCTCAGCTCTCCCAACTTAGTGTTTGGACATTAGAACACACACCAAATGTGTAAACAAGTAACATCATGATTATTTTTCTAGCCTACAAATTGAATATACTAAGGACATTATCAAGAAAACCAGAAAAATATTGAATATTAACAAAGTTAATACAACATCCAAATAAAAATAACTATGGTTAAAATTAAGATTTAAAATGATGATTTATAAATTTTGATTGAGGTAATCTGAAGTAATCTTGCCATGGTGCCAGTGTCTTTTTGAACCACATGAAGTGTATTATGATGAAATATTGAAGAGCAATACACGGCTGCCAGTTAATAATCAAATTTTAAATTGCTCAAAGTAGCTGAGATGGTGGTAAAATTTTTAAAAGCTTCACGAAGACACACTGGTTAATGTAGGAATCTAATTGTGATTACCTTGTTACTGAAAGAAAAGCATGGCTTCTCAACACATTTTAGGACTTTGAAAAGGACTCCATTATCTATAATATTAATTATGGGGGCAAGATTAGTATTCTTATTATTATGTTGTATATAAGGGGGGTGCGGTGGCGCAGTGGGTTGGACTGAGTCCTGCTCTCTGGTGGGTCTGGGGTTTGAGTCCCACTTGGGGTGCCTTGTGATGGACTAGCGTCCCATTCTGGGTGTGTCCCCTCCCCCTCAAGCCTTACGTCCTGTGTTGCTGGGTTAGGCTCTGGCTCCCCGTGACCCCAAATGGGACAAGCGGTTCAGGAATGCGTGCGTGTGCTGTGCGTGCGTGTGTGTTGTATATGCTGCACATGGGTCACCATTTTCATTTCTTGCATACATAAATGGTGACCAAATGTTGATTTCTTACTGGCCTTCACCACATTAATAATCAAAGAAAATTTGCATTCAAATGATTTTTGATGGTGTTAAGCAAATATAATGTACACTGCTGCATTTTAAAAGGAGTGAATGATCGGAAAAGGAAGCAGACCTGACTATTTGGTTATTAATGTCTTTATGAGCTTAAATACAGAGCCATTTTTCATGGAAAATTACTTTCTAATGTTGAGTTTTCATAGCACACCAGTCCAGTAATACAGGACTGTAATGAGATGTAATGAGATGTGACACACATTTGCTTGGACTGAGCTGGCAACCTGTCCAAAATAAACATGGTACCAGTAGGAGTAAACACAAAACAAGACAAAGAAAATTCTTTTCTTCTTTTTCCCGAGGAATTTACAGAATCCCATCCATGCATTACCAAAAGCTGCTGGTGAAATTCAGGGTCATGGTGTCTATCCCAGAAGCATAGGGTGTAAGACAGTGTACACCCAAGATCATCTGTCATAGTTTATAGTGATGTCATGTGGGTAGTTTTCTTTATCTCCATTATATCCATTATCTCATAAATGCAAAAAAGTTTCCTTCTATTGGAAAAAAAACAGTACTGTCAAAAACCTTAAGTGTGAACAACTGTTCCACTGATTTAATCTCCAGACATGCAGTAGCGTGGTTGCAATAAACTTCCTCAAAAATGGCTTTTATTTTAATCTTATGAGTGTATTGTAGTAAGACACAGTAAACTGAGCAAAACAAGCGATTCAGTTTAAAAATTCGACATTAACATCATTTGTGGCCTGTAGATGTTAGTTAAGCCACTAGCTGTTATGTAATATCAAATAGATGTGTAAGAACTTCTTTGTAGAGGTCTCAGGAGACACAAATCTTACTGTTTTGTAAGACGGCTAGACAAGAGTGATCCAAAGACATAATAACAGCCCTCTTTCCATTAAATTCCTGCAGGGGCATTGTCCATCGATGAACTGGTGCACGTGTGAGGACCTAGAGCACACACATTCTTGTCCATGTGCATGTGTATTTCCTGCTTTTGATCTTGGGTCTCAGAGATCACGAGAAGAAATGAGAACCAGGTGTGACTTGACTTTGCACATTGAGCAAGACGGGATTATGTCAATAGCCTCCCGAAACATCATGCAGCACAACACAACGATGGAGGGTATAACAGTGATGTTTCACACCCAGTGACGGTTACAGAGGGTGGAAAACCAAATGCTCACATTAGTATACAGGAATAAAAATGAACAACCCTGGAAATATCATGTAAATACAGCAGGAAAGATTTTAATCCTCCTTATATCCCAGTGTTTATTTCATAGTCCCCAGATTAGACTGAGAAACTACCAAACAACAGCTGTGAACATGATTTAACCTCTGATTCCTTTGCAGAAAGTCCTTAGAACAAGTATAATAATGTTTTTAACTGCATTAGCAATAACATTGTTTTCTTACAGATTTATGTTTTGCGCTGCAATTACAAAATGAAAATTACAATAGTGTACAAAAAAAATCTGTAATTCAAGATAAACTTACATGTATATTTGGAGTATGTTATGTATCACTGTTTAATGGTTAACATTACAGTTTTACATTTCACTTTAGAATCCAACTGTACCATACTGCCATTCGCAGTGTCATTGCTAGTAAGAAGCTGAAGGTGAACACATTCTGCAGGAGACTTTGCAATCATTTACATCTGATTAAGATCTCTAAAATTTCAGTAATTACCAACAGAATGAAAGAAACGTGAAGGAAGCTTGGATACACTTGAGAAACTGTCACTTCTGAAATCTTACAGTTTTACATTTAACCGGGTTCTGCTTTTATGAGCACACAGTTATGAGCTCATTCATCTCATCAGCTTCAACAATCTAACCATGTAGCTGACATTATGCGTGTTGACTTATTTATGTCACTGACAATATCTGCCTCTCTGTTTCACTGCCATTATGATTTGTAGTTAAAGGTCATGCCCATTATCATCAGCTGGAATCCATCAGTTAGAGGCTAAATAGTGGTAAATCCAGAAAAACACAATATGCTGCAAGTGGATATGAAGAGAACATGGGAAGTATTAAAAATACGGAGAGACACATATTATATTTCTTGACTGGGCTTAGAATACAGATGAAATGAGCACCATTTTCCAGAAAGTTCTGCATAGAGTTAAGTACATTCATTCACATTCATTCATTGCTCTATAATCAAGGACAGCAGGTGATGCTGTGGTTAGAACTGTCTCACTGCGCTCCAAGCACTCTTGATCAGTCATTTACCCTGAACTGATAGTGTAAAAATTACCATCTGAAGCAACTTAACACTACATTGCCCAGCGGAAGTCTCAGATAAATAATACAAATATAATTATAACTGGGGAGGCGCGGTGGGTTGGACCGGGTCCTGCTCTCTGGTGGGTCTGGGGTTCGAGTCCCGCTTGGGGTGCCTTGCGATGGACTGGCGTCCCGTCCTGGGTGTGTCCCCTCCCCATCCGGCCTTACACCCTGTGTTGCCGGGTAGGCTCCGGTTCCCCGCGACCCCGTATGGGACAAGCGGTTCAGAAAATGTGTGTGTGTGTGTGATTGTAACTGTTAAACTGGAGGGTTAACCTGATCTTATTGCTGTGAGCAATTTATGAGACATGGCTAATAGACTGCAGAAGTTCACACCAAAGTAAAATAAGAAGGGTAATCCTAAAAATATCAGTGGAAAAAAGAAAAAGGCAATTCTAAGTCACTTGGGAGAAAAGTGTCAGATAAATAAATGCACATTATTTCAAATCCAGTTATTCCACTATAATGGCTGTTTTCTGAAAAGACCATCCATGCTGTATGTTCACTGGTGACTTTTTTCTTACCTGTGCTGTTCTTTTCTGTTTGTGTGTGCTTTTTATGTTCAAAGGCACATTTTTCCTCACAAAATCACTGAAACTCACGGGTCATATGGTCTGAAAATTCTTGGAAATATTTTGCTCTGCTGTTGTATGCAAAATAGGCCCTTTTTTGTTCTGCATGGCCGTCGGGCGAATAGGCCTTTGTAGGGTTCCTCTGCTGACCACAGACACTTTACTCCCTTTCTGGAGTTAGAAATGTTCAGCGTAGGGAGGGCTTTGACTATTTATGCACACATAAAGACAGGCTTGGTCGGCATCTTCTTTACCCCAGTAGGACCTCAGGGAACTGTGGGCAAGATGGCATCAAGTCTGCGAGCTTTGTTTTAGTGAAAGCAACGTAATAAATGCGGAATGCATTGGAAAGACTGAGTCAAGGGGATCCTGACACTCCACTGTACACAGGCGGATGAGAATGCACCTTCTTGTTTTCAGCATGACAATGAACAGCTAAAGATCTGCACTGTTCTGTAGGGCTGGCAACAAAATCTGCCCTATAACCTGTTTTAGGGCAGCAGGTGGTGCAGTGTCTAGCAACATCACCTTTGGACTCAAAGGCTGTAGGTTTGAATTCCTCCTCCTGCTGTGGTATGCTTGACTAAGGTACTTAGCCTGAACTGATACAGTAAAAATTAGGCATCTGGATAAATGGGTAAATCACTGTAAGTAGCTTAAGATTTTACATCACTTTGGAGAAAAGTGTCAGCTAAATAAACATTTGTAAATGTAGGCTACACAGCGCCACTATCAAGTGAGACCAACAACTATGGAATCTGTAGAAGTATGTTAATAATATCCTGCTATGTAAAATCATTCTAAGTCACTTTGGCGAAAAGCGCCAGCTGAATATAAATGTAAAATGACCCAAAGGCACAGTAAATGGCAACTGCCCTTCCAGCCGAAATCACCCAAATACACATTTTTTGTTCTGTTCGATTTTAGTTCCCCTTCATAGTTGCTTGCCATCACTGGAACACAAAAGCTTCAAATTGCTTGAAAAAAATGTCTCATGTGAGGGGCGCCACCTCATTATAACAGTAAGCACGTACAAATTGGTGATGGTTATTCAATTCTCGCCGTTAAATTAGAAACAGAAGTTAGGCTTTGACCCGTCATCTTTTCAAGTTTCTTCTTAAAGTCATCTCCAAGAGAATACTAAACAGACTCACCGTGTCTACCCTAACACCTAAAACCATATGGACCTATCATTTAAAACCAATAAAAACATCAAGGTGCTATAGCTGTCAAATAAAATGATGGCAGTTTTGCCTTTCAAGATGGATTTTTGGTTTCACTGAATAAAGTTCCTTTTATTGCATGAAATAAAGAATTCTGAAAATCTTTCATGTGTCAGCCTTCCTTTTAAATTCAAAGGCTAATGAAAAGTAACAAAATAAATCACTTACCAACACATTAGCCCAAAACAGTGTTCTCAACATTAGAAGTGACCAAAAAATTAATAATTTTTATTTTTTTTTTTTTTTTTAACAGTACATTTATGTGTATGGGTGTTTTCTAAAGCAGTTTTACCTTTATCTGTTTGAGACGTTAGAATATCTATTTATCTTACCTATCACTGACAATTTGTCCAAGTCAGGGTCGTGGTGGTCTAGAGCCTATCTTGGAAACTCAACAGAGTGCAAGGCTGAGCAGAGCACGGTCTGGATGGGACAGCACATTAGTATATGTACAGCAATTTCATACATACAGTGATAACAAAGATTTGTGTAGAGTATTTTGTTGAATCATTGATGGGTTTTACATGCAGTTTCAGCAATGCATTCTGTAAGCACTAAAAGACACTGCAATGAGCTCAAGTTAAGCAAATGATAACAGAAGTTCAGTAAGAATTTTGTAATGTCAAGCTGTTTGTCACAGTTTAGAGTGGCACTGCACACATTACATTTACATTTTTTTATTTGACACTTTTCTCCAAAGTGACTTATGGTGTTAAGATGCTTTGAGTTATTTATCCATTTATACAGTGGGGGGTGCAGACCTTTGAAGGACTGTGGACTTTGGGATATGCTTTACAGTCCAGTTGTTCGGCAAGGTGAGGATGAGACCCAGGGAGATGCATAAGCACATATGATTAATAGCACAGAGCGGTATACTTACCACAACTTTCTTAGTTCTGACATTTTTATCAGTGTTTCTATAACGTATACATGGAGCAAATTTTTTTATCTAAAGAAATCTGTGTGAACTCTTTATGTACCCTGATCGCTTGAAATTGGATGAAGATTACTGGAACTGACTCACTTTAACTCACGTTTTTCATTTCTAGCTCACAGGTCTGGGTACAATACCGCATTGTGCGACAGCAATTCAATACGCAGATGCAGTGTAATGTGGACGGCAAGGGATTATATAAAAATGATGTCACCACTATTTGTGAAAAGAACAAAGAGCCACTAAAAAAGGCTGTGATTTAGCCATGATTCAATCATCAGATGCATTTACAGTACATCAGGTGCAGGTACAGTTTTGGGATGTCCACATTCCGTATGAAATAAATGAGACTTGTGTTTACTATGATTGATATTTACCCTTGTCAGAATTTAAACAACATATACTGAATATACAGAACTCTCTATCTATTCATTGAAAAGACCCAGGTTCAAATCTTACCTTGTGCTGTAGTACTGTTGATCATGGTACTTATCCTGAACTGACAAAGCAAAAATTACTCTACCATATAAACAGGGAAATCAGTACAAGGAGCTTAACATTATTAGGTGGTCTGGGGAAAGCATCACCTATTTAAATCTAGATATAAGGCTTTATATCTATATGTTCTATACATGCCAATATATATTATTATAATTAAGTGGGCTATATAAATGGCTAAATCATTGTACGTAGCTTAATATTTATTGCTTTTGAGAAAAGAATCAGTGAAACAAGTAAATGTAAATATTTATTAATTTTGTTTAGAAGTGACCTGAAAGGACTTGTTTTGGTATCCTTATACACCTGGGCACAAATATACCACATTTACAATTACTATTGCTATGTAAGAAAAAATAATGAGATAAACATTTTGTGAAATTTTGGCAGCGAATTGAACAGTTGACAAGAAAATATTTATCTATATCTGCAATGTAATGGAAAGCTAAATAAACATGCGCTCACCAAAAAATGCAGGAGAAACTGCTACAACTGATGCTGAAGGCTCAGGGAAAAACTGAAATGAAGTGTTACAAGTCCAGCACTTACAAAAGTAACTATATGTGTTGCTATATCCTTATTTTTGTAGTCACTGATATATATTATAAATCTGTAGTTACTTATATATTATATACTTTTATAGGCATTATATTTTATTATATTATTAATTAGGGGGTGCGGTGGCGCAGTGGGTTGGACCACAGTCCTGCTGTCCGGTGGGTCTGGGGTTCAAGTCCCGCTTGGGGTGCCTTGTGACGGACTGGCGTCCCGTCCTGGGTGTGTCCCCTCCCCCTCCAGCCTTACGCCCTGAGTTGCCGGGTTAGGCTCCGGTTCCCCGTGACCCCGTATGGGACAAGCGGTTCTGAAAATGTGTGTGTGTATATTATTAATTATTCTAAATTATATTATATATACAGAAGACGTAGAAATAAATTGCTATAAGGCCAGCACTCAGACTCTGAATGCTGGCCTTATAACATTTTATTTCTATGTCTTTAGTACAATTTTACTTTAAATTATGCTGCATGGAGGGTGTGGTGGTGCAGTGGGTTTGGCCGGGACCTGCTCTGTGGTGGGTCTGGGGATCGAGTCCTGCTTGGGGTGCCTTTTGATGGACTGGCGTCCAATCCGAGGTGTGTCCCCTCCCCCTCTAGCCTTGTGCGCTGTGTTCCTGGGTTAGGCTCCAGTGTTCCGCTACCCAGCTCAGGACAAACAGTTGTAAACTGTATGTTATGCTGTATGAGTTTTGCTGCCCTCTAACAAAACAGAGTCAAATTTGAAGTTAAAAACTCAAAAAATGTGTCGACACCTGGCCTTCATTAAATCTCACTGACCACCCATTCTCTTTATGGGCTTCATTACTTGGAAAAAAAGCTGAATGTATCCGTACCACAGGTCATTACATACCATATAATGGTTTACCATATCAATTTATAAGAATCTTGGGGAAATCAGTTCATGAGAACAAGGCTTTCACAGGCGGTGCTGGTTAGGCACGCCATAAATCACAGTATCAGGTCTTTGCACAAGCAGTGGGACAAAATATGAGCGACACATACAGTGATGCATGGGCTGCTGCTAAGAAAATATTTTTCTGGAAGTGATAGGTACCGCTTAGGGGACAGAGCAGTCAAAAGGGTCTGGAGAACAAAGCAAAGCATGTGCTATCGCTTTCTGTAGATACAGGCATGGCAAAATGTACTTTGAACTCTCTCTAAAAAGAATTTCACAAGAACAAGGAGAGTCTAGAATTACACACATTTGACTTGCACCGTTTGTATTATTTAGAAGTGTTTTTTTTTTACTTCTGAGTTCTTCTGACTTTAGACATAAACTCTTCACGGGAAGTCACAACTGTTCATCGTTAGCTGTGCTCAGCAAAAAGCAGTTGCCAGAAGAATAATTAATAACATCAACAATGACAGTCCGTCTGATGGTTTTGTGGCCGAAGTCTTGACATACGACATCTGCCAGCTGCCATAAGTTGAAGACACAAGAAAGGACCTCACATGGACCCTCTGAAGCTTTGCAGATTCCTCCTTTCATGTGGTGCAAATTTTACTAAGGAGGGAATGGTGGTATAAGTTCATAAATCTGAGTTATTAAACATGTAACATGGGGAGCTTTCTGGCTTGGTGCAGTCTTGGTGTAAACCCAGGAATATTATGAAGCTCTATTCTGCAGTCTAATAAGCTGGGACCAATAACTCTATGAGCATCATGTCACATTTAATGAGAACTCCTGCCTTAATTCAGCTGCCTTCCTTTTACACTTCCTTAGATTTTTGTGTATATGATTCACATTATGATGGATTAGTTTTAAAAGAACTGCCGCTCTAGCTGTTAGCCAGCATTCATTAGCATCTTTAGTGGTGAAGAGAAACACATGTCTTCTGCTCCTGGTCTTCTCAGAGTGAAAATTTTCACCATTGTCTTGCTTCATTCTTGTGAGCCCTCAGTGTTTTTGAAGTAGAGGGTGCATACTTTTTATTCATACCAATGAAAGACAGGGCAGCATCACTGCACAGATTTGTAGACTAGCTTTTCATGAAATGTCAGTGATTCAGAACAATTAGTCATATGTTTTTCACCCTTGGTTTTACATAGAAAAATTGCATGTCCCATCCATAGCAAGAAACTTCTTACTTTCAAGCTAATATCATTATTTGTGAAACGACACTGATTATAATTTACTTCAGCATTACAGTGTATTCATGCACTCAGATAACTGGATATCGGAATGATTGGGTAGTCTAGTGCATCACAAACTATTTGTTAATATATTTTCTAGAGTTTAAAAAAAACAGTAAAAATGAAACTAATTCTTTAAAAAAAATCATGTAATTTTAATACATGAAGTCACTTACGTGCATGAAAATTTTCATAAATGAGCACTGGTAAGGAATTGCAATAAACACTGCACTGTCTTCCAGCATTGCACAACTATCATTAACAATTTTTCTTGTGAGTTGTTCATTAAAAGATAAAATTAAACCAAACTGTAATAAAAAAATAAGCAATTTCTAACAACTCAACACATGTGAAATAAAATTATTTATATCCATATAACAACTATTAATCTTGTGTCAAAATAATAAAAAAAAGATGATACATTGTAAGAACTGGTCAGGCACATGACTAAACTACTACTCCCCTCACCCACCCGGTCTCATGAGTATTAGATGTATATTACTGCAATTAGTGAAATACAGTAAGTGCTTCTTGTGTGTGTGTGTGTGTGTGCTTCTGAATCTACAATCTGACAAGGTGAACAGTGTGGACATTTATTTGCCTGCAGAGGGTTTGAATGCAGCCAAATCCACACTCAAGTTTCTCAACATGCCCCCTGCAAAAAGTGCCCATTAGTTTGTCTGGTCAGAGAAGATAAAGCACGTAGCATTCCAGAGAGGAGGAAGACAGGCGGTTTGTTAAGAATACAGTCATGGAGAACGATAAACCTTGGGGGTCAATAACCTGTGAAGGTCACAGTCTTATTATGAGCTGATAACCCAGTGGCCCCAATGGGAAGATGGCTGGACCTGCGCATTTGAAGACACCATTTATATTATCCCTATTTTGTTATTGTTTAACAGCGCTGCACTAGGCCACAGAAACACAAGTACTGGGACAGTACACCGAAAAGATGGAAATACATCCACATGCATTAGAGTGGCAAAAGTTCACAACATTTAAAAGGTGTGATCATGTACCACTGTCTAAAAGGATCCAGAAAGGTGTCCAGACTTTCCAAAATTCATCTAAAATATCATTATTTATCAAGAAAGACAGAAAGAAAGAATGTGCAGCTTAACAAGAAAACAGAAAAAAAGAGGGGAACAAATCAAACCTTTGATTACTTTTTTAGAACGATCACCATTTCACACACTTACTTCTTTTAGTGTCAGACCTTGACATAAGCTTGTTCAAAAGAATTTTTTGAAACGTGTTACGTGTACATGATGAAGAGTACTGCTGGTTGGAATTGTAAACCATGCATATATTTCTATGTGTGACCCGGTGTTATCGAGAAAATTGTTCTTCCTGTTTGTAACTGATAGCCACCTGGCCTGAATCAAGCACAAAATTAAGTGTAAATCAAATCTGTTGGCAGCCATATGTGCCAGTAGTAATTTGAACGGCCCTTTCTCCACTCCTCAGCGGAACAATCAAAATAAAACCCTACAAATCAAAAAAATCAAAAAATAAATGCATTGGGCAGATGTGAGGAGTTCGCTTCTTTGGATTCCACATAGTGACTCTCCTACCAGGCTGAAGGCCAAAGTCGTACAAGTCAGAATGTGACACTTCTTAGAGCATTGTTGTTGAACTGTAGGCATCAGAAATCTCAAAGAGCAAAAACATCTTGGGAGGGTTTGAGTCCTTGTTCACATGTCCAAAGTGTGTCCTTATCCCACTGCAATGCGAACGCTTTGCCACCTGCTTTACGACCCAAGCCATGAAACGAGTCCCATCTGGAAGCCCATAGTCATAGTGGCAAGAAAATGTTGTTTGGATCACTGTTCTGCGTCTTGTGAGGGTGTAACCCGTCTGCATCTACGACTAACATCAAAGTCCCCGCATGCGTTCTCGCTTGGTGACAGGGGCCCCAGTAATGGAAGACATTCTGACATGATCCAAGTGTGGGAAACAGAGTCACTTGTGAGGCCCTGCTCCCGACTCCCCAGTCGCAGCAAATCTGAATCAGGGTGGGCTCTATAAAGCAAAGAATCTGCCACTGACACTGCAGATTGATGTGTGGGCAAAGTCCGAAAGAGGTGGATCTGCGGGAGGGTGGCTGTGATATCCTTAACTGAATTAATACATAAATAGATTAAAAAAACAAGCGGTGATGAAGCAGATCACAACAGCGTGGCTTACGTCAAAGCATGAAACCACAACTCATTAATTGCATTCCCAACTTGTGAATCTGAAATGAAATCTGAAGAAAATAAAGAACACCACCCACACCCCACCACCCCATATTCCCTGTATCTATTTAGCCTTTCAATCAAGTCTTTCACTAATTTCTTACAGTACTCCATTCATGTTGCATTTCATACTGCAATTCAATCAGTGATTAACATGAAAATGTTCTCAAATGTTTACCCTCACAAGAATCATTTACATATATTCACCTAGCTGACACTTTTCTCCAAAGTGACAATCATTTACCCAGCTAGCAATTTTTAATAGAGCAATTTAGGCTAAGTACCTTGCTCAAGGGTACTAGCAGTAGGTGAGATTTGAACTAACAACCTTTGGATGGCAGGAGTTCTAACCACTACTCTAGCAGTTATCCCAAGCACTTACTAAGTACTTAATGCTAGTGCACAGTTACTTACAAATACACTTTTATATTAATAAGCTTAACATAACTTGCTATTTTTTTAGATCACAGTACATAGCTGAATCAGAGTTTGTGATTAGAGCAAGCAATGTAGAAATAAGCATTCAAAAATAATTATTCTGCAAATTCTGTTAGGACAAAACACTGATCTGGTTTGAAAGGGAGAATGTAATTAGAGAGCCTATAATTTTTAAATTAACTAAAATGCTTTCCAAATACCAATGGTGTTTCAAATGATCTAGTTTGTTTAAGCCATGTGCAAATAATTTCAATCATGGGCTTTTGCGTCTCAGTATCTTGCTGGATAAATTAGTATTGGTAGTTATTCTCTAAAATAAATTAAAAAATAAAGAAAAACTAGTAAAAAAAGGTCATGCTGGTTATATTTTATTCAAGCAGCACTGGGTGATCTGGGTTGTTTCAGTGTGGCAAATTACCATGTTTCACTGGCACAGCAAAACAAATCAATATAATGGTTGGATATGTCCTTTCCTGTGAAGCCAGTCATTCTGAAAATAAAAGAATTTTCTATCAGTTCAATATCTGCCAAAAATCCGTGTGCCTAATTAAACTGCTTGATTTCTGTTTGCAGATTTATATCAGTTTTCTGCCCACATTCAGTGCTTGGTAATTTGCTTCCGTTGCAACAAAGCATCATGTGCATTGGACACCCCTTAACAAGGCACTGTTGTTCTTAAAAAGACTCTTTACTTGATGGTTGCTCAAACATGAACTGATGCGTTAAGCCATAATATTGAACTGTGCAGCAGAGTTAATGATTCTGCTGGTGTCATTAACATGTAGGAAAATGCAGTACTTTGATTTAAAATAATAGTGTTCCCCCGCCATATGAAGGTAATTTGTTCCTGATAAACACTTTGTACGGTGAATCTCAGTAGTTTCAATGGTTAAAAATTCCTGAAAAATTTCCTGAGCCTCAAAATTAACATCCATTTAAATAAACACAAAGTGGGGACAGCTAGTAGTGTAACGATTAGAGCTACTGCCTTTGAACCTGAAGGTCGCAGATCTGATTCCCATCTGCAGCTGTAGTACCCTTGGACATCCTCGACCTAAACTGCATTAAGTTGCTTCAGTAGTTAACATTAGGTATCATACTACAACATAACAAGACAATTTCCATCATTACGTAACTGCTCACAAACTGCCGCCCTACTACGCGAGGGAGGACGGCCTCTGCGATGAGGACCGGGCCGGTCCAGCTGGGACCTGTGGAAATTGGCAACAAGAACAGGGTCCAGAACATCGCGCACGGGCACCCAGCACTGTTCCTCTGGGCCATTACCTTCCCAGTCAATCAGGTACTGCAGGCCCCCTCACCGTCGATGGGAATCAAGGAGCATTCAAACAGCATAGACCAGGTCCCCATCAACCGCCGTGGTCTCGGCGTAACATCACCAGGTGTCTGGAGAACAGAGGACCTGCAGGGTTTGAGCAAGGAAACGTGGAAGATGGGATGGACTCGTAAGTCTGGGGGCAACTGGAGCCTATAGGAGACGGGCGAGACCTGGCGAAGGATCTCACAGGGGCCAACGAAATGGGGGCTGAGCTTCCAGGAGGGGAGGTGTAACCTCAGGTCCCGGGTGGACAGCCACACTTTCTGCCCTGGCTAGATGGTGAGGGGATGCTGGTGGCAGTCTGACTGCTGTTTGTAGTGGAGGACGCTATGCCGGAGATGAGCCTTGGTGTCATGTCATGTCTCCCTGCTGGCCTGGTGCCAGGCATCGACTGCAGATATGTTGCTTGGGCCAGAGCACCAAGAGGACAGAGCAGGTTGGTACCCTAAAACACATTGGAATGGTGACATACCTGTAGAGGAGTGGGTCAAGGCGTTGTGGGCATACTCGGCCCAAGGCATGTACCGGGCCCACTGGTGCTGCTGATGGGTGCAGTAGCAGCGGAGAAAGCGACTGATGGCTGCAGTCATTCCACCTGTCCGTTGGACTGGATGTGGTAGCCAGAGGTGAGGCTCATCAAGATGCCCAGTCTCGCCAAGAATGCCTTCCATGCTCGCAAGGTGAATTGGGGCCCACAGTCAGATGTAATTTCCTCAGAAAGACCGTATAGGGGGAAGACCTGTTGGAATAACACCTCCGCTGTCTCCAGGGCTGTGGGCAACTGTGATAAAGGGATCAGGCGGTAGGCTTTGGAAAATTGGTCAATCAAGGTTAGTATCACAGTCTTACCATCCGAAGGTGGGAGATACTGCAGGCTCCCTCACTGTCGAAAGGAATCAAGGAGCGCTCAAACAGCTCAATCAAGGTTAGTATCACATTCTTACCATCTGAAGGTGGGAGGTCCACCAGGAAGTCTGCTGCTACATGAGACCAAGGCTGTGAGGGTACTGGCAGCGGTTCCAGCAAGCCAGCAGTCTCTGTGTTGGAGTTCTAGCTTGGGAACAGATTGTGCAGGCCTCTACGTACTCCTGGATGTCCTCTGGCGGAGGGCCACCAGAACCTCCCTTGGAGGAGGGACAGTGTTCAGCGCACGCCGGGGTGACCAGCTGTGGGAGAGTCCTGGGCCTACTGCAGGAGTGCTGGTTGCATTTTCACGAGCATCTATTCCTTACCTTCTGGTGCCACGGGTGGACTGGGCTCGGCTGTTTTTGTGTCCTGGAGCTCCTGAAAGAAGTGCCAGCGTACTGGGGCCACAACACAGTGCTCTGGTAGGATCAGCTCTGGGCGTTTGGTTGAAGCGTCAGTGGCAGACAGCTGTGAGAGGGTGTCAGCCGTCGTGTTTTTAGACCCCGGCCGACACGGTACAATGAAATTGTATCTGCTAAAGAACAAGGTCCATCGGCCCTGGCGTGGGTTCAGCCGGCAGGCTGTCTGAAGGTACTCTAGGTTATGGTGGTCAGTTAGTACCAGGAAGGGGTGCGAGGCCCCTTGTAACCAGTGCTTCCATTCCTCCAGGGCTGATTTAATGGCTAAGAGCTCTTGATTCCCAGTGTCATAGTTCCACTTGACAGGCGACAGCTTTCATGAAAAGTATGCACAGTGCTACAGTTTTGGTGGGTTGCCCTGTCTGTGGGACAGCACGGCCTCAATTCCGATCTCCGAGGCGTCCACCTTCACCATGAATGGTAGTGTGGGGTCTGGGTGTCATAATATCAGTGTTGTCATGAAACGACTCTTCAACTCTGGGAATGCTCCACGCTACACGCTTCCAGGCAGTATTTGGTTATCCTGCTGGACCTTCATCAGGCGGTCACTGGCAGCATGAGTGGGAAGTGGATGATCAAACACTGCCTCAAAGCGTTTCTTGAAAGCTTCGTAGGTGGAGGAGATGCGGGACTTCCACCTGGTCGTTTCCCAATGCTGCGCGGGGCCCGTGAAGAGGGAGATCTGGTAGGTAATCTTGGTTTCAACTAATTAATAGGTTTGTGGAGAGTTAGCGAATACGAACTCGCAATGCATTAGGAAGCCCTGGCAGTTGTCTGGTGCTCCTTCGTACTTATCCGGGTTGGCGAGGTGGGGGGTCCTGGCGGATTGCACGATTCCATTGGACCGGAACGCTTGCAGCACCTTCTGGAGGGTCTCTTCCATCTGGGGCTGGGGCTGGTCATGTGAACCTAGCAGGGCGCCATGCGAGGAAATGGCAGGGTGTGGCTTGTCAAGCATTGCTGAGTCTGCATAAGTGGCAGAACCTTCTGTCACGCTGTGTGCAGGGAGTCAGGAGAGCAGACTCAGTGTTGATGCCAACTTGCTTTATTTGTATCACACGGGGTTGCACCCAGAGAACAGAGCAGAGCAGTTAGCCTTGAAGAGATAGGTGAGGAGAACATCTCTCAGCTGGAGGTTCCGAGGCGAGGTGCATCGGAGCGGGTGCTTTTATACTGCATGTCCGGGGTTGTCACCGGGGGGGTCAAGGTGGTTGTCAAGCATGCGGTTGCTACACGCCCCAAGAGGGTCAAGGTGGTTGTCAAACCGCGGTTGCTAGACGCGCAGTCGTCAGGCACGTCAGGTGCGCTGGGGTGCCAGGAGTGACATTATATTTGTGTAGGCTTTCTCAAAGAGTTTAAAGATATTTTTCAAGTGAATGGGTGACTCTAAGTAAGTCACCTTGAGTGTTAGCTGGTCACCCAGTAATTTTCAATGATGTCACCTTCGAGGAATGTGTCGGCTAAAAGAATACATATACAATGCATAGCACTGTGCATATAATACTAGACGTAACACTACAAATGTAAATAGTCTCTTTTCATACCACAAAATATACCAAACGTTTATAGTTTCATAATTGCATTAGGTTGCACAAGGATTTGTTAAAATGTTATATTATGTATGAGTTGAGCATCGTAAGTTTTTATGTTATTGTGCAATGGTTCAAAATCCCATTATTTTAATGTGAGGTTTTTGTTAAGAAGGAATGTGGATAAATACAAATTTCTTAACAAGAAAAAGACCTTATATTCATTCCAACTGTTTTGCTCTATGTCCGGACCAATGAATATACATTTTTTGTGACTGAATCACATTTCACAACTGAGTTAGAACCCATCCTGCCTTATGAACTTTTCAATGGATGAATAAGTTGGGTCGTGCCAATGGGAAATCTGACACCTGTTTTTCAGAACCCTTTTGTTTCCTTACTAAGAAAAAATGGCCTTCAAAACCACAAATATAACAATGCGTTATGCTGTCAATACACTGTTATCCTAGATTTTCTTGACAGGAGTGTAAAAAAAATAGGAAATGCTCATTTATGGTTGCATGTGTGGATCTAATTGGAACTGCATGAAATTTAATTACATTTTACACATGGTTCCCTTGTGACATCATAATGAGACTCAAAGAGATGAAATTATGGAATAAGAAAATAAAAAACTGCCATTTGTTGTTTTAATTCCACAGCCTACATTTAATTAGCTTATAAAACAAAGCATTTATTAGAAAAGCCAGGAATGTACGATGCTCAAAGTGGGTCAAAAGCGTCCGACAATGTTGTTTAGTCTTTGCAGCTTTAAAAAAAAAGGAAAAAAAAAACTGAAAATTAAAATATATATAATAGAAAATATAGGTGCGGTGGCGTAGTGGGTTGGTCCTGGTCCTGCTCTTCGGTGGGTTTGGGGTTCGAGTCCCGCTTGGGGTGCCTTGCGACGGACTGGCGTCCTGTCCTGGGTGTGTCCCCTCCCCCTCCGGCCTTACGCCGTGTGTTGCCAGGTTAAGCTCTGGCTCCCCATGAACCCATGTGGGACAAGCGGTTTGGACAATGACATGATATATAATATATCCCTGGAACGATTGGTCCATCAACTGTTGTTTAGAAAGTGCCGATCACAACACACTCTCCAATCATCCATTCTCCTTGCTTTTCCCCTCCACATACGGCCTTCCCATCTGATGAGATCGTCACCTCACCCCCTTGGGGGTCATCCAGGTGGCTGTTTTCATTGGCTGCTATATACATACACGGTATTCATTTTTACATATATTATATATACGTATATTTATGTATATTATATAATATTTTAGGGGGGGCAGGGTGGCAGAGCAGGCTTGGCTGGGTCCCACTCTCGGGTGGGTCTGGGATTGGAATTCTTCTTGGGGTACCTTGTGGTGGACTGGTGGTCCGTCTTGGTGTGTATCCCCCTCCTTTGGCCTTGTGCCCTGTGTTGCCAGGTTAGGCTCCGGTTTGCCGCAACCCGCTCGGGATAAGCAGTTTCAGACAGTGTGTGTGTGTGATATTATATATTACATATTCATTTTTAATTCCAGAAAATCTACCCAAAAAATTATTTTCTTGTATTCTATTCTTCTTCTTCTTCTTCTTCTTATTATTATTATTATTATTACATTTAGCACTTTTTACTTTGTAGAAAAAAATTAGGCTTTTAAAAATGAGTGGGTGTTTGGTCCTTCTCAGCTATCAAAACCCTGGCCTTAATGGCCACAGTCCTATTCCTTTAGCAGTGAATTCATGAGTTCGCAAAGCCATACCTGCTATTATGAAAAAATGGAAGCTCTCAGTTTTGTAATGGATTGATTCTCCACAGATATTTGGTTTAATCAAAAAAATTGCATGTTTCCAGTGTTTTCAAGATGAATTATATCTGACTCCATTTTGCTGAAAGACTTTTACCTTACTGGAAAATCTCAATGGCGCCAAAGCTAACCGCAAGGCTGTGAACTCGAGAAGTATCACTTAGCCTGCGTGTTTGATCCCTCGCAACCCTGCATTAATCTGATTTTAAGACTGGCTTCCCTCACACTTATGTGACTAGTCAGTATGATTTATTTGTAATTCTTACAGCAGTGGTGATGACTATGCAGCTAGGGTCAGTGCCATTGTTTTCTGCACCCTTACAGGAAGTTTTGATTCACTGCCTAACCTTGATTTGAGCCTTGGTTGCAAGTTCACTGCCTGGCTTGGGTCTCCCGCTGATTTATGCATTAATTGATCATTTTTATGTATGTCTGTAGTGTTGATAAAAGGAACAAATTATTTAAACTATAAAAAGTTATTCTTTTTATTTTTGCTTGTTGAGCATTTTCCTGGCACACCACCTCCTGTAATATTATCTGAGTTTTTTAATAGAGGCATATATGTTACAAAACTAACTCAGGTTGAGTATTGTGTGCAGGGGCATAATGGCAGTGCTGTACCTTGGCCTTGAAAGTGTAATCTTTTGATAACCAGTGTATGCTCTTGTTATAATCCTTGATGCCTTACAGCTGTATAGCAACCATACCAAAATAACTGCGTTTTTATGTATCAGTCACAGCATTTAGAAGAAGACAAAATGTAATACCGAAACAGAGGTACTGTGGTGTTTTGTTTAATCTGGTAATGTTTACATCACACAACTGCAAATATGAAGGAAAGACTCCTAAAAAAGTGATCAGCTGCTAGGTTTTGAAACAACCGGGTGAGAGATGGATGACTTTGGCTGCCCTGCAATGAACACAGTCAATGCTTAAATAGGCTATTGCAGCATGATTTAACTACACAGTGAAATACATCAGCACTTGGATCTCTGTTTTTCACTAATTTTTGTTGATTATTCCAAATGATAGATTGCAGACATGCTATGGCCTAATTGCATCTAACTGAATTTGTAAAAAGCAATATATGAATAGTTTTACAGTGTCATGCCTCCCTGAGGATCACCCGGAACCTCCAAGGATCCACCCTCATGCACTGGCCCTGAATCACCACTAATGTGCATTGCTATAAAAGCCAGGGAAGAGAACTAACACCTTGCAGAACCTACAGAAATTCTAAGTTCCTCCTTTGTTTGCAAAGTCCTGAACCTCATTCCATGCCATTGTCATTGTTCCAGTCAGCATTCACACTGACATTGTCATGAAATCAAGTTCCTTTGTCCTCAATGTTAATTTTCTGTTCTTTAAACCCATGTGTGGCATGTCCAGGCGGACAGGGAAGGGGGCAGAGAGAGGGACGGGGTCGCCACAGCCGGGGTTAATGAAGTACCCTATTTCTTCCCCTGTGCCTAACAGTGAGGGAGAGAGATGGAGAAGGAAAGCAAGAGCATGAGCACAGTGTAGCAGCGACCGACCCCTGGCCCCAGTCCCGAACGACCCCAGAGAATCCCCGCCATACTCATTCCCAGTTTCCCCTTTTTCTCCCCTTCCTTCCCCGTGACAGAGGGTAGGGTCAATCCTTGGTGAATCAATCGAATAAAATAACAGACACAAGAGCAACACACCTGCAGTCTCTGACATCGTCTGTTACACCATGATTGCACTGGAAGCACCTCTCCAACTTCCGCATAGGGTTAAATCCTCAGACACAAGTGGATGTAGCCCACAGCAATAAAAACTGGAATTGGGACCCGTTTATTGGAAGCACCATCTTTCTTGACAAACTATTCAGTAAATGGACTGGACACCTGCCTGCCCTAGAAGACACATAAATACAAGCCAACCAGAAACCCATCGAACCCAAGCAGGCGGGAGGGGGATGCTTCACTTTGCGTGAAAGACAGTGCAGGACCTCTGGCAGGTTATGCCTTTCTTGCAGGAAAGCAGGCTACTTCAGAGGCACCTACCCATTTTGGTAAGCTCACGGCCAGTGCCTGTGATGGAGATGAGTAGTACCCGTAAGCTTGTGTCTAATCTCCTCTTGCTAGTCAGACTCACCTGGGAAGTGCAGCCAATTTTAGTATACTCTGGTATCCACGGATAGCTCCTCACAACCCGGTTTTCTCTTGGAGAACAAAAGGAGCTGTTTTCAAGAAGAAATCAGTATGCTTCTAAATACTTTTCACTTCCATGTTAGACTGCTTTGATGGAAAGTCCTAATGCTTCTGAGCCTCTTAATATACTCCCTTAGTATAGCAATTTCTCAGAGGTGTTTTGTAAAGCAAAGGCATCTCCACTACATCCTCAAAAACCAAACGATGCCACAGAGTTATTGGCAGGTGCAGCGCTCCCTAGAGGCAGACTGTATCCCCTCTTGTTACCTGAACAGAGGGCCATGGAAGAGTACATGACAAAGGCCTGAGGTCTTGGTCTCATTTGCCCAGCTGCCTCACCTTCCCCTGCAAGTTTTATTTTTTTGTAGAAAGGAAAAATTGGAATCTGTATGTCATGCTACGCTTGAGGGTCCAGTAGGCAGACTCAAACACTGGTGCATGTTGGCTCAGTGGGGCAGGCAAGAGAATAGTCGGGGACAGGTGAGGATCGATAGGTCATTGTGCGTTGTTCCGAGGAGTAGACAAGAACAAGAGTCGAGATCATGGAGCCCAGAGTCGAAGAGCCTGGAAACCAAAACTGAGGGAGCACAGGACAGGGAAGGAGAGGGGAACAATACAGGAAAAAGGGAAGGAGGTTATCAGGTGATTGTTACGAGCTGCTTCTTCTCAAAATGAAGACCTTTTATCTCCTGCTTCATAAAGAGACAGCTCAGACACTCCTGCATGCGGAACCTCGTGTAGAGCAACCGCAGCACTTAGCATCATCGTTCATCACCAATGTGTTTCCTCCTTTTCACTTTCTTAACTCTTTGCTCTTGTTTTCTCAGTCCTGACTTCTGCCTACCCCTCTGTATGATATTTGCTGATCTTCTGACCTGTGCCTGCCCCTGATGATTGTCTTGCCTACCTCAGCTGAATGAACATGCTACCACATCTGAGTCCATCAGCTGGATCCCGGAGTTAAAACATGACAGAAGGCTCCGGTACTATCACAGACTCAGAGGTGCTCGACCAGCTTCACCACGCCGTCTGGACCCAGGGCATCATGCTGGGTTCCCACACACAGTCTCTGTGCCCGATCGAAGTGACCCTCCAGGGACTTGTGTCAGTGCTCCAGGCCAGCAGGCTCAAACAGGAAGCTGAAGCCCCTAACGCACTGGAGCCTCCTGAATCACCATCGTCCTCTCAGGCACCCCTATCCAGTGCCTCACCTGGAGGCTCCTGTTTGGCTACACTGGAGAGGTACAACAGGACGCCTGAGAATTGCCAAGGTTTCCTTATGCAGTGCGAGCTTCGTTTCACCAGCATACCTCATTGTTACCAAGTGGACGAAATCAAGATTGCCTACCTGGTCTCGCTCCTGACGGGTCCTACGTGCCGCTGGGCAACAGTGGGCTAGAAGACCCACATCTCGACCACCTATGCCACATTCAAAAAGCAGTTTTAGATGGTTTTTGAGCACCTGCTCTCAGCCTGGACTGCCAGCAATAGCCTTTTGAGAATCTGGCAGGGCAACTGCTTAGTCACTGAGTATTCTATGGAGTTCCGGACCCTTGCTGAGCACAGCGGCTGGAACTCTGCTTCAGTCCTGGTGAGCTTCTGGAATGAGCTGCATCCCCAGATTCAGGAAGAGCTCGCCTATCGCAGGGAAGAGTGGATCTTTGATCGGTTCATGGAAACCATGATTACGATTGATAACACGGCCCGGGAGTGTACCCCGTTGCTGTGGCTCACTGCACCGGCACCTGATCGCGTGGGAGAAACCCCGGAACTGATGCAGATTGGGCAAGGCAGGCTGACCCCCAATGAGAGATTGCGACATTTCCAAGACAGATGTGCCCCTATTGTGGTGCCCGGCCACTTTCGCGCCTCCTGCTCGGTGTGCCTTGTGTGAGAATCCGGCCTGGACTCCCAGGTTAGTGTACCGTGCCCCTCTAAATCCCAGTTAACCATACCGGTGGTTGTGGCTTAGGCAGGGAGTCAGATATGCACATGCGCTTTAGTGGACTGGGAGCAGCCGGCTATTTTATGGACAAGGGGTTTAGCAACAACTCATAGCATCTGGAGCGAGACTGCAATGTAACATTACAGGTCAGTGCACTGGATGGGCAACTATTGGGCACCGGAGTAGTGGAGTCATGTACTGATGTCTTGCACATAACGATCAGCACTTATCACTAGGAAGAGCTCGCTTTTGCATGTGGTCTTGCCTGCATTTCCCCTGTCTGGCCACCTCGGTCGAAAGTCAGAGGGGTCCGAACCAGTGGTGATTCCTCCCGAGTATCATGAGCTTCGCAAAGTATTTAGCAAGACTCAAGCAGCAGCTCTCCCCCCACACCAGCCATGGGATTGTGCCATTGACCTCTGACTGGGCATTTCGCTGCTACATGGCCGAGTCTATCCCCGTCCCTCCCAGAACAGAGAGCCATGAGAGACCACGTTACAGAGGTGTTGAATACAGGCATCATCCGGCCCTCTACATCTCTGGCCTCAGCAGGGTTCTTTTTTTATCGGGAAGAAGGACAGGAACCTATGTCCCTGAATAGATTATTGATGTCTCAATGCCATCACGGTCAGATACCCTCATCCCCTACCTTTGATCACTGCAGCCTTAGAGCAAGTGCACATTGCCACGATATTCACCAAGCTCCACCTCCGAAGTGCATATAACCTGATCCAGATCGGAAAGAGGGATGAGTGAAAGACTGCTTCTGGCACCTCCTTGGGTCACTACGAGCACCTCATCATGCCATTCGGGTTATCAAATGCACCATCAGCATTCTGGGCCTTTGTCAAGCATGTCCTCGTGGACCTGGTCAATGGATGTGTTTTAGTGTACCATGGGCAGAATATGCACACAACACCCTTACCCATTCATTCATCAGTATGTCTCCATTTTGGTGCATCTTGGGCTATCAGCCTGCTTTGTTTTCTTGGCAGGCCGAGTCTAACCATGTATCTGCTGTGGACAACTGCTATCGGGAAAGCGGAAAGACCTGGCGGTCAGTCCGGGAACACCTCCGACAGAGTACCCAGCTGTACAAGTGGCAGGCAGGCCAGCACTCGTGCACCCTCTCCTTTGTCTCTGGACAGAGAGTCTGGCTGTCCACTTGGGACCTGTAACTACACCACTTGTCCAGGAAGCTCTGTTCCTGCTACATTGGACCCTTCAATATCCTCCATGGAACACATATAATCTCCTGTTGCCTCCAAGACTCCACATTCATCCCATGTTCCATGTCTCCCTGCTTAAGCCCTGATCTCATAAATCTTGCAAGACTTCATTACTGATCTAACTGGTTCCACTGGATACGTGACCATTCTAGTGGTGATTGACAGGTCATGTTGACTTGTACCTCTCAAGGGTTTGCCAAACAGCTATGGAAACTGCTGAACTCCTTTTTGCACATGTCCACCTTTTTTCCCATGGGTTCCTAGTTCCAGTGTTATCCCTGGGGACCATTGATACCAACAAAATGGTGAACTGTGGTGGACAACAGACCTGAAGATAACAATACAGAATTAAAAACAACACAATAGCAAATGATGGATCGTAATGTACCATTCAGAGCAGAGTTTGGCTCTTGACAGAAGACCTAAAGCTCAGACTTCCCTCCCACACACTGAGCCCATGTTACACTGGAAACTCACACACATTTTCTGAACCCCTTGTCCCATACGGGATCGCGGGGAACTGGAGCCTAACCCGGCAAGGCAGGGTGTAAGGCTGGAGGGGGAGGGGACACACCCAAGACAGGATGCCAGTCCATCGCAAAACACCCCAAGCGGGATTCGAACCCCAGACCCACCGGAGAGCAGGACCTGGTCCAACCCACTGCACCACCACGCCCCCCTCTACATTGGAAACTTAAAGATCCAAAGAGGAATCAATTCTGTTACCTAACATTTGCAGATACCAGCCCAGCTTCGCAGTAACCCAAACTTTTATGTTTTTCTCATATGACCCAATCAACTTCTGTTTTACAGTGAAAACATTCAGAACTGCCCCCACCTTTAAACGTGGAGGGATCCTCCTAGCTTGGGCAGATTTTGACTTCAACAGGAGCCACTGTGTAAAAGAAGTGAATTATGCTATAGGACGCGGTATGTTTTGTTTCCTTATATACACCTGATACCCTAGTAACCATTTCTTGTTTCTGTCAATGTCTAGGTGTTATTTTGTTATTGCATACAATTCTGAGAACATTGTGCTAATTTGACACCCCTTCTGTGCAACAAGGGACCGCAGCCCAAAGTGTGCTGTAAACTTATAAGCTGCCCCCTGTCTTTTCTATAAAAAAACGCTGTCCGCACTGCTCGGGGAGTCACTGTGCTGAATCGTCTCCCAGCACGCACTGCTTGTCACCATTGTAGCCACCCAAGAATAAAGGTGAAGCTGCATTAAACCTGAGATGTTAGCAAAATTCTTTCACACATTACTTGGTTGGCTTAGTTGGCATTACTTGGTTGGCTGGGAGAGTTATGGTCCTGAGGAATGCTTGTGAGGACCTACCATGGATGTTCTTCACTCATCACTGATATCTGCCTTTCACAGAGATCAACCAGATCGCCCTGAGGATGACTGCCTTCTTGCCATCAGTGGGCAGTGGGACCTGCTTGTGAGGAGTTACTATCAGGCCTGCCAGAGGAATACCCAACATCCCCATGCACTGACCCTGAATCACCAGCAATGAGAACTGTCATTTGAAGCAAAGAACAGAACCATTGCCTTGTGGTTAAGTATTCCTGTGTTGCCAAATACTGAACCGCATGCTTTATTTTTGTCATTGTTTCAGCCAGTGTTCTGTTAAAATTGTTGTGAAAACCTGTTCCTTCATCTTATGTGCTAACTTTTCATTTTTTGTGATCACCAATCCACTTTCATCACAACTGCGCTTCAAGCACCTGTGCATAATAAAACTCCAGGGTTCCTCACCTCTGCTTTGTGGTTACAAAAGTATGCGCCAGTTGTAAGATTGTTATATATGAAAGCAGCTGTCATTCATCTATTCTCTAAACAACAGCACGTTTTGCTTGAGCATCTGTATTCTATGTTAATCTGGCAATGTGAACCTACTCTCTGTGCCAATAGTTATTTGGCTTAACATTTTGCCAGTGGTACAGAAACGTTTATCAGAATGTTAATAACCTTCATCTATATTCCTAGAGACATTGATATTCCTAGAGACATCAATACAGCAGTGCAGCAGTCTGTCTGTTGTTGACTAAGTTTACAATTACAGAACATTTAAAATAATTCTGTGGAAAATATATAAAACATATCAGTGCATAAAGATATGTCAGTTATGCATTGGTCATATATTCTTCCTGTCTTCAGGCAATAATCTTATTTTCCACACATCAGGAAGCTTTGAAAATTGCAGAAACGTTTTCCATACTTTGGTTTGAATCCCCTGGTATTGCTTCAAATACATGGGCTAAGCCTGACACTGCTTAGAAGGCCATTAAAATATTTGTCAGTGTAACTGTGCAGTCTGAGATATATCAATAACACAGGCCATGCTGACAGTAAACACACACATGTGCGCGCGTTCACACACACACACACAAAGTTGATAACTTGATTACATTCCATGGTGAAACAATTTGTGATGAATACGCTATGTACTTGCTGCTGTGCTGTTATTTTTTCCATTAGTCAAAGAGCTGGCAGGTTCCACAATGTATCAAGTACTTTGTTCTACCAAAATTAGTCAGGGGGTGGGGCATTGCATCTGCATTTAAACACTATGTGACTACCACATTACAGTTATACAAAATTGTGATAAATTGAAAGGTTTTGACTTTTAATTTAGGTTTAACCTAAATTTAAATCAGAATTTACATCTCTGTTTATTCACTGTATGTATTTATCTACATAGCTTTTCCCTCATGCACACAATATATAGTATTAGAGTATTAGCAGTGGGACTTCTACTGATACATATTTGATGTCAAAAAAGTTTTATCATTTTGTAAGTATGGAAACTTTGGTTCAGCTAAAATATAGCATGGATGTATCAGGAGAGTATTTTAGAGCAGAGAGGGAAAGGGAACAGTGTAAAATCAGCATGTGAAACTTTATATTATCTGACTTGACAGTATGTTTTTCTTTTTGGCTTTATTGCTTAAGTCATATGCTTACCTGAGTAGAGTCCTGTTGTGTATCCTGGTGTCTGAAATGAGAAGTATTATACTTGAGAAAATGAAGCACAATTATTAAGAGTAATTATGGGATACACAGCTCTTATAGACAATAATCCTTGCACTGTGCGAAACCTTTTGTGGAATCCTCCATTAATATGATATATATGTATATATAGTGCATAAGCCAAAGGTTTTTTTTTTTTTTTTCTGTTTTGTATGGAGTCTCGGGTGTCCTCCTGTGCACAATGAGCCCTGGCAATGAGAGCCCTGGTGGGGGATCAGTTTCACTCTTTGTCACATCTGAATGGGGCGGAGGAAACAGACCCATTAGGAAGCTATAAAAAGAAAAGGTCCGAGACACTAAAACATCCAGCAGCCTCGCAAAATGTGCGCATGCAGTGGGAGCCAGAGCGGCAGACACCTCTCCAGCTCTCGCAGGCTTCACATCTTGCGTCCGGCGCGTTTCAGCTGAAATCTGCTGAATGGTTACTCTTACTATGTCACCTCTTTAGACCGTTTTTGAGCTAGACATTTATGACAGAAGCAGTTCTGTTTCATTTTTCCTCTCTTTTTCCTACGTGCAGACACAGTGCACTCGGTTTTGCGCGCCACTCTCGCCCACTGAATTCGCACATTTTTGTTGAGTTATAACGTGCATGAATTTATATTAAAATCATAATAAAAACAGAAAAAGACGAGGTTTCCAAGGATGCCGGTGCTGGTTTGGACTAGATGCTGCCAGTTCTTCATCCTGCTGCTGGCCCTGGTGAGGATAGGGGAGGTGGGAGCCAAGGCCAACTCCATCAAGACCCCCGGGACGGGAGACCTTCCAGCTGCCTCTTCGCACCCCGGGGGGCTCAAGAAGGGCAACAACCCCCTCCAGGTAAAACTGCATTAACATGTATTCCTCCTCATGTCTGTCTTTCGGAACCTGCTGCAAACACACCCAAACGACATATTGCCTTTGCAGTGAGACTCATTCAGTTTATAATAATTATTTTTTTATGACAAGCCAGTATCGTTAAAATAAGCAAAAGAGAAGAAATTAAACTGTAACGAATGGGAGACGGGGCAATAGAGGAATAACCCTACTTTCCATCTGAACAGAAGTGACGTGGATTAGTTGAGCGCGTTATTAATGAGGATGCGTTAACTATTATTAGCTGTTTAGGGAGTGAGCCGATGTGTTTCAATCGCAGCCGCCCAGGTTGCTTTAATTATTTAAGAGAAAATCCCTGCGACGCGCAAATGATGCGGAATGAATAGAGGGAAGTGCGAGTTCTGATTGATTCTAATTAGTGCCAATTAGTGTGCGGTTATAGTGGAGGTTTTCATTTACTGCAGGCTGCTCAAGAAAATAAATTCCAGTTCATGCATAACACACTGCGCATATTCTTCTACTGTGTTTACCTTAACAGATCATAAAAATTTGCCAACAATTTTCCTGAGTTTACCTAGCCTAGGCTAAAGTCCGTTTTACGCGGAAATCTTTTCTTACATGACCAGGACACCAGACTTCTGGTGCAGCCCAGCGCTGTATTGAATATTTGCCAGCGTACTTCACTGCATTTAATTTATTTGAAAATATTAGTTGTAGAAATTTTTTTTTTCCGTCTTCTTGCTCAAGGAGTTCATGTGTACAAAACTGTACTGTATGTTTCCACTTGCGATTTCTCACTGTACTTCTGATGGTTGTCAGTGTGATGCATCAGAACTTTATGCTGTGTGCTACACATATGATAGAATTTTGCACACAGTGCGACATGGAAAAAAAATGAAAAAGTCACAGAAATAATGAGCATACAATTAGGACTCACTTTTCTCTTCGAACATAAACGTATTTGTAAGTGTATCCCTGTCCAATTTTGATAAGCAAATTATACCCTAAGTGAGAAGTTGGAAACACCAGCTTACTATCCAGTGTAGAAATAGTAAATTTCTTTAGCGCACCTTGCCCATAATGCCTTCCTCACCATGGCCCATGTGAGAGGAGGGTAACCATCTGGCTGTTCTGCCTTCCTTTGTGCCTTTTCAGCTTCCTAATAAGTAAAATAGTTATTACTGTATTATTGTTTGGCCGATGTGCTTTTCTGAAGAAAATTACAATTGAAATCCTGGGACTTGCAATAACAGTATTTCTGTTCACAACTCTTGAGAAGAAAAGTAATCTGCTCAATTTGTTTTACAGCACAATATAGAAAATAAGAACAGTTTGCATCAACAATTGTTACATTAATCCACCTGTACCACAAGTCTGAGACATGGTGTTGATTATATTAATTTCACTAATATCTTTATCAGATTTATATGGCATTATATCAATAATAGCCACAGTTGTTATTATCAATCATTTCCAGTACTTCTGCTTGCAAACTTATGAATTAATACTGAATTACTTGTGTAAGGTTAATATGCCATCCTCAACAAATGGACAGTTTGCAGATCCACATTCCTAGAGGGACACTGCTGATTCACAGTATAATACTGAGTATACTGGATTTGTTTTGGATAAGAAAGGCCACAAAGCAAGAAAAATAAAAAGTAGTAATAAATAGTAATTAAGTGTAACACAGCAAAGAATTACTACTTATCATTATTATCTATTACTTAATCTATTGAAGCCAGACAAGTATTTGTGGAATCCTTTTTTTTCTTTGGGTACAGTAAAACCTAAACTTTTTGAAAGTGGAAAAGTAAATCAGAGCATGTTCAGAAGACATAAGCTCCCAATTAATTGCTCCAGCTGGCTTGGTTTAAAAATGACAAAATGCGGAAGGCAAAACGGCCACCCACTATGTAAATAAATAAATATAATAATGGGTGTTCAGATTTCATATACCTGATAACTGCCAACTGTTGATCTCTAGTAGGGAAGAAAAAAAAAAAAAAAAAACAGTTGTAGACTTTCCCTGAAGCAGAAAATGATGCCTAACGATAGGATTCCTATTGTTTCACAATGTTACAAATGTTTATAATTGTATAGAATGGCTTGTAGCTACCAGAGAAAAAAGGCAGCACATTTGGCAGAGTGAACTGCAGAAACGAAAGGGCAATATAAGGTTGAGATTATCCAGAGTATGCCAAGAGATTACAGATGCTGTTTTGCTTTATGTCAGGAGGGTGTCTGCTCTTCATACTGGGTTGAATTAGGAGAAGAAAAGAAAACAGAAACTCACTCGAACCACATGGTCAAAAACAGTTACACATACAATATCTCTGGTGTAAACATTTATTAGAACTTAAATTTGCCTTGACAGTCTTTTTCAATTAAGTTTATACAAGTCATTTGCTTTGGTATAGTTAACATCATTCCTCTGCATTCACAAAGCTGCTTTGGACAGTGGGAATTCCTCAAAACAGCCTTACAAAATAGGGTCTATTGCAGGTTTTCACAAGGGGGCAATCTCCTCTTCAGTCCTTTCCGTTAAAGTCCACATTTTGACACCAATGATAAGCCTCCAGAATTTGGACAGAAACACCTGTGACTTGATAAATCTACTGCTTAGGCCTCCAGTGATCTTAGTTTTATCTGTGAATTAACTTATGTTAGGAGATGCTGTGAGTGTGTCACATTCATATTTATTCGTCTGACAGTTCTCTCAGCACGGCTTACTGTGATTTCCTTATTGATACAACAGGGTAATTTTTACTGTTTTGCTTCAGGGTACATACATTGATGAAGGGTACTAGAACAGGATGTTTAATGCAAACGTGGGGCATTCACTGTAACCATTATGCTACCTGCAGGTTATGTTGTGTAATTAAGCACAGAAGCCAGGCAAATTTCACAGAAGCCACAGAACTCTATCCGAAACCTTTGCCACTGTGTTGTTATGATGAAAGTGCAAGAACAAGTCTCCGATGTTGGGTGAGGGATCTGATGGATTTGCACTCATGGTTGTCAGTGATGTTTTATGCAATGGAAACTTTCCACCCACACTGGCCTGTCATCCAGCCCTTGCTGACAATAACTATGAAGCATCATCCTTTGTATTTAGCAGTTATTTCACTGCTGACTGGAGACCTGCTGGTTATTTTGACTTTACTGTCTTAAATTGCATTTACATGAAATTAATTGATTTTGCAGATACTTTTTTACAAAGCAAAATACATTTCAAAAAAAGGAGTACAACTGCACATTACACCAATAGACAAAGACATCTAGATGCAGACATGTGACTCCTGAGCACTGTCTCATACCAGTATATATTACACAAGAAGCTGTATATAGAGTTTTAGATAATACAGTACACCTTAATTGAGCATGTAGAAGATCAGAGGAGAAGTGAGTCCAAAATAAATGTTTTGAGAACCTTCTGACTGAGAGAGGGAGTTGGAAAACCTTTTGGATGTCCTGTGTGTGGGGCCACCAAGTGGGCAAAGGTGGAGGAGTGTAGCAGTCTGGTTGGGGTGTAGTGAGTGATCGGGTCATGTAGATATCGGGGATCACACACAGTGGTGAGTTTCACATTAATTTTGTATTAGTCTGGAAATACTCATAACTGAATAACTTTCTATTTCTTTTTTACCTCTTAAAATGCAAAATAGGCTTTGTTGTGACAGTGGTTAGAGATGCTGCCTTGGAAGGATGTGAATTCGAATTCCACCTCCTGCTGTAGTACCGTCAACCAAGGTACTTACACTCATTTGATACAGTAAAATTACCCAGCTGCATAAATTGGTAAACCAGTGTAAGTTGCTTAACACTGTAAGATGTTTTGGAGAAAAGCGTCAGATAAACGAATAAATATAAAAAGCATGATCATAATTAATAACTAATGTACCCCGTTGAGCACAGTGGTGCAGCAGGCTTGGCCAGGTCCTGCTCTCTGGCAGGTCTGGGGTTCGAGTCCCACTTGGGGTGCCTTGTGACAGACTGGTGCCCCGTCCTGGGTGTGTCCCCTCCAGCCTTACATCCTTTGTTGCTGGGTTAAGCTTGAGACGAGCGGCTTCAGCGTGTGTGTGTGTGTGTGTGTGTGTGTGTGTGTGTGTGTGTGTGTATACCCCACTGCTCTTAGGTGTCATTCATATTATTCAATTCTTTATATAAAGTTCAAAAGTAGTTTTATTTAGGGCCCTTGTTATATATGAAATGATAGTCTAAAAATGTACTTCAGCATGGCGTGGAGTTTGGCTTTACATGACAGAAAAAGTCTACAGTAACATTTGGAGTTAAGTGGGAATTGAAATGTCCAACTTAATCAGCGAACAGCTTCATCAACACAACTCTGTTTTAGCTGAAACAAAAAGCAGCACACTGGGAGTCACTGGAGCCGATCTGTAGAGCAGCGGTTCTGGGGACCCATGGCTGACAGCGCTGTGGTCTCCTTCAGTCTCTGGAGTTGACCTGTACCTCAAATTATTTGCTCCATCAGTGAATGCGTTTGTCTGTACGAAATGCTTGCCGCACTGAACAATACAAGGAATTTTTCTCTGCGAAACAGCAAACCCGCCAGTTATTAGAACCATCTTTGTGGCTGAATGCTTTTTTTTCTTTTTTTGACTCTTTCAGCAGTAGCTGGCTGGTGTTGGGAGAAAAGTTGTGCAGTTTGAGTGAGAAAAGGGAAGGGCTGCTCAGTACTGTTCATCCGCATATGACCAGACCTCGGGGTAACATCTCAGTATTTTTTTTTTTTTTTTTTTTTTTTTTAAATGTTTTTGTCATCTTTTGAAGGCAAAGTAGACCACATGTTGTCAAAAAAATCACTGGTTTTCTATATGTAAAGTTGTTTCTCTCAGTACATGTACAATATACAATACATAACTTTATTTACTGGAAATGCAGAATTTGAAGGAGTTATATTTTTCGCTGCAGCCTCCTCCTGTTAAAATCATTGCTCATTTTTTCTCCTCCAGTGGTAGGATACTGGCCAAAATTAACACAAAAAAAAATTCTCAATATTTTAAGTTACAACTCAATACACAGCACAAAAAAGGACAAAAAAGTTGAAACAAAACTTTTTATGTAGTTATATCAAGATTGCTGTCAGGTCAACATGTGTGAAAAACACACATGAATGATATATGTTGGAATGGGGACCCATCACATGACTGCCCCCCCTTCAGTCATGTAATGTGAGGATGAACTGTATTCAGTTTCTTGGTTACAGCAGCTGCTCTCGTTTTTGTCATAAATGTATTTCCAGGACCACTTTGCACTCTGGTTATTCCACTGCTGAATTTTGCTCACTTCAGTTTTACCATACTGCTGTGCCAGTTTTCTTATCCATGCATCCATTGCAAAAGTCCATCTGATGACCAGGTTCATGCTGGAGAAAAATCTTCGCTAACATTAGTGACACTGGACCCAACTGCTAAGTGAACCAAATCAAGTAAAATCATCAAGTTTGAATTAAATCCTGGCTGTTGTTTGTGAGGACAGTTAAAAAGGTTGTATATCTTTTTATTTCAATGTAGTGCTCCACTGCTGTAATGTATTAGTGTTGATAAAAATCAGCCCAAAAGAACAGGTTAATAGTCTCTGGAAGCAGTATTTATGATTTATTATGTCAGGTCCACAGATGGTGAGATTATCTAGTTTTCTTCTCTTTTTCTCTGCAATTATATTTGAATATATATTTCTATACCAAGAATGGCTGGTAGTGTAATGGTTAAAGCGCAAAGGTTCTAGGTTTTAGTCTCACCTCCAGCTGTAGTACCCTAGAGCAAAGTGATCTGCTAAATAGCTCCAGTAAAATTTCCCAGCTGTATAAATGGATAAATAATTTCAGGTAGATTAACACTGTAAATCACCTTAGAGAAAAGCATCACCTAAATGAAGGAATGTAATGTAATATATATCACATGTAGTGTTATGACTATTTTTAGGTTGATTTGCCTAAACGTGCTAAGATATGTGTCTGTGTGTGTGTCTGTGAACTGGCATAGTGGTTGGTAGTTCTGAATAAAAATGAGTGTAAGCATAGCTGGTATGATAGTACGATCTTTCAGCCCATCATTATGCTGGAGGTACAGTTTTCAGGCAAGAACCAGGTGTCCATTTAAAGCGGATTTTAGTCACATGCCAGGAAAATAAAAAACAGATTTTTATTTTTTTTTTATCTCAGTCCAGCGAGGAAAATTTAGAGCGATTTTGGCTAGTCTGAACAAGATGTTGAAAAGAATAATTAAGAAAAGATTCAAAGCCGTTTTAACTTATACTTGGAAAATTTGAAATAATCAGATTATTCTTGATTGTGATTTTGAAATATCCTGCTGTATGCAGTTTTCGAGGATTTATAATTATTTTTTTTCTGAAATATAGCCCACAATTTTGACATGCACCGTAATTGAGACAATTCCATGTTCTCCAGCCAGACGGTGGTGGAAGGGCGCGCAAATCCAGGAGGAGGAAGCAGTGCAGGCTGGGACTGTCCGCACTAAATCAACTGCGCTGTGTCAGGATACCTCAGGAAAGCAAGAAGAGCTGTCTGCTCTTGTTTGGCGAACCTGTGAGATAAAAGGGTTAGAAGTCAAAAGCGTTAGGCTGCCATCTGACAGTTCGCCCAAGGCAGGACTCGCTTATTGATTTATAGCTTTTATTGATTTATTTCATTGTAACTGATCGCTAGCCTCCCAGGGCTGTTCCAGTGTGACACGGAGACTCGTGAAGGTGTGTATTGGGTGGTTCCTCAATGCTGCTGTTGCTGTCCTCGCAGGTGCACCCCTGCAGCAGCGACAAGGAGTGCAGCGTGGGAAGCTATTGTCACGCCCCCCAGAAGGCCCCGCCACGGTGTGTCAACTGCCGGAGGAAGAAGAAACGTTGCCATAGGGACAACATGTGCTGCCCAGGCAACCGTTGCAGCAACTGTATGTGGACCTTATGGCTTTCCACATTTCCAGAAAGGACATGTACTTACATTTACATTACATTTACACTTTTCTCAAAAGTCACATACAACTCACAGTAAACAAAAGTACATTTTGCAACAGATGAAGAGATTTAGATACAGGCACATGCCTGTCAAAGGATAGTTCCTTTCTCTAGTACCACCGTGTGTCCTACCACACATTACACAAGTAGCTGCATATAGAATTGATAGGAAATACAGAGGTGATTGTATAAGTTTATGGAGCAGTTAGTAGAACAGGAGAGAACCGTTCTGAATGGTCTGAAACCCTTTTGAAAGTTGTCACATGGGTCTAGAAATGTAAACTGCAGATCATTGTTTAAAATAGTAAGAAAGAAACTATTTTGACTTTTGGTGCTTACGTATAGAAGTCAATTAAATAAAACTAGAATACTTTTGAGCCATATACACACAATCAATCTCCCAAGCAACAAGTGTAGTAGTTTGAGCTGCCACCTTCTACTGTAATACCCTTGATCAATGTGCTTACCTTAAGTAGAACTGATACAGTAAAAAAAAAATTACTCATCAGTATAAATTGGTTAATCTAGTACCTTAACACTGTATGTTGTTTTTACATTATTCAACCATAGTAAGCAGGTCTCAAACCATCAACATCCAGTGTTAATCATAATGGGACAGCTGCTAGCATAGTAGTTAGAGCTACTGCCTTTGGATCCAAAGGTTGCAGGTTTGATCCATACCTCTGGCTGTGGTATCCTTAAGCAAGGTACTTACCCTGAATTCCTCCAGTAAAAATAATTACCCAGCTGTATAAATAGGTAAATAATTGCAATGTTAACACTGTAAGTTGCTTTGGAGAAAAGTATCAACTTAATGTAATGGCTTCAACAACTGCTCTCTCTGTTACAGATGTTTGCAAATTATGTTGATTCAGCAATAGTTTTGTGTTTGGTAATTTCTACATTTTTCTTTGGGCAGAAGTGTCGGCTACTTGAATAAATATAATACTAGATTCTGACCTTGAAATAAACTTTAAAACAGGCTTGCTTGTTTGGTCTTCATTATGATTATTTTGGATAACCATGGGAACCATTTCATTCCTCTCTGCAGTATTTTGGGTCCATTAGCCCTGATTACTACAGTATGGCTGAAGAAAATGGAATCATGTTTTAGGGGGATCACTGCAAATCAACTTAAAATTTTAGCTCTGTTTCTATTCTGTTGTAAAACAATAGAACAGTTAATCTAGAAGCATGAATGAACGCATGAGAACTTTATTAAGCACATAATGTGGCAACAGGCAGTGTATAGTGTTAATTCCCTGTGTCCGGAAATTCCGGGGTTTGAATCCCACATCTTGCTCTAGTATCCTTGAATGAGGGATTTGCTCTGAATTCTACAGCAGAATATCCTTTGCTGCATCAAGTGGGTAAATCATTGAATGGGTGTTTTTAACAAAACAAACATTGAAGCTGCAATAGGTAGTATTAAAAAATTCCATTGTTTTACATGTTATGTTTTATCAACAGATGTAGGTTGTTTAAAATTGATTTTTTTTTTATAATGTATTGCATATAAGGTGACATATTGTATCACTGTGGTCTACAGATATCTGTGTTCCAGTCTTGGACAGTGTGCTGCCTCCCCTCATTCCCACCCTTGAGGACCAGAGTAAACGTCCAGCCAAAGGGACCAGCTGGAAAAAGACGGGAAAGGCGAAGATTTCCATTGCTAAAGGTCCGATCTGTACTTCTGTCTTTAAGGATTAAGGTGATAAAAAATCTAAAAAATGAATAGTACAGATAGTCACACATGTCTATTTTTGATTGAGAATATTGAGCAGAATATTACTGAATTGTCTTAAGTCAGGGTGGTGCAGTGGCGCAGTGGGTTGGACCAGGTCCTGCTCTCCGGTGGGTCTGGGGTTTGAGTCCCGCTTGGGGTGCCTTGCGGCGGACTGGCGTCCCGTCCTGGGTGTGTCCCCTCCCCCTCCGGCCTTACGCCCTGTGTTGCCGGGTAGGCTCCGGTTCCCCGCAACCCTATATGGGACAAGCGGTTCAGAAAATGTGTGTGTGTGTGTGTGTGTGTGTCTTAAGTCAGAATGAATTGTATGATGTGTTTGTAAAATATATCACTAAAGAAAGCAAAAGTGATTTCCAGCAGTAGTTATATTCAAATAGTAATTCTTTGGATACGTTCAATCTCACTGAGATTGCACAAGACCAGCACTAGTAGTAACAGTACATTATAAATCTTACTGTTGTGAGTCCATTACCTGGAAACAAGTAGTTCTATAACTGTCTGATAATGTTTAATCATGACAATCATGAAACAGAAGGACAGAGTGCAGGTCTTGAATTGATATGAATGCACTTATACACTAATTTCTCTGAGAATAAAAAGTAATTCCATAGCAATAATGGCAGGAATAATTTGTAAATAGACCCTCCAAATCATTTCAGTTAGAAAATTGGCCTGATTGTTTCACACCTTGAAATGTTCAGCTCCATATTTACAATAGCAGACAGGGATTGCATGTGCATGAAAGCATAACAGTACACTTGGAAAGATGCCACATCATACTGATTTAATCCACCTGGAGAAAATGAAACTGTCAAAGAAAATTAAAATCTCTGACTGTCCAAAATGAAAATACTTACTATGTTTGGGTAAACTTTATTTCCCCATGCTGTGCAAATGGCTATAACCATTGTTTTTCTCATTTTGCAAACATTAATCCATATTAAAGTCACATCACTTGTCACTAGGTCTTCAAATATGCAGCACAAGATCTAATGAACAAAGACAATACATGGCATTGTGAAAGATTCAGCTCAATGAATTTTAGGGTTTGGGGACATATTTGTAACCTCAATACCCACCAACCAAATGCAAAATATCCCACAACATCACAAAAAAGATAAAAAAAAAAAAAAAAAAAAAATAGAAATAATGGAAAGTAACTACTTTGCTGAACCATTACCAGAATGTTGCCAATGACATCTTAAAAATAACAAAAGTACTACTTTTGAGAATGCAGCCCTAAAGTTTTAAAAACCAGAAAACTATATGAAATACTGTAACCAATTCTGTATGGAAAAATATCAGGTTTAAATAAATAAAAAAAAAAAAAGAGGAAAATTTAATACTCATTCACTATCAAGAAGAATTTAGCGAGGGTCGCAGTGGCATAGAGCTATTCTGGAAGCACCGAGTGCTAGAAAGCAGGGTACGCCCCAGACAGGACGCCGGTCATTAACAGCATTGGAAAACCTTACAAGAAAGTAAAATAAAACATTTTCAGAGCTTTACCACAGCCTAAACATAATTTGAGCTGGAATTTAAGGGTTTAGGGGCGTTCGGAAATGCAGCAAAGAGCTACATCTGAGACGCTGAGCTGTGTGTATGGCATGCTGCTGATTTGAGCCTTATCTAAGCAAGATGGACAGGAAAGCAGGGGTTTTGTGAAGGATTCTGGGGCTCTGGTTGCGTGTGAAACACCCTTTGGCCGGGAAGGCAGGAATAGCATTTAATCCAATGGAAAACTGCATTGCTGATTAGCATCTGTAATAAATGTTTTCTCTGCTAATTATTACTTTGAAGGAGTAATGTAAACCACCTGACAGGAGTATCAAGTTCCACGCAAATAGGATTTAATCAGGTAATAAATGGGAAAAAAATCCTTTGTGCAAGCACTTAGACACGGACTTATTACATCCAGTTCACCAGAACATCCTTGGAATTCGTTCTCAACCGATGTCATGTAGAGAGGCCATGTTTTGACAGGGCTCCTGCAAGCCATGTATCACTTTTCTGTGGTTTTAGTTTATGTTCAGCATTCTTGCTAAGACTTTTTGTAAACACAGTTACACAAACGTTATCTTGAGTTCTGGGTTCTAAAGGACACCCAGCACAGTAGCTTTCCTGTCCCTACAGTGGACAATTAAATGCCAGTTGATGTGTTGCAGAGTAGCTTTTTAACACGGCATTGCACCGGAGGTACGGCGGAAAATTTAATGGTTTCCGTGCAGTTCACATGGGTAAACGCACACTTTCCCTTTCGAAGTGCAAAGATCCGTTGCTCATAGCGTAAGTCCCAGCAAGTCGAATTTGACTCGTAGCAACCACTTGGGTTTCTTGGTATGAAAAGGTACGGAAGTGGTTGACCATTGCCTTCTTACATTTACCCTGAGGTGAATTCAAACCTATGCCCACACAAGCTGCCTAGGAGTTATGAGGCACTATCATTATGCACTGCACCACATTTCCCTTAGCAGATTTGAATTTAAATGGATTCCATCGACTGCATATGGTTTTCCCCATCCTCGCTCACTTGCCGAGTTCCTCTGCTCTGTGAAAAGTCTTAGGAATCGTGCTTCTTCTGTCCGACAGGCCACGAGGGTGACCCCTGCCTGCGCTCCTCGGACTGCTCCCCAGGCCACTGCTGCGCCCGCCACTTCTGGACCAAGATCTGCAAGCCAGTGCTGCTACTGGGTGAAGTATGCACCCGTCACCGGCGCAAAGGCTCCCATAGCCTGGAACTCTTCCAGCGCTGCGACTGCGCTAAGGGCCTCTCCTGCAAGGTGTGGAGGGATGCCACCTCTGCGTCCAAGTCCCGCCTCCACGTGTGCCAGAAGGCATGACGGATCCATGCTCTCCCCACCCCTTTTCTTCTCTGCAACGAGACCAGAAAAGTGACAGACCAGAGGGGTGTACAAGAAGAGCTTGTGGATGGGGAGGAAATGACCATAAGGAGAAATGGACCCCGGTGGACTGAGGGGGGGAATGGTGGCAGTCGACACTTTGTGGCATCTGCCATCGGATTCTGTGTGGCATCCACTCAAAAATAATTTTTCATCAGCTATAACTTGCTACTCAAAGGACTTTTTTGTCTTAAGCCATATGTGCACTTCACAGCACGGAAAGGGTACAGCATCAAAACCAACTTCAGATGGGAACGTCTCATGGCGTTTCAGCACCTTCACATTTAATCTTCTTAAGATAAATTAACAAAAGGCGTTTTAGCTATAAGAGGACTGATGTAGGCTGGCTTCCTTTCCTTTGGTTTTTGGCACACATTTCGTTGTGAAGGACAGAACGCACAGGATTCAGTCTTTCACACTGCATGGACTGCTCTGAAATATCTGTTCTCACAAGCTTGAAAAAACATTTTATAATACAGAACTTTCAGCCTGAAGATATACCCTTCGCTTTTGGGTTTATTGGAAAAGTAGAAAAATATCAAGCTGGCATATTAAAAATGGTTACCTATATCTTAAGTCTAACAATCCATAACATTTAAAAGGCTCTCATAAGATGTATGGCAACTGTAATAAGCTGACTTTTGAAAGCATGACTAGGTGTCATTATGTCAGTGACCTTAGGACACTTATCATAAACTGTAATCTCCTGTTACAGCAGTGCTATGAAGGCAATAACATGTATAGGTGAAGAAAAGTACAATTTTTTTTCTCTTTAAGGCCATAGATAAAGTTGTAAGTTTCAAACAGTGAAGAAACTATTATAATTCAAACATAAAACAGATCGTCTCGATTTAAGGCACATAAAAAAATCAGTCAATAAATCTACCGAGCAGTCCCTCTGACCTTACAATATAATTACAAATTTGTCTTTGTCCTTAAAGTTCATTGGGAACTTTATATGTTCAGACTTTGTCTTGTCATAGATGCTCATGTCATTATTTGGTTTATTTTATTTTTTATTTATTTACAATTTTGGGAACTGTCTACATAAAGCTACATTACCCTGCCTTATTGGAGTATAACATAAATCATTCTCAGAACAACTGGTCTAAATGGTATCCACATGACAAAAGGGGCATTTTGCAATCTAGAAAATTCTTGTGGATCAAGAATCAAATGATCACATAATGTTTTTAAAAAATAAAAATGCACATTTGAGTATTGGACTCACACATTACCTATGAAGGATGTCCCTTAATTTTGCCCGAATGTGGCAAAGACAAATTTTGTCATTTTAAATTTTAATTTATACTTTGATTAGTCTCGGTCTTAAAGTTGTATGATGTATATTTGCACAAACATTGCCATCACTATTCTAGTTCTTTTCAGTCACATACTATATGATGCTACAGTCATGCATTTTCCTAGCATTTGTACCATATTCAGTGTGCAGCACATTTATAGTGATAATGCTCTATTATGGGTTTTTTTCTTTTTCATGTCACATTTTTAAAGAACTCATTCCAAAAACACAAATAGTAATTTAGTTAGTTTGTAGCATTTTTTTTCATTACATGTAATTGCAGCGCTGATCAGTTTTTTTCAAAGAGGTTCTTGCTAAACATCTAATTTTAGCAACAGAGAGACTTTGTATTTTATGCTATAAATATTTGGAGAATATAACTGATATCACAGAAAAAATAAGCATATGAAATGTTCTCTAGAGATCTTTTTATTGAAAATGTTGTATCAATTTGTTTCAAAGTATTTTTAATAGAAAAATAGTACTTATAAAACATACACCATCTTTACAGACCTGCTTATAGTTTATAATTTTTAAGAAATGTGTATTTCTATTATTTGATAAATTAAACTGTTTTGTCTGTGCAGTTTTGTTATAATTTTTAACTTCCACAACATTTTGGTATTCATTTTTAATTTTTAAGAGCTATTACTAATTCAGACAATAGCAGAAATTTACATGTGTATATTTTTGGACTTTTGAGGAGTGTGACTATCATAACAATAATAACATTCAAATACCCAGTATTCAAATATACATATACAAGCATCAAGTGGTTTGGATTTGAACAAGTTTTAAGTTTTTTTTCTCTAAAATGTTTAGCATAATGTAATTTAGCAATTTCCAAAAAGCACGATTGCACAAGCCAGGGAAGACTTTCTGTGAACGGCACTTGTGCTATGCAGATTTCTTCTCAGAAATACTAGCTTTTGGCCTTTCCAAGTGGAAATATATGAAAAGAGATTAAATATTTGCTACATAGGATTTTCAGCTGATGGTGAAAAATGAAAGTTAGTGATTTAAAACCTTCTGTTTTTCATGCTTTCAAGTTATTATTTTTTCCTGAGTTTTATATATATATATATATATATATATATATTTATGCGCTACTTCAGAGTATCTTCTCCAGAATCTCTTCCATCTTGTATTTATACAATATATTTCTCTGCACGTTTTTTTTCTTTTGCATTGTCACAGTATAGAGTAGTCAGTCTTCTTTCCTCAGATGTTAAGTTCAAACCATTTTTGTAATAACTATTATATTGTTCTAATTTTCAGAATCATATAGAATTGAATATGTGTACATATGTAGGATATGATGAGCAGTATAATATACATAAAAATTGTGTATTTACATACAAGAACATGCATACAAGTATAATCATTTTCAGATTTTTAATTTCTTTAGATTTTCTTACATAGCATATCCCACGGATCTTCAAAAGGAAGGTACAATAGGTGCATAAGGAATTAAAAAAAAAAAAGTTTTACTTGATATACTACAGATGCCTTTTCCGTACATAAATGGAGAGAGTTTTGATTATTAGAGCCGTGAAGGAATTCCATCTGTCCACCTCAACAAACATGGTTTCAAGGCTGCTCTTTGCTCTAACATTCATATTTTTTCTGTCACCTCAAGCCAGGCCTGAACCTCTCGCTAATATTTCAAATCGTGTTCAATGGCCATTCTACCAACGCATCTGTTCTCTGTTAAAACGCAATACTGTTTCCTTCCCTTTTCCTTTCAATGTATGCATTACCTAATTTATACATGCTGCTGATTGCTATTCAGTAAAGTAGAGTAAAATATGGCTGGAGAAATCACACACGACCTATCACACATGTGCATCTTCGAAGACAGCATGTGTTTCTGTTTAAATTGCACTAATAAATAAGTGTACAAGCACACTCTTCACAAAATTAGGATGATATTACTCCAAACCACACATTCTTGGAAAATCTAACAAGTTTTTTTTCCTCTGAATAAACATCTCAGCCAGTAAATTAAATCATATTTTTATAATGTAGTATGGTTTTGGGAAGACAAAACATCCCCAGCATGAAGAGAGCATAACTTTAAAGTTATGTAGTTTTGTTTACATCATAATGATCTTATCTTGAAGAAGCCGGATGTGTTTCTGAAGCACAGGCTGAAGGGCTGCTTTAATTGCTCAAAGTCACATGTTCTTTTTATGATGGATTTTGAAAGAGCAGTCTTCCCACCACACTGGACCCATTCCAGTATGCCTACTGTCCCAACCATTCAACAGAAGATGCCATATCTGCTACCATCCACCTTTCTCTGAACCATCTGGATAAAAAGGACAGCTATGTAGGGATGCTGTTCATTAACTTCAGTTCAGCATTCAACACAATCATCCCTCAGAAATTGATAACTAAGCTGAGCCTGCTGGGTCTGACCACCGCCCTCTGCAACTGGATCCTGGACTTTTTGACTGGGAGACCCCAGTTCATTAGGATTGGCAAGTCCACCTCCAGCACCACCACACCAAACACCGGCGCTCCCCAGGGCTGTGTGCTCAGTCCACTGCTGTTCACCCTACTGACTCACGATTGTGCTGCAAAGTACAGTTCAAATTGTATTATCAAGTTTGCTGACGACACTACAGTTGTGGGCCTCATCAGCAATAATGATGAGTCAGCATACAGAGAGGAGGTGAACCGGCTCGCAGAATGGTGTAAAGACAACAATCGATCTCTTAATGTTGATAAGACTAAAGAGATGATTGTTGACTTCAGGAGGACCTGAGTAGACCACTCACCACTGTACATCAACGGGACAACTGTGGAGAGAGTTAAAATCTCCAAATTTCTTGGTGTGCGCATGATGGAGGACCTCCCCTGGACTCTCAACACCACCTTCCTAGCCAAGAAAGCCCAACAATGTCTTCATTTCTTACAAGAAATTTCAGCAACATCTTCATTTCTTACATCTCTTCATTTCTGAAGACAGCCAAACTCCCCCCTCCATCCTCACCACTTTCTACAGAGGGACAACAGAGAGCGTCCTGACCAGCTGTCTCACCGTGTGGTATGTGAACCACACAGCCTCTGACCACAAGACCCTACAGTCAGCTATAAGCTGAAAAGATCATCGGAGTCGCTCTACCTACCATCGACACCTCATACAACAACCGCTGCATCCACAAAGCCACCAGCATTGTGGACGACACCTCTCATCCCTCTCATGGATTCTTCACCCTTTTGCCATCTGGCAGAAGGTACAGGAGCATCCGTGCCACCACCAGCAGACTCCACAACAGTTTCTTCCCTGAGGCAGTCAGATTACTCAACACTCTGCTGCCTCCAACGCTCACCTGGCACAGTGAAACAGCTAAACTAGTATGTAAAACCAGCATGACTCCATACACCACAAACTGGCTACAGTTCACAGCCCATGTCCGTGTCCATGTTCACGTCCTGTCCTGTCTATTCATTTACTGTCTTGTACTCCTGTTCTGTGTTGCACCATGGTCTCCGGAGAAACAACATTTCATTCCACTGTATATAAGCTATATAGTGGAATGACAATTAAAACAACTTGAACTTGAACTAATGATCATCTATGGTAGCTCACCCCTCAGGTTATGCAAATATGCTGCATGATAAATTTGAACCGGTCTTTCAGAATTACCCTGCTGTATAGGTGGCTAAATAATTAAGTAAATAGTTTTAACATTGTAATTTGCATCCAAGAAAAGTGTAAGATGAACACTGGAAAAGTATCTATAACATCATCTATCAAATAGATGTACTTAAACACTGTGAACACATGGACTGAGCTCCAGACAGTTTCACATTTCCTAGAGCTGATAATATTGCTATAAACAGTTTCAACTCACGGCATGTACTGTGAATATTTGTCACGAGCATTTTAATTGTCTGGAAGACAGACCAAGAACAGGGAGGCCTATCCAGCATATGTCTATGTTACTGCCTGCCAGGACATTCCATTTCCTTACAGCAATACAGCATCTTCATGTACTAAAGACTGAACTTCAGCAAAAATCTCCATCTCCTCTCAACCAGTTTATGATATCTGACCTATTTATATGGCTGAACAATTTAACCAAAACCATTTATGGTAAAAGTCTTCAAGGGTACTACAGCCCTGACAGGGTATGAGGCTTGATGGGTATGAACCAATAACCTTCAGGTAACAAGGGTTCTTACCGCTGCACTGCACCTTCAGGTAACAACAGTAATAACTTGAAATAATTCATAAGATTAATGAAAGGGTGTCTACAGCAACCCAGCTGTAGGGACCGCAAGAGGAGTTTGGACCCCATCTGGAAGACCGGAACAGCTGTCCGTCATGCTTCCTGTTGTTTACACTGCAGTGAGCCAGTGCAAGCGAACCTTCTCCTTTCTGCACTTGGAACGTGTTTTTGCAACACCCGGTTCTTCTTGGAAGCAAACATTCCCTCTGTGCTGTAATATTTTTCGTCACAACATTAAAAACACTAAATTATGCAGCTTCTAAGATGAAGATGCTTTTTGCCAGAAGGATGTTATGGGGTTATGTGCTCACTCCTGATAAATTTACAAGAATCCTGACATATGGTCTTAGTCCGTTTTAAAAGCTAAGTGTTCTAGCTTTGTTTTTCATATTGGAAACTATGAAGAGTGCTACTTCACACAACAGTGCTGTTTTATTTCTGCTTCTTCATTTGTTTAAATGAAACATAATCCAATTTTTCCCCTCTTGAAGGGACCACTATTAACAGCCTCCATGGATCCCTGCTGACCGCAGGCATCTCTGTAAACAACAGTGTCCCAGCCTAACCTGAACCATATCTCGAACCATAACCCTGACCCTAAGCCCTTTTTCCCCCACCCGAAAACATTGACAAATACATGTTTCATGGGACTCCTTGACACAGACGGATACAGTGACACTGCAGAGACTGAAGCCTAAATTCCCAACCATAGGACACATGGAAATTAACCAGTTTTTCTGAGGGAACCACTTCTTCTTCTTTTTTTGATAATTTTTTCATTACTGAGCCACTGAGCCTCTCATATATTATTTCATTGTGTGTTTTCAGCTGGTATACTTTACTGTTGTGGTAATTCTTTAACTCCATGAATGTTGGAACTCAATTGTATATGAAACATACCAATAAATTGTACATGGACTAAGACATTTTAGTCATTTGGTATGCTGCATCGTACTGCAGTTAACCTTTTGTAAAAGATCCAGGCGTGCCGAAGACAGAAGGATGTTCAGCTGTTCACATCAAAGAAACAAAGAAATGAGATAGATAGATAGATAGATAGAAAGATAGATAGATAGAAGGATAGAATTAAGTTAGGCCAGCAGGTCGCGTGGTGGTTACAGGTGTTGGTAGGCACTCAAAGGACCCAGGGTCAAATTCCACCTCTGGCTGTAGTACCTTGATCAAGGTACTTCCACTGAAATAATATGGTTAAAAATTACTGAGTTGTATAAAACGGTAAATCACTGTAAGTAGCTGGTCAATTTGGAGGAAGCATCTGCTAAGTAAATAAAGCACACAAATCAATAAATCAGAGTAACATGGTGCAGATGATCTCAGAGGGTTTCCTGAAACATTTAAACCAATGAAGCACTGTGATGGACGTTTCCAGTTGAAAATGGGGATCCCAGTAGAGGGGTGGGAATTTGAGAGCACCACAAGCCGCTGCTCCCACCGACACCGCGCAGGACCCTGAGCTGCAACCCAGCGAGCATCTGCTCACCCGGCCTTGAGAGCCCTTCAAGCCCCCGGCGCAGGTTTCCTGGCAGATGTTACCATCCAACCACCCACCCTCACAACTTAGATGTAAGGAGCCCCTGCACATCTGGACAGCTGAAGCTGTGGCATTTGTCCTTATTATTTATCAAAACTGCAGTTTAAAAAGCTCAGCGCAGCCTTGTGGAACAAATCTACTTGTCAGGGACGTCATGAAACAACCATCTGTTGTCCTGGCTTGCAATCGGTACCGAAGCTAATATTAGGGAAGTCTGCGCCTTGTGCATTTATAGAAAGTAAATTCATTGTATAAAATATTTCATTGTTTACACTTCTTGCATAACGGTTTTCTGTATTTTCTAGATGTACATGTGTTTCAACTGGTATGCTCACATTTCACTGTATAAGCAAGTAACCTCACAGCTTTTGATCTTTGACTAGGGGGTTCTCATCATATGGCAATCTAAGAATTTCAAAAGTTATTAAAATAGTTTAATGTAACAATACATAATTTATATTATGTGGGATCGTGGAGAATTGTGTGGCAGCTCTGCATCCATTGTAGCTTTTATAGAAATTTTAGCAATTCCACGTCTTAAGCTGTGCAAAATGCTCATGAGCTAAAACCAAAAAAAATATGCACATGAAGTTTGTTTCATACGGTACTTACAGTTTATTGCGGGTCCTGCTTACATTCACCACTTTCATTTTTTTCACATGAAATTGCCTTATGTTTTCTAATCTGGCTAATAGTTATTTTGTGATTAAAAGAATGTAATAGCTTGTACCGTACCCTTTGTACTCCATTATCCACAGGGATTATCGGCCCAGTGCAAACATATTAATTTCTCAATAATAAATGCACAGAGTGCCTCAACAAGGTTTCTGAAGACACAATAAAATTTATTGTGCTTTTGGAAAAAGAAAAGGATATTTTTTAGACCTTGATGGCAGCTTAATCCATCAGATCTGGGCAGCCGAACAGCAGTTCCATTGTATGCGGTTTTGTAGCTCCATGTTTTGACAAGTATGACAGTGGTTACACTTATGTCAATCCACCCTCCCTGGCAGCACCTCCACAGGTTTGGATAAGCACCAGAGGTAGCATCCATGCACTGCTTGAACTTACACATCACATACACAGCCCCACACAGACACCCTGGATCCCAAACGTAATGGTTCATGTCACCTTCTCACATGTGATCTGTCCTAAAATGGGCTCCATTCAGCTTATGCAAAAGGTATCACCAATGGTCACATGCAGCAACGAGCCCCATTTCTCATTTGGATGCACTGGATCTCCTACCAAGGTGACACTCATTAACATTAAGTTCACTTTGCCATCAGATCATCCCCATTAACATTCCTAAGCAATCCTAAATGACCAATCAGCCATTGCCAATGCTCCTGAGACATATTATTTAAATTGCCTTTAATGGGGGGGTCATTAAATTAACAATGAATGATATCTAATAAAACACAAGTTATAAATTAAATATTAACAAAAGAAAAAATTAATCTGAGGCAACACTATGTGACACTGCTGCCTTAGAACTTCTGGGCTCTAGAGTTGAATGTAGGTTCAAATCTGGCTCAGTCTTTGTGGAGTTTGCTGGTTCTCTGCGTTTTTGCGAGTTCCCTCCCAGTCCAAAGACATGTGTTTCAACTGATTTGCTGAATCTCACTTGCCCTCAATCTATGTATCTGTAAGTAAATATGTGCGTATTATTGCCCTGTGATGGACTGGTGTCACATCCAGGGAAAACACTGCCTCACACCCTGTTTCTGAGATAAATTCGTTCCCGCTGAGACTCTGCATTCGGCAAGCTGTTATGGAAATGGATCTAAGGATGGATGATTTATGGGAAAAAAACATAATTTATTTCCTAAAATGATATCTGAATCTACTACCTGAACTTTAGAGGGGGTGTGGTGGCGCAGCAGGTTTGGCCAGGGTCTGGGGTTCGAGTCCCACTTGGGGTGCCTTGTGATGGACTGGCATCCCGTCCTGGGTGTGTCCCCTCCCCCTCCGGCCTTACGCCCTGTGTTGCTGGGCAGGCTCCGGTTCCCCCGTGACCCTGTATGGGACAAGCGGTTCTGAAAATGTGTGTGTGTGTGCTATTGCAAATTTAAAAAAATAATTCAAAAAGTATTTAATAACAAATTAATGCTTTTAAATTCAAATTTGCAATGCACAAAGATCTCTTGGAGATCACAATTAGTAATGATTTCATGTTTGTCGTTTAAATTCATGCAGTATATGTCAGTCCTATAGCTATTCTCCTAAACCTTTTGTCATTCAGTTGAATGCATAAAAAACTGAATTTAATACACATAAAAGTAGCGGGTACTGAGATTTCAGCAGTCTATAAATAGTACCACGAGGTCCAGACCAACATTTTCAGTATAAATGCTCCTCTTGGACTTGAAGTTGCAAAGACATGACACTTGTGAAAAAGGCAGTTCTTATTCATTTTTAAGTCCTCCTGAGAACATGGGTATAGCATAACAGAACTTTATTTGAAAAACACAAGGGTGCTTTTAGATGTTCTATTGCATAATCGGTCAAAAGAATTTTCTCTACTTTGGAAACTTTTTCAGATGTTTATGGAAGTTATTTAGGAAGTCATTTAATTTTCTGGAGTACCCGATACAACATGAAGCCAGAATGCCTTAGACACTTATAACTTTAATTTCTTTCTTAAGTCTTCTGAAAAAATTGCATTCTTCTCATCCTTACCATCTGGAGTTTAGATGTAATTTTCCATAAATGTTAATAACTTGACATTTCTGTTTACTTGAATTGTTCTGTCTTGCTTGTAGTGTTTTGTGGTTTAAAACATGTTGTAATGTGCAGTTTTTGAGCAGACTGGTGCAAAGTGTGCTTTTACAGAAAATAAATTGAACATGTGATTTATAGACTGATGAATGAATAATTCTGGAACAATTGAAGAACACCAGCATAACATTTTCCTGGGTCTGTATATTACAAACAAAGGTCGGTACAACAAAGAAAAAAAGAAAAACATGTTTTGCAGTATTATTGAATCGAAAACTGTGTTTCATTATTTGTTGCTGGAAAAGTGTATGCTTTTTTATGTGCTTTTTGTTGAACGTGATAAAGTACATAACAGCTGCTGTAATATTTCTGTTGAATTATTGCATGTGTTTCTGGGGCTTTGTCAACCAACAGGCAATGACAAAACAAGAAGGAAAAAGAGTTTTTTCCCCTCAAGCAGTGTCTCTTTTCAGCCTCTGAAGTACACATCATAATCCATATCCACACTGGAATGGACATTCAGACTCTGTCAGTTGGTCAATCAACTTGACCATTTGTCCAGTATTTTTTGTATTTCAGTATTAAATTGTCACTTTTACTTTTATGTGTCATTCTTACACATTTGCTGCTTTTCCTTAATGGTATGTAATGTGTGTAATGTTTGTTCTTATAATTATAGTTAAATCTGTGTCTGAATGAGAAACTACCAAGTCACATTCTTTGTGCAATGTGAATGTATAAACATACTTGACCAATGTTACATTATCTTAAACTGCTGAGCTGCCGCAGTAAACTTGAACTAACGTGCCAGTGCAGCAAGCTGACTTGGTGAGTTATAGGAGTGGCGTGCCGAACGGACTGCTGTAGAAATCATAGTGCGATTGGAAGAGAGATGTACTTCCCTGCATGTTCTCCTACTTCCACAGCATTTGTGGTCAGCAACTGTATTGAAAGGCATTTGGCAGCAACAGGGTGGCTATAAATCTGTAAGTAACTGCACTGCCAGCGAGGGAATGTGTGCAAAAAATGGCATTATTCAGTCGACCGCCCGTCCTATGAGTCTCGGCAGACATCTCTGCTCACCATCAGGGTATCATCAATTCTATAAAGTGACATATAAAAAGTCATTTCCAGTTTTTTCGAATACTTGAGCTTTTTTTGTCCATTATCACCTTTGAAATATGCTGAGAAAAGTACTGCAGTGGATCATGCATAGAAGGAAAAGAGCATAATTTTTGCCCTTTTGAGCTTCTCAAATGATAATTTATTGATTCTATGGTCATTAAACAATAACTGGCATAAAAGACTAAGATTATAATGATTTATTAGAGGATTAAAGACAACCAATGAATATGCCATAGATCATCTATGTCTGCATTTCAGACTAACTATTTGGAATTTATGATTTTGATGTTAAAAGGTGGAAACAGCAGTCCACTTAATAACAATAGATATAGCCATGTATAGAACACATTTAGACTTGACAACTAGATTTATTAATAAATTTCTTTATTTAGCCAACGGTTTTCATAAAAGGAGCTCATAATGTTAAGCTACTCACACAGACTGCGGGGAATTTTTTGCTGTAGCAGTTATGGACAAGAACCTCGGGCAAAGGTTCTTCAAGTGGAATGGCGCAGCTCTTAACACTACCTCAGCTGCTGTCTTTCAGAAAACCACCCTTTTTTAATGACCAAGTACACATGATTGTGCACTCATACTAAATCTATTAGGGCTGCGCTTACTGCTTTGATGGACACATTCCCACACAGTAACCAGCATAGGCCTCCTTTCTCAGCACTATGCAAATGTCCACATATTTTGTCCACTGGACTCTCTTTCATCTTTAAGGGTTGCATAATTTTATACCGTATTTAATAGCTGACATTGTTTAATGTTGATTTCATTAGTGCCAAAGACATTTTGAAAGGCAGCTTTGAAAATGAATTCAGTTAGCCGGTGGCCTTGTCTGATATTGGTACCATGCGTAGAGTTTCACAATGAACATATGCACTGTTGAGATTAGATGTTCTGTTAGCTTTATGACATAGCTCACGGCATACTTTCCTTTTGACATTTTAATGCACTCCATTTTCAAGCTGCTCCCCTGGGATGCTATCGAAAATGTCCTGCTCCCATGTTCTGTTTACATTTCGGCGTTTGGTTTATTCCCATTAGTTGGATGCTTTTCCTTTTCTGATTTTGAGACATACTGGTCAACTTTAATGAGAATTCTGTTGGGAGCATTTTTCAATACAATGTCAAAGTACCAAGACTTAACTGATTCTCTCACACACACACACACACACACACACACACACACACACACACACACACACACACACACTTTCAGAACCACTTGTCCCATACAGGGTCGTGGGGAACCAGAGCCTACCCGGCAACACAGGGCGTGAGGCCGGAGGGGGGCACACCCAGGACAGGACGCCAGTCCGTCACAAGGCACCCCAAGGGGGACTCAAACCCCAGACCCACCGGACAGCAGGACTGCGGTCCAACCTACTGCGCCACCCCACCCTTAACTGATTCAATTACATGCAAATGCCTTGTGATTCAATTTACTTACACATAAACACCGCATGCTGGATACAGCACATGGGTGCCACACACTGTGTCCCCATGTCCTTGGAGGACAGAAATTCAAATGAGGGTGCGTTTCCAGCCGAAGGCTTAAGAAAACATCTGTAGGCTGGACACAAAAAAGACATCCAAATTTCCACGTCCCAATAGGTTACATGCACCAGTGATTGGGCCCGCATGTAACCTTCATCAATCTATTTTGCTTTTGTCATAAACACGTTGTACTTAGCTAGGCCTTCCCTGGGGTCAAATCACTCACAAAACAAACACACATTCTTCTCATCCACTTCAAGTGTCCGTTACTGCTTTGACTTCACCTCTGATTCAATCCAATATATTTTATTCATGTTTAGAAGGACACAAATGTTTCTGCTTTTGTAAACTGCTCTCATTATAATCTGTCACAGTTTAATTTATTCATTATTGCATTTCTTGCTGTTCTACTTTTAAGCATATGGTGTGATGCATTTCCACCGACCGAAAAATATCCATACAAATACAGTCCAGATTTAAAATGATCCCACAATTTTCTGCAAGCGCCTGCGCTGTGTGCTACATTAACTTTACTCACAAGAAAAAAGGACACGCTGGATATTGAATCCCGTCACACACATAAATAAACGAAGGCATGGACCTTTATATTTCAATAAGTTCAAGTTTGAAGGAAACAGGCATCTTTTATAGAGGCTTAACATCCAGGTGTACAAACAGCCTCGTTCATTTTATGCAATATCATCATTTTTTTTAATGCTCATATTCTATCAGTGTGCTGGATCTTTGAGCAGTTATTGCTAGCAGTGGTTTCCGAGGTTCTTGGTGTCTGTACTAAAGGTGCCTATTAACTTGCGCGTGTTAATGTCTCTTGCAGTAACTGTAAAGGGAATCAGAGCAAAACAAAGAACTGTTTTATGAATCTCTTTGAAATGTAAAAGACCAAATATATCCCAGTCCTGCCTGGAAAGCCGAGAACAATGTTTTTAAAAAAGGAAATAGCATGGATGCTATTTTGCTGTACATGGCATTTGCCAGAGGTGTTAATGACAAACCCAACTGTAGCGGCTTGGTTTGCGCTGTGGTCACATTAATCATTTATCATATTATGCATGAGCTTGCTTTTTGAAAGGAGCATGAAGAAAGGATATTGTTGACCCAAACAAAGGCCATTATTCATGCTTTTACATAAGAAAAAAAAAAAAAAACAGTGTTTTATTTCACACCCCTGGTTTGGAGTCCCCGAATTGTAACTGCTCATGTCAGCAAAGCCACAAAGAACTTGAGGTTACATAAAATGTACAAGCCAGGAAGGTTTGTTTATTCAGTTATTGTCAGTGCTGATGAAAGGAACACTGTTGCCTCATGGGTCTTATCCCACTGAATATACATATTAGTTTTTGTTTGTACAAAAACATGCCCATTGTTTCTTGAAAGACAGACATGCTCTATATATAACCCATGGAAACTGAGTAATGGAAATCTAATTTCCTTTTGGGAGACCAATTTTCCATACTTATTTAAAATTTATAGTGTAATAATTATACCTGTTGATAATATTGGTGATCGGAAGGGAGGATGTCTTTTCTTTTCCATTGAAAGACAAATCATATATAAAACAATTTTAACATTTATAACTCTAATTATAAATTCTACAGTTCAGTAGTCTATTTTTTGTGATTCACAAATAAATAAGAACAATATAAAGTCAATTCCTCAATCCAATTTCAATAACTGCTTGTTCTGAGCAGGGTTGCCGTGAACTAGAGCCTATCCCAGAACCACTGCGCACAATATTGGGAAGTACACTACAGATTGGATACAATGTATCGCAGGAATATATGAAGCTAAAATGAAATATTTAGTATAACACAAATTTAGTAATGTTTTTACGGTTTATAAGACCAAAATGTTCAGAAAGACAATGTTACTATAGCATATCTTGTAATTTTTTTAATCAGCTCATTAATCACCTCATTTACCGATACATGTTACTGATACATCTTTCAAATGTGCAAATGTCCAGTGCATGGACATCATGGGGACAAAGAAACACATCTGATGTTGGAAGCTTGCACATACAGTTTTGCTTGGGATTTCAGATGCATCGCTGAATGTATTAGGGATATATTATGAATACATCACTGAATGTATTACATGTTATAAATACATTTGGGTAGGATTGTGGTTAGAGCTGCTGCCATGAAACTCAAAGGACCCTTGTTTGAATCCCATGTCCTTCTGCACTACCCTTATGCATGGCACTTACTCTGAATACATACAGGAAACATTACCCAGCTTTATAAGTGGATAAATCAGTGCAAAGTAGCTCTTTCAGATTGAAGGTGTCTGATAAATAAATATAAATACCGTTTCTATTTTTACATTTGAAGCACACTGCAAACATCGCACTTGCTTATCAGTTCCCAGTTCTTTGTTTTTATTAATATGGATAAATGTTCTGAGTAATTTATTATCTCAGCTAAAAGCTTTAAGCAGCACTGAGCAAATATCATTCACTAAGCATTACAAATATCAATACTCTGAGCCCTGCAAATGTTTGTGTATATATGAGACTAATTGCCTATTCTGTAGTCCAGGCAAAAATGTGATCATTTGGCAATTGTTTAGCCCATCCCCCTTGCGAGACGATACATCTTTCTCTCTAAAACGCTTCCTTCCTGCCCTGTGTCATTCCTCAATTCTTTAAAAATCTTTTGTTAGTGTGTCTCACATAGGCAGTTTAATGCAAAAGGTGCCATTGAGCGTTTCTGGATGCTAAAAGTATAGCTTTGTCAACCTAAACAAAAATGCAACAATGGCATGATCTCAGTGAATGGAGCTAAATCCATAGGTTCCTTCTTCCCACACAAAAGGGAGAAAATGAGAACCTCCCATCTATCTTCAATAGGTCCAAAATGATTCCCTTTCAATGTACTTAAATTTATTTGTAGCATATGCAGCTATTAAGAATGCTACGTCTCAACAGCTGAAGTCTATTGTTTAAATATTTTCTATAATCCATAAGATTGAACATGATACAGGAAACTATTATTTCATTACTGTTGTTTCAAACAGAATTTCCAAAAGAAATATTCCTAGTCCACTTCTTTCAGTTTATTATATCATGGTGGTTTAGTGTTGGGGCATTTAAAATGTCACCTGTAAAATATCAGTTGCCAAACATTGTTTTAAATGTAGTTTCATTGCTGTGCATTATTTCATGAATTTCATTTTTTTTATTTAAAAACTCTGGTTTGGTGATTTGACTGATGGATGTTATCCAGTACAAAACCAATAGCTTTAGCTCATGATTAAAATGTAAGCTACAACTAGAATGGTGGAGATATATTAAACGTAAATAATGAATAAATGTAAAAAGGAAAGCTCTAACAATACTGGATCTATATTAAATATATACAGTATATGTATATATGAAATGAACACATGAAATGCATAAATGTCTACATTACATTTATTTATTTAGTTGACAATTTTCTCCAAAGCAACTTATAATTTTACAGTTTTTGCAGTGATTTATCGCTTTATACAGCTCGGTAATATATTAAATGGCAACAATACTGACTGTTCTCAGGAATCAAGTGTCTGCATCCAAATATCTCTTTCTGTTGATATAATGCACTCTTTGTGTTGTTCTCTCAGATGTAAGTCGGCTTGAAGAAAAGCATTTGCTAACTGAATACATTTCAATGTAAATGCAAATATGGCAGCAATCAGAACATTTTTTTTATTAGGAAAGAATAATGAAGGAAAGAAGCATTCCGCTAAGATTTTGCTTTGGAAAAAAGTTAAAAAAGCAAATGTAAATTAGTTGGTTGGCAAATTTTATTTGAATAGTTCCACAGTAGTCCTAACTGAGGACAATAATGAAATCAGAAAGGTCTCTGCTGATTTTACTTCCCAGGGTCCCAATTCTGAGCACTTCCTTTTATGCAATTTAGTGCATTCATTTGGGTGTCCTATCCAGTTTCCGTTTCCTTTGCGAACAAACGCCATTCCCTTGGCAGGGATCCCTTTCGCTTTTTCCTCTGTCGACAGGAGCATGGAGAATAGGCGACCGGCCCATGGAAGTGTTTCAAATGTCCACTGTGCGGAAGTGCGGATGGTAGCCTTTCCATTATGTGTCAGGGGTGAGTTCCAGAGCCATTCATACCCAGATGGGGACAGGAGAGGGGACCCACCCTCTCCGGGACACCAGGGAGCTGGAATGTGACATCATATCTCATCACTGTTTTTGGTGATAGCTTTTTTTGTTATCGCTAACAAAGGGACAACGGAAATTTGTTAAGCGTAGAGACCCCAGTCTTCCTCAAAGAACAGGACACATCATTTACACCTGCCTATACAATGACGTCCTGCCCTGGATTTCCTCATGAATCAAGTTTTACAAAATGATCTTTCTTCTGTTCTAGATGTAACTAATAGTTTCTTTAACAATTATGAATGAAACTGTATTGTCATGAAAATGAAATCGCTTCAGATATTGAAATTTTGAATTTTTTTTTTAAGTCGTACTATTATTTTACTGTATTGTGATATACTGGACTGTCTGATCAATCCAATTCTGATCACCTGAGATTCGATCATGCACAGATGAACTCTGTCTCTCCCAGATAAAAAAAATTCAATTTACAAAACCTGAAAGTGTTTCCCCACAACGTAATGATAGACAATCTACAGATTAATGTTCTGCTTTGTATGAACTGTCCAGGCCTGCTTTTGATCTGAGACACGCTGAATACTCTTACTGACAGAGTTAAATTTACATACATATAAAATGTCAAAACAAGTTGCTTGCATAGCAGGTGAAAGAAATATCACATATGTTTCCTGGCCAATACGTAGTGTTCCAGTCTTGATAATGCATATTCATTCTTTGTTTCTTTATTTTGCTGTCATGCTAGATGAACGTTTTCAAAAACTCTATTTTGTCTTTCTGTGCAGAAAGCAAGCAGTTTCTGTCAAATTCCTGGCAGTGTTACTCCAGTAAAAATATGCAGCAAGAGGTGGTCCAGCTGAACTTCGCACATGTGAACAGGCTCATACGCTATGTTCAACCCTGGTTTACAGTACTGTTTGTACCGGATCTTTCTAAAATGACAAAACAATATGAGCTCACCCTTAACTGGGACTTTCTGCAGATAGAGTGTATTAAACATGTTTTTTCCCCCCAACACCTCTCTCATAAGAAGTAGTCAAACAAGAGTTTTAGGTATAGCTGTAGGCTAAATACACACACACACACACACACACACACACACACACACACACACATTTTCTGAACCGCTTGTCCCATACGGGGTCTCAGGGAGCCGGCGCCTACCCGGCAACTCAGGGCGTAAGGCCGGAGGGGGAGGGGACACACCAAGGACAGGGTAGGCTAAATAATATATCATTATTTCATATTATCACTTACATAATATTTCAGATTTATTTTTTCTTTGCTGATTTTCTCAAGAGATGTATCTACAAACAGAAAAAAGAGTTATCTATTCATACAATTGGGTAACTTTAACCAGAGTAATTCAGAGAAAGTACCTTGCTCAATCAATGTCACGCCCCCCTCAGTGCAACGAGGAGCACCTGCGGCGTCTCAGGGAGCGATCGCATAAAAGACGCTCCAGAGCACACGCAAACGAGGAACCTTGTTCAGCCTCATCAATCACTTGCTCCTTGCTCCTTGCTCCTTGCTCCTTGCTCCTTGCTCCTTGCTCCTTGCTCCTTGCTCCTTGCTCCTTGCTCCTTGCTCCTTGCTCCTTGCTCCTTGCTCCTTGCTCCTTGCTCCTTGCTCCTTGGTTTGCCTTGATCACTCGTCTGTCTCTTGGATTACGATTCCCGGATTTGCCCCTTTGGATTCTGTTTGCATATCGATGACCCTTTGCCTGTTTTCTGACAACGTCTACTGAACCGCCCCATGACTAAGCTTCCTGTGCCCCGCACTTGGGTCCGACGCAACCGTGCTGGGGGAACAACATGGCACTCAATGGTACAACAGCAAGAGGTGGGACTTGAACTTGGGTCCCATGAAGGCCAGGGGTCACATCCTTGGCATATTTCTTATGTTGCCAACGTGAAGGGTACAGTTCCTGTGGGTAGTTGAACTTGATTATACTCAGAGTTACACTCTATAATAATGACAGAACTGTTCTAAGGGGGGGTGTGGTGGAGCAGTTTTGGCCGGGTCCTGCTCTCTGGTGGGTATGGGGCTCGAGTCCTGTTCGGGGTGTCCTGCGGCGGACTGGTGTCCAGTCCTGAGTGTGCCCCTCCCCATCCAGCCCTGTGCCTTGCACTGCCAGGCTAGGCTCCGGTTTGCCGCGACCCCACTCGGGACAAGCGGCCTCAGCCAATGTGTGTGTATTTTCTTTTAAGATCAATTGATTACTTAAGGCATGGACCACCACTATGCTTGAATACATATCTGCGAAGAATGCCTATGAAAGCAATCCAAAAAGGAAAGTGGAATTAATGAGCCATGTTTAGTCCAAAACCTGTACTCCACTCAAGTGATTTCGGCTCTGATTTCAGATTTCAAAAACATTAACAGTAAATGATCAAAAGGAATGATTAACGTACAGGCCTTAAGAATGGGCTTTCATTTGCTACACTCTGCCTGCCAGCTAATGAAAATGAGAACGCTGACTATAAATGTTGTATTCATGTCAACATTCCATTCACTTGTTACAAAGCGGGTGAGCTCGCGTCATTAAAACTATTACTGTGCTTTCTTTCTATCACTTAGTGACTGGATTGGGTTTCAGACAAGTAATAAAACTCACAGCTGGAAACATGACACAGTTTTGCAATTCAGCATTATTTCCGGAGGATTCTCATCTTTGTTGGCAACAGCTCCATTCAGCACCGGACAGCTCAGAAATAAAAAGGATTCGGGACTTCAGTTAGTTGCGCTGCCATTAAATTTGACTCCACCTTTTTGACAGATTCTGTTTAAATTGTGATCAGAAATAATTATGCAACAGCAACACATAAAAGGACCACATGACTAAATGACAGTGAAAAACATTGTACAATACTAACGCACAACAGTAAAGCTGAAAAAAGACACATACACACTCTCTCACACACACACACACAAACACACACACACAATGTGAATACAGTGCAAATCTGGCTAGAAAGACATGAAATTTGGGTCTCTATGTTTGTAAAGACTGCAGACAGCAAAGAGCTGCAGGCATTTCAGAACCAGGAAATCTGATCTGGACACAAGAAAACATAATGGGACTCAGCTGAACTGCCCACTGATCTGAGACAATAATTTCTTCAATTCTGGATTTTAGTTAATATTTTGTCATTTAATGACTTTTCTTGATTAGAATTTAACCCACAGTTTGTATGGCCGTTGTAAGAAACATCTTACAGATACTCTGATGCTTTCATCAAAAGGAAAGGAGGGAGGTGGCTGTATGTACAACCAATGCATATGTGTTATTTTAAAGGCACAGCATTCAGTAAGCATGAACATTCTTCCTTAAAGGTGTGACAGAATTACAGACCAGGAAAAAACTTACGCCATATTCAGTGCTCGTGTGATTAGTACTTAATATTTAGTAGTTTTTGGAATATTGCTCCGACCCTTTTTATGGTATTTCAACAAACCTGTATGGCACCAAATTTTTTCTTTTTTATGGAGACCAGATTATACTTTGAGCAACATTGCCTGTGTTTCAAAGAGGGAAGCATAATGGTGTATATTTACATTAGCATACTTTTATTGTTACCTGTCAGTATGTATCTTACGAAAACCATATGGTCAATGGGTTTGGCTTCCTTACCTCAAAATGAAAGTGACGCAGAAGAGGCCTGTGGCAGTAGGTGACATTTTCTCATATGATGTGAGAAAATCTCTGGACCTTTTGAACAAAAGTTGCCATTAGTTCCCACCTACTCATGACCTTCACAACATCAACACGCAGGACAAACATAACAAATCATAAATGAAAACAGCAAGATGGGATATAGGAATAAGCCATAGGTCGGGAAATGTAGTGTTAATACACTCTCTGGTATATATATGGTATATACAAATATATATATTTTGAAGAGATATGTGTGTGTATGTGTTTTTCTGCAAGAAGCTTTTTTTCTTGCTTCATTAAAGAATTAAATTAATTCTGACGTATCTATAGCCCATATCATAAATACTAGACTGGTCTTAGCATAGAGGCTAAGTCATAACTGAAAGTGCAGTTAACATACACAATATGATATTGATACTGGTTAAAACAGCTAAATTATGTTACTGGTTGATATTAACCAGTCAGCAGTGGTTTGTTCAGTTAAAGCTACAGGTCATACTGTATGTGGTCATATGTAGGAATCAAATTCGAGAAAATGGCAAGTGAAACCCAAGCCAAAAAGTATTTCATCCTTTGGGGTGTCCATTTTATTTTTCTCCTTATCTTCCTCCTGCTTGAGGACAGCGTATTATGAAATACTTTAACTGGATAACATCCTAGATTACTTTGTTAATAAGACTGGGAACTACCTTGACAGGACATGCATAGCTTGCGTCAATATCATATTAATACAGCTGAAAAGCTTGTGGGGGACAACTGGTAGTGTAGTGATTAGAGCTACTGCCTTTAGACCCAAAGGTTGCAGATTTGATCCCCACCTCTGGCTGTAGTACCCTTGAGCAAGGTACTTACCCTGAAATTGCTCCAGTTTTTTTTAAAAAAAAAAAAAAAAAAATTACCCAGCTGTATAAATGGGTAAATGATTGTAAATATGTAATAATTGTGACCTTAACATTGAGACTTTGGAGAAAAGTGTCAGCTACATGAATAAATGTATTCTTTCAGGATACTCAGTGTTATCATTAGGATAACTCAGTACTCTATTATTATGAGCAATATTATCAGCCATACCATTATCCTTGTTATGCGTTCAGAGAAAACACACCAAGCAACTGATTTGCATTTGAAATGTTGTGGGATGCAATTTGGCCTGAGTGGAATTCGGTGTGTGCACGAACCTGCTTGTTTGCGGGCTGTTTTTCATTTTGATTTCCCATTTTCCATCCACACGGGGTCAAGTTATCAAATCCAGTGACAATGTGCTAATAATCCGTTGCCGCCCATGCCAGTTCAAACCTGACAGCCTCTATGAAACTGAAACCGAGCAGTTGGCTTGGAAAGCTATTGGATAACAGTAACATAAAACACACCACAACAGGAACCCCTGTGTTTTATTTTAGTCCCAATTCATGCATTTTCATTTTCGCCACATCTTGGAATTCACCTGCAGTTTGTAGGACAGCACTGCTCTTGTTTTGTGGCAAATGCCCATACCTCAAACTTTCCCCAAAGGGACTTCCCAGCAAGCAAAGGTCCTTCACATCAGCTGAACATAGGAAAGCATCTAATTCATTGGGTTACCTGCGGTAACAAAAACAAATGAAGGCAAATTTCATGCTCTGTGATGAATCTCTTAGCTTGGTTTTTGTACTCTGATTCTCTCAGGTGAAAATGTTAAAAAGCCACAAACCAACAGACCAAATTAAAGGACAAACAAGTTCCAGGGACATGATGTACAAGATGATGGCCCCTGCTGTTAGTTTCGTGTACATTTGTCAGGCTTTTGATGTGAACTGATTCTCATCTCATTACCGGGATGCTTTTATGCTTACTGTGAGGTGTACAGTTACAAAACACACATAGCAGAACATTTGTTAACCATTAAAAGGGGAACAGGAGAATAACATTCATTTCTCTCGGAAGTTAAATTCTGATTGCAGTGAAAGGAAAGCAATACATATTTAGCCAATAATGCATTTTGTGGCATTTGAGTGTTTACAAGATAACTGCTAACACACTTCATTCATGTACAAAAAAGAGGCTGCAATGAATGGTCAGCGAAACCACATCCTTATCCCTGTTATATTTTCCCAAGGTTTAACTAATTCTCCCACTTACTCGATTTCTACATCAATTAAGATTTAGACAAGCTTGCTGCTACATATTTATTTAATTAAGCTGATTGCAAGAAATAGAAACTGCACACAGACTCTAACAAATACCTCAATTCCATGTAAGAACGATACAGTGGATTGTTGCTAAATCATTCTGATTATTTATTCAAATATTCATGCAAACATTTTGTATGGTTTAAGCTATACATCACACATGACACTTTCCTTGGTCATTTAGGGAAAAAAAAATTCTCAAAACAATACTAATACTGTTTATCTTTTTTTTTTTTTTTCCTTAGGAACAATTTGCAAACAGAGTGTGTAATAGGGGGCGTGGTGGTCCAGTGGGTTTGGCCAGGTCCCACTCTCTGGTGTGTCTCTGGTTTGAGTCCTGCTTGGAGTGGCTTGGGATGGACTGGCATCCCAGCCTGGGTGTGTCCATCCCCCACCAGCCTTGTGGCCTGTGTTTCCGGGTTGGGCTCTAGTTCACCGCAACCCCACTTGGGACAAGCAGCTTCAGGAGGTGTGTGTGTGGTGTCTAATAACTGACTGAACAGAGTACATTATGAACCTATAACCAAAGAACATTTAATTGTAATGTATCGGTTGGCGCAGTTATTTTCGCAAAACCCAACTTTGCACACAACTGACGTGACACTCCCAGTACGACTGTCTTTCAGATTATAACATTTCTGATTCTAAACATGTATTCAGTGCACACTTTAACTGTGGTAGAAGTCAAAAGTGAAATTTTAACCACATATTCTCCCTTGAAAAAATTTTTTGTACAGTATGCCATAAGGAAGTTTGAATGTTTCAGTTGTATGAAGCTGGTTATGCTCTGCCCTCCTGTGGTGAGTATGGCAGGACATGTTTTTCAAAAAGTAAATATATTTGATCCAAGTAGAGTCTGCCTATTTTTTTCTAATGGAATATTTTGTCGGACACAAAATATGAGAAAATGTATTTCTTGTTTTTGGCAGTTTAAAAATTCTATGACTCCATGTTTTGTGTTAATACTGTAATTTTAAAAAAGCATTATGTTTAAATTTAGGTGAATGAAAGGCTTATCTGCAGTCTATCAGTGAATCAGACATAAAAGAAATCATAAATTTACACTTAAACACCTCTTAAAAGTATTCCATTACACATAGATCTGCTGAAATACTATATATTTTGTTGCTAAAAACCCAACAAAAGGAATATATAACCCCCCAACTCATGAGGTAATGAATGGTAGTGTCATGAAGTCAAGTCAGGTTCAGAATACTTAAATATCTTTAAAAACATATAATTTTATTCAGATATAGTTCCCTTTTTGATAAGTTATACTATGCTGTGAATCGGTAGTTCTGGTTCTCCTAACTTGCGGTTTCAGCAGCAGGTGGTGTAGTGGTTAGAGCTGCTGATTTGTACTCAAAGGAAACAGGTTTGCATCCCACCCCCTGCTGCACTACTCTTGTGCAAGGTACTTACCCTGAACTGGTACAGTAAAAATGACCCAACTGTATAAATGGGTAAATCACTGTTAGTAGCTTAACCTTTTAAGTTGCGTTGGGGAAGAGTGTCAGCTAAATGAATATAAATCTTATTCTGATCTGGAATGTAGCTGATAGATTTCCTGTACTTAAGAGCACATTTGGAACCAACTTATAATGGCCTCACACTTTCACTCCAGAGAACCAGGGAAACCACACACAGTGTTTCACCAGAAGATCTTTTAACTCATTCCAAAGCCATTCGGCTGACAGACTCTCCTTTTCGTCCAGCTCCCCTCCATTCCTTCATACTTCAATGATTTCCACTCCTTTTGGACTTACAACATTAACGTCAAAGCCTGTTTTGCATATTACATTTGCCTTTGTACAGAGCACACTGTCATCATGTGATCACACCACCAAAGGTCTAAAATGCTGAGGGTGAGAATGACTTAGTTCAAAAGGGATGTATTTTATGAGGTTTTTCTTCCAAATGACCAAACCCATCTGGTGGCTTTTTATGCTAGAACTCATTGTACTCATTCAGGATGAAATACACTGCATGGCAGTGTCTTATTGCGTGCAATCTTAGTGACCCCTCAGAAAGGTGCTTTTAGTGTTTTGACACAATTATTTACCCCTGTGCACCAGATCAAGCTGACTGCAGTACTCAATGGACAAGTTAGACAGATTTTGGGAGGTGACAACTTGCCTCAACTCGCTGCCTTGTCTGAACCTACACGGGTCTCCTTCTGAGGTCTCAGTGTACTAGAACTGAAAATCCCTTTGGTACTTGCTGTCCAGAACTAAAGTAGAACAGTCTTGAAGTACATTTATATTTAATTTCTTTTCTTTTTTAATTTCAAAGGGAGCACTGTTGGTATGAGGACCTACAAGAGATCAAGATAAAATGGGCTGGAGGAAAACTTTTGACTTGCACATTTAACTGTGTGAATATATACATTCCAAGTGTGTCACACTCAGGTTGGGTTCCCCAGGAAGTTGGTGGGAAGGGTATTTAGCCCTTGGAGGCCCCTTGCACTCTGCACAAGGTTCAGGTTTCGAGCACTTTGGTGAATATGATCCGTCTTCCCGAAGGACGCCATATTAATCCACTCTTCCAGGCCGCTCGTTGAAGCTCCCAGCTGAGGTCTAAATGTCATAGATGAGCCCCGAATGGTGAGTGTGTTCTCACACTCGAGGGACTGTGCCCAAATTACAGATGAAGTCACACAACATGTGAATTTCACCGACTAATGGATTTTTAATCTGTTATAAAAATACACACATATATACACACACACACACACACACACACACACACACTTTCCAAACCGCTTGTCCCAAATGGGGTCACGGGGAGCCAGAGCCTAACCTGGCAACACAGGGCGTAAGGCTGGAGGGGGAGGGGACACACCCAGGACAGGACACCAGTCCATCGCAAGGCACCCCAAGCGGGACTCGAACCCCAGACCCACCAGAGAGCAGGACCCGGTCCAACCCACTGCGCCACCACGCCCCCCTATAAAAATACAATAAAATCAAAATGAAAAGAGCGTTTTTTTTTTTTTTTTTTTTGTCAGATTCATGTTTAAAATTAACAGAAAAGCAAACAAATTGCATTTGTTTAAGCTGTATTTAATCTGCTATTTATGAGCTACTATTATACATTTATTTATTTTACACTTTTCTCCAAAGTGAACTCAATGTTAATCTATTTAAACTGATTTAAAAATTTATACAGCTGCATAATTTTTACCTCAAGGGCGCTACAGCAGGAGGTAGGATTCAAACCTAGGGACCTGAAATGTAAAGCATCAACACTAACCACTTCTCCACCTTCTGTCCCATAAAATGTTAATTACAATACAGAAAATAGTAAGAAAACACAAATTAGGCACAGAGATGAAAAGATCAATAACCAAAACAAAATTCAAAATTTCAGGATAAAATAGTAAGTTAAAGCAGTAATAAAATAGTAAAAAAAAAAAAAACTGCCATCCTTTATTCCTTCAAAAACTTCTGAGCTACTGTTAATTTTTCTTAATGGTCTCTCATTTGGAACGGTCATCATTCTAAGAAAAGTGGTGTGGCTTCAATGGGATACACAAGCTTTTATTTAGCTGTACATGCCTACCAATAACCTGTAAGTCACTTTAGAGAAGAGTCTCTGCTAAATAAAAAAATGTAAATAAAAAAAAAAGAAACATTCAAATGACAAACCGATAAGCCACACATTACATCGTGGTTAATATTTAACATTTTTACAGCTATCGCCTGATAAGGTAAAGTGACAGCGGGCGAGGGAGATAGCTTGACGAAACCTGATGGAGGTAGAATTTAGTAAACCTGTAACTAAAGCAAACAACCGGACACCGTCACGAACAGGTACACAGGTAACCTGTGCTTCAGTACAGAAGACTCTCAGACCGATTTCTGCATTTGCAAAAAGGTAAGTGGAAATTTTTTGAAAGATCTTTGATTAATAATGAGAGTCATCAGCAGATTTTGTCACTTTAGTCTTTCTGGTGTTCGCAACCCTGGTTCTCGATGTCACTTCGTTTCACACCTGTGTGTGTGTTTCTCTTCCATGACTCTGTCTGTGGCTGAATAACGTTTGGATAGTTCCATTTGCATAACAAATGAGGAAGATATTGCTGCTGGCCTGAGAAGTGGCTGCATGCTCCTATGCGAATGTGAGCAGCTGTCAGAGTTGTCCGCTGGGAGAGATGAATGGGTCCTTTTCAGCACATGGATGTGAATAAATTCTGGGAACCTCATAAATAATCCTTAAAATACAGATTGTTCCACATGTTCCATATAGGGTGGATTTGCATCGGAAGTCAAAGGAAGTGCACTTTTTCCAGAGAGTAGTTTGGAAATGTACATTCACCTTCATGCCAGTGGACAATATTCATAAATTTGGGGTCATTCTAACAGCATAGAACCTGACTCTACTGCCGCCACCGCCTTTGACTCCAGGTTCCAGTGTGATGGGGACAGATCTGGTGGAATCACAGACTGTGGCACTGGATGTACTCCTGCTAGGGACCCTGCAGAGCGGGAAGAGCTCCACAGGGAACATGCTCTTGGGGAGCCGAGACTTCCGTACTGGTCTCTCGCTGGGGGCCGTGACACGAGACTGCCAACTCCGCCGCAGGGTTTTCCCTGCCTTCCTGCGCCGGCATGGGGACAAGGCATCGCTGGACCTCCGAGTCCTGGATACCCCGGGATATCCCAACAGTCTCCGGAGCCCGGGGATAGAGAAGCAGATTGTTGCCGAAGCTGTGAAGCAGGCATTTGCAGGGGGTCCACACATAGTGGCACTAGTTGTGCGGGTCGACGTCCCCTTCTGCGAGGATGGCCATCATCTGCTCCGCTTTGTCGAGGTGAGAGTGTCTCCACGTGCTCCATCTTCACCCTCTTTTTACCACACTTGAACAGCTGTGAGGGACACGGGCAGCAGCTGGCTGTAAATACTACAAAAACACACCTCGTAAATTAAGTTTCAACAGCAAAGTTTCATTTAAAGTACATTTATAAAGTGAGCAGATGCTTTCCTCCAGATCCCCTTAGGGATAAAGGGAATAGCAATACAATAATAGCATAAAACACACAGTTATAAACATAGTAACAGCTATAGAAAGTACAGCTGATGAAATGTATACTTAGATTACAGTCACATTTATATTTATTCATTTAGCAGATGCTTTTCTCCCAAGCGATGTACATCTCAGAGAATACAATTTGTGCTTTACATTAGGAAGATTAAGTAAGCTATCAATTGACAAACAATGTGAATGCAGCCTCTCTATCTGCTAATGTATCTGCTAATGAATAAATGTAAATGTAATGTAAATGTAAATTCAGAGACATGCATCTGTTGGCAGAAGGTAAAATGACTGCAGTCACTTTTCTGCATTTGAAAATGATATTTGTGAATTCATAAACTCATCACTTACAGCCATTTTTAAGTTGCTGGGATTCTTACTCTATGTTATGTATTCCATATCATACTCCATCCATGACAGAAAATTATAGTAAAATTATACCTGAGTCAAAGTTTATCAGTTAATCTCCCAGTTTCTCTGTCCTTTAGAACCAAAAATGTTTAAAGTACATCTTACGTTTTTCAAATTACTGTAATGAAATAATGTTGAACAAGAAAAAAAGCCTTCAAACCAAATCTCTTCCCAAGAATGTCCCCAATGTCAGAGTGAAGTCCAATTTCAAAAGAGCAAAAGAGCAGTAACATCACCATTTATACACTTTTTTAAACACTTTACTAAGGTAAAATAATTAAGTTATTATCATGTTGACAACATTACAGTTTTGTTACTTGTGATTATAAAAGTCTTTTCAAACTTCAGAGGTTGAACCAAATCTTAATTTCCAGCCTTTGTTTACTTTGAGTGTACAGGGCCCTTGACTCTCCATGCATTCCCTTCCATGTGCAGCTAATTTACATTTTATTGCTAAACGCATGTGGCTTGAGGCCATTGCAGCTGGAACAGTTACTGTGGGCCTTCCGCAATGTTCAACTCATATTTAGAAACATCCACTCAACACAATTAGTCTTGAAAGGCATGACTGAATACTTTTCAACCTCTGTCTGTATTTTGCACTGATTTCCCCGAGTCCCACAAAACAAAAGTACATTTTTGCATCATATAGCATTTCTGTCTGTCGAAGAGTGTTGCTGATTTTAATCCTTTCAATATGAGATCACATTTTTAGTTTCTCAAAAGTCTCATTTCAAGAATAATTTTCAGCCTTTTGAGTACTGTACATTTTATTGTCATACTCCTTAACAGTTGACTTGAGGGTTGCTTGAACATTATGCTGCATTTATTCATCTAGCAGACACACACATTTTCAGAACTGCTCATCCCATACGGGGTCACAGAGCCTACCCGGCAACACAGGGTGTAAGGCTGGAGGGGGAGGGGACACACCCAGGACGGGACGCCAGTCCATCACAAGGCACCCCAAGCGGGACTTGAACCCCAGACCCACTGGAGAGCAGGACCTGGTCCAACCCACTGCACCACCATGCCCCCCTCCTCTAGCAGACATTTTTCTGCCAATGTGAAGAACAACTCGGAGTAAGCAAAAGTGAATTTGACTAACATGAAAAGCTTCGGAGACAAACAAACAATTGTCAAAGCACAGTCAGTTTGTCGAATACAACCAAATTTTCCTGGCGTACATTATACCAGTAGCTACGTACAGAATGATAGGAAATACAAAGGTTAATGTGAAACATAATATGATGAAAGTTTATTGAGCTTTTAAGTGATCAGGAGAGAAGTAGGTCTGAAAGAGCTGGAATTTGAGACCCTCCTTGAATTTGGAAAGGGGTTCAACAACTTTGAGGGACAGACAAAGCTCATTGCACCACATCAGAGCCAAAACGGAGAAACTGAAGGACTTTTGAAGTCTAGACTTTAGAAATGAAACAGAGCTCAGTCTGTTTATGAAAATGGTTCTAAAAATGATGCTGAATGTTTTCTGAATGGGCTGTGATAAAGTCAGCACATTTCTGAGGAGCATTTAGTCCTGACCTCAGTGGTTTGCACTCACTTCCCAGGAGCTGTTTGGTCCAGGGTGGAGAAGCCATGCCATGCTGGTGCTCAGTCATGCTGGGAATGTGGACCAAGCTGGAGTTGACCGAGAGGAGTACCTGAGACTGGCTACTGGGCCTTTCCATGCACTGCTGACGTCACTGGAGCACAGGCACCACTTTGTGGAGAACTCATCACCTTGGCTGCAGATGGAGGGGAAGCCCTTGCTGGAGAGATTGCTCCTTCTTAGCAGGAGGAACCAGTATAGGAGGCTTCAGTTAAGAGTGTCTGAGTGAATGCATCCTCTCTAAAGGGCCGCTGATTTATAAGTGCTTCTCGTGTAACAAAACCGCCACACATCCAACCTTTTCTCTGAACATGGCTCATTCACATGCACACAGGTAACAATTTAGCTGAGGCAGCCACCATCATTTAGAAACATTTGCACATCTATGTTTTTACTTGTACTTTTGCCCTTATTGCACATGTTGACAACTTGGTATACACACACACACACACACACACACATTTTCAGAACCGCTTGTCCCATACGGGGTCACGGGGAACTGGAGCCAACCCGGTAACACAGGGCATAAGGCCAGAGGGGGAAGGGACACACCCAGGACAGGACGCCAGTCCATCACAAGGCACCCCAAGCAGGACTCAAACCCCAGACCCACCAGAGAGCAGGACTGTGGTCCAACCCACTGCGCCACCGCACCCCCAACTTGGTATACATTATTATTATTATTATTATAGTTGTTGTTGTTGTTGAATTAGTTACCTTTATTTGATAAGTTAAAAAAAAACTTCAAATTATTTTGTGACATACAGATTAATAGACAATGACGTTTAAACTTTTACACTTGTTAACATTGCAGTTGTACTCTCTGAAATGATTATGTTGTCTAATAATGTGTAATATGTGTAACAACACGGAATGCTAACTGGTATGAACAATAGCCTTGTAACACAGTACTGTACGTATAATGTGTCAGTCATACTTCACCCAGACATCATTCGTGAATAAATTCCCATGACACTTGTAGATAAATCTTTATTAACGCACACGATTTTGCTCCAATGAATATTAAATACATAAATTTACCTAATGCACAAAATAAGTAACTAAATATATTTTTTGCTGGATTGAAGAGTTATGTTTCATATCTTACTTTCCAGTGCCAAAATGCATCCAATGACAATATGTTGAAAATGAAAAGTTATATGATATTAAATGTATGTGTAATTCAAAAGTTTTTTTTCATCTGGAAAAAATGTGATACTGTGACAATAAAGAGAAGAAAAATTGTACATTCCTAATGTAGAGTTTTTCAAATGTCTGCTGATATTCATTGATAGAAAAGTCAAAGAACGCTTATCTGCATGTCTTTACTGTGAATCAGCCCATTTGGCTCGTATTGCTCAGATGAGATGAGTAGTAATAAAATGAGAGTGGACCCGACATGCTTTACTTAATGCTGCAGTCGCTCATGGTCTGCGCCTTGCAGTAGCCTTTGCCACGAATCTCGAGGGCAGCCCCTTTGTACACGGCCACGCACTTGCTGTCGGTGCGCAGGTGGGCCTGCACTTGCTCCCACACCTTCTTCTTAGGGTTCAGCTCACGGTCTGGCTCACCTGTGCAGAACACAAGGGCTCTGAGTTTACAGTTACGTGACACATTCCTCCAAAAAATGGTGATTTACCCATTTGTACATCAGGAGAAGTTTTACTGTACTAATTCAGGTTAAGTTCTTTGATTAAGGGTACTACAGTAGGAGGAGGGATTCAAACCTGTCACCTCAGTCTCCAAAAGTTCTAACCACTTTGACACCAGCCGCATGCTGATGAACCACCTTTACCCTGGGAGTGAAAGAGTGAAGCCAAGCACCCAAAGGGCACCTTAAAATGTCATTCCTGGCTAGAACTTCATGCTTAGGCACTCAGTGAGATTATAGATGAGCATCAAAGGACGGGATGTTTTTGTGTTCTGTGTGCCAGCTGCCATCATATGTGAAGGAACACCAAGCATTTCTCATCTCACGCCTTTTAAAGATAGCAGCTTCCAAGAAAATAATTACATCAAAATGGAAAAGGGTGGCAACAACTAGTTTTGGCCAGCAGCTTGTTCTTGTGAGCCTCAGCGGGCAACTAATGAACAAGCGTTGGTTTTGAAAAGCGGCACACAGCACAGCACAGCAGAACACACAGGCCCAAGTTGGTGTCACCTCATGTGTTTGCGAGTGTGTGTACAAGCGTGCACATCTGCTGGCGTGTTCTGCTCATTACAGATGTTGTCGTGTGAAGTTACTAAAGCCCATGTCATGCGCACTGTCTGCTTTGGCTCACTCTAAACGTCCTTTTACGTAAACAGCAGAGACTGCGATAGAGAACAAATTCCAGAAAGTGACCTGCTTGAACTGTTACTGAGTGGTTCTGGCTCTGGGAACCGTCATGAAAGAGACACATCTGAGATGGAGCTGTGGTCAAACGCTGGGGAGGAAACAGCCAGAAACAACACGGTCTTGCAGAGCGCTCCACTGCTAAAACCTAGAACTGCCCCACCTTTTTAAACTGAATGATGATGAAAACAGCACGTGTTTTAACATTTCCGTAATTTGGGTATTTGGAAAAGAACCTAATGTGTATTACAAAAGAAGGTGTTTTTTTGTTAATCATGAGACACTTTTGTGCAAAAAGAATTTCACTGTTAATCCACCCATAATAATTCATCCACTTATACAGCAAGATCATTTTTACTGCATCACTTCAGGGCAAGAACCTTAATCAATGGTCTTACAGGAAGATGGGGGATTTGAACCTAAGACCCTCAAGTGCAAAACTACAGTTATAACCACTACACCACTTGCTACCCATCTACAGCATTTTGCCTATTGCTTCACTTCTATGCCACTTGGAAGCTGCAGTATAAATGACCCCAAACATTAACAAACTTTTATGATTCAGCTGTGATCAATTTTTTTCAGACAACAAATTCTCAATCTTTGACAGCTCTTTTTTTTGGAGGTGGGCGGTATTTCACTCTACAGCCAGTAAAATGCAATCTGCCATGGAAATCATTAAATGCTAGTTTTTCAAGCATCCAGAGCTGTTAAGAGACACTTTGAAACCACACTGGAATCTCCCTACATTCTTAGAAATGCATTTACAGATGTTATGCGTGCAAACGTGCCTGTAGGGACATCAGTTCCCTACTGAATCCTATTTTGTGAACTTATGTATGTTAATTTCCCAACGGAACACCCTGTTACCAGTTCAAAACCTTACAGGGTGACACATGCGTATTCTATGTGAGTGATTCCAGAGCAGAGACAATGGGGAATATGGTTACCAATGGAGCTTTGGATAGTCACTCTGTCCCCAGGGATGGCCCCGCTGGGTGGCTCCAGCATCTCCGCCTTTTCTGGGGAGGTGGCACACAGCACCATGGCCTGAGATACCACTCCTCGCATCTTGCATGGCTTCAGGTTACACAGCAGCACTGCCATCCGGTTTTCCATCTTTGGGGAAAAACACAGTGAAGGGTCAATGGATGAAAAGTTTAACTGGAGTACAGTTCTGGGTTCAGTAAAATGAACAGAGTTCAAAACCCTGGGTTTGGCATCTTCCTGGCTGCTTCTGACCTCAAAACTGGACAGACTGCTCTAAACATCCCTTTGTGTAAATGACAGTGACATTAAATGTGTGGTGAATTTTTATCAGATTCTCATACACAGTGGGACCACATAACTTCATTCTGCTAAACGAGTACCAGAATTGAGATTCGAACACTTGAGATACAAGACTTCTCATTTCCCATTGACATTTGCAATGGATTTCCTAGGTAAATTAGGGAATAAATAGTGTTTGACACTATGGTAGCATTATATTGATTAGTACTGTATATTCAATGCAAATGTTATATAAGCTTTGTCTCTGAATATCCAACTTCACATCGGTGACCCAATGACAATTACTTGGTCATGGAGAAGTTCTTAGATCTTTGGAGACTGCTTTTATGAGTGCTACTTGAGAATTTAGATGGCTGGGAACAACTCTCCACCAAAAAGCAAGGCCAAAGGTATCAGACACTGTATATAGAACAGTTAAGCTCTATGCCCCTCTTGGGACAGAATGCGAAGGGAAATATTTGACACTGTGCTAACTGTTCTGTTTAGCCAATGTCTGCTGATAACTCGGAATTCTTACCATACACAAATAACCATACTGGGACACCAAGAAGAATGTGATGACCTTTCTGCTTTTTACCAAAACATTGAGAAGAAATCATAATCTGAGGTGAAGTGGAACATTTTTTGACTCATACTCATTTAGATGGAAATTGCCTGTCAGAATGATTGTACAAATTCGAGGGTAATAACACAGTAAGCGAGTCACCATCTATAAAATATGAGATTTCATAAATAGCACAGTCTGCACTGAATCAGTGAAACTGAACCGAAAAATTCCAGTGATTTTGCGGGCACCATTTAACTTTTGAGGAATATACAGTTTAACATACAATTAAGTGTAATAAGTAGGGAAAACCCCAAGTATCCAAAAGGAATAAATAATTCAGTTAAGATCAATTGACTGGTGTGTTTATTAATTACTGTGATACTGCAAGATAAATTAACATATCAGATGCCAAAATATATGTGCCACACAGATCAAAAGAATCAAGTGGAGGATTAGGAGATCACAGATGTTAAGCAATCAGTTTCCAAAATTAGCCAGTGTCCAGCTCTGCTCTCCAAAGATCAATGGAGGAAGTTGAACAATTGCCTGAACAAGCAAAAGTCATTTTAATGATGGCCCATAACTCACCCACTCAGGCTGGTTATGCTATTAGTCTTTATACAATTGACCTTGGTATAGTGATAATAGTAAACACACACACACACATTTTCAGAACCGCTTGTCCCATACAGGGTTGCGGGGAACCAGAGCCTACCCGGCAACACAGGGCATAAGGCCAGAGGGGGAGGGGACACACCCAGGACGGGACACCAGTCCGTCGCAAGGCACCCCAAGCGGGACTCAAACCCCAGACCTATTGGAGAGCAGGACTGTGGTCCAACCCACTGCGCCACCGCACCCCCTCTATTCAGGCGGAGTCTTTGAACTGCCGCCCCCGCGCCACCAATCCCGCCGCGGACGGCGGGAAAGGTCGGGTGGTCGTCCAGGCGAGTAGGTACCCGGGGCGGGCCGGCGCGGGGACGCCCCCGACGCCTGCGGAGCGGGACCGCATAATAGTAAACAATTACAGGGCATTTCTGTACCTTTATATACAAACACTGAGTTTCAGGTTAAGAAGAAACAAGGGCTTTATACTCTTTCTTGGGGAAAAAAGTTTTATAAAACAGAAGTATAATGCACACAAATGTGAAACCACAAGCTTCTCTTCGTAATATGCCAAGGCTATGAAGTGTAGTTGCTGCAAGTTCTATATTATTACCCACAATTCACGATGGAGTGCTATCTAAGAATAAGTTGCGTTGCATTGTATCTATTTGTAACATCCAGACCTGAAATGAACGCGGACGTGTTTTGCTGTAACGTCGGGACCAGAGTGTATATACAAGTGCATAGTGCAAAACCAGAGATAAAGTGCATGAGTGACACGGAATAAGAGACTGCGTTGCATGCAGAGAGTTAAAACAAAGACATACAACAGCAACGGTGTGGTACACCGGACCTGGACAGGATCACAAAGGGCTGGCATTGACTGGACAGGAACAGAAATACATCGGACAAGCAACAGGTCAGCAGTAAAGAGTTGATCAAGGATCCACGAAGTAGTATACCTTTACCCTCTTTTATAGGGCTGTGGACTGGTACTGAGGTTAATTGAAAACAAGTGCATTGGGTTAGTTATATGGATCACAGGTGGTGCCTCTGGTGAACAACGGGGCTTCCATCCCCTGGAATCATGACACCATCCATCCATCCATCCATCCATCCATCCATCCATCCATCCATCACTGAAACACTGACTATAAACAAACCCTTTTCGTGACAAACTTAGTTTTCTCCATGACATTTTGCTGTACAGTACAGCGTTCTTTTTCATATTTAAAAATAAGGACATTCGGAGTTGTTTTGCTCTTGAGCACCAGCTACAAACATAGCAAGTGGATAATGTAGAAAGCATTCCTTTTTCAGATATATATATTTCCACTGAGGCTGCAGAGAGAGGCCTGGGCGCCCTTTCCTGCATTCTCCAGAAAGCCTCCTCTTACCACAGCAGCACCACACACACTGAGCTGTGTGCGGTCCTAGAGCCTGCGGTCAGTCAGACAGCAACTTTGGTATAAAATGCTCATCACAGTATGAAGGAAGACCACAGGACTCGCATAATGAGGACCACGGTGACCCACAGGGGTCAAGGAAAGTCAGCTTCATGGGACTGCATGGGTTCTGCAGCTGGCTCATTTCTGCAGGCATCCAAAAACATGCTGAGGCACGAAATGCCTTTTCTCACGCTGCTCGGTAGAAACGTGAGGTGCCGAAAAGATGTGTCTGTGGTGTGGAATTTCCTTCTTGCTCTCCTGAACATTTTGACAGCCTGTGCAGCTGCTGAGAGAAGTAAAATAAGAAGATGAGAATCATTGTGGCATGGATTTGTTGGCAGCTTTGCTTGTCTGGAAGGTTCTTTTTCCTAAAGTCGAACCATGCTCAGACATCAGTACTCACTATCCAGAAACATCGGTTCCCAAACCGATCCTTTAACTGAACAAGGAAGACAGAGAGTACAAACATACTGAGTCGCTTGATTAAATGTGATTATACCTTTGCTGTAACAAAATAAAGTATACACACACACACACACACACACACACACACACACACACACACTCTTTCAGAACCACTTGCCCCATACGGGGTCACGGGGAACCGGAACCTACCCGGCAACACAGGGTGTAAGGCCGGAGGGGGAGGGGACACACCCAGGACAGGATGCCAGTCTGTCGCAAGGTACCCCAAGCAGGACTCAAACCCCAGACCCACCGGACAGCAGGACTGCGGTCCAACCCACTGCGCCACCACACCCCCCCAAAGTAAAGTAAACCAATAAAACTAATGTTTACAATAGAACAAGTATGTCATTTGCAATTAGTTGCATGGTTCATTCAGTACACAGCATCACCATTTAATAAACTTAAATTTCCCAGTGGGAAAAAATATATATATAAAATGTTTTCCAGTGTGGGGGGAGTGGTGGTGCAGTGGGTTGGACCGGGTCCTGATCTCTGGTGGGTCTGAAGTTCAAGTCCTGCTTGGGGTGCCTTGTGACAGACTGGTGTCCTGTCCTGGGTGTGTCCCCTCCCCCTCCAGCCTTACGCCCTGTGTTGCCAGGTTAGGCTCTGGTTCCCTGCAACCCTGTATGGGACAAGCGGTTCAGATAGTGTGTGTGTGTGTGTGTGTGTGTTTTCCAGTGCATATTTTGCTATCCTTTAGGCAGTAAAACACTAATATATCGCATATTGTGCAAAATTTGCAAAACCAGGGTGCAAACAGAGAGATATTTAATTGATCCAGCAAAGAAGTTGCATAAAGCTACAGACAGTAATACGTGCAAAGAATAGACACAGGTGCAAGTAGTAATTATAATAGTTAAAATACTTTTAAAAACTTCTCTCCCTGCCTACAACCACTTTGAATCTGACTGATACAGGGTGACGAGAGGCACTTCAGCACAAGGTTATACCTCATCTCAGCTCGCACTTTGAAACAGACTGATGCCAGTAATTTTCCATTGCTGCAGAGCCCCTGGTCATAATGGTCAGACATGGCCCTGGTTATAAAGACATATCAGACTGGAACAACAATCGGAGATACGGGACTGAGCTACACACCTAGATTTGCATGTTTACACATTTTTTCAGACTTATCAGCTATATAAAAAGCTGCCCTTTATACAGTGAGGGCAAGAGCAAATATCATTGCAGAAGCAAAACTGCTGCGAATAATGCAAGTAAAGATTCGGCAGGACTTTTTGCTCTCCTGAGTCAACTGGGGATTTGTAGCTGTAACCTTATATTCCAAAGATTTCAACCAAAACCAAATAAACTGAAACCCTGCAAATACTTTAATCCAAGTAAAATAATTGGTTTCAGAAGATTTCATTGCAGCAGCGATGCCAGCTCCCATCACAGCTTGATGACTTAGTCACTTTATGTGATCTAATAAAAACAAAGAAAGGCCTTGAAAGGAAATTCAATTGAAATGTTTAACACTCCTCTGTAGTTTGAGAAAACAATCTAATAACCTTATTTCCATTTTCGTAACACAAACCAGCAAATCAGTCTCAAAGAGTGCTGTAATATTTTGAAAGCTGATCATCTGAAGGCAGATTGTACCCGAGAGAGTGTGTTCATAGTGCTCCCATTATGTACCTTGTAATGGTCATGACTGAAAGCATTCGAGAAAAGAACAAAACCTTTCCCCAATTTCAGAGATTGTGTTCTTCAGAACTGCTTATAATTCTCATAAACTACACTTAAATTACCATTAAATGCAGTTCTAACCTCCTGATAAAAATGCCCCAAACATGAAAAATGTATAAAACATTAATTTTCGTATATTACATATTTATATAAAAAAGGAAAAACTAACTTCAATACTTACAATTCCATCATATACCAAACTACTTAATGGGACACATCTCTGAGCCTAAATATATTCTAGGGCCAATTAACTACCAATATTCTGCTATTTGCAAAGATATGTTTTCCTTGGGGGGCACGGTGGCGTAGTGGGTTGGACCGGGTCCTCCTCCCTGGTGGGTCTGGGGTTTGAATCCTGCTTGGGGTGCCTTGCGACAGATTGGTGTCCTGTCCTGCGTGTGTCCCCTGAGCTGCCGGGTTAGGCTCCGGTTCCCCGCAACCCCGTATGGGACAAGCGGTTCAGAAAGCGTGTGTGTTTTCCTTGAAAATAATGACAACACTTACCAGCATTCACAATACTTCAAATCTTTCATTTACATCATGTCTCATACTTCTAGTCTAAATGTTAGTACCACAGCTTTTAGTATTATTATTATTATTATTATTATTATTATTATTATTATTAAATGCAATGACAATGAGTAACAGTGAATGATTCAAAGACATTTTCTAAGGCCAAGTATATGTGTGTGTGTGTTTTTCGAGGTCATCTCAAGTGATACACATCACTATTATAGTTAGTCAGTCTAAACACAGACTGGGTTTCATAGCTACATGGACAGCTGTGATCTGAATGATGTCACTTTGGTACCTGATGATAACCATGGCTTCTTTAGCAGAGGCAGCATAATTGCCTTGATTTATGTAATTAGCATAATTTACATAATTTTCAGCAGAGCGTGAATGATAAATGTGCAGGTTTGGGAGGCCTTTGGGTCTAGCTTTTCAGCTGTGCTAGGCTGGTCATTGACAGCTGAGAAAGACCCCATACGCGTGTGGAATGCCAAAACCAGCAACCTACCTGCTCTAGGGAAATGTACTTGACCAGTCCACTGACCACTGTCCTGGGAGAGGCCTCGCCAACATCCACTTGCTCTACGTACAGTGAATCGGCATCAGGATGCTTTGTGGCCGTGATGATCCTGCCCACGCGGATGTCCAGACGGGAAACATCCACTGTTTCCTCTGTCTGAAAGGCTGCAGCCTCTTTCCTGCGCTCCATCCTCTCAGCTGTGTTACACAGAAAAAAAAGGATTTTATTCAACATGATACATGGGAATTAAATTAGAAATTTCTGCTTTTTTTCTCGTTAATTGACATTTTGGTTGATATACAGTAGTATTGGAATTGGACAACAGGTGGTGCGGCAGTTTAAAGTCGTTTCCTTTAGATTTGTAGGTGCCACGTTCAAATTCCACCTCCTGCTGTAGTACCCGTGATGAAGTTACTTACCATTGATTGCTTCAGAAAAATGACCTTACTAAATAAATAAATCACTGTAAGTAGATTAACACACACACACACACACACACACACACACACACACACACACACACACACACACACAGAACTGGAGCCTAACCCGGGAACACAGGGCGTAAGGCTGGAGGGGGAGGGGACACACCCAGGACGGGACACCAGTCCATCACAAGGCACCCCAAGCAGGACTCAAACCCCAGACCCACCAGAGAGCAGGACTGTGGTCCAATCCACTGTGCCACCACGCCCCCTACATGGAAAACAGTGTCTGCTAAATACATTTTAAAAAATAAATAAAATTTAAAAGCTTCTTAAATATGCCCCTTGTAACATCTTGGGGCCTTGGATCTGTGAAAAAGGCAAAAATGGCATTAAGAAATACTCTGAAATTATAAATAAGTATAAGTAATAAATACAAAGAAAGATTTTTTTAAAAAATTATTACTTAAATATTTCATGCTTTGTACTGCTGGAGATCTGAGCATGCACTGACAAGGCAGGTCCACCACATACCCTTCCTCTCAGCTCTTCTTCTTCGTCCCTCACTGTCTTTGTGGGTAACGTTCGTGCTGTCAGTCGCTGGGGGAGCAGAGGTGGATGGTGTGGGGGCGCACTGAGCGGAGCTGACTGCCAAGGGCATGGCTGCCTGTTTTGCTGTAGATTGGACACAGTTAGACGGATTACCCTTCCAGCATTGATGGCCCCTACATTTAATTTAATGTAATTGATTTTTATTGGTAAAAATGGGAAAACTAACTTTCTCTCAGTGCCACCCCTAAAGAACAAACCATGTGAGTTTGACTTCTGTTTAATCTACTTTGTGTTAACTGTTCTTAGCCCAGTAACAAAGGGCAGCAGTAACACTACTCCAAGAGCCTTTGGAACAGCCTTCTCCAAGAAGATCTGGGATGGCAGCTTGCTGTAGTGGTTCATTTGAGGAATGCTGGATCTGCTTGTTCCCTCTTCCTTCGAGCTATAACTCAAAAACCATTCAAAACATGACGGATTTAGGTAACCATAGGGGAGCAACTCTTGCCCCTTTGAAAAAGTAAATATCATTACAGAATTGCTTCAGTACATATCGATTTGTGTAAAAGTATTAACATCTGTGGGTAAATTTACCAAGGACAAAAGCTTTGTGTGAAAAAATAAATTTCACTGACATTGTTACTTGATATTTCTTCACAGTTAATCTGACTTCTGGATGCAGAGCTTCACCATCAGTCTGAAATTGCATCTCTTTTAGCCTAAGGCAAAGTCCTTTTGGTTTGTTGCCATCTTAGAACTAATCACCCCATCTACCTTTTCGTTCTCAAGCGTCTTGGGTGGGATGTTCATGCAACTTCATTCTTTTTCTTCAGCGCAGGAATCTCCAGAACTACGAATGGCCTGTGTTCAGAGACTGGCTACTCCCTCTATAACAGAAGCCTTCCAATTTGGCTTGAGAAGCTCTGGTCTCAGAATCTTGCAGCCTGACTCTGGATTTTTTTGACTAAGTCCAGTTTTGGCACCTTCACTGTGCTTGTTGAAAGCCAAGTCCCTAGGAATTTATTCTGGTAATGTGATTGGACACACTCTTATTGCAATGCCATCCATTCAACTATTCACCTTAATAGAGATGGAGATGGGGTGAAGCTCTGGCATTATAAACATCTGATATGGCATCAGAATCATGCGTAGCCTTCTTTAGGGTTTTAATATTTATGTTGACATTGTCAGAAACTTCCATTAAGAATTTAGATGGAAATATCCAATCAGAAGATGCTGATACTACTTCACCTCCTCTCTTTTTCTGTGTTTCGAACAGAATTTTCTTCAGCTCCTCAATGTCCTTCTTCAGCTTGGCATTTTCCACTAGAAGCTTCTTCTCTTCTCGTATTGATGCCTGTAACACTTCAAACACACATTTTAACTGTAATTATGGTCTATCAGCAGAACAGTTTGCACCTCTTTCTTTTGAGCACAGCTAACTATCCAATAACACCATTTACCACAGTCTCTAGCTGCTTTCACCCATTAGCACTAGAACATCAATGACTCAAAAGTCTTCAATCTGCAGAAAAGTACTATGAAACAACATACTTTTATTGCTACATTTTTTTTTGTAATGGAAAGGTGTTCTCTTACATGCTTTCTCCTTGAGCAGTAGCACCTGCTGTTTGAAGTACTCCATTATCTGGTCCGCCTCACCAGTCTTCTGGTCCATCTTATTCTGTTAAAGATGGAAATAGTTCAACACATCGTTTTGGTGGTTAACTAAATAAGAAATTCATCACAGCATACTGTATATGAACTGGAAGTTTCTGAAAAAGTCCCCATTGGAAGACAAGTACACCCAAGCAGACTCTTAAAGTGCTCAGAATGAAATGTATTTGCTATAATTTGTGTACAGCATGGTAGCAAGTTCCTAAAGTTGCCTTGCACTCAGAGAACCCAGGCTCAAAACCCAGCGCCTGCTGTAGTACCCTAGATCAAGATACTTACCCTTAACTGGCACACAAAAAATTACCCCTCTATATAAACAGGGAAATCCATGAATGGAGCTTGACATTTTGAGTTGTTCTGGGGGAAAGCATTAGCTAGATAAATTAATCTAGATGGAAGGCTATGTAACCATATGTTGTACACATGCATATATTATTATTATTATTATTATTATTATTATTATTATTATTATTATTATTATTATTATTATTATAAGCTGACTGTTGAAATGATACAGTAAAATTCTTCAGCAGTCTAAATAGATAAATCAGTGCATTATAAGTTGCTTAGGCAAAAACTGTTAAAAAAATAAATGTATATATATTATAAATAATAATAATAATAATAATAATAATAATAATAATAATAATAATAATAATAATATTTATTAAGAGTAAGCTCATAATTGGGAAAAACTGTGGAATATTTGTACACTTCAGGAGTCAGACTGTGTCTTTCAGCTGCTCAGACAAACCTCAGAACTTCTAGGGTCAAAATGGAGAAACTGTATTCTCAGCTAGTAAAAATCAAAGTGGATATCACAAACTTGTCAAAACTAGTAGATATTTCCAGCACTTTTTTAACTAAATGATGTATTGAATAATACTGCAGCAGGTTATTATATTTTATACTCCATAACTGCCACATATAAATCTCTGCCAATATCTTCCTGCAAGCCCACAGTCATGGCCATGAGCGGGACTTCCTCTCGAAAGAGGATCCCTTCGGTACTTAATCAGTACACATCAAACTGGACATACTCTATGTACAAACAGATGGTCACCAGGTCTTACTCATGCCTGACGTGAACATGTTGAAGCTGGCCAACGTTCCTCACCGAGAGTGCAGGAAAAGGATTTTTATAAGGACTAAAAAAAGGAAGGAATCACAGTTGCAGCACAGAGTATTGCTGGAAAACAGCAAATGGAGCTCTAGAAAGATGGAAATCAGATGAGGAAATTGGAAACATCAAAAACACTGGAGCTGATAGTATCAGAGATCAAAGTTCCCTTTTCTTCTGAGCCTGAAAATTAATGTAGAAAGGCTAATGAAGAAAGGACCTGCAGACAAATGACAGCACCATGTGTATTTGTGAAAATCTGTGAATGAACTCTGCTAAAGAGGACAAGGCTATAACTCATGCTTCAATAGCAAGACTGGATCAGGACCACATTCAGGTTGCTGCATCAAAACAGTAATGAGACATGATCAAGATCGCCAAAGGCGCTATTCTGAGGCTAACACAATGAGACTACTGAGACTGTCACAGTCAGTCTAACAGAAGAGTCAGCTATTGCCATAGGGGTTCCTTCACCAATACCACCCCATCAACTCACGGAAATTGCCTGAAAAGGTTCAGTATATTACAGAGCTCAAAAAATATTATTTTTTTTTCTTTGGACTTTAGGGTCCTGCAACCTGTTTGTCACAGGCACATGATCTCAATTTTAGTCCTGCTTTGGACTGAGCTCCCTCTCTCCCTCAGAGCTGCTGAATTCCTACCAGCTTTCAAGCTGAATCTGAGAACTCATCTCTTTTGAACCTGTTTTTGCCTGAGCTCTTGAAACCTTCATAAGTTAGTCCCTCACTACCTGCTGCATTTTATCTACATATTAAAATATGTGAATTTGTGTAAATATGTACATTTACACGTAAATGTAAATAACTACTACTGGGTGAGCTGTAACAAAGCAGCAATGACACTCTGTTGGCTCTGCATTAAGGTGTCCGAGACATTTAGACGTCTAGAGAGAATGTGGATTAGTGGACTGATAGCAGCTGCTACAAACCCCGTTGGCCTCCTCACAAATCACTGCACTATAAATAGAACCCAGTTCTCAGATATCAACAGCTGCTTTTACTGCAGCACTGACAACACAGGGACACAGCCACAACTGAAACACTACACAAGTATTGACTTTTACTCATTTATCCTATGCTTTTCTCTAAAGTTACTTATGTTAAGCTATTTACACTGTTTTACTCAGTTATACAGCAAGACACCATTTATCAAACTTCCACATTCTAACCAAAAATATAATACCAATAAAAGCAATACCAGTGTATTTACAAAAGCTCCATTGAACATATTTTAGTAATCCAAAATAATGTTTCATTTATCTGAAATAATACATACAAATATATAAAATGTATAAACATTAACATTACATTCTAATATTATATGGATACAGGTTTACTTACTAGCTAAAAATCACAAACAAGTACTACAGAGAAAGGGTTGAGTTTATTAAGTATTTGACGCACACAGGTACAGCACTTGTAGCACACTTGTGACACGCCTACCAACGTGCTGTATGACTGGATGTCCCGTGCAGTCAGTGTGTATATTAAAAGTTATGCTGGACCATCAGTTCGATCACACATGGTTGTCCAGAGAAGATGAGAATGCAGGACGAGAGTCACCTGTATCGACCGGGATCCACGCAGACAGAAGGAGGTGCGTTGCAGTGGGCAGGAGCCTCAAGACTGACTCGTGTGGGCGGGCGCGGGCAGCTGTCCACTCCACGTTCCCTCATTGGCTGCATTGGCCATATTCCCCACTGACTCGCTCCTCCTCAGACTGATGCTGGAAAACCAATATGGGAGAGTGGGCTCGGAAGGCCCTTACCAGCTGAGTTGGTTTTTTACCAACAGTTGAATCCTGATCCAGGCTAAAATTAGCTTGTGCAGCCTAGCCAGTGATTTCCAGAATTTCTGTACTTCCATTTGTGTATTTAAATTAAAGACACTGCTCTATATATATATATGGAGCATATATATATATATATATATATATAGTAGGGGGTGCGGTGGGTTGAACCACAGTCCTGCTCTCCGGTGGGTCTGGGGTTCGAGTCCCGCTTGGGGTGCTTTGTGATGGACTGGTGTCCCGTCCTGGGTGTGTCCTCTCCCCCTCCGGCCTTACGCCCTGTGTTACCGGGTAGGCTCCGGTTCCCTGTGACCCCGTATGGGATAAGCGGTTCTGAAAATGTGTGTGTGTATATATATATAAATCTCCCTCTTACCCCACAGGGGGTGGTGTGTTTCTTAATCAAGCTCAGTTCTTTTACCAGAGGCCTTGGAGTCTGACGGTTCTGCGCAGTATCTTAGCTGTTCCTAGGACTGCACTCTTAGAAAAAGTAAAGAATAAATACTTTGGTGGATTCCTTAAGGGCAGCCCAGCTCTCAATGCCTGCGCTGTATGGGTGTTGGTTCAAATCCCAGTCCATCTACATGTGGTTCACATGCTGTCTGTGTGCATTTGGGTTTCCTCCAGCCACTGAGTCTAGAACAGGCTCTGGACATCACGACCCCCACCAGAGCAAGCGGTTAGCAAAAGTGAGAAAATAAATATTCAAGACAAAAGCATCAGTAGGGCATTGTGAAAGATATTATTTCCTTTAATTATTAGTTTGTGGCCAGCGGTTTTAATTACATTATATGCTACCTTTTTATGCTTTATTAAATTAATTCTTTTTGATTACTTCAGACAGTAAGTCATTTTTGACTGTTTTCCAGCATACGCATCATTCTAAAAAGTAATGATTCCTATTAAATACAGACTCAATAAAGAAAAACTCAATAAAAAGCTGAGGAAATTTATAATAATTTCATGCATTTTTTAGAAACCAAACATTTGTTAACAGCTGTGTTCACCTGACTTCTACTTTATGAGTTAGGAATACAACAGATTCAAGAACAAACTTTTTTGAAAACAGATTTTAATGTTTAACTTTGCACAGCTAACACTGCCTTTAAGCCAATAGAAACTGGCAACAAGCAGCCAGTTGTGGCTTTAATTATATCTTAGAAATGAAATGATAGGGTAGCGGGTAAAGGCCATGTAACCGAGTTTGTATGTTCTTCCTGTGTCTGTGTGGGTTTCCTCCCACAGTCCGAAAACTTGCTGCTCAGGTTTACCCATTGTGTGTCAGTGACAGAGAGTGTGTTTCACTGACGTATGGATGAGTAAACCATTGTAAGTAGTGTATCTAGCAGTGTAAGTCACCTTGGTAAATAAGGTGTGTGGGCTGACAACACTACATAGAGTTTGTTGTAAGTTGCTTTGGTAAAAAGCATCTGCTAAATAAATGTAAAATAACAATGCAGGATATGTCTAGATGCATGTACACAATATTGTATGCTGTACAATGGGAGAGGTACTTTTACTGACATGTTAATCATTTGGTATTTTCACTTTTTCTTATCTGGTACCAGGACTCCTTGGGCCAAAAGTCAGTGATTTACCTTGTGACCATGGTTTCTATTTATTCATTCACTATGGAATGGTGGGATAATGCTGACCACCCGTGGGGAGATTGCAGAACGGTGGAAGGAACACCTTGACAAGGTCCTCAATGTGGTGGACATGGTCCATCTACCAGAGGACAGCATTTCAGGACATTCAGAGCCTTGGGGGAAAGTCACTACTCCTCTCAGCTGGAGATTTACGGAGCGCGTCGAGAGAGTACATCCCAACTGGCCTGGGATTGCTTGGAGACCCCCCCTCCCCAAAAAGGAGCTTGAAACTGTTACTGGAAAAGAAAGGTTTGGGCTTGTTTCAAATCCAGAGTGTATCCTGTCTCACACCCTGTGCCTCTGAGATAGACTCTGGACTACCACAAACCTGAACTGGACCAGCAGTTTAATTTATTGATGGATTTTATGTGGAACATGTGTTATTTTTGTTTGTTTCCTTGCTGCAAAGGCACATTTACCACTTTTGTAATTAACTGTAGAAATCCCGTGGATGGTCTAATTGGAACATATTCACATACTCCCATCTATTGGTGTAATTTTGCCAGTACGCATTTTCCAAATCCTTTCCTAATTATTAGTAAGTGCACAAGGAATGCTTCATTAGGAATGCTGTCATTTTAATTACTGATTGATGCCAATAAAACAAGTATAAACAAAATCTCACTTGCAGCTATAGTACCCTTGAGTAAGGCACATACCCTAAATTGTGGAATCATTTGTCATTTTTAGGTGCATTCTTTGTTTTTCCATGTCTTAACTTTATTTGCTGTTTTATTGCTTTTAAAAGGTGTGTTGGGTTAAGATGTGACTGTTTCTACTATCACAAATTATGTGAATAGGTATTTTTGCTCTCTATGAAGCCTATCATCATCTAGTTCAAGAACATTATGAACTGCATGAACCCAGTCACCCTCTTCAAGAGAACAGAACTCTGTTTCCCATAAACATAAAATAACCAACATTATGTGGTTTGCATAACTTTATGAGGACAAATTAAAAAGTAGGTATACAGGACAATTTGATCCATTCATATGTACTCAGTATTTCTATTATTATTTTTTATAATTACTGCAAAATATTACTTGTGAAGACACTGGACTATATTGTGATCTTTCAAAATTAGTCCCCTATTGTTACAGTATTGTTAGTTATTAAACTGGTGTACTTTGCTGGAATGTGACAAAATATTTTAAAAATACGGCTGCATTTGAGCACCAGTTTCCAGGTTACTTTTGAACTTCCGTATTTTAGAATTTTACAATGAACTTGTGGTGTCCCATTGAAGGAGATTCCACTAATTGGTCCAAATTGCCCCTCATGCCTCATAAAACATCAAAAGACATCTGTTCTCAAGAATTTCCCTTCAATATGCCTTTTTAAATCATTTAAACAGCTGGTTGAGTTTGTTTCCGTGTTGTGATTTACCAAGATTTTAACAGTAATGAAATCATCTCAGTATCTAAATGGTTTCCTCCTGATGTTCAATGATAAGAATCCTTCATTACTGGTCACCTACTTGGTAAACAAGGTGAAATTAAGACTTTTAGTGTGCTAACAGCATCAATTTGATGCAGACTGTGTATGTTCTGTGCCTTATTCCTTGCATTATTTCATCTGATCTTCATTTTATTTATTTATTTATTTTTTTAATTAAATATATTCCTGTTGAAATAATTTTTCACTGACCAAATGTTTAAATGTATGGCACTGCCTGATCACTCAGGTTACAAAGTATTTATTTATTTTTTTTTTTACTTTTACTTTTTAATTTTAGTGAAGTAATTTTATTATTTAATGATCTTTTACGTATTTCATTCATTTATTGTTAGATTATGCCACTGCGCAATCCTTCCAGTTTCTGCTTTTGGTTGGGTAACAAGTGTCATTTTTACAAGCATGAAACAGATTGTGTGACAAGCAATTCACCACCAGATGGAGATCTTTGTGCACAGTTCATGTTAATAAATCCAAAAAATAGATTTTCAAGCATCCCTTTAAAGAACAAATAGATAGGAAGATAAATAAATAAACATTTTTCTACAACATATATGAAACATCCATTATTATTTCTGCATATGTACTGTATATACACACATTGTGCATATTGAACAATTCTGCACACGTATCTTTTTTCAGTACAGTGACATTGATTCCATTTTCCATATGTTACTGTAAACATGGTAACCTTACTGAACTCCTCTTTAGGACTCATGTGCCTTAGATTTTGTGTCTGTCATTGACTTTTAAAAGCATTTCATCCCAACTGCATTATAATCCAGAGCCCAGGGAAGAAGAATCACCACAGAGGAATAGCAGCAGCAAGCTGTCTTCTTTTGTTACACACTTCGGATTGTTGTTCTAATTCAGATCTGTCTTTATGAAAATGTGATGAATTTAGTCTTTTCCCCATTTGGCTGAGGCTCTCTGAACAACAAAAAAATGCTCCCTGCCTCACTTTTCCAGTTTGTATTGTTGTAGTTTAATTATTTATTTTAGTTTTTCATTTTGTTGAAGTTTTGCTGCAAGGATTTTATACTAGATGATGTTAACACTGCTCTCGCTGCTATCGCATTTTTTTTTTCTTTTTTTGGTGTAGACAGTGTTCTGTGCTTTCTCAGATAGCAGCTTTCCATTTCCTTGAGTTTAATAACCAGACAGAGGGCAAAATAACCCTGCCTGCAGGGCAATCACAAGGGGCGGAGGGACAATGGTGATATCTTAAGTGTAATACTGTTCCAGGAAATTAATGTCTGTTGAGGTCAGAGTGGCCCTTTTTGACGCGACTGCCCAGCTCTGAGCTCCAGCCAGCTTTCTGCAGATGTCGTCTTTTGTCCTGGTGATGTGAAGATGCAATTTGGAAACGCTCAGCAATTGTCACTACAATTATGCGAAGGTCAAGAACAACTGAAATTACCTTTCACAGGATGCTGGCCTCAGTCTTATCCAGGAACAGCAATGAGGAAAAAAGGCCAGTGGTTTGTGCTTTATGTTATTCCTTAATGTTACCTGGTTAAATGTGGAAATGAGGTAGCTGATCATAATGTGACATTTTTTTATCCAGACCTTTCAGCAGGGCCATTTCAACCCTGCCTTGATATTTCTGCCATTAAATCTTTTGTGTTTTCATACTTGTATGGATTTCCACTACTGGATAACAGTGGAAACTGGCGGCCAAAATAATGCAAAAAGTTTCAATGGTCCTTGTATTCATTATAATAATAATAGTGCAACATTGTAATAGTAAGTAACAATTATAACTAACCTAAAAGCATTAATCAAGGTACAGTACGAACAAGGAACACTAGAATTATTAGTTACAGTTGAAGAAACTTAGATGTTATAAATTTTTTGTATGATTATATTAAATTATATTTTATACAACAAAACTATAAATAAAATACAGTCTAATTCTACCCATTTTCTAGTTTCATACCAGAATTGTACCTTTGGCTGTAACCCTGGTAGCAAATAACATGAGCTCCAACTAGGCTGAAAATGCTATTGTGAAAACACACACGGAAGTCTTAAAATTAAATTGGCAAGTGTGAAAACAGTTTTTCATCATAAGTTATCTTAAAATCTAAACCCAGGGGTAAGGTAATATGTGAGATTACTTTTTCCCACCATGGTTATTCAGTTTTTTGTTTAGATTTAGTTTTGTACATTAAAGTTAAACACAGAGGACATCCTTGGTGTGTGTTTGCTTTAACCTAGTGTGTTTCTACCCACCACCAAATTTACTGATATGGTTAAATTAGTATGACTGAACAATATATAGGAGGGTGCAGTGGCGCAGTGGTACAACGGGTTGGATCAGATCCTGTACTCTGCTGCGTGTGGAGTTTGAGTCCCACTTGGGGTGCTTTGCGACAGGCTGGTGTCCTGTCCTGGGTGTGTCCCCTCCCCCTCCAGCCTTATACCCTCTGTTGCTGGGCTAGGCTGTGGTTCCCTGTGACCCTGCAGGGGACAAGCAGCTCAGAAAGTATGTGTGTGAATAGTATAATGCATATATTTAGACATTTTTTGAGCCCCTCTCTAACAGGGACTTAGAAACTCTTCTTGCATCCAGTTTCACAGTTAATCCCAGCAGTCAGAACTTTTAAATCACCAACATAACTTTGTCATGTGGATAAGTTTATTGAGCATCACAGAGCCAAGGATACGGTAGCTTTGCCAAGACAGTGCTCTCATTGTGTGCACATTTTCTCCTTCACTGCCTTTGTGAGTTTCTTATAAAGCTGCGTCCAGTAAAATCATAGTGGACGAATTCTAACAACGTGTACAAGCAATATACAAAAGGTTACTGGACTTCTCAAACCATTCACAAAATTACTTTATGAATGGAACAAGCATCTTCCCTTGACTATTACCTCCATTATTCATTCTCCCGATTTCCAGTTTTTTCACTCATCTGGTCTTCGACTGGTAATTCAACATTTTGTTAATGGATCAGGATTTTTAATTTATCCAGTTAGCGACACTCAGTTCAGGCCCACAACATTTGGTTCAACACAATAAATTGAGAATACATCTGAAAAATGCAACAAGATGCTATGTGAGAGAGATTGTGAGACTCACTGCATTGTGGGAGTCTTGTACCCACTTTACATTTACATTTATTCATTTAGCAGACGTTTTTGTCCAAAGCGATGTACATCTCAGCAAAAGTACAATTTATGCATTACATCAAGAGAAAGAGACATAGCTTCAGACATGTGACTTGAGTTTATTACCATCCACTTGCTGCACCAAGGGTCATCCTTCAAGTAGGGGCACAAAACACAGAAGAAACAAATCTTGATACCCTCCAACCATTATTTATTTATTTTATAATAGTAAGAAACACAAGCAAGCAAATACAATGCTGGAGTAGTGGTTGATAAAAGGCTTTATCTGGTGATGCTCATGAAGTTATGGTGCATGTATATTTAAACCGTACATGAGCTGGAGAGATCTTGGGGGAAATGGATTCGGAAAAGGTGACTTTTCAGACCCATCATAAATGTAGACAGAGTTTTCGCAGTTCTGAGTGAGAGGAGAAGGTCGTTCCACCACAACAGAGAGAGAGCTGAAAACCTCTGTGTTTAACCTTTCGTGCATGGGACCACCAAGAGAGCTGAAGCAGACGAGCGAAAGGGTCCAGCTGGGGTGTAATGGTTGATCAAGACCGGTATATAGATGGGAGCAGTTCGATTGATCCATTTCAAGACAATAACCAGGGTTATTCTCCTCAACGTTGTACTGCTCAATGGTCATCCTTACAAACTAAAATTTGATTGGATCCTCTGAAAATCCATTTTTCCTGGATCTATTAATATAAGAAGGAAGAACTCAGATCATTGGACTACAACATGAAAAAAAGTGTACGCTGTTGCAAAGATAGAAAGCAATCGTAGCACGTACAAAGGATCCAATCAAATGCACAAGGAAAACACCTATGCCCCATGGGAGGCTTTTGCTAAGCTGCTGAAGCAAAAGACAGGTGAAGCACCCCCGAAAGCTGGAGGCCAAATCCACGACAGACGCAGCCATGCCCCGTGTGAGGCTTGAACTCACGACCTTCAGATTATGAGACTGACGCACTACCTGCTGCGCTAACGAGGCTCAGAGAACGTGACTCTGTTGCATTCTTGTAACGCTTCCAAGAGTTGCTGCTTCGCTCGCTAGCCTAGCTACCTTTCTGCGCTAAAAACAGTTCCCCAAGAGGAAAACGAAGCGTCAAGATTCTCGATGACGACGCGTCGCTTTCTTTCCCGTGAAGCATCTGTCATCACACGCGCAAAGGGTGGAACCTGCCCGCAACATCGAAGTGGCCGCACCTTCAGACAGGTCCGCTTCTGGGAGGAGCAAGCTTTACGAGCAAACGCGCAGCATTTGGTGCGCCAGGGGATTAAGATGCTAATCGCTCTTTTGCCGTCAAATGGGACGCGGGAGGGATTCCTGCGCCTTTAATTACAAACGTTGCCAAGTGCTTCACGGGCGATGCAGGCTATCCACTGTTCCTGGTGCTTTTCACTGAAGAAGGAAGAACTCGGTTCCTTGGACTACAACGTAAATCGGAGCGTATGCTTTTGCTAAGCTGCTGAAGCAAAAGACAGCTGTAGCACCCCCGAAAGCTGGAGGCCAAATCCACGACGGACGCAGCCATGCCCCGTGTGAGGCTTGAACTCACGACCTTCAGATTATGAGACTGACGCGCTACCTGCTGCGCTAACGAGGCTGGGAGAACGTGACTCTGTTGCATTCTTGTAACGCTTCCAAGAGTTGCTGCTTCGCTCGCTAGCCTAGCTACCTTCCTGCGCTAAAAACAGTTCCCCAAGAGGAAAACGAAGCGTCAAGATTCTCGATGACGACGCGTCGCTTTCTTTCCCGTGAAGCATCTGTCATCACACGCGCAAAGGGTGGAACCTGCCCGCAACATCGAAGTGGCCGCACCTTCAGACAGGTCCGCTTCTGGGAGGAGCAAGCTTTACGAGCAAACGCGCAGCATTTGGTGCGCCAGGGGATTAAGATGCTAATCGCTCTTTTGCCGTCAAATGGGACGCGGGAGGGATTCCTGCGCCTTTAATTACAAACGTTGCCAAGTGCTTCACGGGCGATGCAGGCTATCCACTGTTCCTGGTGCTTTTCACTGAAGAAGGAAGAACTCGGTTCCTTGGACTACAACGTAAAGCGGAGCGTATGCTTTTGCTAAGCTGCTGAAGCAAAAGACAGCTGTAGCACCCCCGAAAGCTAGAGGCCAAATCCACGACGGACGCAGCCATGCCCCGTGTGAGGCTTGAACTCACGACCTTCAGATTATGAGACTGACGCGCTACCTGCTGCGCTAACGAGGCTGGGAGAACGTGACTCTGTTGCATTCTTGCAACGCTTGCAAGAGTTGCTGCTTCGCTCGCTAGCCTAGCTACCTTTCTGCGCTAAAAACAGTTCCCCAAGAGGAAAACGAAGCGTCAAGATTCTCGATGACGACGCGTCGCTTTCTTTCCCGTGAAGCATCTGTCATCACACGCGCAAAGGGTGGAACCTGCCCGCAACATCGAAGTGGCCGCACCTTCAGACAGGTCCGCTTCTGGGAGGAGCAAGCTTTACGAGCAAACGCGCAGCATTTGGTGCGCCAGGGGATTAAGATGCTAATCGCTCTTTTGCCGTCAAATGGGACGCGGGAGGGATTCCTGCGCCTTTAATTACAAACGTTGCCAAGTGCTTCACGGGCGATGCAGGCTATCCACTGTTCCTGGTGCTTTTCACTGAAGACGGAAGAACTCGGTTCCTTGGACTACAACGTAAATCGGAGCGTATGCTTTTGCTAAGCTGCTGAAGCAAAAGACAGCTGTAGCACCCCCGAAAGCTGGAGGCCAAATCCACGACGGACGCAGCCATGCCCCGTGTGAGGCTTGAACTCACGACCTTCAGATTATGAGACTGACGCGCTACCTGCTGCGCTAACGAGGCTGGGAGAACGTGACTCTGTTGCATTCTTGTAACGCTTGCCAAGAGTTGCTGCTTCGCTCGCTAGCCTAGCTACCTTTCTGCGCTAAAAACAGTTCCCCAAGAGGAAAACGAAGCGTCAAGATTCTCGATGACGACGCGTCGCTTTCTTTCCCGTGAAGCATCTGTCATCACACGCGCAAAGGGTGGAACCTGCCCGCAACATCGAAGTGGCCGCACCTTCAGACAGGTCCGCTTCTGGGAGGAGCAAGCTTTACGAGCAAACGCGCAGCATTTGGTGCGCCAGGGGATTAAGATGCTAATCGCTCTTTTGCCGTCAAATGGGACGCGGGAGGGATTCCTGCGCCTTTAATTACAAACGTTGCCAAGTGCTTCACGGGCGATGCAGGCTATCCACTGTTCCTGGTGCTTTTCACTGAAGAAGGAAGAACTCGGTTCCTTGGACTACAACGTAAATCGGAGCGTATGCTTTTGCTAAGCTGCTGAAGCAAAAGACAGCTGTAGCACCCCCGAAAGCTGGAGGCCAAATCCACGACGGACGCAGCCATGCCCCGTGTGAGGCTTGAACTCACGACCTTCAGATTATGAGACTGACGCGCTACCTGCTGCGCTAACGAGGCTAGGAGAACATAATTCTGTTGCATTCTTGTAACGCTTCCAAGAGTTGCTGCTTCGCTCGCTAGCCTAGCTACCTTTCTGCGCTAAAAACAGTTCCCCAAGAGGAAAACGAAGCGTCAAGATTCTCGATGACGACGCGTCGCTTTCTTTCCCGTGAAGCATCTGTCATCACACGCGCAAAGGGTGGAACCTGCCCGCAACATCGAAGTGGCCGCACCTTCAGACAGGTCCGCTTCTGGGAGGAGCAAGCTTTACGAGCAAACGCGCAGCATTTGGTGCGCCAGGGGATTAAGATGCTAATCGCTCTTTTGCCGTCAAATGGGACGCGGGAGGGATTCCTGCGCCTTTAATTACAAACGTTGCCAAGTGCTTCACGGGCGATGCAGGCTATCCACTGTTCCTGGTGCTTTTCACTGAAGACGGAAGAACTCGGTTCCTTGGACTACAACGTAAATCGGAGCGTATGCTTTTGCTAAGCTGCTGAAGCAAAAGACAGCTGTAGCACCCCCGAAAGCTGGAGGCCAAATCCACGACGGACGCAGCCATGCCCCGTGTGAGGCTTGAACTCACGACCTTCAGATTATGAGACTGACGCGCTACCTGCTGCGCTAACGAGGCTGGGAGAACGTGACTCTGTTGCATTCTTGTAACGCTTGCCAAGAGTTGCTGCTTCGCTCGCTAGCCTAGCTACCTTTCTGCGCTAAAAACAGTTCCCCAAGAGGAAAACGAAGCGTCAAGATTCTCGATGACGACGCGTCGCTTTCTTTCCCGTGAAGCATCTGTCATCACACGCGCAAAGGGTGGAACCTGCCCGCAACATCGAAGTGGCCGCACCTTCAGACAGGTCCGCTTCTGGGAGGAGCAAGCTTTACGAGCAAACGCGCAGCATTTGGTGCGCCAGGGGATTAAGATGCTAATCGCTCTTTTGCCGTCAAATGGGACGCGGGAGGGATTCCTGCGCCTTTAATTACAAACGTTGCCAAGTGCTTCACGGGCGATGCAGGCTATCCACTGTTCCTGGTGCTTTTCACTGAAGAAGGAAGAACTCGGTTCCTTGGACTACAACGTAAAGCGGAGCGTATGCTTTTGCTAAGCTGCTGAAGCAAAAGACAGCTGTAGCACCCCCGAAAGCTGGAGGCCAAATCCACGACGGACGCAGCCATGCCCCGCGTGAGGCTTGAACTCACGACCTTCAGATTACGAGACTGACGCGCTACCTGCTGCGCTAACGAGGCTGGGAGAACGTGACTCTGTTGCATTCTTGTAACGCTTCCAAGAGTTGCTGCTTCGCTCGCTAGCCTAGCTACCTTTCTGCGCTAAAAACAGTTCCCCAAGAGGAAAACGAAGCGTCAAGATTCTCGATGACGACGCGTCGCTTTCTTTCCCGTGAAGCATCTGTCATCACACGCGCAAAGGGTGGAACCTGCCCGCAACATCGAAGTGGCCGCACCTTCAGACAGGTCCGCTTCTGGGAGGAGCAAGCTTTACGAGCAAACGCGCAGCATTTGGTGCGCCAGGGGATTAAGATGCTAATCGCTCTTTTGCCGTCAAATGGGACGCGGGAGGGATTCCTGCGCCTTTAATTACAAACGTTGCCAAGTGCTTCACGGGCGATGCAGGCTATCCACTGTTCCTGGTGCTTTTCACTGAAGAAGGAAGAACTCGGTTCCTTGGACTACAACGTAAATCGGAGCGTATGCTTTTGCTAAGCTGCTGAAGCAAAAGACAGCTGTAGCACCCCCGAAAGCTGGAGGCCAAATCCACGACGGACGCAGCCATGCCCCGTGTGAGGCTTGAACTCACGACCTTCAGATTATGAGACTGACGCGCTACCTGCTGCGCTAACGAGGCTGGGAGAACGTGACTCTGTTGCATTCTTGCAACGCTTCCAAGAGTTGCTGCTTCGCTCGCTAGCCTAGCTACCTTTCTGCGCTAAAAACAGTTCCCCAAGAGGAAAACGAAGCGTCAAGATTCTCGATGACGACGCGTCGCTTTCTTTCCCGTGAAGCATCTGTCATCACACGCGCAAAGGGTGGAACCTGCCCGCAACATCGAAGTGGCCGCACCTTCAGACAGGTCCGCTTCTGGGAGGAGCAAGCTTTACGAGCAAACGCGCAGCATTTGGTGCGCCAGGGGATTAAGATGCTAATCGCTCTTTTGCCGTCAAATGGGACGCGGGAGGGATTCCTGCGCCTTTAATTACAAACGTTGCCAAGTGCTTCACGGGCGATGCAGGCTATCCACTGTTCCTGGTGCTTTTCACTGAAGAAGGAAGAACTCGGTTCCTTGGACTACAACGTAAATCGGAGCGTATGCTTTTGCTAAGCTGCTGAAGCAAAAGACAGCTGTAGCACCCCCGAAAGCTGGAGGCCAAATCCACGACGGACGCAGCCATGCCCCGTGTGAGGCTTGAACTCACGACCTTCAGATTATGAGACTGACGCGCTACCTGCTGCGCTAACGAGGCTGGGAGAACATGACTCTGTTGCATTCTTGTAACGCTTCCAAGAGTTGCTGCTTCGCTCGCTAGCCTAGCTACCTTTCTGCGCTAAAAACAGTTCCCCAAGAGGAAAACGAAGCGTCAAGATTCTCGATGACGACGCGTCGCTTTCTTTCCCGTGAAGCATCTGTCATCACACGCGCAAAGGGTGGAACCTGCCCGCAACATCGAAGTGGCCGCACCTTCAGACAGGTCCGCTTCTGGGAGGAGCAAGCTTTACGAGCAAACGCGCAGCATTTGGTGCGCCAGGGGATTAAGATGCTAATCGCTCTTTTGCCGTCAAATGGGACGCGGGAGGGATTCCTGCGCCTTTAATTACAAACGTTGCCAAGTGCTTCACGGGCGATGCAGGCTATCCACTGTTCCTGGTGCTTTTCACTGAAGAAGGAAGAACTCGGTTCCTTGGACTACAACGTAAAGCGGAGCGTATGCTTTTGCTAAGCTGCTGAAGCAAAAGACAGCTGTAGCACCCCCGAAAGCTGGAGGCCAAATCCACGACGGACGCAGCCATGCCCCGTGTGAGGCTTGAACTCACGACCTTCAGATTATGAGACTGACGCGCTACCTGCTGCGCTAACGAGGCTGGGAGAACGTGACTCTGTTGCATTCTTGTAACGCTTCCAAGAGTTGCTGCTTCGCTCGCTAGCCTAGCTACCTTTCTGCGCTAAAAACAGTTCCCCAAGAGGAAAACGAAGCGTCAAGATTCTCGATGACGACGCGTCGCTTTCTTTCCCGTGAAGCATCTGTCATCACACGCGCAAAGGGTGGAACCTGCCCGCAACATCGAAGTGGCCGCACCTTCAGACAGGTCCGCTTCTGGGAGGAGCAAGCTTTACGAGCAAACGCGCAGCATTTGGTGCGCCAGGGGATTAAGATGCTAATCGCTCTTTTGCCGTCAAATGGGACGCGGGAGGGATTCCTGCGCCTTTAATTACAAACGTTGCCAAGTGCTTCACGGGCGATGCAGGCTATCCACTGTTCCTGGTGCTTTTCACTGAAGACGGAAGAACTCGGTTCCTTGGACTACAACGTAAAGCGGAGCGTATGCTTTTGCTAAGCTGCTGAAGCAAAAGACAGCTGTAACACCCCGGAAAACTGGAGGCCAAATCCACGACGGACGCAGCCATGCCCCGTGTGAGGCTTGAACTCACGACCTTCAGATTACGAGACTGACGCGCTACCTGCTGCGCTAACGAGGCTGGGAGAACGTGACTCTGTTGCATTCTTGTAACGCTTCCAAGAGTTGCTGCTTCGCTCGCTAGCCTAGCTACCTTTCTGCGCTAAAAACAGTTCCCCAAGAGGAAAACGAAGCGTCAAGATTCTCGATGACGACGCGTCGCTTTCTTTCCCGTGAAGCATCTGTCATCACACGCGCAAAGGGTGGAACCTGCCCGCAACATCGAAGTGGCCGCACCTTCAGACAGGTCCGCTTCTGGGAGGAGCAAGCTTTACGAGCAAACGCGCAGCATTTGGTGCGCCAGGGGATTAAGATGCTAATCGCTCTTTTGCCGTCAAATGGGACGCGGGAGGGATTCCTGCGCCTTTAATTACAAACGTTGCCAAGTGCTTCACGGGCGATGCAGGCTATCCACTGTTCCTGGTGCTTTTCACTGAAGAAGGAAGAACTCGGTTCCTTGGACTACAACGTAAAGCGGAGCGTATGCTTTTGCTAAGCTGCTGAAGCAAAAGACAGCTGTAGCACCCCCGAAAGCTGGAGGCCAAATCCACGACGGACGCAGCCATGCCCCGTGTGAGGCTTGAACTCACGACCTTCAGATTATGAGACTGACGCGCTACCTGCTGCGCTAACGAGGCTGGGAGAACGTGACTCTGTTGCATTCTTGTAACGCTTCCAAGAGTTGCTGCTTCGCTCGCTAGCCTAGCTACCTTTCTGCGCTAAAAACAGTTCCCCAAGAGGAAAACGAAGCGTCAAGATTCTCGATGACGACGCGTCGCTTTCTTTCCCGTGAAGCATCTGTCATCACACGCGCAAAGGGTGGAACCTGCCCGCAACATCGAAGTGGCCGCACCTTCAGACAGGTCCGCTTCTGGGAGGAGCAAGCTTTACGAGCAAACGCGCAGCATTTGGTGCGCCAGGGGATTAAGATGCTAATCGCTCTTTTGCCGTCAAATGGGACGCGGGAGGGATTCCTGCGCCTTTAATTACAAACGTTGCCAAGTGCTTCACGGGCGATGCAGGCTATCCACTGTTCCTGGTGCTTTTCACTGAAGACGGAAGAACTCGGTTCCTTGGACTACAACGTAAATCGGAGCGTATGCTTTTGCTAAGCTGCTGAAGCAAAAGACAGCTGTAGCACCCCCGAAAGCTGGAGGCCAAATCCACGACGGACGCAGCCATGCCCCGTGTGAGGCTTGAACTCACGACCTTCAGATTATGAGACTGACGCGCTACCTGCTGCGCTAACGAGGCTGGGAGAACGTGACTCTGTTGCATTCTTGTAACGCTTCCAAGAGTTGCTGCTTCGCTCGCTAGCCTAGCTACCTTTCTGCGCTAAAAACAGTTCCCCAAGAGGAAAACGAAGCGTCAAGATTCTCGATGACGACGCGTCGCTTTCTTTCCCGTGAAGCATCTGTCATCACACGCGCAAAGGGTGGAACCTGCCCGCAACATCGAAGTGGCCGCACCTTCAGACAGGTCCGCTTCTGGGAGGAGCAAGCTTTACGAGCAAACGCGCAGCATTTGGTGCGCCAGGGGATTAAGATGCTAATCGCTCTTTTGCCGTCAAATGGGACGCGGGAGGGATTCCTGCGCCTTTAATTACAAACGTTGCCAAGTGCTTCACGGGCGATGCAGGCTATCCACTGTTCCTGGTGCTTTTCACTGAAGACGGAAGAACTCGGTTCCTTGGACTACAACGTAAATCGGAGCGTATGCTTTTGCTAAGCTGCTGAAGCAAAAGACAGCTGTAGCACCCCCGAAAGCTGGAGGCCAAATCCACGACGGACGCAGCCATGCCCCGTGTGAGGCTTGAACTCACGACCTTCAGATTATGAGACTGACGCGCTACCTGCTGCGCTAACGAGGCTGGGAGAACGTGACTCTGTTGCATTCTTGTAACGCTTCCAAGAGTTGCTGCTTCGCTCGCTAGCCTAGCTACCTTTCTGCGCTAAAAACAGTTCCCCAAGAGGAAAACGAAGCGTCAAGATTCTCGATGACGACGCGTCGCTTTCTTTCCCGTGAAGCATCTGTCATCACACGCGCAAAGGGTGGAACCTGCCCGCAACATCGAAGTGGCCGCACCTTCAGACAGGTCCGCTTCTGGGAGGAGCAAGCTTTACGAGCAAACGCGCAGCATTTGGTGCGCCAGGGGATTAAGATGCTAATCGCTCTTTTGCCGTCAAATGGGACGCGGGAGGGATTCCTGCGCCTTTAATTACAAACGTTGCCAAGTGCTTCACGGGCGATGCAGGCTATCCACTGTTCCTGGTGCTTTTCACTGAAGACGGAAGAACTCGGTTCCTTGGACTACAACGTAAATCGGAGCGTATGCTTTTGCTAAGCTGCTGAAGCAAAAGACAGCTGTAGCACCCCCGAAAGCTGGAGGCCAAATCCACGACGGACGCAGCCATGCCCCGTGTGAGGCTTGAACTCACGACCTTCAGATTATGAGACTGACGCGCTACCTGCTGCGCTAACGAGGCTGGGAGAACGTGACTCTGTTGCATTCTTGTAACGCTTCCAAGAGTTGCTGCTTCGCTCGCTAGCCTAGCTACCTTTCTGCGCTAAAAACAGTTCCCCAAGAGGAAAACGAAGCGTCAAGATTCTCGATGACGACGCGTCGCTTTCTTTCCCGTGAAGCATCTGTCATCACACGCGCAAAGGGTGGAACCTGCCCGCAACATCGAAGTGGCCGCACCTTCAGACAGGTCCGCTTCTGGGAGGAGCAAGCTTTACGAGCAAACGCGCAGCATTTGGTGCGCCAGGGGATTAAGATGCTAATCGCTCTTTTGCCGTCAAATGGGACGCGGGAGGGATTCCTGCGCCTTTAATTACAAACGTTGCCAAGTGCTTCACGGGCGATGCAGGCTATCCACTGTTCCTGGTGCTTTTCACTGAAGACGGAAGAACTCGGTTCCTTGGACTACAACGTAAATCGGAGCGTATGCTTTTGCTAAGCTGCTGAAGCAAAAGACAGCTGTAGCACCCCCGAAAGCTGGAGGCCAAATCCACGACGGACGCAGCCATGCCCCGTGTGAGGCTTGAACTCACGACCTTCAGATTATGAGACTGACGCGCTACCTGCTGCGCTAACGAGGCTGGGAGAACGTGACTCTGTTGCATTCTTGTAACGCTTCCAAGAGTTGCTGCTTCGCTCGCTAGCCTAGCTACCTTTCTGCGCTAAAAACAGTTCCCCAAGAGGAAAACGAAGCGTCAAGATTCTCGATGACGACGCGTCGCTTTCTTTCCCGTGAAGCATCTGTCATCACACGCGCAAAGGGTGGAACCTGCCCGCAACATCGAAGTGGCCGCACCTTCAGACAGGTCCGCTTCTGGGAGGAGCAAGCTTTACGAGCAAACGCGCAGCATTTGGTGCGCCAGGGGATTAAGATGCTAATCGCTCTTTTGCCGTCAAATGGGACGCGGGAGGGATTCCTGCGCCTTTAATTACAAACGTTGCCAAGTGCTTCACGGGCGATGCAGGCTATCCACTGTTCCTGGTGCTTTTCACTGAAGACGGAAGAACTCGGTTCCTTGGACTACAACGTAAATCGGAGCGTATGCTTTTGCTAAGCTGCTGAAGCAAAAGACAGCTGTAGCACCCCCGAAAGCTGGAGGCCAAATCCACGACGGACGCAGCCATGCCCCGTGTGAGGCTTGAACTCACGACCTTCAGATTATGAGACTGACGCGCTACCTGCTGCGCTAACGAGGCTGGGAGAACGTGACTCTGTTGCATTCTTGTAACGCTTCCAAGAGTTGCTGCTTCGCTCGCTAGCCTAGCTACCTTTCTGCGCTAAAAACAGTTCCCCAAGAGGAAAACGAAGCGTCAAGATTCTCGATGACGACGCGTCGCTTTCTTTCCCGTGAAGCATCTGTCATCACACGCGCAAAGGGTGGAACCTGCCCGCAACATCGAAGTGGCCGCACCTTCAGACAGGTCCGCTTCTGGGAGGAGCAAGCTTTACGAGCAAACGCGCAGCATTTGGTGCGCCAGGGGATTAAGATGCTAATCGCTCTTTTGCCGTCAAATGGGACGCGGGAGGGATTCCTGCGCCTTTAATTACAAACGTTGCCAAGTGCTTCACGGGCGATGCAGGCTATCCACTGTTCCTGGTGCTTTTCACTGAAGACGGAAGAACTCGGTTCCTTGGACTACAACGTAAATCGGAGCGTATGCTTTTGCTAAGCTGCTGAAGCAAAAGACAGCTGTAGCACCCCCGAAAGCTGGAGGCCAAATCCACGACGGACGCAGCCATGCCCCGTGTGAGGCTTGAACTCACGACCTTCAGATTATGAGACTGACGCGCTACCTGCTGCGCTAACGAGGCTGGGAGAACGTGACTCTGTTGCATTCTTGTAACGCTTCCAAGAGTTGCTGCTTCGCTCGCTAGCCTAGCTACCTTTCTGCGCTAAAAACAGTTCCCCAAGAGGAAAACGAAGCGTCAAGATTCTCGATGACGACGCGTCGCTTTCTTTCCCGTGAAGCATCTGTCATCACACGCGCAAAGGGTGGAACCTGCCCGCAACATCGAAGTGGCCGCACCTTCAGACAGGTCCGCTTCTGGGAGGAGCAAGCTTTACGAGCAAACGCGCAGCATTTGGTGCGCCAGGGGATTAAGATGCTAATCGCTCTTTTGCCGTCAAATGGGACGCGGGAGGGATTCCTGCGCCTTTAATTACAAACGTTGCCAAGTGCTTCACGGGCGATGCAGGCTATCCACTGTTCCTGGTGCTTTTCACTGAAGACGGAAGAACTCGGTTCCTTGGACTACAACGTAAATCGGAGCGTATGCTTTTGCTAAGCTGCTGAAGCAAAAGACAGCTGTAGCACCCCCGAAAGCTGGAGGCCAAATCCACGACGGACGCAGCCATGCCCCGTGTGAGGCTTGAACTCACGACCTTCAGATTATGAGACTGACGCGCTACCTGCTGCGCTAACGAGGCTGGGAGAACGTGACTCTGTTGCATTCTTGTAACGCTTCCAAGAGTTGCTGCTTCGCTCGCTAGCCTAGCTACCTTTCTGCGCTAAAAACAGTTCCCCAAGAGGAAAACGAAGCGTCAAGATTCTCGATGACGACGCGTCGCTTTCTTTCCCGTGAAGCATCTGTCATCACACGCGCAAAGGGTGGAACCTGCCCGCAACATCGAAGTGGCCGCACCTTCAGACAGGTCCGCTTCTGGGAGGAGCAAGCTTTACGAGCAAACGCGCAGCATTTGGTGCGCCAGGGGATTAAGATGCTAATCGCTCTTTTGCCGTCAAATGGGACGCGGGAGGGATTCCTGCGCCTTTAATTACAAACGTTGCCAAGTGCTTCACGGGCGATGCAGGCTATCCACTGTTCCTGGTGCTTTTCACTGAAGACGGAAGAACTCGGTTCCTTGGACTACAACGTAAATCGGAGCGTATGCTTTTGCTAAGCTGCTGAAGCAAAAGACAGCTGTAGCACCCCCGAAAGCTGGAGGCCAAATCCACGACGGACGCAGCCATGCCCCGTGTGAGGCTTGAACTCACGACCTTCAGATTATGAGACTGACGCGCTACCTGCTGCGCTAACGAGGCTGGGAGAACGTGACTCTGTTGCATTCTTGTAACGCTTCCAAGAGTTGCTGCTTCGCTCGCTAGCCTAGCTACCTTTCTGCGCTAAAAACAGTTCCCCAAGAGGAAAACGAAGCGTCAAGATTCTCGATGACGACGCGTCGCTTTCTTTCCCGTGAAGCATCTGTCATCACACGCGCAAAGGGTGGAACCTGCCCGCAACATCGAAGTGGCCGCACCTTCAGACAGGTCCGCTTCTGGGAGGAGCAAGCTTTACGAGCAAACGCGCAGCATTTGGTGCGCCAGGGGATTAAGATGCTAATCGCTCTTTTGCCGTCAAATGGGACGCGGGAGGGATTCCTGCGCCTTTAATTACAAACGTTGCCAAGTGCTTCACGGGCGATGCAGGCTATCCACTGTTCCTGGTGCTTTTCACTGAAGACGGAAGAACTCGGTTCCTTGGACTACAACGTAAATCGGAGCGTATGCTTTTGCTAAGCTGCTGAAGCAAAAGACAGCTGTAGCACCCCCGAAAGCTGGAGGCCAAATCCACGACGGACGCAGCCATGCCCCGTGTGAGGCTTGAACTCACGACCTTCAGATTATGAGACTGACGCGCTACCTGCTGCGCTAACGAGGCTGGGAGAACGTGACTCTGTTGCATTCTTGTAACGCTTCCAAGAGTTGCTGCTTCGCTCGCTAGCCTAGCTACCTTTCTGCGCTAAAAACAGTTCCCCAAGAGGAAAACGAAGCGTCAAGATTCTCGATGACGACGCGTCGCTTTCTTTCCCGTGAAGCATCTGTCATCACACGCGCAAAGGGTGGAACCTGCCCGCAACATCGAAGTGGCCGCACCTTCAGACAGGTCCGCTTCTGGGAGGAGCAAGCTTTACGAGCAAACGCGCAGCATTTGGTGCGCCAGGGGATTAAGATGCTAATCGCTCTTTTGCCGTCAAATGGGACGCGGGAGGGATTCCTGCGCCTTTAATTACAAACGTTGCCAAGTGCTTCACGGGCGATGCAGGCTATCCACTGTTCCTGGTGCTTTTCACTGAAGACGGAAGAACTCGGTTCCTTGGACTACAACGTAAATCGGAGCGTATGCTTTTGCTAAGCTGCTGAAGCAAAAGACAGCTGTAGCACCCCCGAAAGCTGGAGGCCAAATCCACGACGGACGCAGCCATGCCCCGTGTGAGGCTTGAACTCACGACCTTCAGATTATGAGACTGACGCGCTACCTGCTGCGCTAACGAGGCTGGGAGAACGTGACTCTGTTGCATTCTTGTAACGCTTCCAAGAGTTGCTGCTTCGCTCGCTAGCCTAGCTACCTTTCTGCGCTAAAAACAGTTCCCCAAGAGGAAAACGAAGCGTCAAGATTCTCGATGACGACGCGTCGCTTTCTTTCCCGTGAAGCATCTGTCATCACACGCGCAAAGGGTGGAACCTGCCCGCAACATCGAAGTGGCCGCACCTTCAGACAGGTCCGCTTCTGGGAGGAGCAAGCTTTACGAGCAAACGCGCAGCATTTGGTGCGCCAGGGGATTAAGATGCTAATCGCTCTTTTGCCGTCAAATGGGACGCGGGAGGGATTCCTGCGCCTTTAATTACAAACGTTGCCAAGTGCTTCACGGGCGATGCAGGCTATCCACTGTTCCTGGTGCTTTTCACTGAAGAAGGAAGAACTCGGTTCCTTGGACTACAACGTAAATCGGAGCGTATGCTTTTGCTAAGCTGCTGAAGCAAAAGACAGCTGTAGCACCCCCGAAAGCTGGAGGCCAAATCCACGACGGACGCAGCCATGCCCCGTGTGAGGCTTGAACTCACGACCTTCAGATTATGAGACTGACGCGCTACCTGCTGCGCTAACGAGGCTGGGAGAACGTGACTCTGTTGCATTCTTGTAACGCTTGCAAGAGTTGCTGCTTCGCTCGCTAGCCTAGCTACCTTTCTGCGCTAAAAACAGTTCCCCAAGAGGAAAACGAAGCGTCAAGATTCTCGATGACGACGCGTCGCTTTCTTTCCCGTGAAGCATCTGTCATCACACGCGCAAAGGGTGGAACCTGCCCGCAACATCGAAGTGGCCGCACCTTCAGACAGGTCCGCTTCTGGGAGGAGCAAGCTTTACGAGCAAACGCGCAGCATTTGGTGCGCCAGGGGATTAAGATGCTAATCGCTCTTTTGCCGTCAAATGGGACGCGGGAGGGATTCCTGCGCCTTTAATTACAAACGTTGCCAAGTGCTTCACGGGCGATGCAGGCTATCCACTGTTCCTGGTGCTTTTCACTGAAGACGGAAGAACTCGGTTCCTTGGACTACAACGTAAATCGGAGCGTATGCTTTTGCTAAGCTGCTGAAGCAAAAGACAGCTGTAGCACCCCCGAAAGCTGGAGGCCAAATCCACGACGGACGCAGCCATGCCCCGTGTGAGGCTTGAACTCACGACCTTCAGATTATGAGACTGACGCGCTACCTGCTGCGCTAACGAGGCTGGGAGAACGTGACTCTGTTGCATTCTTGTAACGCTTCCAAGAGTTGCTGCTTCGCTCGCTAGCCTAGCTACCTTTCTGCGCTAAAAACAGTTCCCCAAGAGGAAAACGAAGCGTCAAGATTCTCGATGACGACGCGTCGCTTTCTTTCCCGTGAAGCATCTGTCATCACACGCGCAAAGGGTGGAACCTGCCCGCAACATCGAAGTGGCCGCACCTTCAGACAGGTCCGCTTCTGGGAGGAGCAAGCTTTACGAGCAAACGCGCAGCATTTGGTGCGCCAGGGGATTAAGATGCTAATCGCTCTTTTGCCGTCAAATGGGACGCGGGAGGGATTCCTGCGCCTTTAATTACAAACGTTGCCAAGTGCTTCACGGGCGATGCAGGCTATCCACTGTTCCTGGTGCTTTTCACTGAAGACGGAAGAACTCGGTTCCTTGGACTACAACGTAAATCGGAGCGTATGCTTTTGCTAAGCTGCTGAAGCAAAAGACAGCTGTAGCACCCCCGAAAGCTGGAGGCCAAATCCACGACGGACGCAGCCATGCCCCGTGTGAGGCTTGAACTCACGACCTTCAGATTATGAGACTGACGCGCTACCTGCTGCGCTAACGAGGCTGGGAGAACGTGACTCTGTTGCATTCTTGTAACGCTTCCAAGAGTTGCTGCTTCGCTCGCTAGCCTAGCTACCTTTCTGCGCTAAAAACAGTTCCCCAAGAGGAAAACGAAGCGTCAAGATTCTCGATGACGACGCGTCGCTTTCTTTCCCGTGAAGCATCTGTCATCACACGCGCAAAGGGTGGAACCTGCCCGCAACATCGAAGTGGCCGCACCTTCAGACAGGTCCGCTTCTGGGAGGAGCAAGCTTTACGAGCAAACGCGCAGCATTTGGTGCGCCAGGGGATTAAGATGCTAATCGCTCTTTTGCCGTCAAATGGGACGCGGGAGGGATTCCTGCGCCTTTAATTACAAACGTTGCCAAGTGCTTCACGGGCGATGCAGGCTATCCACTGTTCCTGGTGCTTTTCACTGAAGACGGAAGAACTCGGTTCCTTGGACTACAACGTAAATCGGAGCGTATGCTTTTGCTAAGCTGCTGAAGCAAAAGACAGCTGTAGCACCCCCGAAAGCTGGAGGCCAAATCCACGACGGACGCAGCCATGCCCCGTGTGAGGCTTGAACTCACGACCTTCAGATTATGAGACTGACGCGCTACCTGCTGCGCTAACGAGGCTGGGAGAACGTGACTCTGTTGCATTCTTGTAACGCTTCCAAGAGTTGCTGCTTCGCTCGCTAGCCTAGCTACCTTTCTGCGCTAAAAACAGTTCCCCAAGAGGAAAACGAAGCGTCAAGATTCTCGATGACGACGCGTCGCTTTCTTTCCCGTGAAGCATCTGTCATCACACGCGCAAAGGGTGGAACCTGCCCGCAACATCGAAGTGGCCGCACCTTCAGACAGGTCCGCTTCTGGGAGGAGCAAGCTTTACGAGCAAACGCGCAGCATTTGGTGCGCCAGGGGATTAAGATGCTAATCGCTCTTTTGCCGTCAAATGGGACGCGGGAGGGATTCCTGCGCCTTTAATTACAAACGTTGCCAAGTGCTTCACGGGCGATGCAGGCTATCCACTGTTCCTGGTGCTTTTCACTGAAGACGGAAGAACTCGGTTCCTTGGACTACAACGTAAATCGGAGCGTATGCTTTTGCTAAGCTGCTGAAGCAAAAGACAGCTGTAGCACCCCCGAAAGCTGGAGGCCAAATCCACGACGGACGCAGCCATGCCCCGTGTGAGGCTTGAACTCACGACCTTCAGATTATGAGACTGACGCGCTACCTGCTGCGCTAACGAGGCTGGGAGAACGTGACTCTGTTGCATTCTTGTAACGCTTCCAAGAGTTGCTGCTTCGCTCGCTAGCCTAGCTACCTTTCTGCGCTAAAAACAGTTCCCCAAGAGGAAAACGAAGCGTCAAGATTCTCGATGACGACGCATCGCTTTCTTTCCCGTGAAGCATCTGTCATCACACGCGCAAAGGGTGGAACCTGCCCGCAACATCGAAGTGGCCGCACCTTCAGACAGGTCCGCTTCTGGGAGGAGCAAGCTTTACGAGCAAACGCGCAGCATTTGGTGCGCCAGGGGATTAAGATGCTAATCGCTCTTTTGCCGTCAAATGGGACGCGGGAGGGATTCCTGCGCCTTTAATTACAAACGTTGCCAAGTGCTTCACGGGCGATGCAGGCTATCCACTGTTCCTGGTGCTTTTCACTGAAGAAGGAAGAACTCGGTTCCTTGGACTACAACGTAAATCGGAGCGTATGCTTTTGCTAAGCTGCTGAAGCAAAAGACAGCTGTAGCACCCCCGAAAGCTGGAGGCCAAATCCACGACGGACGCAGCCATGCCCCGTGTGAGGCTTACCCCCGAAAGCTGGAGGCCAAATCCACGACGGACGCAGCCATGCCCCGTGTGAGGCTTGAACTCACGACCTTCAGATTGTGAGACTGACGCGCTACCTGCTGCGCTAACGAGGCTGGGAGAACGTGACTCTGTTGCATTCTTGTAACGCTTCCAAGAGTTGCTGCTTCGCTCGCTAGCCTAGCTACCTTTCTGCGCTAAAAACAGTTCCCCAAGAGGAAAACGAAGCGTCAAGATTCTCGATGACGACGCGTCGCTTTCTTTCCCGTGAAGCATCTGTCATCACACGCGCAAAGGGTGGAACCTGCCCGCAACATCGAAGTGGCCGCACCTTCAGACAGGTCCGCTTCTGGGAGGAGCAAGCTTTACGAGCAAACGCGCAGCATTTGGTGCGCCAGGGGATTAAGATGCTAATCGCTCTTTTGCCGTCAAATGGGACGCGGGAGGGATTCCTGCGCCTTTAATTACAAACGTTGCCAAGTGCTTCACGGGCGATGCAGGCTATCCACTGTTCCTGGTGCTTTTCACTGAAGACGGAAGAACTCGGTTCCTTGGACTACAACGTAAATCGGAGCGTATGCTTTTGCTAAGCTGCTGAAGCAAAAGACAGCTGTAGCACCCCCGAAAGCTGGAGGCCAAATCCACGACGGACGCAGCCATGCCCCGTGTGAGGCTTGAACTCACGACCTTCAGATTATGAGACTGACGCGCTACCTGCTGCGCTAACGAGGCTGGGAGAACGTGACTCTGTTGCATTCTTGTAACGCTTCCAAGAGTTGCTGCTTCGCTCGCTAGCCTAGCTACCTTTCTGCGCTAAAAACAGTTCCCCAAGAGGAAAACGAAGCGTCAAGATTCTCGATGACGACGCGTCGCTTTCTTTCCCGTGAAGCATCTGTCATCACACGCGCAAAGGGTGGAACCTGCCTGCAACATCGAAGTGGCCGCACCTTCAGACAGGTCCGCTTCTGGGAGGAGCAAGCTTTACGAGCAAACGCGCAGCATTTGGTGCGCCAGGGGATTAAGATGCTAATCGCTCTTTTGCCGTCAAATGGGACGCGGGAGGGATTCCTGCGCCTTTAATTACAAACGTTGCCAAGTGCTTCACGGGCGATGCAGGCTATCCACTGTTCCTGGTGCTTTTCACTGAAGACGGAAGAACTCGGTTCCTTGGACTACAACGTAAATCGGAGCGTATGCTTTTGCTAAGCTGCTGAAGCAAAAGACAGCTGTAGCACCCCCGAAAGCTGGAGGCCAAATCCACGACGGACGCAGCCATGCCCCGTGTGAGGCTTGAACTCACGACCTTCAGATTATGAGACTGACGCGCTACCTGCTGCGCTAACGAGGCTGGGAGAACGTGACTCTGTTGCATTCTTGCAACGCTTCCAAGAGTTGCTGCTTCGCTCGCTAGCCTAGCTACCTTTCTGCGCTAAAAACAGTTCCCCAAGAGGAAAACGAAGCGTCAAGATTCTCGATGACGACGCGTCGCTTTCTTTCCCGTGAAGCATCTGTCATCACACGCGCAAAGGGTGGAACCTGCCCGCAACATCGAAGTGGCCGCACCTTCAGACAGGTCCGCTTCTGGGAGGAGCAAGCTTTACGAGCAAACGCGCAGCATTTGGTGCGCCAGGGGATTAAGATGCTAATCGCTCTTTTGCCGTCAAATGGGACGCGGGAGGGATTCCTGCGCCTTTAATTACAAACGTTGCCAAGTGCTTCACGGGCGATGCAGGCTATCCACTGTTCCTGGTGCTTTTCACTGAAGACGGAAGAACTCGGTTCCTTGGACTACAACGTAAATCGGAGCGTATGCTTTTGCTAAGCTGCTGAAGCAAAAGACAGCTGTAGCACCCCCGAAAGCTGGAGGCCAAATCCACGACGGACGCAGCCATGCCCCGTGTGAGGCTTGAACTCACGACCTTCAGATTATGAGACTGACGCGCTACCTGCTGCGCTAACGAGGCTGGGAGAACGTGACTCTGTTGCATTCTTGTAACGCTTCCAAGAGTTGCTGCTTCGCTCGCTAGCCTAGCTACCTTTCTGCGCTAAAAACAGTTCCCCAAGAGGAAAACGAAGCGTCAAGATTCTCGATGACGACGCGTCGCTTTCTTTCCCGTGAAGCATCTGTCATCACACGCGCAAAGGGTGGAACCTGCCCGCAACATCGAAGTGGCCGCACCTTCAGACAGGTCCGCTTCTGGGAGGAGCAAGCTTTACGAGCAAACGCGCAGCATTTGGTGCGCCAGGGGATTAAGATGCTAATCGCTCTTTTGCCGTCAAATGGGACGCGGGAGGGATTCCTGCGCCTTTAATTACAAACGTTGCCAAGTGCTTCACGGGCGATGCAGGCTATCCACTGTTCCTGGTGCTTTTCACTGAAGACGGAAGAACTCGGTTCCTTGGACTACAACGTAAATCGGAGCGTATGCTTTTGCTAAGCTGCTGAAGCAAAAGACAGCTGTAGCACCCCCGAAAGCTGGAGGCCAAATCCACGACGGACGCAGCCATGCCCCGTGTGAGGCTTGAACTCACGACCTTCAGATTATGAGACTGACGCGCTACCTGCTGCGCTAACGAGGCTGGGAGAACGTGACTCTGTTGCATTCTTGTAACGCTTCCAAGAGTTGCTGCTTCGCTCGCTAGCCTAGCTACCTTTCTGCGCTAAAAACAGTTCCCCAAGAGGAAAACGAAGCGTCAAGATTCTCGATGACGACGCGTCGCTTTCTTTCCCGTGAAGCATCTGTCATCACACGCGCAAAGGGTGGAACCTGCCTGCAACATCGAAGTGGCCGCACCTTCAGACAGGTCCGCTTCTGGGAGGAGCAAGCTTTACGAGCAAACGCGCAGCATTTGGTGCGCCAGGGGATTAAGATGCTAATCGCTCTTTTGCCGTCAAATGGGACGCGGGAGGGATTCCTGCGCCTTTAATTACAAACGTTGCCAAGTGCTTCACGGGCGATGCAGGCTATCCACTGTTCCTGGTGCTTTTCACTGAAGACGGAAGAACTCGGTTCCTTGGACTACAACGTAAATCGGAGCGTATGCTTTTGCTAAGCTGCTGAAGCAAAAGACAGCTGTAGCACCCCCGAAAGCTGGAGGCCAAATCCACGACGGACGCAGCCATGCCCCGTGTGAGGCTTGAACTCACGACCTTCAGATTATGAGACTGACGCGCTACCTGCTGCGCTAACGAGGCTGGGAGAACGTGACTCTGTTGCATTCTTGTAACGCTTCCAAGAGTTGCTGCTTCGCTCGCTAGCCTAGCTACCTTTCTGCGCTAAAAACAGTTCCCCAAGAGGAAAACGAAGCGTCAAGATTCTCGATGACGACGCGTCGCTTTCTTTCCCGTGAAGCATCTGTCATCACACGCGCAAAGGGTGGAACCTGCCCGCAACATCGAAGTGGCCGCACCTTCAGACAGGTCCGCTTCTGGGAGGAGCAAGCTTTACGAGCAAACGCGCAGCATTTGGTGCGCCAGGGGATTAAGATGCTAATCGCTCTTTTGCCGTCAAATGGGACGCGGGAGGGATTCCTGCGCCTTTAATTACAAACGTTGCCAAGTGCTTCACGGGCGATGCAGGCTATCCACTGTTCCTGGTGCTTTTCACTGAAGACGGAAGAACTCGGTTCCTTGGACTACAACGTAAATCGGAGCGTATGCTTTTGCTAAGCTGCTGAAGCAAAAGACAGCTGTAGCACCCCCGAAAGCTGGAGGCCAAATCCACGACGGACGCAGCCATGCCCCGTGTGAGGCTTGAACTCACGACCTTCAGATTATGAGACTGACGCGCTACCTGCTGCGCTAACGAGGCTGGGAGAACGTGACTCTGTTGCATTCTTGTAACGCTTCCAAGAGTTGCTGCTTCGCTCGCTAGCCTAGCTACCTTTCTGCGCTAAAAACAGTTCCCCAAGAGGAAAACGAAGCGTCAAGATTCTCGATGACGACGCGTCGCTTTCTTTCCCGTGAAGCATCTGTCATCACACGCGCAAAGGGTGGAACCTGCCCGCAACATCGAAGTGGCCGCACCTTCAGACAGGTCCGCTTCTGGGAGGAGCAAGCTTTACGAGCAAACGCGCAGCATTTGGTGCGCCAGGGGATTAAGATGCTAATCGCTCTTTTGCCGTCAAATGGGACGCGGGAGGGATTCCTGCGCCTTTAATTACAAACGTTGCCAAGTGCTTCACGGGCGATGCAGGCTATCCACTGTTCCTGGTGCTTTTCACTGAAGACGGAAGAACTCGGTTCCTTGGACTACAACGTAAATCGGAGCGTATGCTTTTGCTAAGCTGCTGAAGCAAAAGACAGCTGTAGCACCCCCGAAAGCTGGAGGCCAAATCCACGACGGACGCAGCCATGCCCCGTGTGAGGCTTGAACTCACGACCTTCAGATTATGAGACTGACGCGCTACCTGCTGCGCTAACGAGGCTGGGAGAACGTGACTCTGTTGCATTCTTGTAACGCTTCCAAGAGTTGCTGCTTCGCTCGCTAGCCTAGCTACCTTTCTGCGCTAAAAACAGTTCCCCAAGAGGAAAACGAAGCGTCAAGATTCTCGATGACGACGCGTCGCTTTCTTTCCCGTGAAGCATCTGTCATCACACGCGCAAAGGGTGGAACCTGCCCGCAACATCGAAGTGGCCGCACCTTCAGACAGGTCCGCTTCTGGGAGGAGCAAGCTTTACGAGCAAACGCGCAGCATTTGGTGCGCCAGGGGATTAAGATGCTAATCGCTCTTTTGCCGTCAAATGGGACGCGGGAGGGATTCCTGCGCCTTTAATTACAAACGTTGCCAAGTGCTTCACGGGCGATGCAGGCTATCCACTGTTCCTGGTGCTTTTCACTGAAGACGGAAGAACTCGGTTCCTTGGACTACAACGTAAATCGGAGCGTATGCTTTTGCTAAGCTGCTGAAGCAAAAGACAGCTGTAGCACCCCCGAAAGCTGGAGGCCAAATCCACGACGGACGCAGCCATGCCCCGTGTGAGGCTTGAACTCACGACCTTCAGATTATGAGACTGACGCGCTACCTGCTGCGCTAACGAGGCTGGGAGAACGTGACTCTGTTGCATTCTTGTAACGCTTCCAAGAGTTGCTGCTTCGCTCGCTAGCCTAGCTACCTTTCTGCGCTAAAAACAGTTCCCCAAGAGGAAAACGAAGCGTCAAGATTCTCGATGACGACGCGTCGCTTTCTTTCCCGTGAAGCATCTGTCATCACACGCGCAAAGGGTGGAACCTGCCCGCAACATCGAAGTGGCCGCACCTTCAGACAGGTCCGCTTCTGGGAGGAGCAAGCTTTACGAGCAAACGCGCAGCATTTGGTGCGCCAGGGGATTAAGATGCTAATCGCTCTTTTGCCGTCAAATGGGACGCGGGAGGGATTCCTGCGCCTTTAATTACAAACGTTGCCAAGTGCTTCACGGGCGATGCAGGCTATCCACTGTTCCTGGTGCTTTTCACTGAAGACGGAAGAACTCGGTTCCTTGGACTACAACGTAAATCGGAGCGTATGCTTTTGCTAAGCTGCTGAAGCAAAAGACAGCTGTAGCACCCCCGAAAGCTGGAGGCCAAATCCACGACGGACGCAGCCATGCCCCGTGTGAGGCTTGAACTCACGACCTTCAGATTATGAGACTGACGCGCTACCTGCTGCGCTAACGAGGCTGGGAGAACGTGACTCTGTTGCATTCTTGTAACGCTTCCAAGAGTTGCTGCTTCGCTCGCTAGCCTAGCTACCTTTCTGCGCTAAAAACAGTTCCCCAAGAGGAAAACGAAGCGTCAAGATTCTCGATGACGACGCGTCGCTTTCTTTCCCGTGAAGCATCTGTCATCACACGCGCAAAGGGTGGAACCTGCCCGCAACATCGAAGTGGCCGCACCTTCAGACAGGTCCGCTTCTGGGAGGAGCAAGCTTTACGAGCAAACGCGCAGCATTTGGTGCGCCAGGGGATTAAGATGCTAATCGCTCTTTTGCCGTCAAATGGGACGCGGGAGGGATTCCTGCGCCTTTAATTACAAACGTTGCCAAGTGCTTCACGGGCGATGCAGGCTATCCACTGTTCCTGGTGCTTTTCACTGAAGACGGAAGAACTCGGTTCCTTGGACTACAACGTAAATCGGAGCGTATGCTTTTGCTAAGCTGCTGAAGCAAAAGACAGCTGTAGCACCCCCGAAAGCTGGAGGCCAAATCCACGACGGACGCAGCCATGCCCCGTGTGAGGCTTGAACTCACGACCTTCAGATTATGAGACTGACGCGCTACCTGCTGCGCTAACGAGGCTGGGAGAACGTGACTCTGTTGCATTCTTGTAACGCTTCCAAGAGTTGCTGCTTCGCTCGCTAGCCTAGCTACCTTTCTGCGCTAAAAACAGTTCCCCAAGAGGAAAACGAAGCGTCAAGATTCTCGATGACGACGCGTCGCTTTCTTTCCCGTGAAGCATCTGTCATCACACGCGCAAAGGGTGGAACCTGCCCGCAACATCGAAGTGGCCGCACCTTCAGACAGGTCCGCTTCTGGGAGGAGCAAGCTTTACGAGCAAACGCGCAGCATTTGGTGCGCCAGGGGATTAAGATGCTAATCGCTCTTTTGCCGTCAAATGGGACGCGGGAGGGATTCCTGCGCCTTTAATTACAAACGTTGCCAAGTGCTTCACGGGCGATGCAGGCTATCCACTGTTCCTGGTGCTTTTCACTGAAGAAGGAAGAACTCGGTTCCTTGGACTACAACGTAAATCGGAGCGTATGCTTTTGCTAAGCTGCTGAAGCAAAAGACAGCTGTAGCACCCCCGAAAGCTGGAGGCCAAATCCACGACGGACGCAGCCATGCCCCGTGTGAGGCTTGAACTCACGACCTTCAGATTATGAGACTGACGCGCTACCTGCTGCGCTAACGAGGCTGGGAGAACGTGACTCTGTTGCATTCTTGTAACGCTTGCAAGAGTTGCTGCTTCGCTCGCTAGCCTAGCTACCTTTCTGCGCTAAAAACAGTTCCCCAAGAGGAAAACGAAGCGTCAAGATTCTCGATGACGACGCGTCGCTTTCTTTCCCGTGAAGCATCTGTCATCACACGCGCAAAGGGTGGAACCTGCCCGCAACATCGAAGTGGCCGCACCTTCAGACAGGTCCGCTTCTGGGAGGAGCAAGCTTTACGAGCAAACGCGCAGCATTTGGTGCGCCAGGGGATTAAGATGCTAATCGCTCTTTTGCCGTCAAATGGGACGCGGGAGGGATTCCTGCGCCTTTAATTACAAACGTTGCCAAGTGCTTCACGGGCGATGCAGGCTATCCACTGTTCCTGGTGCTTTTCACTGAAGACGGAAGAACTCGGTTCCTTGGACTACAACGTAAATCGGAGCGTATGCTTTTGCTAAGCTGCTGAAGCAAAAGACAGCTGTAGCACCCCCGAAAGCTGGAGGCCAAATCCACGACGGACGCAGCCATGCCCCGTGTGAGGCTTGAACTCACGACCTTCAGATTATGAGACTGACGCGCTACCTGCTGCGCTAACGAGGCTGGGAGAACGTGACTCTGTTGCATTCTTGTAACGCTTCCAAGAGTTGCTGCTTCGCTCGCTAGCCTAGCTACCTTTCTGCGCTAAAAACAGTTCCCCAAGAGGAAAACGAAGCGTCAAGATTCTCGATGACGACGCGTCGCTTTCTTTCCCGTGAAGCATCTGTCATCACACGCGCAAAGGGTGGAACCTGCCCGCAACATCGAAGTGGCCGCACCTTCAGACAGGTCCGCTTCTGGGAGGAGCAAGCTTTACGAGCAAACGCGCAGCATTTGGTGCGCCAGGGGATTAAGATGCTAATCGCTCTTTTGCCGTCAAATGGGACGCGGGAGGGATTCCTGCGCCTTTAATTACAAACGTTGCCAAGTGCTTCACGGGCGATGCAGGCTATCCACTGTTCCTGGTGCTTTTCACTGAAGACGGAAGAACTCGGTTCCTTGGACTACAACGTAAATCGGAGCGTATGCTTTTGCTAAGCTGCTGAAGCAAAAGACAGCTGTAGCACCCCCGAAAGCTGGAGGCCAAATCCACGACGGACGCAGCCATGCCCCGTGTGAGGCTTGAACTCACGACCTTCAGATTATGAGACTGACGCGCTACCTGCTGCGCTAACGAGGCTGGGAGAACGTGACTCTGTTGCATTCTTGTAACGCTTCCAAGAGTTGCTGCTTCGCTCGCTAGCCTAGCTACCTTTCTGCGCTAAAAACAGTTCCCCAAGAGGAAAACGAAGCGTCAAGATTCTCGATGACGACGCGTCGCTTTCTTTCCCGTGAAGCATCTGTCATCACACGCGCAAAGGGTGGAACCTGCCCGCAACATCGAAGTGGCCGCACCTTCAGACAGGTCCGCTTCTGGGAGGAGCAAGCTTTACGAGCAAACGCGCAGCATTTGGTGCGCCAGGGGATTAAGATGCTAATCGCTCTTTTGCCGTCAAATGGGACGCGGGAGGGATTCCTGCGCCTTTAATTACAAACGTTGCCAAGTGCTTCACGGGCGATGCAGGCTATCCACTGTTCCTGGTGCTTTTCACTGAAGACGGAAGAACTCGGTTCCTTGGACTACAACGTAAATCGGAGCGTATGCTTTTGCTAAGCTGCTGAAGCAAAAGACAGCTGTAGCACCCCCGAAAGCTGGAGGCCAAATCCACGACGGACGCAGCCATGCCCCGTGTGAGGCTTGAACTCACGACCTTCAGATTATGAGACTGACGCGCTACCTGCTGCGCTAACGAGGCTGGGAGAACGTGACTCTGTTGCATTCTTGTAACGCTTCCAAGAGTTGCTGCTTCGCTCGCTAGCCTAGCTACCTTTCTGCGCTAAAAACAGTTCCCCAAGAGGAAAACGAAGCGTCAAGATTCTCGATGACGACGCGTCGCTTTCTTTCCCGTGAAGCATCTGTCATCACACGCGCAAAGGGTGGAACCTGCCCGCAACATCGAAGTGGCCGCACCTTCAGACAGGTCCGCTTCTGGGAGGAGCAAGCTTTACGAGCAAACGCGCAGCATTTGGTGCGCCAGGGGATTAAGATGCTAATCGCTCTTTTGCCGTCAAATGGGACGCGGGAGGGATTCCTGCGCCTTTAATTACAAACGTTGCCAAGTGCTTCACGGGCGATGCAGGCTATCCACTGTTCCTGGTGCTTTTCACTGAAGACGGAAGAACTCGGTTCCTTGGACTACAACGTAAATCGGAGCGTATGCTTTTGCTAAGCTGCTGAAGCAAAAGACAGCTGTAGCACCCCCGAAAGCTGGAGGCCAAATCCACGACGGACGCAGCCATGCCCCGTGTGAGGCTTGAACTCACGACCTTCAGATTATGAGACTGACGCGCTACCTGCTGCGCTAACGAGGCTGGGAGAACGTGACTCTGTTGCATTCTTGTAACGCTTCCAAGAGTTGCTGCTTCGCTCGCTAGCCTAGCTACCTTTCTGCGCTAAAAACAGTTCCCCAAGAGGAAAACGAAGCGTCAAGATTCTCGATGACGACGCGTCGCTTTCTTTCCCGTGAAGCATCTGTCATCACACGCGCAAAGGGTGGAACCTGCCCGCAACATCGAAGTGGCCGCACCTTCAGACAGGTCCGCTTCTGGGAGGAGCAAGCTTTACGAGCAAACGCGCAGCATTTGGTGCGCCAGGGGATTAAGATGCTAATCGCTCTTTTGCCGTCAAATGGGACGCGGGAGGGATTCCTGCGCCTTTAATTACAAACGTTGCCAAGTGCTTCACGGGCGATGCAGGCTATCCACTGTTCCTGGTGCTTTTCACTGAAGACGGAAGAACTCGGTTCCTTGGACTACAACGTAAATCGGAGCGTATGCTTTTGCTAAGCTGCTGAAGCAAAAGACAGCTGTAGCACCCCCGAAAGCTGGAGGCCAAATCCACGACGGACGCAGCCATGCCCCGTGTGAGGCTTGAACTCACGACCTTCAGATTATGAGACTGACGCGCTACCTGCTGCGCTAACGAGGCTGGGAGAACGTGACTCTGTTGCATTCTTGTAACGCTTCCAAGAGTTGCTGCTTCGCTCGCTAGCCTAGCTACCTTTCTGCGCTAAAAACAGTTCCCCAAGAGGAAAACGAAGCGTCAAGATTCTCGATGACGACGCGTCGCTTTCTTTCCCGTGAAGCATCTGTCATCACACGCGCAAAGGGTGGAACCTGCCCGCAACATCGAAGTGGCCGCACCTTCAGACAGGTCCGCTTCTGGGAGGAGCAAGCTTTACGAGCAAACGCGCAGCATTTGGTGCGCCAGGGGATTAAGATGCTAATCGCTCTTTTGCCGTCAAATGGGACGCGGGAGGGATTCCTGCGCCTTTAATTACAAACGTTGCCAAGTGCTTCACGGGCGATGCAGGCTATCCACTGTTCCTGGTGCTTTTCACTGAAGACGGAAGAACTCGGTTCCTTGGACTACAACGTAAATCGGAGCGTATGCTTTTGCTAAGCTGCTGAAGCAAAAGACAGCTGTAGCACCCCCGAAAGCTGGAGGCCAAATCCACGACGGACGCAGCCATGCCCCGTGTGAGGCTTGAACTCACGACCTTCAGATTATGAGACTGACGCGCTACCTGCTGCGCTAACGAGGCTGGGAGAACGTGACTCTGTTGCATTCTTGTAACGCTTCCAAGAGTTGCTGCTTCGCTCGCTAGCCTAGCTACCTTTCTGCGCTAAAAACAGTTCCCCAAGAGGAAAACGAAGCGTCAAGATTCTCGATGACGACGCGTCGCTTTCTTTCCCGTGAAGCATCTGTCATCACACGCGCAAAGGGTGGAACCTGCCCGCAACATCGAAGTGGCCGCACCTTCAGACAGGTCCGCTTCTGGGAGGAGCAAGCTTTACGAGCAAACGCGCAGCATTTGGTGCGCCAGGGGATTAAGATGCTAATCGCTCTTTTGCCGTCAAATGGGACGCGGGAGGGATTCCTGCGCCTTTAATTACAAACGTTGCCAAGTGCTTCACGGGCGATGCAGGCTATCCACTGTTCCTGGTGCTTTTCACTGAAGACGGAAGAACTCGGTTCCTTGGACTACAACGTAAATCGGAGCGTATGCTTTTGCTAAGCTGCTGAAGCAAAAGACAGCTGTAGCACCCCCGAAAGCTGGAGGCCAAATCCACGACGGACGCAGCCATGCCCCGTGTGAGGCTTGAACTCACGACCTTCAGATTATGAGACTGACGCGCTACCTGCTGCGCTAACGAGGCTGGGAGAACGTGACTCTGTTGCATTCTTGTAACGCTTCCAAGAGTTGCTGCTTCGCTCGCTAGCCTAGCTACCTTTCTGCGCTAAAAACAGTTCCCCAAGAGGAAAACGAAGCGTCAAGATTCTCGATGACGACGCGTCGCTTTCTTTCCCGTGAAGCATCTGTCATCACACGCGCAAAGGGTGGAACCTGCCTGCAACATCGAAGTGGCCGCACCTTCAGACAGGTCCGCTTCTGGGAGGAGCAAGCTTTACGAGCAAACGCGCAGCATTTGGTGCGCCAGGGGATTAAGATGCTAATCGCTCTTTTGCCGTCAAATGGGACGCGGGAGGGATTCCTGCGCCTTTAATTACAAACGTTGCCAAGTGCTTCACGGGCGATGCAGGCTATCCACTGTTCCTGGTGCTTTTCACTGAAGACGGAAGAACTCGGTTCCTTGGACTACAACGTAAATCGGAGCGTATGCTTTTGCTAAGCTGCTGAAGCAAAAGACAGCTGTAGCACCCCCGAAAGCTGGAGGCCAAATCCACGACGGACGCAGCCATGCCCCGTGTGAGGCTTGAACTCACGACCTTCAGATTATGAGACTGACGCGCTACCTGCTGCGCTAACGAGGCTGGGAGAACGTGACTCTGTTGCATTCTTGTAACGCTTCCAAGAGTTGCTGCTTCGCTCGCTAGCCTAGCTACCTTTCTGCGCTAAAAACAGTTCCCCAAGAGGAAAACGAAGCGTCAAGATTCTCGATGACGACGCGTCGCTTTCTTTCCCGTGAAGCATCTGTCATCACACGCGCAAAGGGTGGAACCTGCCCGCAACATCGAAGTGGCCGCACCTTCAGACAGGTCCGCTTCTGGGAGGAGCAAGCTTTACGAGCAAACGCGCAGCATTTGGTGCGCCAGGGGATTAAGATGCTAATCGCTCTTTTGCCGTCAAATGGGACGCGGGAGGGATTCCTGCGCCTTTAATTACAAACGTTGCCAAGTGCTTCACGGGCGATGCAGGCTATCCACTGTTCCTGGTGCTTTTCACTGAAGACGGAAGAACTCGGTTCCTTGGACTACAACGTAAATCGGAGCGTATGCTTTTGCTAAGCTGCTGAAGCAAAAGACAGCTGTAGCACCCCCGAAAGCTGGAGGCCAAATCCACGACGGACGCAGCCATGCCCCGTGTGAGGCTTGAACTCACGACCTTCAGATTATGAGACTGACGCGCTACCTGCTGCGCTAACGAGGCTGGGAGAACGTGACTCTGTTGCATTCTTGTAACGCTTCCAAGAGTTGCTGCTTCGCTCGCTAGCCTAGCTACCTTTCTGCGCTAAAAACAGTTCCCCAAGAGGAAAACGAAGCGTCAAGATTCTCGATGACGACGCGTCGCTTTCTTTCCCGTGAAGCATCTGTCATCACACGCGCAAAGGGTGGAACCTGCCCGCAACATCGAAGTGGCCGCACCTTCAGACAGGTCCGCTTCTGGGAGGAGCAAGCTTTACGAGCAAACGCGCAGCATTTGGTGCGCCAGGGGATTAAGATGCTAATCGCTCTTTTGCCGTCAAATGGGACGCGGGAGGGATTCCTGCGCCTTTAATTACAAACGTTGCCAAGTGCTTCACGGGCGATGCAGGCTATCCACTGTTCCTGGTGCTTTTCACTGAAGAAGGAAGAACTCGGTTCCTTGGACTACAACGTAAATCGGAGCGTATGCTTTTGCTAAGCTGCTGAAGCAAAAGACAGCTGTAGCACCCCCGAAAGCTGGAGGCCAAATCCACGACGGACGCAGCCATGCCCCGTGTGAGGCTTGAACTCACGACCTTCAGATTATGAGACTGACGCGCTACCTGCTGCGCTAACGAGGCTGGGAGAACGTGACTCTGTTGCATTCTTGCAACGCTTCCAAGAGTTGCTGCTTCGCTCGCTAGCCTAGCTACCTTTCTGCGCTAAAAACAGTTCCCCAAGAGGAAAACGAAGCGTCAAGATTCTCGATGACGACGCGTCGCTTTCTTTCCCGTGAAGCATCTGTCATCACACGCGCAAAGGGTGGAACCTGCCCGCAACATCGAAGTGGCCGCACCTTCAGACAGGTCCGCTTCTGGGAGGAGCAAGCTTTACGAGCAAACGCGCAGCATTTGGTGCGCCAGGGGATTAAGATGCTAATCGCTCTTTTGCCGTCAAATGGGACGCGGGAGGGATTCCTGCGCCTTTAATTACAAACGTTGCCAAGTGCTTCACGGGCGATGCAGGCTATCCACTGTTCCTGGTGCTTTTCACTGAAGACGGAAGAACTCGGTTCCTTGGACTACAACGTAAATCGGAGCGTATGCTTTTGCTAAGCTGCTGAAGCAAAAGACAGCTGTAGCACCCCCGAAAGCTGGAGGCCAAATCCACGACGGACGCAGCCATGCCCCGTGTGAGGCTTGAACTCACGACCTTCAGATTATGAGACTGACGCGCTACCTGCTGCGCTAACGAGGCTGGGAGAACGTGACTCTGTTGCATTCTTGTAACGCTTCCAAGAGTTGCTGCTTCGCTCGCTAGCCTAGCTACCTTTCTGCGCTAAAAACAGTTCCCCAAGAGGAAAACGAAGCGTCAAGATTCTCGATGACGACGCGTCGCTTTCTTTCCCGTGAAGCATCTGTCATCACACGCGCAAAGGGTGGAACCTGCCCGCAACATCGAAGTGGCCGCACCTTCAGACAGGTCCGCTTCTGGGAGGAGCAAGCTTTACGAGCAAACGCGCAGCATTTGGTGCGCCAGGGGATTAAGATGCTAATCGCTCTTTTGCCGTCAAATGGGACGCGGGAGGGATTCCTGCGCCTTTAATTACAAACGTTGCCAAGTGCTTCACGGGCGATGCAGGCTATCCACTGTTCCTGGTGCTTTTCACTGAAGACGGAAGAACTCGGTTCCTTGGACTACAACGTAAATCGGAGCGTATGCTTTTGCTAAGCTGCTGAAGCAAAAGACAGCTGTAGCACCCCCGAAAGCTGGAGGCCAAATCCACGACGGACGCAGCCATGCCCCGTGTGAGGCTTGAACTCACGACCTTCAGATTATGAGACTGACGCGCTACCTGCTGCGCTAACGAGGCTGGGAGAACGTGACTCTGTTGCATTCTTGTAACGCTTCCAAGAGTTGCTGCTTCGCTCGCTAGCCTAGCTACCTTTCTGCGCTAAAAACAGTTCCCCAAGAGGAAAACGAAGCGTCAAGATTCTCGATGACGACGCGTCGCTTTCTTTCCCGTGAAGCATCTGTCATCACACGCGCAAAGGGTGGAACCTGCCCGCAACATCGAAGTGGCCGCACCTTCAGACAGGTCCGCTTCTGGGAGGAGCAAGCTTTACGAGCAAACGCGCAGCATTTGGTGCGCCAGGGGATTAAGATGCTAATCGCTCTTTTGCCGTCAAATGGGACGCGGGAGGGATTCCTGCGCCTTTAATTACAAACGTTGCCAAGTGCTTCACGGGCGATGCAGGCTATCCACTGTTCCTGGTGCTTTTCACTGAAGACGGAAGAACTCGGTTCCTTGGACTACAACGTAAATCGGAGCGTATGCTTTTGCTAAGCTGCTGAAGCAAAAGACAGCTGTAGCACCCCCGAAAGCTGGAGGCCAAATCCACGACGGACGCAGCCATGCCCCGTGTGAGGCTTGAACTCACGACCTTCAGATTATGAGACTGACGCGCTACCTGCTGCGCTAACGAGGCTGGGAGAACGTGACTCTGTTGCATTCTTGTAACGCTTCCAAGAGTTGCTGCTTCGCTCGCTAGCCTAGCTACCTTTCTGCGCTAAAAACAGTTCCCCAAGAGGAAAACGAAGCGTCAAGATTCTCGATGACGACGCGTCGCTTTCTTTCCCGTGAAGCATCTGTCATCACACGCGCAAAGGGTGGAACCTGCCCGCAACATCGAAGTGGCCGCACCTTCAGACAGGTCCGCTTCTGGGAGGAGCAAGCTTTACGAGCAAACGCGCAGCATTTGGTGCGCCAGGGGATTAAGATGCTAATCGCTCTTTTGCCGTCAAATGGGACGCGGGAGGGATTCCTGCGCCTTTAATTACAAACGTTGCCAAGTGCTTCACGGGCGATGCAGGCTATCCACTGTTCCTGGTGCTTTTCACTGAAGACGGAAGAACTCGGTTCCTTGGACTACAACGTAAATCGGAGCGTATGCTTTTGCTAAGCTGCTGAAGCAAAAGACAGCTGTAGCACCCCCGAAAGCTGGAGGCCAAATCCACGACGGACGCAGCCATGCCCCGTGTGAGGCTTGAACTCACGACCTTCAGATTATGAGACTGACGCGCTACCTGCTGCGCTAACGAGGCTGGGAGAACGTGACTCTGTTGCATTCTTGTAACGCTTCCAAGAGTTGCTGCTTCGCTCGCTAGCCTAGCTACCTTTCTGCGCTAAAAACAGTTCCCCAAGAGGAAAACGAAGCGTCAAGATTCTCGATGACGACGCGTCGCTTTCTTTCCCGTGAAGCATCTGTCATCACACGCGCAAAGGGTGGAACCTGCCCGCAACATCGAAGTGGCCGCACCTTCAGACAGGTCCGCTTCTGGGAGGAGCAAGCTTTACGAGCAAACGCGCAGCATTTGGTGCGCCAGGGGATTAAGATGCTAATCGCTCTTTTGCCGTCAAATGGGACGCGGGAGGGATTCCTGCGCCTTTAATTACAAACGTTGCCAAGTGCTTCACGGGCGATGCAGGCTATCCACTGTTCCTGGTGCTTTTCACTGAAGACGGAAGAACTCGGTTCCTTGGACTACAACGTAAATCGGAGCGTATGCTTTTGCTAAGCTGCTGAAGCAAAAGACAGCTGTAGCACCCCCGAAAGCTGGAGGCCAAATCCACGACGGACGCAGCCATGCCCCGTGTGAGGCTTGAACTCACGACCTTCAGATTATGAGACTGACGCGCTACCTGCTGCGCTAACGAGGCTGGGAGAACGTGACTCTGTTGCATTCTTGTAACGCTTCCAAGAGTTGCTGCTTCGCTCGCTAGCCTAGCTACCTTTCTGCGCTAAAAACAGTTCCCCAAGAGGAAAACGAAGCGTCAAGATTCTCGATGACGACGCGTCGCTTTCTTTCCCGTGAAGCATCTGTCATCACACGCGCAAAGGGTGGAACCTGCCCGCAACATCGAAGTGGCCGCACCTTCAGACAGGTCCGCTTCTGGGAGGAGCAAGCTTTACGAGCAAACGCGCAGCATTTGGTGCGCCAGGGGATTAAGATGCTAATCGCTCTTTTGCCGTCAAATGGGACGCGGGAGGGATTCCTGCGCCTTTAATTACAAACGTTGCCAAGTGCTTCACGGGCGATGCAGGCTATCCACTGTTCCTGGTGCTTTTCACTGAAGACGGAAGAACTCGGTTCCTTGGACTACAACGTAAATCGGAGCGTATGCTTTTGCTAAGCTGCTGAAGCAAAAGACAGCTGTAGCACCCCCGAAAGCTGGAGGCCAAATCCACGACGGACGCAGCCATGCCCCGTGTGAGGCTTGAACTCACGACCTTCAGATTATGAGACTGACGCGCTACCTGCTGCGCTAACGAGGCTGGGAGAACGTGACTCTGTTGCATTCTTGTAACGCTTCCAAGAGTTGCTGCTTCGCTCGCTAGCCTAGCTACCTTTCTGCGCTAAAAACAGTTCCCCAAGAGGAAAACGAAGCGTCAAGATTCTCGATGACGACGCGTCGCTTTCTTTCCCGTGAAGCATCTGTCATCACACGCGCAAAGGGTGGAACCTGCCCGCAACATCGAAGTGGCCGCACCTTCAGACAGGTCCGCTTCTGGGAGGAGCAAGCTTTACGAGCAAACGCGCAGCATTTGGTGCGCCAGGGGATTAAGATGCTAATCGCTCTTTTGCCGTCAAATGGGACGCGGGAGGGATTCCTGCGCCTTTAATTACAAACGTTGCCAAGTGCTTCACGGGCGATGCAGGCTATCCACTGTTCCTGGTGCTTTTCACTGAAGACGGAAGAACTCGGTTCCTTGGACTACAACGTAAATCGGAGCGTATGCTTTTGCTAAGCTGCTGAAGCAAAAGACAGCTGTAGCACCCCCGAAAGCTGGAGGCCAAATCCACGACGGACGCAGCCATGCCCCGTGTGAGGCTTGAACTCACGACCTTCAGATTATGAGACTGACGCGCTACCTGCTGCGCTAACGAGGCTGGGAGAACGTGACTCTGTTGCATTCTTGTAACGCTTCCAAGAGTTGCTGCTTCGCTCGCTAGCCTAGCTACCTTTCTGCGCTAAAAACAGTTCCCCAAGAGGAAAACGAAGCGTCAAGATTCTCGATGACGACGCGTCGCTTTCTTTCCCGTGAAGCATCTGTCATCACACGCGCAAAGGGTGGAACCTGCCCGCAACATCGAAGTGGCCGCACCTTCAGACAGGTCCGCTTCTGGGAGGAGCAAGCTTTACGAGCAAACGCGCAGCATTTGGTGCGCCAGGGGATTAAGATGCTAATCGCTCTTTTGCCGTCAAATGGGACGCGGGAGGGATTCCTGCGCCTTTAATTACAAACGTTGCCAAGTGCTTCACGGGCGATGCAGGCTATCCACTGTTCCTGGTGCTTTTCACTGAAGACGGAAGAACTCGGTTCCTTGGACTACAACGTAAATCGGAGCGTATGCTTTTGCTAAGCTGCTGAAGCAAAAGACAGCTGTAGCACCCCCGAAAGCTGGAGGCCAAATCCACGACGGACGCAGCCATGCCCCGTGTGAGGCTTGAACTCACGACCTTCAGATTATGAGACTGACGCGCTACCTGCTGCGCTAACGAGGCTGGGAGAACGTGACTCTGTTGCATTCTTGTAACGCTTCCAAGAGTTGCTGCTTCGCTCGCTAGCCTAGCTACCTTTCTGCGCTAAAAACAGTTCCCCAAGAGGAAAACGAAGCGTCAAGATTCTCGATGACGACGCGTCGCTTTCTTTCCCGTGAAGCATCTGTCATCACACGCGCAAAGGGTGGAACCTGCCCGCAACATCGAAGTGGCCGCACCTTCAGACAGGTCCGCTTCTGGGAGGAGCAAGCTTTACGAGCAAACGCGCAGCATTTGGTGCGCCAGGGGATTAAGATGCTAATCGCTCTTTTGCCGTCAAATGGGACGCGGGAGGGATTCCTGCGCCTTTAATTACAAACGTTGCCAAGTGCTTCACGGGCGATGCAGGCTATCCACTGTTCCTGGTGCTTTTCACTGAAGACGGAAGAACTCGGTTCCTTGGACTACAACGTAAATCGGAGCGTATGCTTTTGCTAAGCTGCTGAAGCAAAAGACAGCTGTAGCACCCCCGAAAGCTGGAGGCCAAATCCACGACGGACGCAGCCATGCCCCGTGTGAGGCTTGAACTCACGACCTTCAGATTATGAGACTGACGCGCTACCTGCTGCGCTAACGAGGCTGGGAGAACGTGACTCTGTTGCATTCTTGTAACGCTTCCAAGAGTTGCTGCTTCGCTCGCTAGCCTAGCTACCTTTCTGCGCTAAAAACAGTTCCCCAAGAGGAAAACGAAGCGTCAAGATTCTCGATGACGACGCGTCGCTTTCTTTCCCGTGAAGCATCTGTCATCACACGCGCAAAGGGTGGAACCTGCCTGCAACATCGAAGTGGCCGCACCTTCAGACAGGTCCGCTTCTGGGAGGAGCAAGCTTTACGAGCAAACGCGCAGCATTTGGTGCGCCAGGGGATTAAGATGCTAATCGCTCTTTTGCCGTCAAATGGGACGCGGGAGGGATTCCTGCGCCTTTAATTACAAACGTTGCCAAGTGCTTCACGGGCGATGGAGGCTATCCACTGTTCCTGGTGCTTTTCACTGAAGACGGAAGAACTCGGTTCCTTGGACTACAACGTAAATCGGAGCGTATGCTTTTGCTAAGCTGCTGAAGCACCCCCGAAAGCTGGAGGCCAAATTCACGACGGACGCAGCCATGCCCCGTGTGAGGCTTGAACTCACGACCTTCAGATTATGAGACTGACGCGCTACCTGCTGCGCTAACGAGGCTGGGAGAAGTTTTTTAGCACGAGAGAACATGACTTTGTTGCATTCTTAAAGTGATTAGCATCTTACTCCCCTGACACACCAAGTGTTACACCTTTCCTTGTAAAGCTTGCTCCTCCGAGAAGCAGACTTGTCTGAAGTTGCTGCCATTTCCACTTTGCAGGCAGCTTCCACTCTTTATACATGGATACCACTTTGTCCCATGTGAAGCTTGAACTCATGACCTTTAGGTTTTGTAGCTGATATGTTACCTGCTTCACAACCGAGGCATACTTTATTGCAGTTATCATTATCCACAGGATGTCCAGGAGATTCAAACGTTGCAGGATGCCTCTGTAATGATCCCTGAGCACTGGCTTGGGGATTCCAGCCTTGGTCATGTTGTGGATCTTCAGTTCTTCCAGCATGGTCTTGCATACCGGCTTATTATGGCTCCTGTGAAGAAGATGCCAAGGCTTGCTGACAAAGCTCACGTTCTCTGTCATGTTGTCCCCCACACTTTCTCCAGTGCATTCAGACATGCTCAGAGTGGAGATACTACGTTTACCAAAAGGTATTCAATTCACTGTTTACACAGGTTCAGCAGACCTGTTCCAAATGCTACATGCAATACACACACACACACACACACTTTCTGAACTGCTTCTTTCATCCAGGGTTTTAGGGAGCCAGAACCTAATCTAGCAACACAGGGCGTGAGGCTGGAGGGGGAGGGGACACACCCAGGATAGGACGCCAGTCTGTCGTCCCAAGCGGGACTCGAACCCCAGACCCACCAGAAAACAGGATCTGCTCCAACCCACTGCACCACCGCATTCACATCCAATATACTATTTTTTTAATATACAGAATGTATAATAAAATCAGAATAGTTTTGGTGCATGCTTTTTCTAAATTATTCTTTAAGACTGTTGCAGCACACATACAATGTTAGTGATGCATAAAGGTGAACACAATGCTTTCCTGTCATTCACTTTTGTGGCAGAGCAGCCTTTATCTTTTTTCTGCTTTAATTTTCTCATTATCAGTTTATTCAAATGTGATGTTGCATTTTCCTTAGGCCGGTCAATGCACACTACCACATGACATTTAATTTATGAAAACACCACTTTTAAAAATGTTTTTTGTACATTATGTTGTTTTTAACTGGCATTCATTATAGTTCAATGAGTTAAGTTTTTTACAATATGGAGCATCATTTAGAGTGATTTTGGCACTTGGCACAGACTTGGAGCAAATTTGATTTTTCCCCAATAATGAAATAAGTAATTTTATCCCACAGTTTTTCTATATTTTGTTTGTGTTCACAAGTAAATTAAGAAAGGATAACGAGAGATAAGTTTATTTATATACTGTGTAATATCAGACTCTTCTCTGTGTTGAAACACCTGGATATCCTGGAACTTCCAAGTATAACAATGTTTTGGGATTTATAACTTTTTAAATGACTTCTTTCATTTTTGCTTGTCATTCCACCTGTTCTTCATCAGCTGCATCCCCACAATGACTCAGTACACTGACTTCCCACAATCTATGAATGCAGGCCTGATTCCTAGCAGGAGGCCACTTGTGACTTCTTGAACTGGAGGGCAAAATTCAGTCTTTCCTTTTTTTCCTTTTTGTATTTGATTTTCACAGGGTGTTCACATTTAGAGTACCACAGTCCAGATTGGATTGGGAGCTCTGAAATTGAGATCCAATAGGTTGCTGCACAGAAGTCATTCTCCATCAGCCTGAGGAGAGAAGGCTGTCTGAAGCTCTTCAAGCAGGAAGTTGGGCTTTTTTCACCTACCTATTAGCTGACCAAATAAAACTCATTAACCCTGAAAATTTACTACATAACTCAAATAAAATAATGCCTTTGACCTGCACTGTGTAAGAATGCCGGTTACAGTTATAGGCTTTTCATCACCACTCACATATCACAATAAAGTTACTTTACCAAAGAAAGGAAGGCACTTGAAAATAAATGTGCTGCCAGATTAAAACCTTCCGTTTACTGGAACAAGAGGATTTTGTAATCACAGTATTTTTGACAGCTCAGATATAAATTGGTTTGTGCCCTTTCCTTAGCTGAATTTAGATAATTTTTTAAAATATACAGTTTTTTTTTAATTTTCCTTTTTTCGTGCAACATTTAATAGAAAAAAAAAGTAATAGAAAAACTGGACATTCTAATCGGTTATGAGTAGCAACAGCCAAGTTATTAAACAAGTTACTGCTGAGGCCTTTATTTAAGTTAACTTACAATGTTATAGGTGTATACAAGCCCCTTGCAGTTTTTGAAGTTTAAGACTCCAGTGATGTGACCTAGATCATAGCTGAACTGGATTTGACATCACTTTAATTTTAGGGTCCTTGTGAATATGTACTGTGACAACTGAAGGAGATATGGCATCTTACATGGGGGTCCACACTAAAAAATGGCATTGTGATGAGAGGAATATTTTAAAACATTAGACATCGTGCGATAATATGGATCCCAGTGAACATGTTAAAAAGAAACAACCTTGCAGACACACTGTATGATACTTTCCCCCTCATAACATGCTCTCACAGAAAAATTTTGTTCACTTATGTGCCATTCCCCTGCCACTCTGAACATTATGACCATAGATATGTTGGTATTCATTCCATGTGTGGTGTTGACAGCATGACAAAAAGCAACAAATGGTGATGGTGAAATAAACACTGAAACAATTGCAGAACAGTTCAGACAACTACAACTCTTTCCACGTTCTTGTCGTGAACTGTAAAAAAATATTTATTGGTTTATTGCGATCAGTTAATTACAGTATAGACTAGTGAACTAAAGAAGCACTGTTGAAGCCTCAGCAGTGTAATGGTTAGAGCTAATCCTTTGTACTTGAACCCAGGTTCACATTCCACCTCCTGCTATGGAACCCTTCAGGAAAATACTTATTCTGAATTCATACAGCAAAAATTACCCTGCTTTAAAAATGGAAAAATCAGTGTAGTGTAGCACTGTTAGAGACTTTGGAGAATTGTTAGAAAAATGCAGTTCTGTTTTGTCATGAAGTATCTTCTACAATTACAAGGTGATCACATCCTAGTTCTACATTATACCTCCCCTGCTCTTTTCTCCCCATTCACTCTCTGGTGCTGCCATTGTAGATTCAAACACTCTGGTTACGGTCTACAAGATAGTTGAAGGATCTACACCCCAATACCTACAGGACCTCATGTTCTCTACAGCCCAGCAGGAGCATTGTACTCCTCCAACGCTGATTGCTTTGTGTCCCATTCACAAGTGTCCAAAATCTAAAGCCTGTTTATTCTGTCTTGGTCTGGATGTGGTGGACTGAGCTTCCCCTGTCCCTCAGAGCTGCTGTATCCCCTCCAGTTTTCAAGAAAGGTCTCAAAACCATCTCTTTCTGACCCTTTTCCCTCCTGATCTCCTAAAACCTTTGTAGGTTACTTCTCACCACCTGCTACTTTTTATATACATATTTCCCTATTCTTATGTTACTTCAGTAGGCAGTTACCGGAATATGTGGGCTGTGATGACGGCTATATCAGTCAAAAGCTGTGCTCCAGTAATCCTGTGTATGTATCTAAACCCTCTGTCTGTTACAGGATATACTTTTGTTTGCTCCAAATTATACATCTCTTTGGAGAAAAGTGTCTGCCAAATGCATTAAAGTAAATGTAAATATAAACATATCTAAAAGGATCAAGTGTCAACAATCTGTATGGCAACTAGTGAAGAAAAAAGTGAATATTAAGAGGAAAAATGTCAAAACATGCAGAGCATTGAGTTACAACTTCTGAAAGGAGCACTTCACAGATCAAAACATTGTCCAGAACAGGCACAGTGCGTCCAGTGACTTGTGTTCTCCTTTCGTTGAGATCCTCCCTCACCCACTGACATGAAGTTGCTAAGTGCAGTTTGTGGAAACTGTCAAAAGAGTCTGTTTGCCAGGATTTCAAAGGGCGCGACTCACAAGGACCTCTGGCCACATGAGGCTCCTTCTGTGTGAAAGTAAAGCCTGCTCAGGTGGCCCCAATGATTGAGGCTCAGCTGGAGGTACAACCCAAGACACACATTCAGACCTGCACACTTCCCCAGCTCTATGCAGGTAGGGGAACAAAAACAGGATTAATCCCCAAAACAACTAGATTAAAAAATTGCTTATAATGCCATGGCAACAGCATAAGAACTTCCCCCCAATAGGACAAAATATGGGATGCTTTCAAGTTTAAAATCAGTTCTTGAAGAGAGTTTCTTTTTTAGTGTGTGGCTGGTTGGAAAAACACACCTAATACAGCATTCTCTCCAGAAAACAGTTTATATTTTAAAACACTTTACATATTTTTAGTAAACATTTGTATATTCTGAAAATTTCAGGCAAATCGGCATGCATTATACATTTCTAATGCTGACTGTTTTCAATAGTGTGCAATGCATATCTTTGTAAAAAAAGCAATTTTTAAATTAAAAAAATATGTATTTTATATATGTATATGGGGGTGTGATGGTGCAGTGGTGCAGTGGGTTGGATCTGGTCTTGTTCTCTAGCTGGGCTGGGGTTCAAGTCCTGCTGGGGGTGCCTTGCAATGGACTGGTGTCCTGTCCTGGGTGTGTCCTCTCCCCCTCCAGCCTTATGCTCTGAGTTGCCCGGTTTAGCTCTGGCTCCCTGCGACCCTGTATGGGACAAGCGGTTCAGACTGTGTGAGTGTATCATATATACATAGAGAGAGACTCACTCAGTCATGCAGTAAGTGCTAGGGGCAGATGGTAGCATAGTGGTTGGTGCTGCTGCCTTTAGACTGAGAGGTTGTGCATTTGAATTCCACAGCATGCTGTAGTAAGGTGAAAGGTATTTGCACTACTGAATTGATTAGTTGTGTAAGTAACTGTAGGTAGCATAATAAGTTGCTTTAGCGAAAAGCATTAGCTAAACAAATGAATGTGATTTATATATATGTACACATCCAAGCTGTGTTACTAATGATTTATTTGTCAGTTTTCAAAGATACTAATATTTTACGCACAAAACCACTTGTCCCATACAGGGTCGCAGGGAACTGGAGCCTCAACCGGCAACACAGGGCCTAAGGCTGGAGGGGGAGGGGACACACCCACGATGGGACACCAGTCCGTCACAAGGCACCCCAAGTGGGACTCAAACCCCAGACCCACCGGAGAGCAGGACCTGGTCCAACCCACTGCGCACCACATCCCATCCTGATGTTTTTTGTTTTTCCATTATTGTATTTTCTTCATTTTGTTAAATTTTCGCTTTTAATTTTTTTATATATCTATCCATTAGTTGACAGTAATACACACCTAACGAGAGAAGAAATGTGGGAAAACATTACTTCATGTCACTTTCATGGTGTTTGTCAGTTGTGTCTAGTATGTGTCAAGATCAATATCACAATTGCTGTGCATGTTGTTGGGATGAATCTGTGAATAATCAACTCTAAGTAGAAGGTTGCGGGCACAAAATTTTTTCTTTTCAATCATTTAAAATTTGTTTTAACTTTATTGTAGCTTGATCTTAATAAACAGAATTGTGTTTGGAAGTTGAGGACCAAGTGTATTTCAGACCTGTAACTGTAATCAGATATTACTATGCATATACAGTTACTACACACAGTGAAATATTCCAAACTTTCAATAAAATATCATGTATTATGTCATTACTATCACAATTTGCAGAACAGTTCATCCTCAACTTTTCGTTATGCGGTTTAATTACAGCACAACAGTATGGAAGTAGCATTAATTTTCTTTTTTACAGGGTGATGCTCAGTGCATTCTTTCATTATTTTATTCCTTTTTTGGGGGGAGTCTCATCTTTCTTCACATGAGATACATGGACAAAATGTAGGACACTAAACACAGTTTAAGGCAACATTGTCTAATTCTAACAATAATGGGACAAGAGTTTACTCTTCAGGTTGGTGTACATGTCTGATTAGGCTTTCAGCTTAACCTAATCATTTCTAAGTAGGGAAATAAGTTCTTTTCGACTTAAAAGCAGCGGGCCCGCTGCCACTCTACATTTGAGATGAGGGCGACGACTGAAAACTCTCCTTATAAAGGTAAAATATGCCAACTGGGGCCAAACAAAGTGCTTCTCACAGTAAGAGCAGCTGTCAGGTGCACCGTGCCAGAAGGACAGGCTACACGGTTTGTTTGGATCACTCAGTTAATAACGCCTAATTTATACCTGCCTGCCTCTCTTGCTCAGCCGGCTAGCAGTAGGCCGTAATGCAAACAATCAAAAATGGCACATTATAGGAAACGGATATGCACGGTCTCAGTTAAACATTGTGAGTAACCTGTGTCTCCCTGGCTGGACTTGTAAATTCTGTGGAGGATTTATTCCTTCAAGCCTCATGTCCACTCCCAAGTAATGAATAGTGCTTTTGAACCCACTGAATCAGGATGTTTCCCTGGCGCCTATTTATATGAATGTGCATGTTTTTAAGGACCTTCTTCCTTGTAAACATCTTCCCCTTGGAAATGGACTAAAACACAGCAAGGTCATCTGCCTTCCCACTGCGTCCTCCAGAGTATACAGTTCCCTTACTCGACAGCATCTCCTCCAACGACAGTGATCTCCCACTGTCCCTGACTCCCTTCCATGATTTAAGAAGGGTCTCAAACCACATCTTTATCAGACCCCCTCCTGATCTCCTGAAACCTTTGTGAGTTACTCCTTAACCCTCTCCTACTTTATAACTGCCTATTTTGGGAGAAGGTGCAGTAAGACAACGACTCTGTCAAACAAACCGTGCTTCAGTGATGCCTTGTATGTATATAAACCCTCTGTATGTGTCTGATGCATCCTTTTTTACTCTGAGTTGTATGTTGCTTTAGAGAGAAGCATCCGTGAAATGCATAAAGATAAATTTATATGTAAATGGTGTGAAGGGTCTTTATGGTGGCTTTGCATTTGGCATGGATTGCTGATAAACAGGTGTAGGCCATCCAGTCCATGTGTGAAGAAGGCCTGCACCAGCAGGATCGGCTTGCTGCCAGGTCTTAGAGAGATCAAATCCAACCGGGTTGAGCACCGAGGGTGATTTGCCTCGTGCACCTGTGCCCCCTCACCACCGACAGGCGCCGGTCCTTGTCACAGAGGAAGATTGATGCCCGTTGTACCTGGCACTTGTACTCCCATCCTAAATTGCTCTGTGCTTTACCCACATGTGGAGATGCAAGGGGTTCCATCAATAGAGAAGCTTCAAGGTTAATGAGGTAAAAAGCTAAAACCCAGGCAAGCAAATGCACACAGCTATGTATGCGTTGCAGGATCCAGCTTGGAATTCACACACACACACAAATCATGATCCCCAAAACCCAAAGAAATCTTCAACCTGTCCGCACAACAGTACACCTTTGTTCACAGTACTGTCATTGGGTGGTTTTCCAGTTACTGCTAAAATAGGTTTAATATCACAAGCACAAACAAATAAATAATCTGTCATCCACAGTTTTGTGTTTGCCATTGAGATTGGATTTGTTTAGCTAGGTTAGTCTCTATTATCAGTGGTTGCATCTCACTCACCCCTTCCAGGCTGGCTGCATTTTAAATGCATCCACTCCAAGAGCAGGGTTCATCACCACATGCTTAATCTACTATTTGTAAATCAATTTGAAAAGCTGAACTGCTAGCAATGGATACAAATGTGCCGAGAACTCCTTTGTGTACAAGGCAGATCTATGTTTCTAAGTGAAAAGCTGTAGTGTAACACAAGGATGTAAACTGGCAACCCAAAGACTCAAAAGGAGACCTGCTGTTGAACCTTTGAGGGAAACCTGAATTGCTTCAATGAGACACACAGGAGTATGAAAAGACAAAACAGTCAGCGTGTTCCTAATCCATATCACCTAAGTGAATAAATAAATAAAATTCATCCTTGCATGACCCGACTAGTGGGATGAGGGAGCTTGGTGATGGAATTCAATGCAGCACATACATAATTTTTAAATCATACATGATTTTTAAGTGATTTTAAGCATGATAATAGTACCATTATAGGGAAATGAAATCAGATTTTTAACAAAAATAACATGACGTAACAAAATAAGACAATAAAATCAATATTTGTGTAATCAATTCACTGTATAGTTTTTTGCAACATTTCTTTACCATGCATTTCTGCATTTATATTAAAATATTTTAATGTTTTTCGCTATGACAGTTATGCAGAGAAATCACATAAAATGTTAATGCAAAATGATTTTTTTAAACAATTTGTGTTCCACTCTTACTTTCTTCCAACTTTTTCTTGAAAATATATTACATAAAAATTATATATGGTCCGATCATGCACAGATGAACTGCACACTAAGTTCTAACTTTGGAGGACACTTTTTTTACCACAGAGCTGGGATGAATTAACTGCCAGACTTTCCCCGGTGTTTAACACATGCTGGCAGAGCATTCTGCATACTGATGCTGCTTTGCTTCACTCCCACAAGCAACACTAACTTTTGTTTAGTGTCTGTTTGTGTAGATGCTGCTTCCAACAGGAGGAGAACTTGTGGCTGAGCAGCTGCATCCACAATGACATGTGGAGAAATGGCAGACGCCATGGAAGGACAGCATAGTGACAAAGCTTCTGAAGAATGTCCTTTTCCAAATACCTGCCTTTGTTGTCTCATCTACCAGCATTCGTCAGCCAAAATGCTGATTGCTCTAAGATTCAATTCCAGCACCACAATATTCCAAATTGATACTGAGTCAGAATGGCAAGCATTTGCATTTATAAATGACACATAGTATAGTACAATTATATATACAGTATAGTACTATATATAATAGTAGATATACTGTACATGTGGAACTCATTGTCTCAAATGCATTATTCAATTATAGATTCACATCTAAAATATTTTCATTTGGAGGGGGTGCGGTGGCGCAGTGGGTTGGGCCACAGTCCTGCTGTCTGGTGGGTCTGGGGTTCGAGTCCCGCTTGGGGTACCTTGCGACGGACTGGCGTCCCGTCCTGGGTGTGTCCCCTCCCCCTCCGGCCTTACGCCCTGTGTTGCCGGGTAGGCTCCGGTTCCCCGTGACCCCGTATGGGACAAGCGGTTCTGAAAATGTGTGTGTGTATTTTCATTTGTCACATTCTGTGACAAAGGAACGCAAAATAAATAAATCAATGAATTTCATTTTGATGTGGCTGCATACACTTTTCTTTGCAACTGCCATTGTTCCTTTTGTAGCTGGGTTCTGTTAATGAGGTCCAGTCCTTCCATGTCATCTGCAGAGCTAATCCTGTTAGAAAGAAGTATTACTTTAAAAAAATAAAATTCTGCTTGGGTTTTCCAGCTGGCCTGTCTGGTGTTATCAATCTTGAGGGCACTTAATATACTGTTTTGTGAAAAAGCACTCGTGATCCAAGACGGCCTTCCTCCCTAACTGGGGCTGTGGTTTGGGGGTGGGATTCAGGACCACTGGTGTTCCCAAGGACTGACCATGTAATTGTACCTGTTCTGCCATGCTGAGAATCTCACTTGGCTGTAAAACATGATATTTGTTTTAACTAAGGCTGGAGCAGTCATTTTCTTCATCCCATCAGCCAGACATATCAGCTAACAGAAATATGGAGAGGAATTTTCTTCAAAAAATGCATACAATTCCCCTGGGAAAGGCTTTATAACCCTTTTTTTACAGCACAGTATTTTTTTTCTTATATATGTGTGGTATGTAATATGAGGACCCTGTCAGACTTCTAATTGCAAGAATTGCTGACAAAAGTCAATTGTTGAGATTAGTTACATTTTTTTAATTATTTTGTTGTTGCTTTCTCAACAGCATTTTACCTGGTAAACTACTTTAAGTGATTTAGCCATTTGAATAGTGTGGTAATTTTTACTGGAGCAGTTCAGGGCTGGTACCTTGATGAAAGGTACAGCAGCAGGAGCTGGGATTCAGACCTGAGTTATTTTCACTTCAAAGGTTGCAACTCTAACCTACAGTTATAATTATTAAATACTGATGATGAAAAAATGTTCAATTGAAAGCAAGCATCAAGAATTTGTTCCTTTGCTTTCAGGTAGCTAGTAGTGTAGTGATTAGAGCTACTCCCTTAGGCTCCAAAAGTTGCAGGCTTGAATCCCACCTTCAGCTGTAGTACCCTTAAGCAAGGTTCTCACCCTGAATTGCACTAGTAAAGTTATCTTGCTGTATGCATGAGTAATGTGATTTTGTAAGTTGCTTTGGGTAAAAACATCAGGAAAATGTGTGACTATTATTAAATAAAAGCATTAAAATTTTCATCTTTAAACCAAATACTGATGAAGAGAAACAGGGCTCTTCATCCTGAGTGTGAAATGAAAGAAAGAAGTTTACATTATTTTGCTACAGAGCTGCAACTCTGACAGATTTTTTAAAATTTTTAAAATTTTTTTTTTTTTTTTTTTTTTAAGGGTTTTCTAGTTAGCACAGCATGCACATCCAGGATAATATTTTCTTCTACAAGTGCAGTCAGATGGTTAAGAATACACACGGGAATGGTAACAGGTTGCCTATGAGCTTCTGAATTTTTCTACACAGACTGACAGGCTAATACATACAAGTGCTGATTTTTGCCGGTATGATGTCCACTAAAAATCAGTTTTAATATATTATATGTTACAGAAAGGTAACAGATGCATTTATCCAGTCATTTTCTGAAAGCATATTTGGAAATGTGTGAGCTGTTCACACAACTGCAATATTTAACCATTTATAAAACTACAAAAAATATTAAGAACAATTCTCGCAGTGATAAACCAGACGGTACAAGATAGTTGCAGAAATTCCCTATTTTTTTAAGAAAAATAGAGAGGATGGTTACTTGTTGATAAGAGTTTTTGAATGAAATATTCAGGTAATTTAACACCTGAAATCATAGTAGAAGAGCAGTTGTAAAGGTATGTGTAAGTAAGAGTAATTAATGTTGCTGCATGTCTCCAACACATCAATTTCTTGTTTTTCTAATTTCAGATTTATGTGCTGTTAATAACAACACTCAAATTTCCTCCGAATTTTAAACATATTAATTTCATGCTGCTTTTATTTGAAATTTAACCAGTTTTTACATGCTGCTAGAATCAATGAAACCATGCTGGATTGCATTTTAAAGATAAAATAATATTTCAAAAAGCTAACAACAGCCTCCTGCTTTTATTTGAACTTGCTTTCCTTAGACGTTGCCCGCAGCACATTTTGTTATTATTTATTTGAAAGTCCCATTGTGTAATAATGAAAAATACACAAAAATAGTTACTGTAACAGATTGCTTACACTTACAGTTCTGGCAGAATCCAAAGTCATTTTTGACTTTTTTGAATGTCTTAAAAACAATCTAATGGTTGTGTCAATGTGGCATGTGAATAGCTTGGCAAAAACTGCAAATGAAATAAATAAGAATCTCAACACAAACTATTCCAGTCATTTTAATAACACACACATTTTCAGAACTGCTTCTCCCATACAGGGTCACAGGGAACCAGAGCCTACCCGGTAACACAGGGCATAAGGCCAGAGGGGGAGGGGACACACCCAGGATGGGATGCCAGTCCATCACAAGGCACCCCAAGCAGGACTCAAACCCCAGACCCACCAGAGAGCAGGACTGTGGTCCAACCCACTGCACCACCACACCCCCTGAACAGACATGCAGGTTGATAAGGAAGGCCACAAAGACCCCAACACTGCTGTTTTTCACCTTCACCCAAAGAAGAACAGCACTAAGGGTGAGGCCCCAGCAAGGCTCAAACTCACAACACCTAGTTTACAAGACCAGTGCTCTAATCACTGAGCTATGGAGCCTGCTTATTTTAATAACATGACCACTGAACTTGGTGTAGTCCATTCCACAAGTAATTATAACTCTTCAGTTTTGGTAGTGTTTGCAAATTCCATTGTTTATGTTAAGCCAAATGTATTTGTTAAGAGGAAAAGGAACAAATATTTGTTCAAACACATGAACCCTACCACAACAATTTCAGGAGTTTTAACCTCAGCCCCAGAAATGCTGATCACTGATTGTAAAAGCTGCACTCTGCACATGAAGGGTTAATTGTCTTATTCTTATTATACAAAACTCTAAGTAGACTTTTGAACTGCCACTGAAATTGACTTTGGCAGTATATTTAAAAAAAGGTGCGCTGAAGGTTGAACCACCTGTTGTGTTCTACTTGTCATGATAATTTTTCATTTTATTTCTTAAAATGTGCTCCTAACAACCACTTATTAGATTAAATAATATTTTTAAAGCAATACGTAAATTTAATGGAAAAGCCTGGTCACTTTATCAATGAAACACATACATCTACAGCTGCTGTGACACTCGAAGGAATGATCTGCAAATATGCTACTCATTTAACATTATTTTCCTCATTTGTCTCATTTATACCAGTTCCCTGACCTGGAAGGGGTGTTGGAGACCCTGGGTCTGTGGATGTTGCTAGAGGGCTTTCAAAGGGTGGTATTTCTTTCTATTTGTATGTAAAGCTCAGCCACTCAAGCAGGAAATAAAAAAAAGCATTTCTAGTAATCGGAATTAGTTATGAATTGATAAAGATTTAGGGCAAAAGAGTGGGGTCTCAAAGCTTCATGGCTGTCGGTATGAACATGACTTCGAATCCAGTTCAGTCTGTGAGAGGAGTTTGTTCTCCCATGTTTGTGTAGGTTTCCTCAAGGTGCTCTGGTTTCCTCTCACAGTCCAAAGGCAGGTGAATTTGTGGCTCTAAATCTCCCATAGTGTGTAGATGTAGACATATGAGTGAATGAGTGTGTAATGACCTTGTAATGGATTGGCCTTTACAAAAAAACAGACCAGGATCAGCTCTGCACCGCACTGACATGGGCAAGGTTTTACTTTACCGATAATGACTTGATGGATAAATGGTTATAATGGAGGGGGGCATGGTGGCGAAGTGGCACAGTGGCATGGTGGGTTGGACCGGGTCCTGCTCTTCAGTGGGTCTGGGGTTTGAGTCCCACTTGGGGTGCCTTGTGACGGACTGGTGTCCCGTTCCTTGTGATGGACTGGTGTCCTGTCCTGGGTGTGTCCCCTCTGGTCTTATGCCCTGTGTTGCCAGGTAGGCTCTGGTTCCTGTGACCCCGTATGGGACAAGCAGTTCAGAAAATGTATGTGTGAAAAAAGGCCTGCGTTAACTATTGAATGAATGAATTGTTAGATCAAAGTGTTTTAAAGTGCCGTCTCTGTAAATGTCCTTGAATGAAAAGAATTCAGTTGAATATGTTCTGTGTTAGCCTCTTAATTCACCTGGTTTAGGTGACATTATCGTGAAATACATAATAGAGCAATGGATGTTGAAAAACCTTAAAAAGCTATTAAAAAGCCTTTTTTTTTCCCACTTTTGCATTTTAGTTTCAATGTGAATTTTCTTCTTGAGGACTTATTTTTGTTTATTCTTTATTTACAGTCTTCTGTTTTGTCTATAGTAGGGGGCGTGGTGGTGCAGCAGATTTGGCAGGGTCCTACTCTCTGGTGGGGCTGGGGTTCGAGTCCTGCTAGGGGTACCTCGTGATGGACTGGCATCCCATCCTGGGTGTGTCCCTTCCCCCTCCAGCCTTGTGCCCTGTGTTGCCAGGTTAGGCTCCGGTTTGCCATGACTCTGCTTGGGACAAGTGGTTTCAGGTGGTGTGTCTGTTTTGTATATACATTTATATTAACTGATAATACAAGAATCATAAATTGGTACTGCCTGTAACATCTGTGGGGGGTGCGGTGGCGCAGCAGGTTTGGCTGGGGGCTGCTGTGTGGTGGGTCTGGCGTTTGAGCCCTGCTTGGGGTGCTTTGCGAGGGATTGGCATCCCATCTGGGGTGTGTCCCCTCCCCCTTCAGCCTTGTGCCCTGTGTTGCCTGGTTAGGTCCCGGTTCATTGGGACAAGTGGTTGTAGACATTGTGTGTGTGTGTCATCTGTCTTTAGTTAGTAAAAATAGAAATGTGGTAATTTTTTTGAAATCCCACATCAAGCTGTGGGATCTTGCCAAAAATGATGTGCTTAAAGCAAAAATGTCTGAAACCATTATTTGTCCAGAAATAGAACAGAGAAGACTGGAGCTTATTCCAAAAAGGAAGAGAAAGACATAAACTGTGCCTCTGCATACATATTGCTTCAATTTAACATGCCTGGTCATCAGCTCCTTTTGAATAAGGCTTCTCACGGGATGAGAATTTAGACTTTATAATAATAATAATAATAATAATAATAATAACAATGAACATTGGTTTCTGTTGACCTGACCCTGTTTACCTGTTTTCAACCATCAAAAAAGCGTGGCCTTGGGCTCCAGTGGGAAGACATCCATGACTTGAATCTTCCATCTGCAAAAGCAAGAAAAATTGCTTTCACTCCAAGGAACTCCTTTTCTCTAAAAGGTGGTGTTGCTCCATCCCATCTCTTACACCACTATAACACCCCCCAATGGCACTGCTGGACTCAGAATTAAAGCATTTATGCCGTTGGGAACAGCTTTGAGTAAAGCACTACAGGCGGTATGAAAGCTCTGCCCTGAACGTACCTATAACCCACCGGGCAACTGTAAGCTTTGCAACTCCTCATCACAGTTCCTAACCCTTCCCCAGGTTACCCAGAGTCCTTCAGGGGGCAACCCAATATTTACAAACATGTTAAAGTTGTATAAAAATTAAAGCACTAAAATAATTACGCTATTACCGCTGTTACAACATGGAACAGCTTCAGTTTTCCTTAAATACTCCTGAGAGCTGGTATTTCATCATTGCCTGGACACACTTCTGGTCTCAGGTTTATTCCACTCACTGTTATCAATAAGCAGAATTTTTACAACATACATCATATGATGAGACAAGATCCTGGCAAGTACCAAAAGGGTATTTATTGCACCTCATATCTTAACTGTCATGGTCCAAATGGTCGTGAAATGAATATACCATGAATGTGTGTGAATGTGTGAGTATGAGTGTCAGTCAGTACATATTCTCAGTGAACATTTCCAGAGCATCACAGTTTTATAAAAGCTATACAATAAACACTTTACTGGAACTTTTTTTCTCTTCACTTATGCGATTCAAATCATAGAATTCCTCAGAAATTAAACTGGTTTTTCAGGAGTTGCTGACCCCTGTTACTTCCACAACTGGCACCATTATTATTTTGCACTAATCAACGCCTTTGATTTGTGCTGTGATTATTTCAACTGTGTATTTGTAATTAACCTTATGCTGTTGTTAGCTGCTTCACAAAAGCACAAATTCCAAAGAAGTCATGCGCTCCTAAGTATAACTTGCCATTACAGGCTTGAGAAGCATTTCCTCAGCTGTGGTGATTATGCTGTCAGAGGAGGAGGTACAGGTGTTCTTTCCATGATTATTCTGGGCAGGTAATGTTTAAACTAGCACTGATTCGCACTGCCTATTCTTTAATACTCCCCCAGAGCCCTGAAATATGAAAGCATTTTGAGCAAAGTGCACATTGCTGATTTATAAAATTGCCTATGAGTTGCTGACAGACAAGCTTTGATTCAGCCTGTTAATGGAAGGCAAAGCGCAGATTCCATTCATGTGTATTTACAGCAGTCTAACTTCCATGACCGTGGGAGGTTTTTCAAAATGCAAGGTAATTCTTTAAAAGCATTCTTAATTTTTTTCCTCCTAATGTTTAGATTCTGTACCCAGTGCATCATGTGCTCCTGAAACTTAGTAGGGGAATGGGATCTGACAGCATTGAGACTCATTTCCTGAATAATATATGAATGTGTTAATTAAGGAGAAACCCTGGACTCTGTGACACTCATTATTTCTTTACCTCCTCCTAGGCTGGCCATCCTGTTCCACATGTAGCTCTTACCAATGGCTTGTAGACCTGCTGAAATTCAGTAGATATGTGGACCTTAGTCCCTTTGGCATAGTTTGCAAGAATACTATAGCAACAACACATCATCATTAGGGTAAAATTAACCTGTCTCACGACAGTCTAAACCCATCTCATGTTCCCTACTGGTGGTGAATTCTGCTTCACAATGATAGGAAGAGCTGACATCAAAAGATCAAAAAGCGACATCGCTATGAATGCTTGGCCGTCACAAGCCAGTTATCCCTGCGGTAACTTTTCTGACACTTTCTCCTTGAAACCCAAAAAACCAGAAGGATGGTGAGGCACCGCTTTCACGGTTTGTACTCATACTGAAAATCAAGGTCAAGAGAGCTTTTGCCCTTCTGCTCCACGGGAGGTTTCTGTCCTCCCTGAGCTCGCCTTAGGATACCCGTGTTACCGTTTGACAGATGTACTGCCCCAGTCAATCTCCCCACCTGCCACTGTCCCCGGAGCAATCACTTGCTTATTCTGAGGCTTTGATTGATGCCCCTTAGGTCCTTCTTATCATTCTGCCAGGTGCCCACTACAGTGATAATAAATAAATTCTGAGTGTCATTTGTGTGTATGTTTTGTTTGAATGTGTTTATTAAGTGTAAGGTATATCAAAACAATGAAGGAAGAGGTAGACAGTCATACACTATCACAGAGTGATTAATGAAGGGAAATTGCCTTGCTATGTTGTGCTATGGAAACTAATGTTAACAACTGAAGTCATTCTACCAGTGTTAATGGGATTTTAAGGGAAGCTGGTGATATTTCAGCATAAATGGGTGTCAAATTTGGGGCTCAGGAGCTCATAAAAAATTTTTGAAATTGAAACTAATGGTAATTATGACTTCAGATTGGGAGAGTTGGGTGACGCAGTGGCACAGCAGGCTTGGCTGGGTTCCACTCTGTGGTGGGTCTGGGGTTCAAGTCCTGCTTGCAGTGCCTTGCAGTGGACTGGCATCCCATCCTGGGTGTTTCCCCTCCAATCTCGTGTCCTGTGTTGCTGGGTTAGGCTTCAGCTTGCTGCAACCCTTCTTGGGACAGGCAGCTTTAGACAGTGTGAGTTTATCTTAAAAGGGTTTTTGCAAACTCATTAACTTCATAAGGTGAGAGAAGGTTCAAAATTGGTTCTCTCTGCAAGCAATAGCAAGGCAGAGAGCAGGGGAAACAAAAGTACCCCAAAAAATCAAACTTTCACCTCTGCTTGTGGAGTATTCAGGAATACCTTGAATAATTCAAGACCAAGCTTCCATTTGATTAAGTGTTTCAATTTCCTGTTTGGCTAAATGAGAAGTCAGGAAAGAATGTTCCTGTTTGTAAGAGTATATGTGTACATATATTTTTTTAAAAGAAGAGAAACTAATGGTTGAATTATCAGAATTAATGGTCTCTGATTGAATTATCGGGCTTAGAAACAGGAATCAGAAGGCAATAGCCCTCCGAGCCGCATGCCTTTTCGAAGCCATGTACATCTATAATTGAGGTGAGGGAGGCGTGAAATGTCAAAGCTGATTATGAATGGAGCGAGAGCCAGATGGCAGCACTGCCTGGAGAGTAAATCAGAGATGTTGGAGCTCAAATCCCAGGCAGAAGCTCAAAGCGGACTGTGACCGGCCTGGTAAAAACAATTAGCCTCCCCTGCAAGCGGCCCAGAGCACTATTCTCAGACCTCCATATTACAGCCTGTTGGTCAGAAGGGCAACCATATGTAGTACAACTCATCAGACAGGTGGAAGTGGAATATGGTAAGCAAGGGCTGATCTAGTCTAGCGCTGGGGAAATAATAGACATCTGTACTGAGGTTAAAATCACAGGTGGAGGTGGAATATGGTGAGCAAGGCTGAACACTGGGGAAAATATCTTAGAGAAAATAGACATCTGTATTGCAGTTAAAATCACAGGTGGAGGTGGATGATTGTAGTCAGGGCCAGCATTGCTCCATCTGTCCATGCAAGCACTGCAGAGAAATACCTCTGGAAGAGAACAATTATTATTACCATTTATTTGCTCTGAAGCAATGCTTTTATCAAACATAACTCATCGCTTTACCCATAAATACAGCTGGGTATTTCACTGAAGCAGCTGAGGTTAAATTTTCTGTGTTCACAGATTGAGTAGGAAGGCTCCTTCTGGGATTTGAGTCAACAACCCCCAGACTGCAAGCTTTGATTTTTCTTTTAATTTTTAATTTCTTTTTTTTGCTCAACATCTGCTACCATAAATGCCCTACCTGTAAAATTCTAAGGAATTATTTTGGCATATGGAGGAGAATGAGAGCAGTCAAGATGTGCCACAACAGCTTGAAACAAATATCCTCCGTGTTGCCGGGTGCAACGGGGTTGAGGCAGGGGACGGAATCAGCCACACTATAACTTCTCTCCTTCTATTTTATGCTATGTATGACAGAGTCCTGACATTTGCACTGTGTGGAGTCTCTGTGGCAGATGTCTTCAGTATTGCGTGGAATGAGCGATTTCCACTGCGCTCTGCTCTTTTCTGACATTGGTATTTCCTTTTGGGAAAGGGATCCACCAAAAGAATTATTATATAAATACACACAATGGCATTGGATTTAACTGATATGATAATGTGGCTGAACATCTTTGTGTCTGTATGAGCAGCAGTGGGCTGGAATTGTCTCAAGATGAACTAGTGCTAAATAGACTGCAGGTGCAGGTTTATGTTTATGTCAGTCGTTCTGAAGATCACTGTCTATACAGAAGGCAGGAGATTTTATCCAGAGGTCTTGCTCTTTCTTTTCCTGTCGAGAGAGTGAACTCAAAATCTACAGCTCAAAACTTACTCTTGAATTCTCATGAGCTTTAGCACACAATTTCTGCTCATAAGAGTGTAATGTGCCAATAAATTTTGATGTCTGCATTAAAAGTCTGAATTGCACTGAGTAATTCATGTATACTAAAACAAATATTTCCATGAGATTGGCTGAATCTCAAGAAGTTTTTGCTTTAGACCTTCTGATTTGAATGATTTCTATTACACAATGTAACAAAAATTTCATGTCTTTTTTTTTTTTTCAAAATATTCCACATTCTTGAAATTAGCAAATTTTGATGAATTTTGGCACTGGGTTCCAAGCACCGAATATTCCAGTACTTTTTATAATCTGATGCTTTCTAGAATGTTTTGGTGCTTTCTGCAGTGTTCTGGTGCCTTCTAGAATCTTCCAAAGGGTGTGAAGTACTAAACTAAAATTGACATTCTTGAAGGACTAGTGGTATTTCTGTAATCAGTCAGTGCTAACTAATCACAGTTAACACAAAAATCAAAATAACTAAGAACTTTGAAAAGTTTTGCTGCATTGTGTTATGAATCCCACTCCTGCTGTAGTACCTGAATCAAGGAGCTGAACTTGTACCCTGCCATGTGCATCACTTAGAAGTGACCGCTGTGGACAAAGATGTCAGTTAAATATGGCTTAATGATACTAATTATTCCTGTTGTAGCAGAACATTAAAACAATAATGTAAAAATAAAAAAAAATTAAAAATAAAAAGGGCAGCCAATACCCCTCTAAGCCTTGAAACTGTTACGTCCACACCCACAACACAAGTGACAACACCTGACTCTGCGCTAGCTCCTGATTAATCACTCATCCTATAAAGACCCTCTTCAGCTACCATACCATCGCGGAATCTCATTTGGTACAACCGCCCTTCCTCGCGTTACTTTGTACACACACTTACTCTATTCTCTGTTCACGATCTCCGGTTTTTGACTCCTTGCTTCATTTTCCGACCACGTCCATGGATCCTCATCTCTGTCCTGTTCGCCCATTGACTGACCCTTCGCCTGTCCCTGGTTTTGAGAACTTGCCTCTTCCCTCAACTTCAGACGAACAACGCTGCACTTGGGTTCAGCCGCCCCAGCTCCCTGTGTTTTGCGTGACAGAAACTTCTTCTAAGATTTTAAACAGATGCTCATTGAAATATGAATTTGTACACCATTGCAATGTTTGAAATGGCCTAATAAACTTTTATCACATCTAAGCACAGTTTTTAGGTTAACAAATTCTGGCTCATCCATTAATTGCAGTTTGCTGAGCTGGAAGGAGCATAACATTGAAAAGAGCTCTTTGTTCATATGAGTAACTACAGAATTAAGAGGAAATAAAACATGGTTTTCAAATTATACCATGATTGGCAAACTTTGTGTTTACTGAAACAAAGTTTATGTCATGCAATTAAACAGGTAATTAACTAACATCTATCCATCTATGCATAATCAACAAATGCTTCTTCAGTGAAGGTTCAAAGTGGTCCGGAGCCTATCCCAGAAGCACTTGGTAAGGTACACCCTACCAGTCAACTGCAGTAATTAATTTCCTGTAAAATTCCAGTTTTGACTGGACAGCCTCTTTAAACTTCTGAAAACAGTAATCTGGCATTCATTGATTACATTTCAGATTTCCAGTTTTACTTGCAATATTTCTACACAGTAACAACTTGAGGATATGTACATATACACATCACCCCAACAATCTATCCTAGTTCCTTTAAAAAAAAATTAAGAAATGAAGCAGGGCAGATTTCTCCATAACCGTGCGTGTTAGGAGTTATTGCATCAACAAAGATACGGCCTGGCAGTCCGTAGGGTCCCAGCTCCTCTGGGGCTTCTCCATCCTGCTTGATGAAGAGCCTGCCGCAAATCACAGCTAATTCCCGCTCGAGTGCCAGAGCGTGGCACTGCATTGAAAGCGAGTCGTCAGCTTGAACTTGTGCCCATGAAGCATGTGGCGATCAAAGTAGAGCAGGATGTCAGTAACGCATTTTGATTTCAAACTGTCACGCACCAATAGATGTTTAAACACTTTGGAGGTTCAGATGTCTGGCTCCGTCTCAGGGCCTTGCTCCCACTCCAGATCCCTAAATTACGTACCAGGACTTTTGTTTGGGTATCAACAGAACCAAAAACATCTTCACTGACAAATGTTGTTTTTTAATATTTTTATGCTGGGATAGACTGAAATGCTATGTAATTCAGTATATCCATCCATCCATCTTCCTCCGCTTTTCAATTCAGTATATGATGTATATTTTTTTTTTGTGAGTGAAAGACATAAAAAAATATAATTCAGTATATGATGTATATTTTTTTATGTCTTTCACTCACAGTATACTGTATTGTACAGTTGCCCCTTGAACAACACAGGTTTGAACTGCACAGGTCCATTTATATGCAGATTTTTTTAAATAAAAACAATACCTGTAAATAAATATGAATTTCTTTTTCACATTATCTTTTCATTTTTGATGTCTAGTGTTAGTAATACATACAACATCTACAGTGTTTTGTATCATATAAGACAATATTAATGTAGGTACTGACAGACAGACAGACGATTCATCTTATAAACAGATGAGGTAAACTTACGGTATCGATAAATAAGTACAGTCCTGTAAATGTATTTTCTTTTCCTTATGATTTTCTTAATAACATTTTCTTTTCTCTAGCTTACTTTATCATACGAATACAGTATAAAAAACATACAACATACAAAATACTTGTTACTCGAATGTTTATGTTATTGGTAAGGCTTCCGGTCAATAGTACACTACTAGTAGTTAAGTTTTTGGGGAGTCAAAAGTTATATGCAAATTTTTGACTGTGCGGGGGGGTCTGCGCCCCTAACCCCCATGTTGTTCAAGGGTCAATTGTACTCTCTTGAAAATACACCGTAGGAAGTGTCTCTAAAAGAAAAAAGCTGGAATGCAATTTAGAAAGTAAACTACTTGGAACCTTTTAGCAATGCAGGACACATCTCTATTGAAAAGGTAAGACTTAACAAAATCACATATTTCCTGATTCCACTATCATGTATATGGAACACATTTAAACCTTAAACATTATTTTTTGTACAGCAGGAAGGAAATATTACATGAAAATGAATTTAACAAAAACAAACTGACTAACTGGCAAATAAACAAACCATCCTGATGTGTGTTGGGTGGTTGGAAGGCACCAAGAACTGGGGTAGTTAGTAATGAATCGTTCTCTTGGTTAAGGGTGGTTGTGCTGTCTGACAGTGCTGCAAGTGCTCCTTGGATGAGACTCAGAAGTTCATTGATAGCATATTTTTTCATTATTATTTTTTTTCTGAATTGCTCTAAAATTTACAATAAGATAATATTTTATGTTTATGCTATCACAAAGAAAATCATGACCACATTTTTGAGTATGCATTAAAGTTTAAATCAATTTTAGGCCCATTAACTGTTAATTTCAACTTATTGGAGGAGACTAAATTTTTCTGAGGTCTTTGAAATGTTGACTTTAATAGTTTAAAAAGAATTATATTTCAGTTAAGAGGAGGTGGATTAGCAAGAATCCTCACTAAGGCCAACTTTCCTGACTAAATACTTCTGAACCAATGGTCCTCTGGTAGGAAATTCCTTTCCAAAGAAAACTGTGAGCAGTGAGTCATTAATTGTGATAATCTTACACTAACTAACTTTGAGATATGAAACTAGAGTCATAAGAGTAATATGCACATTAGTCTAGAGTCTAAAGCATCACACATGAATTAAAATCTGTCTACACATTATAATGCATATTTAGTTCACAGGGTTGCCCAATAACTAACATTTTATTATTGTTTATTCTCTGATTATTTAAGTAACTACTGATTAAATTAAACAGTTAACTGGCTTTTTGTGTAGCTCCAAAACATAGAATCATACATCCATGAATCAGTTGAAATGAACTAATTTGAAAAATTTATTGAAGTTTTAATTGGAATCAAGCAGTTGTTTGATACTCAACCTAAGGTAATTTAAATTCTCATGTTCTTGTGAAGACTTAGATGCACACAATCAAATTTTCCAACGAACTGTATCAGTAAACTTTTCTAAAACTGACCAAACATATGTGGTAAACAAACTGTAGTCTGGAAAACTGGCTTACTGTTCAGGTGCTGTAGAAGGAAGATAAGAAAAAACTTGAAAATGTGTATTTTTCATAAATAAGAAAATGTTAACTTGAATTACAGATAAAATATTGTAGATGGTTTTCCGGTGGTTGAATAACCAGACATGCTGGCTTGAGTTATACTATATGTGGATTATAACAGTCCTGCCTTTGCACAGATAAATCACTGGAACTGTAAATTTCAGCCAGCATTCTTGGTTGGCAAAATGAATCCATGTCAAAGTCATATATCACGTAAATAGAGAAATATTTCATCCCACAAATGTTTGGTTGGTGATCATTTTTTGCACGTAATGGTCCTTCCTGGATTATGTAACTGGACCTGTGATCTAGGGTCATAAAAACACAGATTGCCTTGAGATTACTGCTTGGCTAAATCAGACATAAAAAACTGAAAACATTCCTAGGAGTGCAGTAAATAATGCAGAGAGCGCAGAGACAAATACAGTGAAATAAAAAATATTACATGCAAATATGTAAATATTTAATTTCATCTTCTTTTGGAATTGCAAAATACAGAAGTAGATGCAAAATATAAAACCTAAATTATGTTTTTTATTATCATGGTCTTCTTTCAGAATCTTGAAACCATCAATTTTGTTAAAATTCATTATGGATTCACTTTTCTCAAAGTTCATTTCACATAGAAACTCATAGATTGAATAAGTAATCATTTGCCCCACATTACTCATTCATTTTGCCTTATCCAAGTGCCTGGGTATATCTAGTATCCCAACAAACTCATGTCCACGACCTGTCTGTGTTAGTTCACTAAGCTGAACAAGCCCGGAGACAGTAGTGCTGGCAGTGCGGGCAATAAGCCATGAGGAGCTGCAGACAAATGAAGAGAGGGAACATGTGTCACAGCTTTCAGGGAGTGAATTATCTCCATCTGCTTAGGCACATTGCAACACTGTTAAACTGTATCGTGTGGTTATGGACTTGTTCTCTATATTATTATTATTATTATTAACTATGCAGTGCTGCTGTGTAATGACTGCTACTTTGTATATGTATTAAGTTGTTAAATGAATTTCTGGGCTTTGTATGCACTGTTTTGCCTTATATAATTGTGTATCTCTTTAAGTCACCTTGGTTTATGGTAGCAACTGAAAAAATAGTGATAATGCTGCAGCTTTCTCAGTAGTGACTTACAGTGTTTAGCTACTAAGAACGATTTATCGACTTTGACAAGATATTCATTTGTACTGTATCATTTCAAGGCAAGTACCTTTAAAAAGGGTACTACAGCAGGAGGTAGGGTTGGAACCTGGTTCTTCCAGGTACAAAACAGAAGTAACTTCAGTGCTACTTGCCAAAATTCTCCAAGCATTATAAATCTTTGCATTGGATGTGACTTTCCATCCATCCATCCACTTTCATTAAGCACTTCTCCTAATCAGTGTCACAGCAGTCTCGATCTAATCCTGGAATCCCTTGCCGCAAGGCTAAAGGGGGGTACACCCTGGATAGGATGGCAGTCCATCACAGAGTAAGCACATATACGCAAACTCTTTAAATCCATTCACACATGGTGATTTTTTGGTTATAAATTAAATTAATTATGAATTAATATTGACTAAATCCAATTTGTGGAACTGAAAGTGTTTTAAAAAGCTCACAAACTTATTTTCTAAAATCATTATTCATTTGTTGCTGATGCCTGTTTCCAACAGCGTACCCAATGTTGCTGGTTAATTTTTATTGTATTAGCTCAGTTCAGTGGGTTTGGCCAGGTCCTGGAGTTCAAATCCTGCTTGGGGCATGTTGTGATGGACTGGTGTCCTATCCGGGGTGTGTTCTCTCCCCCTCCAGCCTTGCGCCCTGTGTTCAGGCTCTGGCTTGCTGCAGCCCCATTCAGAACAAGTGGTTTCAGACTCTCTCTGTGTCTGTGTGTGATTCAGGTCAAGTACCTCATCCAAGGGTAGTACACCAGGAGGTAGAATTCAGACCATGGTTCTTTGAGTCTAAAGGCAACAGTTCAAACCACTACAGTATCTACTGCCTCTGTTCAGTTGATGTGTTAATTTATGACACAAATTTTAATACTGTATTTAAACACACACACACACACTTTCCAAACTACTTATCCCATACAGGGTCACAGGGAACCAGAGCCTACCCAGCAACACAGGGCATAAGGCCAGAAGGGGAAGGGACACCAGTCCGTCACAAGGCACCCCAAGCAAGACTTGAACCCCAGACCCACTGGAAAGCAGGACCCGGTCCAACCCACTGCGCCACTGCGCCACCGCACCCCCTGTATTTAAACATTTACCTTTTAATTGTTAATTCAGCATTAATTCTTATAAATGATTAATAACAGCAATACAAGAACAACAACAACAACAACAACAATAATAATAATAATAATAATAATAATAATAGTAGCACAATACTGTGTAATGAAAAAGTGTGTGGTTGTTTATGGACCAAGCAGCCCAGCGGTACATGAATGTTTTCTTGTGCAGTTCGGGGCCATGGCAACCGTATGTGTCTATGGAAGCATGGTGTGTAATGAGAATTTTCTTCCCCCACTCACTATGGGATTTGGATGTTGGCATTTCTGTTTTATTCTTTCTCTGGTGAAGTGCACCACTCGCTGTGGCCTCTTGAACACCAAGCAGGAGATCAGCAGGATTCAAGGTGAAGGAGAGAGGAGGGATCCTCCCACTCCTTGTGGAATTCCAACTGTGACAGGAGGTTTGCTCCGCTCTGACGTGGCTCACCTTCTTCCTCTATAGAACACCTTTCTGAACAATTCAGCCACAATTTGGTTGTGAAGGCTGGACTGTAGCCCATTTGCAGTACGTAAAAAAATAACACTCCCTTTTCATCCTTCATTGTATGACAGATTTTAATCATAATGGATTTAGTTAAGCTGAGGGGGTGCGGTGGTGCAGTGGGTTGAACTGCAGTCCTGCTCTCCGGTGGGTCTGGGTTCGTGTCCCGCTTGGGGTGCCTTGCGATGGACTGGCGTCCCATCCTGGGTGTGTCCCCTCCCCCTCCGGCCTTACGCCCTGTGTTACCGGGTAGGCTCCGGTTCCCCGTGACCCCGTATGGGACAAGCGGTTCTGAAAGTGTGTGTGTGTGTGTGGATTTAGTTAAGCTTTTTGACACTGATCAACATCAAAATACTCTTTAATTATTGCTATAGCAACCTTGATAAAGGCTACCAGAGTAGAAGATGGGATTCAAATCTGGGTCTTCCAAGCCTTTAAAGCAAGAAGCCATAACCACTATGCCACCTGCAGCCCCTTTCAATACAACGGGTGAGTTTTACACTATATGTGTACATCAGCTGTCTGGTGTTTCACTGCACAGTCTCTCTTAAAATGACATAAAACCACTTTTGAGCACATTTAAAAGAAGTCATTTGACAATCCTGGAGATAGTGATGTTGTATGTGCATGTCACCAACAGACACCTTGACCTTTCCTTAAAAACATTTACTTACTAACCTCTTCTTTCCACAGTATGAACCACAGAAGTAGCTAGGTTGTTCATAGTTCAAATGGGAATGAAAACAACATGGTATTAAGCAGAAGTTATATGTTATAAAATAGAAATGACATTATTCTGAACTGGTACCCCATTAATGTCACTCTCTTAGTATGAACTGCAGTTGACTGCAACAATGCCTTCCCAAGGGAAGGAGAACAAGCAACCTCTAACCAATGGAAGTTACTGTCAACACCGGACAGTTCATCAGAGCACAGGACGCACCACTTGCAGCTCTGTAAAACAGCACAGTGAGAAAAGAATATTTAACCACATACAGGCCAAATCTAGGAGAGCAGTACTGCTGAAGTGTCCTTACAAAATGGTAGGTGACTGCTGTGAACTGTCAGTTCGCTTTAGAAAAGGTACTTCTATTAATGTATATATCTATAGACAGATGCTTAAGTTTCTTATAATTGCTGAAAGGCAGTGAGGACAATTGGGCAGAAGAGCAAAGCAACATGCAGAATCTTAATGAGTTTTTCGTACTGTCACTTTCACAATAGATTTTGAATGGCACCCTTACACTAGAGAAGCAGTAATCATCGTCTCATCTGGTTGTACTTCGTTACCTGCTGCTGGTTTATTCTGGGCTCTGTCGATCAGCAGCTTAAGCTTTTCCAGCTTGCTGAAATGAACAGCGTGACCCTGGCCGGATTTGACTGGATGCCTGAATAGGGCCAGATTAATGCAAGGGTGCAATAATCAAAGTCCCCAAAGGTGCAGCTTGTTTCAGCAGAATGCATTTATTTTATTGGGTTTGGCGGGTTCCCTGTCTGTTTTAACTTTCAGCTCATTCTTTGAAGTACATTCTCTTGCTTTAATCAAATACTTTCATAATAATTCACTGAGAGTGCTTAGTCTATCCGTTGTTATATTATTATTTTTACAGCAGCTTCCTGAGTCCACAGCATTACACCGCACAGGGATTTATTTAAAGACGGATGTTTACTGAGCACAGGTCAAGTATCCTTCTCACGGGTTTGGCAACAACGGCTGTTTTTGAGAAATTGATCTGCATTGTTACATCATTAAATGTTAATATACTGGATGCCCTAAAATGTGTAAATTTATCTCCTATTTGAATAGTTTTATTTTAATTCATTCTTATGTGAATAACTCATCTGCCTCATAATAAGAATGATCTTGAGCCGTTGTTCCCTTTATCATTTGCTGAGTAAATAATAATAAAAGGAAAATATTTGCTTTTGTATTTCAGTATTCAAAGGATGAAAATTAAGAAGGTGTTTTAGAAATTAACATGAAAAATGCTTTTATAGTGAAATGACAGATTTATCTTGCAAATAAGCACTATAAATTTGAATGTATGGTTCAGAGTCAAATAAAAAATCTTTCTGACCTTCTCTACATGTAATGTTACATGGCTGCTTACCCTTTTTGAACATGCCAGTTAGTAAAATCAAGAAATTGTTGCAGTACAAATCAAAGCTTATCAAAACACATTTCTGTGGATTTCACTTCTGTATTTTCATGAGTCTCACTGGATGTGTCTGGAGAGCAGCAGGCATTTCCCATGAGTTCAATTTTCCTGCAGAAGATGTCATCCGATCTTCTTTTATGGTTCATCTTGTAGTGACATAAGGAAAGTAACAGCTATGTAAACATATTAGACTGTGGCCTGCTGAGTATCTGCTTGGTTTTTCAGCGGAAAGATGACAACCGGGCACCAGCCTGGACTTCCAGCCAGATTCTGTTTCACATTCCAAGCCAATAAACTCTGACATTTTAAAACTTGTCACAAACTGCCAGCAAAGCTCTGTTTCATTTCCACAGGAATCATTTGCTGTATTTGCTGTCTACAACTACTATTTGTTGAACAATTTGTGGCACTTTTCGCACAAAAAGTAGACTTCATCATACCGAACTGAAGACTTTTTCACGCTTTTTTCACTCTGTCATTGGGCAGAGTAGTAATACACTTCTCAAGAACTGCTTTAAAATGTTCAGTTTCAATTAATTTCAGTTTTGATTCAGTTCAGTTACATTTACTTCTTTAGCAGACACTTTTCTCAAAAGTGACTTATGGATACTATGTAGTGTTATCAGCCCACACACCTTATTCACCAAGGTGACTTACACTACTAGATACACTGCTTACAATGGGTCACTCATCCATACATCAGTGGAACAGATTATCTCTGCATCACTTACACACTATGGGGGAACCTGAACAGCATGTCTTTGGATTGTGGGAAGAAACCAGAGCACCCAGAGGAAACCCACACAGACATGGGGAGAACATGCAGACTCCACACAGACTGAGCTGGGGTCAAGCCCATGCACTCTCACACCTGCCACACACTGTGAGACAGTACCACTACTTGCTGTGCCACCATGCCACCTACACACACTGTCTGAACCACTTTTCCCATACAGGGTCACGGGGAGCCAGAGCCTAACCCAGCAACACAGCAAACTTTCATTCCACAACAGAGCAAAAGGCTGGAGGGGGAAGGGACACACCGAGGATGGGATACCAGTCCATCACAAGGCACCCCAAGCAGGACTTGATCCCCAGACCCAACGGAGAACAGAACCCAGTCAAACCCACTGCACCACCACGTCCCCCTTCCATGCCACCCAGCTGCAATTCAGTGACAATTACACTGATTTTTATAAAGCACACTTCTCAACACAGGGATGCAGAGCGTAGAACTGTTGGATAGCAGTGACATGAAAGCAATGGAAGAAATCAAGAGATACTAGTTTGCAAATAGGATGCAAGAAAGCCAAATGTGAACTGAGCAAAAGAAAGCAAAAAACAAAGAAAGGGACTTGGGCTCCCAAGTACAAGTGGTTGAACATCCCTCCTCTACTAAAAATGAAGGTTGGTGTAAACCATTGAAATATACTTGAAAATTTCTCTTACCGACATTGGAAAACAGGCCCTCTTGCAGGAATCTCCATTACATTTGTTTGCTTAGCTAATTGCTTTTCTCTAATGCAGTGTATAGTATTAAGCTACTTGAAATGATCCAAGCCTTTTGGTAAGCTTGAAGTTTACTCTTCTATAATTTTTTACTGCACCAATTCAGAGTAAGTACCTTGACTGTGGGTACTATAGCAGGAAGTGCTATTCAAACCTGAGACCTTGAAATGCAATGTGGCAGCTCCAACTGGTGCGCCTCCTGCTGGCCCACAGCAGACAGTGTAATGGTACCTTCCTGAAAGCAGTAAACATGTTTCCTGGTCCCTCTAGAAGGTGTTCTTGAGCAATTTAGTCTACCCAGAAGGAGAACAACAAATGTTCACTGGTCTTGCCCCACTAAGAATTGCAGCTCAAAATAAAACATTTGGCACTAAGTTGTTGACTTCAAAACTAATACATCCCTCCTGGTCATCAAAATAACAATATGCAAATTCTTCAAGTTCATTAAAATTCCTGGGGAGCCATCTCTGTTAATTAAGAAAATAGCAGAAACAACTTGATGCCAAATGGAATCACCTTCAGATCTAATTTTGTGGAGAGCAAGGTCCAAAATGGCAGCGAATGATCTGTCAGTTCAGAGAAGTGTGACACAACTCAGGGCTGAATCTCCTTTGGTGCTTTCAGTGTCCCATGACTCTTGTTGTACGTGTTCAGTTTAAGAGGTGTCACCTAATTTACAACATGCCCGATATCCTTGTCAGAGCCAGAGATGCGTAAAACTTCATGGATTTTGTTATCTCGCCTTGAGACTTATGGCAAGACTTCCTGTACCATGTGGAATTCGTAGAAATATGGAATTGCTTGAAACAAGATGAGACAAAAGTTAATTCAGAAGATTTATAATGCATCTTTTATTAAACCGTTAAGATAAGTGTGTCTGTAGACATTATGAGTTTGCTCTTGGGTTACATTGTATTCACAAAGGATTTAAGAGTTTCACATGGATTAAATTTATTCAAAAACTCAATATCTGAATAAATTGGTAAAAGAAATTTAAAACTTGCTATTTTCAGATGAAGGATGACAAAGGGGAAAGAAAAATAAGGAATAAAACAACAGGCTCGCTATTTACTTTGCAAATTTCTCTGAGGTTTCAGAGTCTAGTAACTTTTTTTTTCCTGTTACTGTATGCTTTATTTTAGTGTTATAATAATGTATGTTTGCATGAAGGCCATTGATATACATAAGCAAACATCCTGTTATATAATTCAATTTACTAACCAACCAATTTCAACAACTGCTTGTCCTGAGTGGGGTCACAGCAAGCCGGAGCCTGTCACAGAGACATTGGGCCTAAGGTTGAAGTGCTAGGCATAACCTGGACCGGACACCAGCCCATCGGAGGGTGACAACTAGCTACCCAGTCACACAGCTGGGCAAAGGGACTGGAGCAATTGCAGGACAAGCATCTGGCTCAAGGGCACTACAGCTGGAGGCAGGGATCAAACAAGCAACTTTCTGAACCAAAGGCAGCCATGCCAACCATGATGCCACCAGCCATCCCTAATTCAGTTTACATTTACATATATTCATTTAGCAGACGCTTTTCTCAAAAGTGACTTCCAATGAACAGCATGTAGTGTTATGAGCCCACACACCTTATTCACCAAGGTGACTTACACTGTTAGATACACTACTTACACTGGGTCACTCATCCATACATCAGCAAAACACACTCTCTCTGTCACTCACACACTGTGGGGGAACCTGAAGACCATGTGTTTGGACTGTGGGAGGAAACCCATGCAGACACGGGTAGAACATGCAAACTCCACACAGACTGAGTGGGGATAGAGCCATGTCCTCTCCCACCACCTAGGCATTGTGAGACAGCAGCATTATTTATTGTGCCACTGTGTAAAATAAGTAAATAATTCAATTAATATAGTAAACTTGCTGGTGAGAGTTTTTTATGTTCACGGTTTACTTTTCTCTCGTCAGTCCACTACCCTCAAAGAAACAAGGCCTGCCTTGTGCATGATTTCATCTGTTCCTCATGTGATAACATTACTGGTCTTCTGCAAACCACTGTTCCTTCTCTTTGATGAGAATTCATGCATTATTTTTCATAGAACTGTACAAATGAAGGGTGGTTTTTACCTTGCAGAGTAGGACTGGTATATTTTTGCAGTTGTCAGTGGGGTGAGGGTAGAAGCACAGGGTGCCATGGGAGTGGAGGAAACTGTGGGTGATAATTACTAGGCTGGCAAGAAGGTGAAATACTAAGGGTTACTTCCTTCAACCTGACACCTGACAACTAGCAGGAGGCCTGCTGTGTGTATGTGTGTGAGTATGCTTGTGACCCTTGTGTGACCACATTGTATGCTGCTGAGTACCAATGGCTGCATATTGTGAAGAGTAACCGACGTACTCATGGCCTGGCTGTGAGAATGACACAGTCTGCAACCTGTAGTGATTTGGACCTAGAACATACCTCTCTGCTTATTGATGGTGTATGAAGGGAGGTAAGAAGGAAAACAGGGCCTGAAACAAACCCGTGGAAGCAGAGAAGCAGAGAAGACAGACAGAGGAATAGGCACCCTTGGCTACAGAGATGGCCTAATGGACCTCTAATCTGGAATGGAAGCTCCATGGGAAGGAGCCGGTCTAAGCCACGAACGTACAATATCTTTGCCTCAAGTTTATTTATCTGCGGTATCTTTGGGTCAGGTACCCAGGGTAAGCTGGGCACGGATAGTGAGAAACCAGGGCAAAGCTGGCAGCGAGGGTTGTAATGAGGGTCAGATTCATGTTTATTAATTTTTTCCATGTTGTATTCTAGCAGGGCGTGGTGTTAGAGTGTGAAAACAGCAGAAAATCATGGTCTACACAACGGTTACACATTTAGCTGACACTTTTCTGAAAAAAATGCTGTGATTTACCCATGTATATAGCTGGGTAATGTTTATTGTATCTGCTTAGGTTAAGCACTTCATCAAGGGTACTGCAGCAGGAGAGGGGATTTAAACCGTCTCCTTCGAGTACAAGGTGTATCTATAACTACTACACCTTATGCTGCCCTATTATTTAGTATTTAGTTATGTTGGCACCTGCACATTTTGGATGCACACTGTCAGGTATGAGTGTGTGTGTTTTGATATGGGGAGTGGAAAAGGTAAAAAAATGACAGAAGAAAAAACACTCTTAGTAATGACACTAAAATACTGTATGTTGAGCTAACTGGAGTTCAGAGAAGTTCTATATCCTTAAATCTGGTAGTTTCTTGTGACTAAAGGATGTATATGAGACATGTGAAAGCCAGCCAATGATTTCACTTTTTTTGGTGAGGTGATCATTTTCACTTTTGTCTGAGCCTGAGAGTCGGAAGAGGTTGTTAGGATTTCATTAAAGCAGATGTCAAATTGACCCCCCATTGCTCTTTTCCAGTGGTCTCTGCCCTGCACTTAACCATGGTGAGTCCTTATCTGGAATAAAACATAAAATACAGCAAAAGTTTGCTATTGAAATTCATGGTTTTGCAGCCCATATCAGTAACCTTACATTCTACGAGCTTCTCCTTTACAGAATTAACTTCCATCTGACACAGAATTCTCTTTTTGACATGAGACAGATAAGAGGAAATAAAATCACAAAATCACATTATCTTAGGTACCACATCCCTGTTAAGGGTAACTTGGGTCGAGTGACACGCTCGGCTACTTTGCGTCTTAAAATGCCTACAAGGCAATTTTTCCTTTATTCATTTGTGTGAAACTTGTCATTAGAGATACTGACTCTGGAAGACTCAAAGGTTACTTTCATACAGTATATGTCTCCACAAGTCCATAAGATAAAGCTGAACTGTCCATAATCAGGTCATTATGCAGAATTATATAACTGATGGCCAAATGCCAAATATAGATAGATAGATAGATAGATAGATAGAGCTGCAGCCCTCAGTGAGATATGTTGCACCCCGGAGCACCGGCATGACCATAAACCGCTCTACTGTTACTCTACATTCAATGTAAAGAGCATACACAGAATAGCGGTGGCGGTGCGGTCACACCCAAAGACATGAAATCAAAAGGGAAAAGAAATACTACTGGAAAAAACTAATACTAGAGAGAAATAAGGCTTGATAAAATGGATGGCAAAGAGAAGAACACTAAAGATAACATGGATTATGGATTTTTTCCTTTTATTTTACATTTTTTCTTTTTAATTTTTTTTTCTTGATGTTAAAAGTTTGCTGTTATGTTTTTTGTTAGAAGCATACCATGTTCTCTAATCTGGCTCCCCATTTCAGTTACTGAAATTTGTGTTACCTTGAAAAATTACCTCATCCAAAAAATCACTGCAGAGCATGAAAACATGAAAAAAAACAATATTTTTCATTTTGACTTGGTGTCTGCTTGATGCCGGTGTTTTTGTAAATTCAACAGTTTTTTCATTGCATTCAGTAGAACAAAAATTCTATCAGGGAGTCTGAAATTTCAAGAAAAAGTGTTTGTGTGTCATTCTCATCTCCGATATTTTATGAACAGTTTAAACATGATCCATTATCATGCTGAAAATGTGAGTTTACTCTGTAATGCTATGTATAAACATAAGCATTTATCCATTTTAACTGGAAGATCAGTACAGTAATGAATCAAGGTCACTTTTTGACTATAGATTAGACTACTAACGAGTGCTGACATTACAGCTGCAATGAACTTTTACAGGTTTAGCCAGTATGATAAGAGAGTACCCACTGATATTCACTAGCTGCGCTCAAAACCTTGTCAACAATACACTGTTAAGGATAATTAACTGAGCAGACATGCACTCTCATCAGCTTTCATAATAGAAACACAGACACTTTTTATGGTTCCGCTTGATGCATGTGTTAAAATTTGCCTTGGAATGAAAAGATAACTATTAAAAATACTGTAATTTTTAAATAGTAAATGGTAAAAATATGATGGTGGACCAAAGAGCCGCAATCTACTCTGCTTCTGGATACCGAGGGACAGAGGAAATTGTACAGATCACAGCAGAATCATTACTAAAATAATTCATTCATTCACTGAAGAAAGAAGCACTTTGATAATGACACTTTAATTGACACTGCTATAAAGAACCAGGCATTTCAATATTTTACAGTATCGGTATCAATGGTATTTTTTCCTTTAGGAAATGAGAATGACTGTATGAAACGTGCACACACACACCCACACACACACACACACACACACACACACACACACAACAATTAACCAAATGGAGGCAATTTACATTACAAAAAAAACCTTTAACGCTCAAAATGAACTACATGCACAACATTGACAATATCCCCAGTGGGCAGGCTGTTTATAATAGCAGTGTGAAGTTGTTATTGCTGACATACTAGATATTACAAATGTCACTGAAACAACCAGACTGCACTTAATACATTGTTAACACTGATTATAGATACATTATGAGATCCAATGTGTCCATAATAGGAAAAATGGACAGATTCATCAAAATGTTACTTCTCATGGAACTCTCATATGTATATAGAACACTGTAAGGTTATTTTTAAGCAATTTTAAAGTAAGTATTATGTCTATATAATGTAATTTACACATAATTTCTAAAACAGTATTATAGAAATCAATTTTCTTTCAGTTACTTAAAAACAATCAGAATAAGATAAGAATTACCATGGATAACAATTCCTAGCAGAATGACTAGGAAGTGCTCATTTGGAATAATAGCAACAAACTTGAATAACTTTAAATATAACATGACTTCAGTAAAAAAAAAAAAAAAAAAAAAAAAAAACATAACACATAACAGCATCCAATATGTAATAAGATGAGTTTATATGTAGAATTTGTTTCTATACTCTATTATTAAAATTCTGTGGTCTGTGCAGCAGGTGCAGCATTTCTACCTTTGACTTGTGGACTGAGTGCCTGAATGATTATGTTACTCAAAGGTCATCAAGCCTTTCAGTACAGTACGTATAAAAGTTCCTTAGCATTTTTAATTTGCCTTTACATTAGCAAGTAAAATGGAAGTGACATTGTTTTAAAGAACTGAAACTTATTACAAATAAGTTTAAAACAATCTGATCAGTAAATCTGTCCTCTGTTATACAATTATATCAAATGCTCAAGTGTATAAAAGCAACAGCATGTTCACTTGAATGCCATATGATAATAATAATACTGTTTAGCTAAGTTTCACATCAGTATAATACGTTGTTTTATTATAAACAGATGTACATTGTAATACAAACAAATTGGGTCCTGAATTACAGTCCCTGTGGAGAATCATGATAGCATGTCAATTAAACAGAAACGCCCAAAAGGTGAAAAAAACTCTTTTCAATCATATTCAGCTGACCACGTGAATTTGTTCATTTTGAACTGAAAACAGCTGCAGTGCTATTGTAATTCACATCTGCAAAATCCATGTAATACCCCCCCACCCCCCATGCAGCATGTTTTACTGCACTTACCTGAAACTTTTCTCCAAAGCCACTTACACCATTAAGGTACATACAGTTATTTGTCTGTTTATACAATTGGGCAGTTTTAATGTAGAAATTTAGGGTAAGTACTTTGCTCAAGGGTATTAAAGCTAAAGATAGGATTCAAACCTGCACCATTTGGGTCAAAAGGCAGCAGGTCCTACCACGACACTACCAGCTGTCCGACATGTCTATCAATTTTTCTGTTATTTGTTTTAGTATCAATAAAGGCATTGCTGTAGTTTAGTATTTACAAATCAGTATTTAAAACAGGCTAATAGCTTTTGACATTGTGAAAAGAGAGACAAAGCAATATTTCTGTGCAAAGCACAATGACTTTAGCAAGTACCAGTAGTATAGCGAGGAGATAAGCTTTGGATGGTATGGATTTAGAAGATACATGCAGACCACATGAACATTTACCTCTCCTGAGGTGTAAGTTTCAGAAAAACAGACAAGTTTGTTTTCTGACTGAAATCACAGTTGCCTGCAGGACTGAGAACCTGTCGGATAGCTGAGCATGCACACACAACACAGATGTAGACCTGAAAGGGGTCTGGTAATAGATCCTAGAGAAACCCCATGATTCCAGCTTTAAAGTCACCCTTTCCTTCAAAGTTTCTTCAAATGGGCCCTAGTTTGACCCCACGCTTGCTTGAAAACAATGAGGCAGGCAGCTGCTTTGGGATCCCGCCTCTCTGGCTTTGTGTTAAAGTCTCCTCAGACCATGGTCATCAGTGCACGGGCCTGTCCTCAGGCTGATGTCATCAATGGCGATCTCTCCACTCCGTCCCCGTCCACGGTCACCCTTCAACATCACCTTAAACAACATGGAACAGAAAAACAAGGGTGTTCATTTTCACCTTCTATCTATCTATCTATCTATCTATCTATCTATCTATCTATCTATCTATCTATCTAATTTAACACTTTTCCTGCTGATCATTGAAAGCTGCAATTACAATCCTTTTCGCAAAGTTTATGAATGTAACTTACTTTGCAGGACACAATGAGCAAATGTCAAATTCAGAACACTGAAGCTGAAATTACATAAACATTCAAAAATCTGGAATCAGCAAGGAATTTTCATGTTTTTGATATAATTGATACTCTTATTTACAAATATAACATTGAATTGACCAGAAATGATAGTCAGTCCATTGACAATGTCAAAACATTATTTTTATTTCATCTAACTGTTCTCTGCATCAAATTTTACATTCTTCAAAGATTTCTCCATTTTGCCAGCCAGTTCATAAAAGACAGTACTCTGGTTTCCTGTTTCTTCACCAAATAGGTTTTGCATAGCTTATAAGTATCCTTCAGATTGTTTACTGGTGTATGATGAAATTTCACCAATCAATAGCTGAGTGCAGGGAATGACATGATGCAGTAAAATAGATTGGTAACCTTTCTAGTTCATTATCTGTTGCACTCTGTGCAAGGATCCCACCTTACCAGCACCATAGCAGCCCCACACCATTATACTTCCTCCACCAAGCTTAACAGAAGGCGTCAAGCACTCCTCCAGATTCCTTTCCTTTTCTCTACCTCTTGCATATGTTCTCCTTCTTGATCCAAGCACTGCAAACTTAGACCCATCCATCCATCCATCCATCCATCCATAAAACTCTTTTCCAGCTATCCACCATCCAGTGTTTGTGTTCTTTAGCCATTTTGCATTTTATTTGCCAGTTTCGGGTGTGGCTTTTTCTTTGAAAATCTGCCTCTAAGGCCAGAACCTCTGAGTCGTCCTTCCACTGTTACACATAACACTAGGATTTGGCATGTACTTTTTAAGGAAGCGGCTAACTCAGGCGTCTGCTTCTCAAACTACAGACTCTGATATATTTATCCTCTTGCATAGTAATAGCCATTTGGGACATTAATAATGAAGTCGTGGCTATATTTTTATATCAATGTAATGGTACCTTGATAAAAAAGTATCAATACTTTCAAAACCATAAATGTTTCTGAGTGATTTCAAATTTTTTAATGCTGATGTACCTCACTCCTTCTCTGGCTTTTATCTGTTAAAACTTATACTATTTATATATATTATTAAGTTGGATCTTTTAAGGCAGCAATTTAAGATCAGTACATTTACTATTGAATAAATCCTACAGACATCTAAAGTAACAACTGACACACATTTCAGCATATAGTATATTTAAATGTTATAAAAATCACACACACCTGATCCAGTAATAAATTTTATAATGTCCAATGGAAATCATGGAGACCAAAATGGCTATTTCCTTCTTATTATTTAGTGCCATTTTTTGATTCACTTTGTAAGCTGAGTATTTTCTCAAAACCGACTTAGAGCTACTCACTTGTTTGCTGTATCATGCATTTCAAAAGCAGTGTCCTGATATCTAAACCTTCAGTTAAGTTCATGACCTTAAAAACTATGATCCCTCTTCCCAAAATTAAATTCCTAAGATTACGCCCTCAACCCTCACATCCCTGTCCTCCTCCCCTCTTTGTCAGGTGGCGTACTCACGCTCTCTAGGCCGGATGCCCACAGTGTGATTTGGGTGCTCCTCCAGCCTTTGCCCCCAGTCCTGCCCCACACTGCTGGGCTGTTCTGCTTCCCCTTCCCCACAAACACCTGCAGCATTCCAACATGATGGCCCTCCAGTTTGTGCCGGAAGGACAGGCAGATGTTTCCAGAGTTCCAGGGTTTTGTCAGGGGGAGGACCAGGCATGCCCCCCGCCCCCTTTTCTTGCCCACCACCTCAGGGATTGTCAGGTACTTCCCACCTTCACACAAAGGCATGACAATCAGCATCACTTCAAAAATTTGTATACATGTCTTATACATTTATATTTATTTATACAACACTTTTCTCCAAAACGACTTACAACGTTAAGCTATCTACACTGTACTCATTTATACAGCAGGGCAATTTTTTCTGTATCAATTCAAGGTAAGTACGTTGTTCCATGGGACTACAGTGGGATTTAAATCTGGGTCTTGAGTATGTACAGCACTGGATGTGATCTTTTAATAAATTAATTAATATTGGTTAGATTATATTTTTCTGTAGCAAAATGTGTTTTACATTAAATAGCAGAGTAATTGGTTCCATAGTGTTTTTGACACTGAATAATTGCTAACGATATATGTAAACATTTATTTTACATCTCTATGTTAGTAATTATGCAAGTAAAAGCCAGGAAGAAACAATGCAATATAAAATTAAACTTTTTGTTGTTGTTGTTGTTGTTGTTAATATGCCTTAATAAACAAAATTTTACAAGCAATTGATCATCCGTTTCTTTACCTTCTCTTTTCTCTGGTCTCCTGTTTTAATTTTTTTAATCAGTAATTACAGTACAATACACCAAAAGATCTAAGGATAGGTTGAAGGTGCTGGTGGAAGAACAGATGAAGGTTTTGACCTTGTCTTCACCCATATCTTGTACAAACACAGCTTAGCCTCTATCTCTGACTGACAAAAGCCTATAAGCTGCAGAAAACTGTCACTAAATCTCTGCTGAGCCAGCCTGCTTATATGTCGTGTGACCTTTACAACAATAAAGCTTTACAAAGCCATGTAGCTTTATCCTATTCTCGGCAGGCTGGACTGTTTGCTGGTCCTTGATCATGTTAGTGAAAGCAGTAAAATTAGGCCTGTGCTTTACTTCTTTAAAGAATCAAGCTCATTTTAAATCAGTGAAACGATCCATTTCCACTTAAATTTCACACTTTGCATAATTTATGGCAACTATCCTTGTCATCTTACAATGTTATAAAGAAAACCTTTCATAATTTCACATCAACCATTTGTCCAATGCAGGGCTTGTGGTAGGTGGTCCAATTCAAGTTTGTGGTGGTCCAGAGTCTATCTTAGAGGCATAAGGTGTGAGAAGGGACCACCCTGGCTGGAAATCCAGTGCAATCATACAAAGTCTGGGCAATTTAGGTGCACCAATCCATGTCTTTGGACTGTGGGAGGAAACCAGAGTATCCAAAGGAAACCCACCTGAGCACAGAAGAACATGCAATCTACACATAGATTGAGTCAGATTAGAACCCATAGCAGAGGAGCTATGACTCACCAGAACTACCCACTGCTCCACCATGCTGTCCCTAGAGATAAACCCCTGTAGCTTAATACAAAGAAAAAAAATACATGATATATCAGCAAAATTTATGGACAGTTTTCCACAGCTTATAGGCTTCCGTCAAAGTTGTTGACATCTATCCAATAACACTAACCATTTCATCCATTAGTGCTGCCAGATTTTGCACTACTCATAACTACAATTCATAAATGCCTTGTCAAACAACTAACCATTTTAGGGCCATACCTGAGGGATCTGTGATTGTTTCCCAGTGTAAATCTCCTTCTCTGTCTCTGATCCAACCACACAGGCCATTATCAAAGGCACAGCTTAGGAAACCTGCATCTACAAGAGAAAACCCGAAAGGCCATTAATGTTGGTTGATTGAAAATGAACTCTTTCCTACATATTGAGGCACCATAATGACTGCAGTTAAGTAAAGTCCTATACTGATTTAAAATTAAAAAAAAAAAAAAAAACAATCAGTCTTTAAAACCAAACCCTAACTCTGTAAAGCTGTTTTCTTGCATTAAGTTTCAAGAGCTATGGAATGTATTCTGTTATGTTGCTCACTTCACAAGCCTATCCAGGCCCATCTATATCCATAACTGAACTCATGAAGAACTGTGTCTGACTGCTGCACACCTAGACTGAAGCCGATGAAAAAAATACTCAGGAATGAGACGTTTCATCTGCACCGGGCACTCAAGCCTTTTTTTGTCCAGGAGCTGCAGTCATTATTGTGAACTGGTTTACATAAAATTTAAAAATCAGTCAGTGAAGTATTGACTCTGAATCTTATACTTGTCAAAAGAAAGCTTTGTTTTGCTGCAGTTCATTTATGCGTAATGTATACTTTTACATTGGTCTACTTTTATGGACATGTTGGACTTACATTTGCATTTATTCATTTAGCAGATGCTTTTCTTCAAAGCAATTTACAATAACTACAAGCTTACCCATTTAAACAGCTGGGTAATTTTTACTGGAGCATTTAGGATTATGATACTAGTGTCCAACAGCCAGAGGTGGGGATCAAACCCAAAACCTTTGGGCCCAAAAGGCAGCATCTCCTGCTTTAAGGGTTAGCCTCCATATAAGTGGGACCACTAAGCGGGCAAAGGTTACAGGGCTTCATCAAGTGTTTGGATACTGTCTTACTGTCATTCTTTTGAAAACTGTTTTCTGGAAAGCATTCCAAATTTTCTAGACACTGCTAGGAGAAGGAACTGCCATGCTTAGAATTGATAAATTCCCCTTTTCAGTTACTGGTGTACTTTTTGTGCGCAGCCTGACATGTGGGCACAAGGAACCCACCAAGAGCAATAAACAAATAATCTGTACGTCAGCCAGACATAAACGAACACAGACACAAATTCTAAAGTAAATTATGCAGAAGATGACAGAGTCTGGGGCTTTTTGAATACTGCAGAAATTATTGATGCCGTGCTGTCTTGTGGGGAAGTCATGAAATGACTTTGACAGCACAGGACTGCTGTAACCTGGGCTCTACTGGAAAATTTTCAGCAGGATAAACAGAAGCTGACATGAAATAATGAGCCTAAATATCAACTCAGAAGTGTATAATTGTTTTGGGAGATGGAATTTAGACCGGAGAGTTCATAGGACAAATAACACCCCTTACAAGTGGGGAAGATAAGCCATCTGATGTCCATCGCTTCTGATACATACCTCATGTGGCCGTGAGTTTAGCAGGTGCTGGATTTAGCTAGCCATCTTCAGCTTTTGGGCCATAAATTTTACACTGAATGTGACATTTAGTCATTTTGTAAAGCATCAAAGTGCTGCAGTTTCATTCTGCTCTTTTAGGCCAGGATAACTGCTTAGTCATAAGTCTTATTATTTCCTTTGGCTTCATTTTCAAATGCTTCAACTTTTCAAATGAATTTTTGCCCCAATTAGACACAGCAGGCAGGGAATTGACAATGTTTCTGAGCATTACTAAAGGTCTCCTTCAATTTGCCTAGGGCACCTGTTCAGCTCCTGCTTCTTCAGAACTTAGCATCTGCGCAAATGCTTTGCAGTCCCACCTGGATAACTGACTTAAGAATGAATATAAATATGGACCTTTCAAAAGAGTGACAAGGGTTTACCTGAATCGTCTCGCAGCTCCTCTGCAGTGTTGCCCAGCTCGATGTCAAAATCAAAGACGTTGTTATGGCCGTGATTGCGGGGAACTGGAAAAAAAAAAACATTCCATCAGTAACCCAATATTTTTTCTACTGTGCTGAAAGGAGCAAATTATAAGTTATGAAAACTTTTCAATGCGCTGCCATTTCTAAGATATTATAAGATATTCTAAGATGCATATTAAACTGAATTTGGTTTAACATGCCATTTCCTATATTTTATTAAACTGGATATTTTTGGATATTCCTCTGTCAGATTTTCAATACCCTTTCTGTAGTAAAAATATGGCCTATTTACTAATTTAAATCACTCTTTAAAAACTGACATAAATCCATACAAGTAGAGAGTAAAAACAAAACAAGGAACATCTCGGGGAGGTTTACTTTTACCCATAAATCAAAGACATTAAAACTATAAACCTTAAGTCAGGGAAATAAAAAAAGTAATAACAATAATAATAGCAACAATACATTAATAATTTTGGAGTAACACTTTGGACAGACACTAGCTGAAACAGAGGCAGAAGAAGAAGAAGAAGAAGAAGAAGAAGAAGAAGAAGAAGAAATCAAGTACACAGCAAATGTAGTTCATGTATTAGCCAAATACTTGTGTTAATATAAAAATGTACATACACAGAAACAAAATAAAAAAAGGCTATATTTAGTTTAATAATTAGAAATGTTTTTATGGAGAGAAGGTGTTTTCACTGCAAGTGTAAACTAACTGCACTTAAGTATTATGTGTCTGCATCTAAGTTTCTTTTCCTGTTAATGTAATGCACACGTTGTATTTTCTATGAGATGTACATTGCTCTGGAGAAAAGCGTCCGTTAAATGAATACATGTAAATCTAAATGTATGCGTTTAACAAAAGAAATGTACAATCATCTCTATTTTGCATATCTATAGATCTCTTTAATGACTCCGTTTTATTCTGTCTCACAGAACCCACAAAGCACAAACAGTACTTGACAGTCTCCTTGAAAACTAGCTGAGTAAGTGGACCCAAGTGACTCATTCCCTTCCTGGGGATGAATTCGGTAATCCTCACATCTACCTTTTCGCCTTTACTGATACTTTCAATATTGTTAATTTAGACTCTCTCTCTAAATCAGCTCAGCAGAGTCCAGCAGCGCATGTGAACCTGAAAATCAATATGGATCTTTGAAATACTTTCCAGCAATGACAATTCACAGCCATTCTGAACTCTACCTACTGCAAAGGACATGCATTCATACCGAACACAAATTTAGTATAAGAATGGTGGTTGTCAAGGGTACTACAGCATTAGGTGGGATTTGAATTGGGTTCTTTGAATGCAAGGTAGCAGCTGTAAGCACTATGTCACCTGTTGCCTACTTTTTGGTAAATAGCTCGTACTCCAGAGCCCCTCTTCCACATGGCCAAGCTGCACTGAAATGACGTTGCAGGACATATGAGCCTTTCAGTGTAAGTGCATACAGCAACGAAAAGTCCAGTGCACCAGTTGGAATTTTCTCCTTTTGTGTTGGCAAAGCACGTCTTTGTTTAATATTCAAGGAAAACTCAATTTCTGTTATTGTGCTCAGAACCGAACAGCTGGAGAGAGCTGAGAAACAGAAAGGGTCGGGGGGGAAAAAAACTGTAGCAGCAAATTCAAGGCTAAGGTTGTTCATTACTGCAGTGAGTGCCTTTGTTTCCGCTTTCACGGCTGGCGAATTCAACTATGCTCCTGCTATTAAGGCTGCAGAATTCTGCGCATCTTGAGATGTGAAGTCATCTGCTTGTTACAGTCAGGACTCTTCTAAAGCAGCGTGGTGGCCTTGAAGACAGCAGCCCATGTTCTCCTCTAAACTTAAAAACAAATTACTTCAAACCACACAGACGTCAAACACCAAACAGGCTTCAAGCAAGAAGTTCATTAATTATTCCAGGCAAATTCTCCTCCAGGCAAAATCAAAAGCTAAAATTTTGAAACAACTTAAAAACAAGAATATGCGTAAACAAACAGTTTGAGACAAAGTGAAGGACAGGCTGCGGTATACCATAAACAATTTGCCAGATGTTTATAAAAGAAACTGGCACAATGGATCAGTAGGTAGTGCTGGTGCCTTGCAAAGCCTGAGTTGTGAGTTTGGACATGGGTTTGAACCTGACTCCCTTAATGTGGAGTTTGCTTGTACTTCCCGTGTTTATATGGGCTTTCTCCAGATGGTCATGATTCTACTCCCACTGCAAAGATGTGTCTCAGGTGAATCAGTGAGTCTAAGTTTCCTGTAGTGTCATGTTTTCAAGTGAATGAATGAGTTATACTCATTGAATATATGTTCCTTTGGAAGAAAGTGCCTGGTAAATGAATAAACGCAAATCACATTCAGTAGCTGCCATAACTAATAGAATTTTGGCTAATGTTTTTTGTAAAGAGCAGCATGGGTCAGTTCCCGCCAATTAGTGTGATAGTTTGACCCATGGCCTGCGCCATATGTCCAGCTAATCTAGTGTGAAGGTTGATACGGGCAACTACAACAAGCCAGGGTGCTGCAATGGGACACATTTTGGTGAGATGGGGCATGCCAGCAATGGGGGAAAATGAGTTCAAGGGATCTTTGCATTCAGCTAACTGAGGCTGTTAATTCCACACATGAAAACAAATACTTCTGTGACGGACTGTGAGGCTTCAAGTTTGGTGTTATGTTTTTTCAGAAGGTATCCACACATTAACTACTATCAGTCATGCTTGTAGCAGCCAGTGAAATATTCATGACCTGTTATCTTTTATGGCATGTGTTAAATCATTTTTTTTTTTTTTAAATCTCCAGTTTCCACATTTGTGTACAGCTGTAAAATAGTGTATGGTAATCTCAAAGCAGTCCTATTTGGCATATGCAAATGTGAATTCTCAACAAAGCATACAGTACAGGACTGAAAGGCTACTTTCCATATAGCTGTACTATACAGCTACTGCAGTACAGGGATACTAACAAAATGTTTTTCAACCCTGACGTATGTTTATAGAGCAGGGTAATTTTATTGCATCAACTTAGGGTAAGTATTTTGATCGAGAGTACTATAGCAGGAGGTGGGATTCAGACCTGGGTCTTTTGAGCGCAAGATGGCAGCCTTAACCAATATACCACTTGCTGCCTCTCTTTACATTATAAACATTTGTCTTTACATTTTTATTCTATCTTTATAATTTTTGTTAATACAGTTAGCAATAAATATGTGACTGGCACAAATGCTGTGATCAATTACATCAGGCCATCTGACAACAATTTACTTTATTCACTTTCTTGTGATACATACAGCTCCATCTGTCCCACAGGCCAATGATGTTGCCCATGGCTTGTAGTACTATATTTTGACAGGTTCTGAATTTTTCCATCACACTGAGATTCAGTGGTGCCCCATGTCACAGTTGCTTCTTCCCCTCCCCTGCTGTACTGTGAATCTTGATAATGTCTGTATTGAAGGGTGGCAGAGCATAACTGGCAAAATTCAACACAGCTAATGAAAAAATGTTACACTTCCATCTAGGCCCCACCCCCTCACCCTGCCAAACCACAGCCCCCCCATGTACACAGTAGCTCTGCACTGAATGTGCAATGAGTATCTCATTCCAAAACATTAAAAAATGATGAATGGGGGGTTGAATATCCTGCCGCTCCTATAATTAACTTCAGGGCTCTGTATGTTTTGGTGAGCTGTGATAGACGAACAAACACTCCAGCATGGTAATGATCTATAAAAGAGGCTGCAGGTCACATTTAAAGAACTTGGGTTCAAATCCCACCTCCTTCTCTATTACTCTTAATCAAGGTACTTACCTTAACTCAATAGAGTAAAAATTACCCAGCTGTCTAAGTGGGTAAGTTATAAGTACTTCACTATTATTAGTGACTTTGGAGAAAAACATTGGCAACATACATAAATTAAATATATATAAAGAGCAGTGTAACTGAAGGTAATAAATTAAATTAAATTTAACTTCTCCCAAAGTAATGTTCCAGAACAAGCAAATTTTATTGCCTTCCCCCACATAACATTTCTCTTCAAACCAAGGACTGATATTAATATTTCTAATCTGTATTTCAATTACATCTTACAGATGGTGGAAATACATTTGGAGGGAGCAGATTTTGGCCAGGGTCCTGCTCTCTGGTGGGTCTGGGCTTCAAGCCCTGCTTGGACTGCATTGTGACGGACTGGCGTCCCGTCCTGGGTGTGTCCCCTCCCCCTCCAGCCTTACACCCTGTGTTGCCAGGTTAGGCTCCAGCTTGCCTCAACACTACTCGGGACTAGCGGCTTCAGCCGATTTGCATGTGTGAGTTTCTGGCCACTAATGTGTTCAAGTCAAAAAAAAAAAAAAAACACATAAAGAGCTATACTGAAAATTGCCAGAATAGGGATGTTTGATTTATACATGAGAAAGTGGGGTTTTGCACTTACTATGCACATCGCCCCTCTGCTTCTGAGTGACCGACTTCTGAATCTTGTTGTCCCCGGTGCTGACTTCTGGCACAGATGTAGTGGGGTTGGGCAGCCAGTGGGTTGGAATAGGTGAAGCCTGTGTTGGGAAGGCTGGGCGCCGGGTTGGAATGGGTGGAGCCCGTGTTGGGGACGCTGGGCGCCGGGTTGGAATGGCTGGAGCCCATGTTGGGGAGGCTGGGTGCCGGGTTGGAATGGGTGGAGCCCGTGTTGGGAAGGCTGGGTGCCGGGTTTGAATGGGTGGAGCCCGTGTTGCGAAGGGCGGGTGGTGAGTGGAAATGGTTGGAGTCCATATGAGAGTTTGGGTGGGCCTCTTCGATGGTGTCATTGCCTTGGGAGTGCTGCTTCTGTTTGTTGGTCCAGGTGTGGTAACGGTCCCTCTGGAATTTGAGTCTGGAATCCAGTTACCATTACCTGTGTTGTTTGTGACATTCCCTGGCCTTGGGGGATCAATAATTACCTTTGGAATGGCTGCAAAGAAAACACACAAAATGAGTTTCCAAAAGAAAACTTTCTAGCAACAAATTCTAAAAAACACAATCATTTTATCTGCTTGCAACTGTTTTGTTTCTGAATACAATAAAGATGAAAGACATGGGAAAAAATTAACTACCCTCCCCAGCAAAACAAGAACGAAACTGCATTCTCCTGCTCATTATCTGTGTAAAGACAGTTCAGTTCAAAAAACTGCCTGGTAAAACGATGTCATTGTCACCACCACTCGCAGAGCTCAAACCAGAACTTCCGGTCCTTGTTACACAACCTCATCATCCCTTCAGCTTGAACACTGGCTGTCGGTGGCCCGCACCTTTCTTGTTGTTTGTCATCGTACTCGGAAATGTCAGTGTAAGAACGAGTTGCTGCTAGGCCAAGGTGATTAACGCGAGCGGTGGGTTTATTAGAGTGGTTTATTGATTTTTTTCAAGGAGCTCGGGAAGTGAGTGACACTTAGATTCGGTGCTGTAAGATGGGGCCCAACCCCCAACGGCCTTCAAACGCTGCGCAGACAGGTGAGACTCAAAAGCGGTTTATGTGTTCTAATATGCTCTATGTGGGCAGTTGCAAAAAGTGTGGCGGGGGAAAAAAATGCTGGCACGTTGTCCAAAAAAATCCTCTCGATGGAAAAAAAAGGTACACAGTGACAGGCAGAGCGACATGGAAAAAGGTAATGACAAAAAGCACTCGGCTGCTGGAATCAGATACAGGCCTGGAGGACAAAACAGCGGAACTAAAAGACTTCTCTTGGAATGGAATAAAAATAAAATCAGACACAAAAAGAAAGAAGTAGTTAAAAAATGGGCACTCCACTTTCATCCCTTTAAGCACTACAACCTGGAAAGGCTATTTTAAAAAAAGGATTTGACTAATATTGAATAATCAGTTGACAATTTATATTAAGAAAAGAAAAAAAAAACACATCCACTGCAGAGCAGTAAATGCTAAGTTATAAGGCATTGAAAAATATGGGCAGCACATGGTGTGGTGACAGTTACTATTAGTGTTGCATTATTACTAACGAAACAGTTTTAACAAAGTCTTAATTTAATCTGGGTCCTAATGTAGTCCTAATTTATTCTAATCTGACTCTTAATGGGCCATTGGTAGGTAGTGTAGTGGTTAGAGCTGCTGCTTCGGCCTGAAAAACATGGCTCCAGATCCCATCTCTTGCTGTAGCGCCCTGGAGCAAGGTACATACCCTAAAGTGACAGCATCTCAGTGTGTTGCTTTGGAGAAAAGTATCACCAAATCAACAAAATTTTTTTAAAGAATGAAATGAATTCCTGTAGAGGAAACATGTGCATTTCAATGCAAACGCAACCCCCACATCTATATCCTGCACACCCCCAGCGAGCGGGTGCACTCACTCTTGCAGCTGGAGCCTGGTGTGCCAAAGCCATTGGTGCACTTGCACTTGTAGGAGCCCGGTGTGTTATGGCAGGTGGCAAAGCCAGCGCACCGGTGCTGGCCTGAGGAGCACTCGTTCACATCTGAAAGAGCAGGAGAAAGTGAACGGGCCTGCCACGAAGCACCGCACAAAGCATGGCCTCTCTGGTCCACACAAGGCACCCATTGAAGGTACCCGGGCTGCTCGCCCGGAAGCCGCAGAGACAAGTCGGCTCTGTCTCCCTCGTGAGTTGAGCAACAAAAGACTCAAAGAGCTCTGAGCTGCCGGTGTCACAGCTTCCTCCTCTGAAAGCTTTATAGTGAAAAATACTCAAATCGGGGGTCCCTCCTAGCCAGGAAAATTATTTTGCCACATATTGTCTTCACATGTATAGAAAAGTTGTAAAAGATTTTTCTTTAAGTTTTAAATATCGATTTATCTATCTGTTTGTCTGAGTAAACCAACAATAAGGTTATGCAAACACATTTTAGAATCCTTAACCCATTGTTCTCCGAAGAATTTTTGAGCCATCTGTTATGACATTATAGAAAACTTTCAATATCATTAGGATCCGAAATTATTTCATCTCAAGCTTATGTCAATATTGTGACATTGATATTGGAGTAAAGTTGTTCTAGCTATTTTATTCCCCAAAATGAATAAATGCTGATTCAATTTGGATCTGAACATGTGGCTTTGGCTTTGGGTGAATGGCACCAGTTTGTTTTTATAAAGCCAGGTGTAACACCGATATGTATTGCTTCTGTCTGGAAGACAAAGAGTGAGTGTGACTATCAGCACACAACTACAACTTGGCTGATAAAGTCCAAAATTAGAATCCAAAGCTACCCACAAATTTAATTTTAGAACCAGGAAAAGTACAAACCTCAGAACTTAATATTCAGAGTTCCAAACTTACATTCCAAACAACTAATACATCTTCAGGGGAATTTATTCATTTTTAAAACATTCTTTGATCTCATATAATATCACTTAAGTTTGGTATCTTCATCCAAAACATTACTTCAGCAAACGCTAAAAGGATCTCCACGTGGAAACCTGAGGCAAGGCAGTTTGTGGATCTTTCCAGAAGGATTTGAATTACCATTCGCATTCCAGAACAGCGACTCATCACACAAGGCACGTTCAACACAGCAGCACTTTGCCATAACGTCCCACTTGGGGGGCCCAGTGGTGCCCGCCTGTTTTCCTTCTATCCAAACCCTTAATTAATGAGGCTCCACAATGCAACTGATTGAATTTTGACTGCTGACACGACAAATCTTGACAGTTCCAAATTGTTTCTGATAACCGCTATTAGGGCCATGTTTGCTGAGATGAAAAAAACAAGTAAAACATTTTAATCTTATCACAATGAAATTAGTTCATTTAATACTTTATTGATGTGTACTAAGATGAACTCAACCTGAAAAACAACTAATGGTTCTTTCACTGGAAACGATCTAAATAAAAAATGTTTTAAAAAAATAAATAACTGATGGCATTGAAGCCACTGTGTTTTTTAATGGAAAATTGAATGAATGAATGAATGAATGAATGAATGAATGAATGAATGAATGAACTTTTTCATCCCCAGAGAGAACATGCACTAGGCTATAGCAGAAATGAACATACAACAGACAGACAGAGACAGGAAGAAATAAGACAATGAAAGTTTCAACACCTGAAAAACAGTGTCTACGCTTGTTTTACTTGCAAAGAGTGAACATAACACTATATTTAGTGTTCTGAGATAGTTGTAGCTGTAAAAAGGTAGTCTATGAATAGCTCCATCTAGTCTAATCACTGAATAGTTCACAAGAAGGGGCCTACACACAGCGAAGCTTCTTACCTGCACAATGGTACTTCCCACTGATGTAGCGCAGTTCGAATCCTTCGTGGCACCTGCAGACATAGCTGCCGAAGGTGTTGATGCACTTGCGGAAGCGCGGGCACATGGCTCTCCCCAGTGAGCACTCATCCACATCTGAAAGAAGAAACCGAATGCTGCCGTCATCCGTGCAAAAGTTTGTTATTACTACCCTACTAACTCCTCTTTGGAAGGAGTGTTTCGACGATGGAGACTCCCCCAAGAAACTGAATTCATCTCTGGATGTTCCTGCACATGAATGAATAATGCATGGGCCACCAGCTTTAATTTTAGAACTTCAAAGAGGTACTGGTAGAGTATAATTTTAATTTATCATTTTCACATGGGGCAGAAGTTGTGATGAGACAACCTTTAGCCTCACTGCATACAGGAGGCACCACAGTGAGGTATGGTTAGCTGTGCCCCAGGCTGAAGGGTGAGGTGACACACCCAGGATGGGATGCCAGTCCATCACAAGGCACACCACCCAGACCCACCACACTGTGGGCCCATGCCAAGCCCCTGTTTAACTTCTTACTGTGATTTACCCATTCCTAAAGCTGGCTAGTTTTCATAATATCAGTTGAGGGTAAGTACATTGCTCAGCGCTACTACAGCACTGACTCAAATCTGGGTTATCTGAATCTGAAGGTGGCAGTTCTAACCACTACACCACCTGAGGACCCAGGTTAAAAGACATCTCCGTTTTGCATCCTTTTCACTCACCATCAGGAAGCACATGGACACTGCACAGTGAAAGGAGTTGCCTCACTCATACATTTTCCCAGCACTTTCCTCCTGTAATAACTGTTTTGATAAATGGTGCAGTTCCATAAAAGGCAACAAATGAAAAATGAGATTGCCTATTGTACATAATAAATTCTATAATAAAAAACTAAGAAAAAAGAATCACAGTTCATTAATCAAAGGGTTTCACTTATATCAATGATTTATTATTCCTTTATAATTACCTTTCTTTTTATTTAATAAGAAAAAATTACAATACAGTCTCCTTTCCCAATTTTCCCAGTAACACAGAATGTTAACATCTTCTTCAATCTCTTCGGTTTGAGAGACGAGTAAATCATGTGCACTCTTTTGACAAAGACTTTGAATCCATCCTAAACATAACTTTGGAGACATTTTTCATGCAAAATCCCATGTTAATAACATTTACATTTACTCATTTAGTGTACACTTTCTCCAAAGTGATGTACTGTGAGTGAACAAAGTGCATCAACAGCAAAACAGAAGAACTTTAGGTACAGACATTCGACTTTGAAAGTACAGTCAGATCAAACAATACCACCATTTTTGACAGTACACATTTGGTTGCACATAAAGCTGACAGGAAATACAGAGGTGATTGCAACAGATGGTGTGATGTTAATTTAGGAAGGACTTTGGATTAATTAACATTCTTTTGACTTCAACGTTTACATCAGAATGTTCCAAAAGAGATCCAAGAGATGCTACAGCGGTTTAAACCAAAAGGAGTTTCTCCAGAAAGGAAGTCAACCAAACCGGACCAGACTATGGGTAACCAGAGCCGTTTATGCAGTTCAGTGCTACATTTGCATTTATTTATTTGACACTTTTCTCCAAAGTAACTTTCGGTGTTAAACTACTTAACTTAAACATCTATAAGGCATGGTCATTTTTACTGCATCAATTCAAGCTAAGTGCCTTGATCAAGGGTACTATAATAGGAGGTTACATTTGAACCTGGGTCCTTAGAGTGGAAGGCAGCAGCTCTAACCACTACGTCCCCTACTGTTCCATTTATTGTTAACAATGATCTGTCTAAGTAGGAAAGCATTTTCTTAGGTTGGCCCAATGAACCTCACTGGCTGCTGCTTCCTTCCAAGAGACCGAGGTGTGCCACGCTCATTTGGGAAGCTCATTAGCGTTGCAGACATATGAGGCACACACGATTCGAGATACAATTAGAGTGCCACCGGCGCAGCAAGGGGAGAAGACCGATAATTTAGGGACAATGTTTTCTTATCATAGCCAGTGGGGCGCTCTTTGATATTCGCCACTAAAATTTCTAAAGCAGTTTTAAAGGAAATATCACTTCAGACACATGCACCCACACACACACACACACAAAGTGCAAAAAAAAAAATGAAAAGAAAACTAGGTCTAAAATATATATTTTTTTCTTTCTTCTTTCATTTCTTAATGTAGGTATGCAAATGTTTCTGTGACATCAAAAATATGCCAACATTTGGCTGTCATGTTTCTGTCTTGTTGCTGTGTGTTAATATATAGGATGTGGATAATGAAAAGTTCACACCAAAAACACCAAGTCTGTCAGTGAACTGAACATCAGTATCAACCACCCAAGTCACTAATCTTCACATCTCAGAAAGAAAACACAATTACTTACACTTTTTGGTGAAGTTCTGATTGCAAGGAAAACATATTTATTCCGTTAGATGACTCTTTTCTCTAAGGTGACATATACTGCTTACACTAATTTAGCATTTTATACAGTTTGATAGTTTTTACTGTATCAGCTCAGGGTTAGTACCTTGATCAAGGCCAGTATAGCAGAGCAAGTCCTTCTGGTTCAAGAAGGTAGCTGCAACCACTATGCTACCTGTTGAACCATGAAGCCTGTAATAAAACTAAATGAACGCTAAATTAACACTTGGACTAGATTAAGACTATTGTTTATTATAATGGGTGAAACTTGATCAGCAGCAGTAATTATGTCATTTCCACTCAGCATTTTACAGAGTGTGACCAGCAGATGTACTGGTACATACCCACACATGTCCTGCCATCGGATCCCAGCTGCAGCCCTGGTGACGGACACTGGCATCTCACTTCACCCTTCACCACTCCACAGCCGTACTGGCAGTTGGCCAGGGCGCAGGTGTGAGCATCTAGGGGGCAACAAAACGAATTGTGGGATGGGAGCATACTCATGTTTACACATACATTTGCACATCCGTGATTAACCAAGGTTAACCCCCCGACTGATTTCGTACAACGTGAAATCCCATAATGGTCGCCATGAACACAAAATTACTGTTACCCCCACGGCCTCTGTGCAAGTGTTTATACTCTCGATATTCTTAAGGACGACCATTGGGGCACAGACAAGAAGGAAAACCACAGACTTGCTGGAACATGATAACTGAGCGTAATTACATTTTTTCCATTTCTCATCCCTGCAGCACTGCCCACCCACCCCTCCCAAACCCTCCCTCCTGATTGTAATGAAGGGACCACAAAGTAGCACCATCTAAAGTACTTCATTCCCCCCAACCCTTATTTTAGCTAAACCACAAACAAGAACACCCATTTGTTTTTTTTTTATATAAAACTGAAATGTTCAGCAGATGCAGGCTGAAAGACAATGGCAATTTATAAAACCAATAAACGCACTGATGAGTAAACAATATATCACGTATATAGAACACAGTACTGAGTCGTCATGATTGTTTTCAGTGATGTTCTTGTTATTTCACTGTGCTTCTTTAAAGATGCTGCGTGAAACAAATGATTTCATCATCATCTTCACTTCATCATTATAAAATGTATTACTTATGACACATATTCATTGACGTATCTGTTCAAATATTAAACTGTTGGGTGTTATATTTTCATTTTTAGCTAAACTTATTACTTTAACATATAATGTCTGCTGCAAATATGTGTAGTATGTGATCGTTTGACGTTTCCATTATCTGTAATCTTGTAAAATCATTCAGAGTCTGTCTTCTGGATAGAGAAATAATAATTCCTATACAGGAATAAATAGCATTGTCTTGCATAAAATGATGTCCGATGGAGACGTTGAAAATTTCATGACTTTCTATTCTTCTTGTTCTTATGCCTTCCACTCCTCCTGGGGCTGTAGCTGGCAAGGTTTTTATGGTGTGGGGTAGCTAGCCCCTCACCCAACCCTCCTCTGTTCTCAGCTGGGCTTGGGACCACCCATGGCGGAGTTACTTTCAATCATATCACACGATTTTTCGTTTAAAGTGGTGGTCTGGTAACAGAATGGCTGACAATTACTATTCTACTGACAATCATAACCCAAAAGAATGCTTTAACTTTTTTTAGATTTTGTTATATTTTCCTCTTTTTAGATTTTTGTAGTCAGACAGTACTCTTGTGCAGGGACAGCTTGAAGCTACAAATAAGTATTAATGTTGCTTGGACAGTCAACTTAATGTCGGTTTCATGTTTTTCAGCAAAGGTCTTTTAAAGGAACATTCTGTTGCTGACAGGGAGACTATGCAATTAAAATACATTACACTAGATATGTTGTAGGGATTTCTGGGTAGACATGCTATGACAGTTATGTGAATATTGGAAGTTTACCTATTTTACTTTGTCAAAACCAGGCCAGCAGATGGTGTAGTGGTTAGAACTGCTAATTTCATTCATGAAGATTGATCACTGTAATGATAACATGATTTAAGGGAGGAAATAGTTGTAACGTGTGCCTTTTCTGCATGGCCCAAAGAACATAAAAGCACAACGGTATTTATTGTATATAAAGAGGCAGCAAGTTGCACTTTCAGGGTACTGGGTTTGCATCCCAATTTGTGTATTCCTGATCAAGGTACTTAACCTGAGTTGATACAGTAAAAATTACTCAGCTGTTCAAAAGGGGAAATTGTTAAGTACTGAAGAGACAAGTGTCAGCTAAATAAATAAATAAATGTAAAGATAAAACTGTCATCCTGTGATGGGCTGAAGCCCTCTCTGGGGGGTACCCCACAAGTCTTTTGTCCTTTTGCCTTTTGTTTAGGGAATCGACTCCAGAACACTGTGACCCTGATCAGGACAAGCTGTAAGTGAAAATGAATGAACAAACAAACTAACTAACTAACTAACTAACTATGTCATTATAAATCATTGAAGGTTGTGTACAACGTCTGCCTTCCAACAAAGAAGGTTAACTGTTGCATAGAGAACACTCCAGATTTGCAGTTTACGTCTTTACAATTGTGGTTAAATCAATATGCCCATTACAACTCAGTTTAGAAACTACGGATAAGCCATAGGAGGTTGGAAAAAAAATTCTTTGAGCTTTTCTGTTTCTAGGAACATTTTGAGAAGCCTGTAAAGATGGGTCATTGCTGGGCACAAGAACAGGACATTGAGGGCGAATGACTCACTTCCACACGTCCCATCGGGCATCATCATGTAACCACTCAGGCAGTAGCATTTGTAGCTACCATAGGTGTTCATGCACCTGTGCTTACAGGGCCGTGGCTTCAGTCCACACTCGTTCAGATCTGAGCAGAGGGGAAGAAAGAGGGTCAGCCGGGGAAACCAGTCAGCCTGCTGCAGACCGACAGCTGGAGTTCAGGGGTCAGTCACAAACATTAATTCAGAGCATGCTTGTTTATACAAAAAGGCACGGTGCTGAGCACACTGAAACATGCTCTGCACCAGCAAGCCTGTTCCATCTCCACTGTGATTTAAAGATGCACTTAAAAGGACCCGCTTATTATCTGGAAATATTTACCAACTTTTCTTATTTTTTTTATTTTTAAAATGCGCTTCCAAAGCTGGTGTCTTGGTAAGATTTTGGACAACATTTCAAAAACCAGTCACTTCTGATCTGAGATCAAAATAAATATTCCCTTAACACATAGTTCAATACTTTTTTCTTCTTTTGCAGAAAAAATTATGACAAGAAGAAAGGCATATAAACAAGAATGAATACATAAATTCAGACAAAACTTTTGACACCTCTGATGTCAAGCATACTATGTTAACTCAAAGTGGTCTACACACACACACACACACACACACACACACACACACACAGAGACAAGTACACATGCATGTACATAATACACACTATATAGCTCCATGTCCAAGCACATCACCAATGTCCTCTTGGACATCTCCTGGCAAGGTGACCATTTTCAGAGCACTAATGGTTCAGAAGCATCCACTTGGACAGTAGACACAGTTCCATAGAGAGGTCAAGAGCAGTGACATTGTCTAAAAATAAAAATCTAGAACTTCGAAAATTCATGGCTTGGGTTCATGACAAATATTCCTGAAAATGAACTACACGGCACTGAAAATTAACCTCCCAGCTATACCTGGTGGGCTGTGGCATTTCCCACTCCATTGACTCTGGGAAAATGCTTATGATGTACCCTCTGGAATGGTATGCTTGGTACATCTGACAGATGATACCTTATTCCAACAGATGAATGGTGATGCTGCACTCTAATACAGATACGCGGTGTGGATGATAAGTGACTGATTCAAGCCTCTCTGACTGAGCTCAGCTCGTAGTTGTTTACTGTCATTCATTACCGCTCTGTGCGTACATCAAGTCGCTACTGGCGGAAAATATTATGTAATGTTTCCATTTAATGTGATAAAAAGATTTAAATAAAATAAACTTTCCAGTTTTTTATTTGCAAAGAATAAATATATAAATGGACCGGTGAGAACTATTTCATATTTACAAATATTTCAGTAATACATGTAATGAGAAATGGAACAGATAAGAAATATCTTTTTCAGGTACAGCACAATACGTTTTTCTTTTTTTGGGGGGAAAAAAACATGCACACTATTTATTTGACTGCATGGTTCAGGTACTGTACTTTGGCTTCTTGTCAACAGGAGCAAAGTGCCTTAGTATCTGCAAAACACCACACACCTTAGTCACCATCAGTTCAGGTAAGCACACCAGTCAAGTCATTGACCAGTCATTTCAATTGATCAAGTGCATGGTTAATTTAACAAATCAAAGCATAAAATGAAAAGGAAAGAGAATAAAACAGATATTTGTCTAGTTTCCTGGAGAAAGCATGGGGAGAAGATGGAAACTCCACAGAGACTGAACTGCATTGGAACCCACAGCTCATATGCTGTGAGGCTCCAGAACTACCCACTGCGCCACTGTATTGTAATGACTGTCTGATGATCACAGTTCACTTGGGCAAATGATTTGAAGGCATCTTCGACTGTACTGCAGTGTTGCTCGTAGTACAATAAATGTTCCTATTCCCATCGCAGTGTAGTATATGACTTCTTGAACAAAATGTCGCCTCTAAATCTTCTGCTAAAAATAGAACTTTAAAAGGCAGTGTCAGAAGATCTTCCCACAAACGGGGGCAATCTGTACTTCTGTCAAGAGACAATCAAAAAAATCTTTCAGTAGATAAGAATTCTCTCGGAAGATAAGAAGCCAGACTCGCATCATGGCTCTAAGACATCACATTAAATTTCAATTACATGGCTAGTTTGGCCGCAATTTGGCGAAAAGGACCCGTTTTACGTGGTGATCCACTTCACCGTGGCAATCATCTCCAGAGTCTGATAGTTCTTAGTATAAGTATCTCTTTATTACCCAGCTGTATAAATGGGTAAGTAATTGTAAAAATGTTGTAAATTGCTTTGGAGAAAAGTGTCAGCTCAGTGAATAAATGCAAATATAAGTACATGAAATTCAAGTAGAGAAAAGCAAGATTTAATAACTATGTTTAAATTGAAAATCAACCTTTAAATAGAAAATATCTGAAATACATTGTATTCATATAGAACTTCAAATATATACACTGTTCTTTTCAGTGATTCTTTTTTTAAGCTTGGGATGTGTCTGTTATGCAATAATCACACATAATGGTGGTGTGAATCAGTGCATTAGCAGCACTGTATAACTGGCCTAGTCTTCACCCAGAGCTGTACTGCGAGCACAATGTCTGAAATTTATAAGCCACTGCAAAGAAGGTGCACCCTTCATAAGCATAAAACCGTGCAGAGACAAGCACAGTAGCTAACATCTGAGCCATAAGGCAGCAAGACCCATCTGTAGACATGTGCTCTTTGGCCTGGGTGAGGCTGTTAAAGTGTGATGGACAGATGTCTCATCCACTCGGAAGAATGAAAGCAGCCTCCTGAAGAGTCTCACTATCACTAAATGGGAAATAAATAAATAAATGAATGAACAAACAAATGAATGAATGAGTTATAAATAGATAGATAGATAGATAGATAGATAATGTAAATCCGGATTTACGTAAAAAATTCCTAGCAAAGAAATGATTTACTGATAGCGCTTTTATTTCACGCAAAATATCTGAAATACGTTATACATAAATTGGTGTAACCAGACAAGGCAGGAAGCTGCATCCTCCTAGTTCTTGGGTGTTTTAAACCATGAACGCATCTCCTCTCCTTAGTAAAGTGCTTTTTTTCGCATATTTTCTACCCTTTTCATTTTTTACAATGCCTGATGGTAAACGCGCGTTTTAAGAAAAACGAGAACTGTCTCACAAGCGTACAGCAATTGATTTGGAGATGACATTGAAAATAAGAAGGAAATATAAAGGTGGGCAGAGATTATTGTCTGTAGCATGGGAACAAGGTTTAGCCGTATCGACTGAGAATACGATAGTGAAGGATGCTGCACGTATAAAGGAGCATGTGAAAGGAGCAGTTAGCATGAAAACAGCAACAATAATAATGAAGAAACGTCAAGGTGCAATACCTGAGATGAAAAAATTATAAATTAGTTTAGATTAGTTTAGTTAATTTAGTTTCAAGTTTATTGTCATAGATACAAGTACCATGTACATGTATCATGAAAATCTCCCTGAATGCGTCTCCACAGACTATGGGCAAGGACAATAGAAATACTGCACAAACAAAAAAATGACAAACAAAACAGTGTCAATGACAGTAAATAACAAAAGCAGCAATGACAGCAATAACAATTATTATTAAAATTATATTAAAATAAATATAAATATATATATATATAATATATATTTATATATATAAATATATAGAAAAAATTAGAATTAAAAAAGATTAAAAAATTAAAAAAAAAAAAAAAAAATTGGTGTGTGTATCAGGATTTGTCTATCCTGTGTCTTATGCTCCTACTTCAACGATGAACCTCGGTGCAGCAAGTGGTAGGGAACAAACTAGGTTTGCTTGAGACTTTCATGTCTGCAGTTATGTCTCCTTCTCTCAATGTAATGCATAAGTTGGACTTTTGCTGAGATGTACGTCGCTTTGGACAAAGCATCTGCTAAATGAATAAATGTAAATGTACAGTGTGTGTGTGTGTGTGTGTGTGTGTGTGTGTATATATCCTTATAAAATTCAATATACTTGGCATAAAAGTATGACTCCAAATATGCAACGAGTGAATGATTAACTCAGGCAATGTTGACAGATTATTTGGTCTTAAAACAAAGAAACTGGAAAGCTACTGAGAAAAAAGCAAGATTTCAGCAGGAGCACAGGGAGAGTTTCGCTGTGTGGTTGTAGATGCTAGGGATTGGTGTGACATCATGCCAGCCACACAGCATCACCATGGGCACCACCCAGCCACCGCGGCCGCACTAAGATAAAGAGGAAAGCAGGGCTGGTCTCAGCAGAGGCAGGTCATGCAGGGGGTGTAGCCGCTTGGGGGCAAGGCTCTGTAATGGCTCACCCGCTGGACGTACCCCTACTGGCTGGTTCTCCATGGAGTGAAAGATGGGTAGGCGACTGTCCCATATTGGGGGGGCTACGAACTGTGATTCATCTTTATGAGGGCCAAAAGAAGAACAAACACAAGCAGACAATGAATGAAAATATTCAAAAGTTAGTGGTTAGAACTCATGCCTTTCCATTGAAGGACACAGGTTAAAAACCTACTACTGCTGTCATCCCCTTGAAGAAGCTATTTACCCTGCACACCAATTTGTAAATGGGTAAATCAGTGCAAGTAGCTTAATATTTCAAGTCACTCTAGAAATAAGCACGTTATAATGGGTTACATTAAAAGAAATAAGTGGAAGAGAATTATATATTTACATCAGGATGAAAAAAAGATGCAACTTGGCCCACAGACATACAAAAAGATTTTAAAGCACAGTATTAAAAAGACAAAATCTGTGTTAAGAAAATGTTATCCAGTGTAATCTACTGGGATTCATCCTACAAATGTTAAACAGTGATGAGCTTATTTATAACAAGCAGGGACATTAAATGCAACTTATTCATAAAGCGTCGATTAACAAAAACAACACATTCTTGATTAACGTGTAAACCTGTGCCAAAAAACACAAGAAATTTGTTTTTTTGCCGGTTTTTATAACTAAAAAATATTAATCCATTTTGTTAATACAGAAAAAATATACAGACTGCTTTTTTATCTCTAACATACCCAGGCTGTATTCCATCTGGACAGTAAGTTTTGCTTTGAAAAAACAGTTATCCTCATATAAAATGCACAAAATGCCTGTAATGTGTGTTATAAAACCACCTTTTTTAATATACAGTATACTGTACACCATTAGAGATCAGCTTTTTATCAACAAAAATAATGAGAAAAAGCTGAATATTAACTAGAAATAGGGAAGATAATTGTGTCATTATTGTCTGAAAGCTTTATGACAAGCCATCTCTCAAAGGCGCAAAGGGATTCCCACTGTCTGCCTGACAGCCTTTTCAAACTTTTGATCTTATTCGGTTTGGCAAATAGAATTTGCTAATGGTAATGTGAGCACATTGTAGAAAGCATTTGTTCATCTGTCAACCAAAATTGCAGAGCTATGAGTGCAGCAGCCAGTCTGAGATGACGTACAGCACAGACTTGGCTGGAAGGAGATAGGTAATTTCTACATTTGTCAAGGGACTTCTCTAGTTTCTTTAGGGGGTAATTAGTACTTTGGCACACAAATCTTAAACTCCTTCCTGCTTCTAAGTCTACTACTTCATGATGATAATTTTATTGTGTCTTCAGCCCACTCTTTCTGACATTCCTCAGTGATGCCTGCTTCTATGGTACTTTTTTTAGAACAGTCATGTAAAACGAAATTTGAAAATCATAAGATGTTGCTTTGCATATTACCAAAATGGCTTAGAACAGTAATTGGAGCCTACTAATGTACAGAGTTGAAAGAAGTTAAATGATTTTGAAAATTATGACAGCCTATTAATTCACTATTAAATTCAATTGGTTCTCTGTATGCCCCCATGTTTCCAGGATCTAGATCGCCATGACTCGGATGATGAACAAGAGGTTACTGGTAGTGAGTGATTGTTGCACTTGGGTCCTTTGAGTGTAGGGCAGTACCTCAAACCTCTACACCACCTGCTGCTCCCATGTAGAAAGTAACAAGTCATTGCCTCATTGATCAAAATGTCAGCATTCTGGCCAGCAAGTCTGCCTTTACCCTCTACAAGACTTCAGCACCAATTGTGGAGAACTCATGGGTTGTGTAGTGTTCAGCGTTCTGGCTCACCTCTTCTCATTTACTACATTCCACTTTAGTCCATACAACATGTATGGTCCTGCATCATGAAGTAGGGAGGAAATCAGATGTGACACAGCAGGAGTTGAGAGAATCAACATTTTATTGTGGGAGTCCAGACACACCTAGACCATTTATCCACTTCCTTCTTCTCCTCTGTCGGGCTTCTCTGCTCCTCATAATCAAAGTCCCTTAGTTAGCACTGCTAGACCATGTACTAGCTCACCTTGATTACAGGCCTTTCCAGTGTACCCCGGGAAGCACCTGCACTTGTTTGGTCCAATACACTCCCCATATTTACATCCATGCTGGCAGAGTGCTGTTGAGATACCGGGAAAAAAAAGAACAAACAAATCAATTTCATGTACAGCAGGACCAACAGGAAATAAAACTCCGTACAGTTCATATATAATGGTGCTCTTAGCAGTAGCTAAAGGAAGACACACATGTGAACTACTGAGCAAATAAAATATTATCTTATTGATCTTTACACAACCTATATAATAATGGATCGATGTTGCATTTTGAATGAATCTTAAGGCTTTCTAATTAAACAGATGTGAGTAATTAACGTAAATACACACACACACAGTGGCTGAAACCGCTTGTCCCAAGCGGGGTCGTGGCAAACCAGAGCCTAACCCAGCAACACAGGACGCAGGGCTGGAGGGGGAGGTGAGACACCCAGGATGGGATGTCAGTCAGTCAGAAGGCACCCCAAGTGGGACTCGAATCCCAGACCCACCAGAGAGCGGGATCCGGCCAAACCCACTGCGCCACTGCGCCATCACACCCCCTTCATGTAAATACAGAGCTGTGAAAAAAAGCATTTGTCCTATTTCCAACAGTACTGATTTCCAAGCAGCTGGTAGCATAGCACTTAGAACTGCTGCATTTGGAAATAAAAGTTCTTTGTTCAAATCTGACCTAATGCAGTAGGTGAGGTATTTACCCTAAATTACTTCAGCAAAAAAAATTCTTAGTTGTATAAATGGATACATAATTGTAGATAGCTTAACATTGTAAGTTGCCTAAAAAAACTGTCAGGTAAGCAAATAAATGTCTTGTACCATTCTGATATTAAATTTAATCCGATTTTTTTGTCAGCTCTAAGAGTCTATGAATGAAGCCCAAGAAATAAAAAAATAACACCAGTACTGTTTTTCAGTTTTTTCCTTAGTGTGAAAATGTGCAATCATGTGTGTGAAAAACAATCACAGTCAGTAAGTTGTTGTATTACCTTTAGCTGCAATGACTGTAACTAAATGCTCCCTGTACCTGTTGAAAAGGGTCTCACATCGCTGTCAAGGAATGTTGCCCCACTCTTCCATGCAGAACTTTTGGCAACATTTTGGGTTTTTCAGTTTTTGCCACAACATCTCACCTGGATTCAGGTAAGGACTTTGAATAAGTCATTCAAGGAATTACATTTTTTTTTTAGCTATTCTGATATTGACTTGCTTGTATACTTGGGACCATTGCCTTGCTACACTGTGTTTATAGACAGGCCTGGAGAACACATATGGGACTCAGAACATTGATCCCCCTATTTCCCATAGAGTTTGCTAGGTCTTAGCGCGACCGAGTGTCTGGTGGTATAACTGGATGGGTGAGCTGGACTCGTTAGCCTTGGTTGGCAGCCAGCCTAAGAGAAGGACAATTCTGACTCCAAGCCCAGGCAGATGAAACTCATTAGCCCTGTCAGGCCATCCATCTAGAAAAAGGACACTCCGACATAACACCTACGACCTGGGGACCTCGCTGTCACCATCCCAGCTTGCTAGGCCATGACAGATGAACCCCAGATGTAAAGGGTCGGGCCAGTACTGCGCACACTGCACTTCACCTAATAACTCCACTGCACAGGCTTGAAGGGAACACCCACGTCTACCACCAACATCATCATCAAGCCCTGCAGTGATGGGAAAGGGGCAAAACGGCAGGTGGAAGATGACACTGGAAGCCGCAGTTCCAATACTGCATACAGGTGGTCCAGGTGTAAGGGTCGTCAGATGTTGATCCCGGAGATGACAACATCATTCGGCAGCACCCTGAATGACTAAGCAGCCTTCTCTAGGGACAGCACTGCTTGCTCCAAACGGAGAGGGGCCTTGAAAGGTGGCCTAACCAAAGCTCATTTCCATTTCCCCCAGCTGGCTGGCTGCAGTCAATGAGCATCTTCAAATGCAATCGAACAACAACAAAGAAGAAAAGGTACACGCCTACCTCACAAGTGTGCTAGGACTAAAGCTTGCATCCTGGAACATCAGAACCACGCTCAATACAGAGGACAGCGATCACCTAGAATGAATTTCTGCTCTCGTTACCCATGAACTTTCAAGGCTGAATATCGACATCACCGCTCTCAGAGAAGTCCGCTTCCCAGAGGAAGGCATCCTTCAAGAACATGGCACAGGCTACACCCTCTACTGGTCAGGCAAACCAGAGACTGAGAGAAGCCTTTCTGACATTGGCTTTATGGTCAGGAATTCCATTGCCTCCAAACTTGAAAACCTGCCAACGGGTCACTCAGACTGCATCATTTCCATGTGCCTCCCATTTCAGAACAAGCAGCATGCCACACTCTTCAGCATGTACACCACAACTCTTCAAGTGAATCCTGCAGTAAAGGACAAGTGTTATACTGATCTGTGCAACCTCATATAGAATGCCCCTGCAGATGACAAGGTCATCATACTTGGCGACTTCAATGCCAGAGTAGGCAAAGATTCAGAAGCCTGAAAAGGAGTACTTGGCAAACACGGTGTTAGAAACTGCAATGACAATGGGCATCTTCTGTTAGAGTTCTGCGCGGAACAGCAACTCGCTATCACCAACACCATTTTCCAGCAGAAAGACAGTCATGAAGACAACCTGGATGCATACTCGGTCCAAGAATTGGCACCTCATAGACTACATCTTAGTGCACCAGAGAGACTTTCGCGATGTCTTACTCACCCGAGTAATGCCCAGCACAGAGTGTTAGATGGACCATCGTCTTGTACACTGCAAACTTTGTCTCTACTTCAAACCCAAGCCAAAGAGGGGAGGTGCTCCAAGGAAGAAGTTTCAGGTTGGCAACCTCCAGTCAGCTGAACTGAAAGCTGACTTCCAGGTGAATCTTCAGTCGAGGCTTGAAGATTCTGGTTGCCTCACAGACTGCTCTTCAGAAGCGCTTTGGGAACACCTAAAAACTACCATTCTGCAGACCTCTGAAGATATCCTAGGGTGTTCCACAAAGAAGAACAAAGATTGCTTTGAAGAAAACAATCAGGTGATCCAAGAATTCCTGGCGAAGACGAGATCTGCTTACCACATGCACCTTGCTCAGCCGTCCTGTCCTGATAAGAAAGCAGCCTTCTGTCTTATATGCAGCAACCTCCAGAGCAAGTTTCGAGAGATTCAGAAGGAGTGGTGGACCAACCTTGCAGAGAGAACTCAGCTTTGCACAGGCATCGGTGACTACAGAGGGTTTTATGAAGCCCTAAAGGTAGTGTACGACCCGTCACCCCAGGTCCAGAGTCCCTTGTAAGCACTCTTCACAGACAAGGTGTCCATCCTGAACCGGTGATCAGAACCTTTCTAGACTCTTATCAATGCCAACCACATGGTCCAAGACTCAGTAATACATCGCATCCCACAACAGCCAGAGAAAAAAAAACTGGACAAGATCCCTACCCTTGAAGAGACTGTCAAGGCCATTAAGCAGCTGAAAAGTAGCAAGGTAGCAGGAGTCAATGGAATCCCACCTGAGATTTGGAGGCTCGGGGGCCCAACACTACACAACGAACTCCATGAGTTCTTTGTCTGCTGCTGGGAACAAGGTAAACTACCTCAGGACCGCCGTGATGCAGTCAATGTCACCCTATACAAGAACAAAGGGGGGGGGGGGGGGGGGGGGGGGGAGTCAGACTGCTCCAATTATCAGGGGATAACTCTGCTTTCCGTTGCCAGGAAAATCCTTGCAAGAGTACTTCTGAACAGACTAGTACCAACCATCGCAGAAGAACTCCTCCCAGAGAGCCAGTGTGGCTTCAGAGCTAAAAGGAGCACCACCGACATGGTATTTGTTCTCAGACAACTCCAAGAGAAATGTAGGGAACAGAACAAGGGACTTTTGTTGATCTTACCAAAGCGTTCAGTGCTATGAGCAGAAAAGGTCTGTGGCAAATCATGGAACAACTAGAATGTCCCCCAAAGTTCCTCAATATGATCATTCAGCTACTCGAAGACCAGAGTGGCCAAGTCAGACACAGAAATGACCTCTCAGAGCCCTTCCCAATAGGCAATAGTGTAAAGCAAGGCTGCATTCTCGTGCCAACTCTCTTTACAATCTTCTTCAGCATGATGGTCCAAAGGGCTACAGTAGACCATGATGACGAGGACGGTGTCTACATTCAATACCACACCGATGGCAGCCTGTTCAACCCGAGGCAACTAAAGCCCAAACCAAGACAGTGGAGAATCTCATCCAAGAACTACTCTTCACCAATGATGCTACCCTTGTTTCCCACACGGTGACAGCTCTGCAGCATATAACATCCTGTATTGCAGAGGCTGCTGAGTACTTTGGACTAAAAGTCAGCTTGAAGAAGACTGGAGTTCTCCACCAGCCTGCACCTCAGGAAGATTAACACCCTCCCCACATCACCACTGGCAAGTCAGATCTGAAGATAGTCTACCAGTTCAGTTACCTGGGGTGAATCTTCTCCTCAGACTCCAAGGTCAACAAAGAGATCAACAACAGACTGGCAAAAGCAAACAGTGCATTCGGCAGACTGTACAATTGAGTCTGGAACAACAAGCATCTGAAGAAAGGCAGAAAGATTAATTTGTACGGAGCCGTTGTACTGACCACCCTCCTGTATGGCCTCGAGTCGTGGGTCACCTACCATCACCACCTGTGACTCCTTGAGCGTTTCCACCAGCACTGCCTCTGCACCACCCTCAACATCCACTGGAATGATTTCATCAGCAATACTGAAGTCTTCAAACAGGCGGAAGTCACCAGCATCGAGGCCATGCTGTTGAAGACGCAGCTGCGCTGGGCAGGGCACATCTCCAGGATGGAGAATCATCACCTGCCCAAGATTGTACTGTAAGGTGAACTCACAACTGGCCACCGCGGCAGAGGTGCACCGAAGAAGAAGTACAAGGAGTCTCTGAAGAAATCTCTTGGTGCCTGTTACGTTGACCACCGCCAGTGGCCTGCTCTACCCTTTGACCACGAGGCCTGGAGACACATCATTCACCAGGCTGTCTCTTTCTTTGAGAATGCATGTAGGGCTGGTCTTGAGGACAAAAGGAGATGGAGGAAACGTGACACTGCAGTACCAAACCCATAACAGACTTTTCCTTGCAGCCACTGCAAGGACCTGCCTGTCCTTCATTGGCCTCACCAGACATCAGCGAGCCTGTAGCAGACTTGGAGAGCCCCCTTCCTAAATCTTTGTTTGCAAAGCCAAACCATAAGATGCTGCAGATGCTAATTCTTCTGAATTTTGCTAAAGGTTGTGGATTTTGTACATATGCAAAAAGGTAGGTGATGCAAAGAAAACCACAGTATTCCTGTTATGAAAGCTACAGATTTTTGCTCCCCAGCCAAGAGGTACTACTGTCACAGATCTGCCAAATCAGACATGATGGCCAGTGATTTGAGAATATAGCCACGCTCATAATACTGACATTAGAAAACAGCTAAGAAGTGTGGTAAACAACACAGAGCAAAAATGGTAGACAGTGTTTTCAGCAAGGGGGTGCGGTGGCGCAGCGGGTTGGAGCGGATCCTGCTCTCCAGTGGGTCTGGAGTTCGAGTCCCACTTGGGGTGCCTTGCGATGGACTGGCATCCTGTCCTGGGTGTGTCCCCTCCCCCTCTGGCCCTATGCCCTGTGTTGCCGGGTAGGCTCCGGTTCCCCGCGACCCCTTATGGGACAAGCGGTTGAGAAAGTGTGTGTGTGTGTGTGTGTGTGTGTGTGTGTGTGTGTGTGTGTGTGTGTGTGTGTGTATTTTAAGCAATAGCGGTGAAATGCTTACATCTATCTTCCTAAAGTTCATATCCTTTCCTGGAAAAAGTGTTTGATCATGTTGCAGTTTCCAACGGACATGAAAGGAGAGTTGAGGATTTTGTAAAGATTTTACAGTCCACTAGAGTTCACTTCAAGGAGATCATTCCATTTCAGATCACTGACCATTTTCTGCGTTCCATGGCAAATATACAGTTAAGACTAGGCAGCCGATTAAATATGAGTGCAAAAGCTAAATGTGGATTGATAAGCCCTAAACTGCTGATAAACCCACCTCAGTCAAACAAAGAAACCTGCAAGCCTATGTTATTGCTCATCCACGCTAATTGCTTAACTTCCAAAGATAAGCATGGAAAAAATTTTTATTCACGATATCATTTTATATATTTACATACATATACACACACACACTTTCTGAACCACTTGTCCCATACACACAGACTTTCAGAGCTGCTTGTCCCATATGGGGTTGCAGGGAACCAGAACCTATCCAGTAACGCAGGGCGAAAGGGACACACCCAGGACAGGACGCCAAGCCGACGCAAGGCACCCCCCGCGGGCCTCAAACCCCAGACCCACCGGAGAGCAGGACTGTGATCCAACCCACTGCGCCACCGCACCCCCTATCCCCTTGTCCTATATGTATGTTCCATTACAGAGGAAAGGGTGGAGGAAACCTATCTTGCAAGTGCTTGCTTGAGGAAGAACATCTGCCCAGCAAAGAGGATATTGACTGCATTCTTTCAATAACCTGTAGGCATTGTGCTCAGAAAAAAAGTCAGGTAACAGAAGTTCAGCAGATACCTGTTCCCAACACTTTTCCCAACAAGCCTCCCTCTTTCCCTCTTCTCAGCCACTGGCAGTGCATATCTAAGGAGGCTGTTGAACCTGGCCTCAGGTGGTTGGTGCTGCTGTAGTTTACTGGAATGAAAGCTGACGCACTGAGCAAATATACAAACCCCACTTCGAGGAAATCCTTGACCATGCTTTTCTCTTGGCTATAAATCTCTGTCAACTCCGGCAGGTTCTCCTGCCCTCCCTAAGCAGTGGAGATGGAAAATGATGAACTGAAGCCTAACCCAGCAACACACGGCGCAGGGCTGGAGGGGGAGGGGACACACCCAGGACGGGACTCCAGTCCGCCGCAAGTCACCCCAACAGGGCTCGAACCCCAGGCCACCCAGAGAGCAGGCCTCGGCCATCGCACCCCCACCTTCTGCAAATATCCAGATAAAGTGAGAAGTAAAGCATTCGCTACACAAAAGGAAATCTACCTACAGTATCAGTTAACCCAGGATTTATTCCTTTTTTTGCTCCTTCAGGATGCAACTTGCCAACATTATTTTGAGAAATGTTTTTTTAACCTCGGGTTTGACACATTATCCCAACTACTCTGTGCATTAAGACGAAAGGAGCTGCGAAACAAATGTTCAAAAGAGGAAATACTTTTTTCCTAAAAAAAAACCACACTATCAAGCCATATTTGGTCTCTGAACAAGTGCACATTCCTGAAGTCTTACAAATACAGATTTGCAGATACGCGTGTGCCTGTGCTCACCCCCACACACATATAACGGAACACACAAGATCACAGGAGAGCAGTTAAAATAAAAGAAAAATATCAACATTTACAAGTGCACAGAATGGTTAAAACAAACCTGAATTTGCAAACCTTTAAAATGGTAACACCGCAGTAACATTTAGAATACACACCTAACTGCCTATTATTGCCTTACACTAAATAGTAGAAAATCACCATATGTTAATGGTGTATTAATGTCACACACACACACACACACACACACTGTCTGGAGCCAGAGCCTAACCTGGCAACACAAGGCATAGGGCTTGAGGGGACACACCCAGAACAGGACACCAGTCCACCACAAGGCACCCCAAGAAGGACTTGAACCCCAGGCCCACCAGAGAGCAGACCCCAGTTCAACCCACTGCGCTACCACACCCCCCCAACATGTATTAATGTCCCCCATGTTAAATATCTGTTCATGGGTTTTTCTAAAGCTTCAGCCAGCAATGATGTACATGCCATGCTGAAGAACATGGTGCATTATATTTTCTTGCACTTTCACTGAATCTCGAAAGAGAATAGTCGACTATTTTAAACTCTGGATAAACCAAATCTCTGCAGTAGCAGTTACCTCCTAAGAGGCTTAATGTCACTGGTCAAGAGTACATTTCCTGCATTGCCATAATACGAAGGCTTTGAAAGATTTCAGCTATTCTGCACCACTTATTGGATTGCTTCTTAATTCCTTATGTTTATCTTGTGTCAAACTGTTTCTGTGGTGATTCATGATTTTTGTCAAATTTTCCTGGTCTAGAAATGTTCTTTTACATAATAGCAGAAATTTCATCAATACAGCACTTGTGTTTGCACACATAGACAATGTTTTTGTGCATTGGATATGCACATAGTAACCCTCTCTTAAACATGGATGGGTCATCAACATTCAGTTTGTTTGATGAAAGTCTAGTTAAAGAAGTATTCTCACTCTTTCTGAGTACATCTTCCTAAGACAAGCTCACAGCTCACACCACTGTAAGCATAACCGAACATAGTTTAAATATAAAATTGTCAGGTAACATTTGCACCCGGGCCGAGGAAGCTTTCCGATTCCTAAGGTTTTCAGGCACAGAAAGCATCACACTGCATCTTCTCTAAATCTGCGTACAAGCTCCACTTCATCACTCTTTCACAGCAAGCGGAGCAGCTGGCAAACCCGGTGTGCCGAAGACCAGGCATTATTTAAATTAATCTCTGCAACCAGGGTCCTATAGCATAAGGTATCTCTACGCACCCTCAGCTACGTAAAGGCCTGTTTTCATACCAGTTCCAAAGAACTTTTCCACTCCCATTTCTGTTTTTGCGAATGTTCTGAAGTCGTCATTATAGATATAAATGGGTCTTAATTACTGAGCCTCTTGTCTTTGCTGATCTTCAGTATTAATAGTCATATGTTTGTATATGAGATGAATCAGGGAAAGTTCATACACATTCAAACCACTGTGATGACAGAATTTAGGCACTACTTGGTAAAGCACCTGTACAAGGGGAATACTGGTTAGAGCCACTGCCTACTATTGAGAGAAGCTGGGTTCAAATCTTACCTCTTTACTTAGTGCCCCTCATCAAAATCCTGAATTGATAAAGTAAAAATTACTAAGTAGCATAAATGGGTTAAACAGTGCAAGCAGTTATGTAAAAAACATGTCAGCTAAATAAATTAATTTATTAATCGTAACGGTATTATAATCTTGAATGCAATTGTATCTGAAACAAGTGTCTCTTCCTCATTCAAATGCCTCACAATATTTGTTGCCAACATTAAAAACCTGCATCTTTTTTACATTTATTTGCCACTCATCACTACCATTGCCATGCTGTCATTTTTTTGTGTATAAGCATTTTTGTGATATTTTTAGATTGCAACATATGTAAAGATGGATTTTCTGACTTAATGCATTTAAACATCTCCACTAAGTCAGAATAGAAGCCCAAGCAACTCAGAGAAACATAGTTTCCTTTATGCCCACAGGCCCAGTTTCTTAGTTGTTGCTGCCCCCATTGGCTATGCTCCTGGTCAATGAGAGTAGGGGGGGAAGCAGGTGTCAGACAGCTCCAGGTGATGCCTTGAGGCACCTCCATCTCCTCTGTGTTGGTGCAGCTAAAGTAATAGTGATTTGTGCCGGAAAGGAGGGAGGGTGCAGAGACCCCCCTGTGGAAGGAGCAGGCAACTCACGCTGACAGTGGCCCCAGGAGCGGCGGGTCCAGCCCCAGCAGCAGTCGATCCTGGCACCGTAGCGGCACAGCCCGGTGGAGGAAACCATCTGCCTGGGCCACCTGTTTGAGAGTCATCACAGGTTTACTGGCAAGATGCAGGCACCCAGCAGGACACATTCTCAGCTGGTCTCCTCCCACAAATACACTCGGTCCTTTTGTTTGCTTGTATTTCTCTTGTCCATCCTTTCATTCTGAGTGTTGATTAATGTTTCACACACTTCATACCTTCGACATTCATTATCCATATATTTCCTCAGTCAGCTAAATAGTCGTACAATTCAACTGTGCGGCTTAGGTCTATTCGAACCCGCACAGCTAGATACAGGAACAGCTTTTACCCCACTGCTGTTAGAGTATACAACACTAACCAATGTGTTACCTTTAGTAACTAGAGTTGGACTGCTCCACCCAAGCACATTGATAAATTACATTGCCACTTTAAGCATTCTCATTCTCATTCTCTCCTTCTGAGTTCTCTGACTGTCAACTGGCATTATTGTTACTACTGTTACCATTATTTATTGCTATTGCTGTTGCACTACTCACTGTCATTGTCATTGTTTTGTTTGTGCAGTATTTCTATTGTCTTTGTCCATAGTCTGTGGATAAGCATTCAGGAAGATTTTCATGATACATGTACATGGTACTTGTATCTATGACAATAAACTTGAAACTTGCATGACCGGACTTCGGGTGATAGGGCTTTGGAATGAATGGACAGTCTAGCACATCACAGTAGCACATTTCAGCAGTTCTGAGTGAGAGGGGGAGATCATTCCACCAGAATGGAGCCAGAACTGAGAACCTCAGCATTTACATATGCTGACTCACATAAGGGGTTGAAGAACGGTCTATTTGTCTAAGTCAAGGGTTGTCTATATATATGTGTATGATAATTGCATGACAGAACCCCACTCCAGCCTATTCACCTGGTCATGTGAAGATGAACTGTACTTGAAATAAGGAAACAAGAAAATGACTCATCAAGCTAAATAGATTCCAGGAAATAATATTTAGAAAATCCCTTAAAGATATCTAAATGTATATTTAAAAATGCTTTATTGTAAGCATTGAGGCTCCAATATTTGGCATTCAAAGCTGCCTTTCTGGGCCCGCCAAACCATCTCCATTTCCAGGCACTGAGATGCTAATGCTGCCCAGAAGCCAATCAATGTTTTAAAAATCCTGATAGAAAACATTAACAAGGAGTGACACATTGAGCCAAATGCTTGTCTGCTGTCTAGAAGGGCAAACAATGCCCTGATACATGCTGTGCATTCCAACTGCATAGGGTCAGCAAGAAGCTTGCTGTGAGATTCATAACCATGACCACTGCAGCCCCACCAAAGGTGTAACCTACTGTGTTAAGCAGTTAGAACACACACAACATTGACAACTGCTTTTTCAGAGGCAAACCAGAGCCTAACCCAGCAACACAGGGTGCGGGGGGGGACACCCAGGATAGGATGCCAGTCCACCGCAAGGCACCCAACACAAGACTTGAACCCCAGACCCACCACAGAGCAGGACCCAGTCAAATCCACTGTGCCACCACGTCCCCCATGGTTAAAACACTTAATGACAATTTTATTGTTTAGGCAACATTTTCACCCAAACAGTTAGCACTATTATCTGTTTAGCCATCCATCCTTCAACCAATCATTAATCAACATCTGCACTCCAGAGCCCATCTAGAGGCAGTACACCCAGTGGACAGGAGGCCAGTCCATCAGAAGGCAATCACTGACACACACACACACACACACACACAGAAAGTTCAAGTCACCAATTCACTTGAAACATGTCTTCAGACTGTAGGAGGAAACTCATGTGAATACAGGGAGAACATGCACACGAAGCCAAATTTGAACCCACATCTGAACATACGCCACAGGAGCTGTGAGGCACTAGTGCTACCCGCTGTGCCACCATACAGTTTGCTTAACCATTTATAACTTTATAGCTTTTACTGGAGAAAGTACCGAGGAACGTATTATAACAGAGCACTTGTGGGGACTGGGCAAAGCACCCTTCAGATCACAAGGCTGTGCCCTTAACCATTGCTCTATCTGCTGCCCTGCTGAGATGCATCTGTGAGGAGATTAGCCACTTAGATGCAAAAAAAGCCTATCCTGAGACAGACACCCCCAGTTAGAAGGCATCCATTAGCAGATAATGACCAGATTACAAACATTTAGCATTTGGGGAAATTAGCATTGTCAGCACGGCACCTCGTAATGGAAAGAGGCATAGATATTTACAGAATCAAGGTTCATTACGTTACTCAAAGCACCATTCGTATCATTTCACGTTAATGCCTCACACCAGTGTAAATGCGCTTATGTCACAGAGTCTGTGTCGCTTATTTATTTCAATCCTGAAAGCTGGCGATGATTATTTTGCCAGCAGAGATTTTGGTGAAACACCATAAACAGGCCAGCATGGTTGGACTGAGTAAAAGCAAGAAAATGGTGAGGGCACTCTGTAAAAGCAGGAATGTGGCTCCCAGGGCTGGGACCATAGCTGACACACTCAGAAAGACACACTGATCCACTCAGGGTGGGTTGCAGCCAAAGTGACCAGCATTGGCGGGCCCGTCACAGCAAGTTCTTTTGCAGATACTTCCCTGTTTTCAAATTCATGTTTCTTAGACGTTAATCTTTTTTTCTGTGTTTGTGTACATGAGTGCCCGGGTGCATCCCAGTGCCCTTTGCCAAAAACTCAAAGCATTACAAGTGGTGGTTTTGACTACATGGGTCAATATTCTTTTCTGAGCAACAAAACAAAAATGCTATAGCCAAAAGTGAGCAAGCTGGAAATGAACGGATAAGGACATTACCTCTGAGTTAAGTGTCATATGTCAAAAGATTTTTCCATTACATTGCCTAAGACTTGGAAAACAATCGGCAATTAGAAGGGCCAAATGACTAAAAGTAAGATTAGGCTTCATAAAACTTTTACAAATGAATGTCGCTTATAAACTGATTTTAGTATTTTAACCAATTTTCCTAGCACACTCAATCATGGCACGAGGCTGAACACCTGGCTAAAGCACAGCATCGCAAAGCTAAATGCCTAGCGTTTCAATTTATAAACCTCTTTCAATAACCTTCTGGGTGTCGTGTGTACCCAGGAGGAACCAATGTTGTCACCACAGTTCCATGGTCACAGGTTCAAATCCAATACCAGCTCAGATTGTGTCCATAATCTCCTTATTCCTCCCACATCCCCAAATACATATATAGAATGTGATGGGATAGGAGCCCCATCCAGCATTGCCCTGTACCTTGAGCCTGGCCTTGCAAGGACTAGCACTATATTACATCTCCAAGGTGAATCATGTGCGCACAGTAAAACTGGCCATTTTAAATCAAGGGCTATGAGGAAACATGGACAGGCTATAATAACACTCCCAGGGTTGAGTTAACACTGAGGGCTTTCTATAAATTCGCTGTGTTTTCAAAATATTAAATAAATTACTTGATGAACTCTTATTTTAATTTATACTTGATAAATTATTGATGAATAATGTGTCCAAACACTAGATGAAATAACTTGTCATGCTCTATAACCTTAGTGGGCTCAGACTAAAGTATTGAAACCAGGTTAGAATTATAACTGCTGTCCATGATTTCACATGACTTGGTGGCACCTGTAACTATACAACTTATTACAAGTAACTCATTGCCCAGGGCTTTTCACTAATGACCAGTACAAATTGTGCCCCATTCAGATCACTCTTTATTCACAACCATTATCCAATAACAATGTAATGATCCCCGACCATGACCTTGGTATGTTATAAACCCATAAACACATTAACATGTCACAAAAAACATCCAGTATGCCAGTATAACTGTGCAATGATGCTGAAATGTAGATGTTCTGCAGACCACACCTCTGCTCACCAGGTATCTTTCTGAATCACTGGATCCTTTGAGAAGCTGTGGAAACCCAACGCCAGGCCTTCTGCATGCATCACAAGAATGGGACAGTATCCAGGGTACATTACACATCCATGGCACACAGTTAAAATGTTTGCATTTCTCTACCTTGTCATCCATCACTGCTTGCTTTCGTTTCCCACAGTTCACCCCAGTGGTTCTGTTCATGTTTCACCAAAAACCACTAGCAGTGTTAAAACCAGCAGTGTGAATATGATCATCTGTGAAAAAGAGTAACCAGGATCAACCATGTTAATTCCCTCAGAACTCACCTATCACTGTAGATTGTACTGTTTCCAGATATAAAACTAGTGTAAATGAAATGATGAAAACAAAAATATTGGCAAAGCCTGCAGGAAAAGCTTGTTCAACTGCAGGTTCCAAAAAAGGAACCCAAGGTTCCAAGTCTTTGCAAAAGGGAGATGGTGTCACTAGAACAACCTGTTAAAATACACATCACAGAAGCTTTTATTTCCTAAAAATATTTACTGTAAAACTTCTTCCCGCCCTGCAAAAGAGGAATTTTACTTCCACAAATCCTAATTCACAGTCTTCTGACATTCTTGCACCGGCCCCATTATAAAACTCATTCGAAGAACTCAAATCACTGTCTTGCTCTTTACGGACTACAGCCTCTTTATGAACTCTAGCTGTATGAAATCATGTCAAATGTTACACAGAAACAAGGGTGCGAGAAGCGAGATCCTCTGCTGGAAGTGGCTGAAAACAGTCCAAGTCCAAGAAGATGCACTAACCTGTGATAGGCAACAATGTTGACAGATAAATAAAAATGAAATTTATGTAATAATTGCACACACACAAGCACACACAGACACACTGTCTGTCTCATAAAATAAGGAATTTTAAATTAAATACCGTAAATGTGTGAATAAAAATAATAAAACATCAGTCAGCGCATGTTACCGTGTTACTTTCTTATTTTCCTTTTCGTCGGTAAAAAGAGGATGGAGATCATCATGATGAAGGTGATGATGTACCAGGTACATTCCAGGGCTGCTTGCAGCAAAATACATGATGTTTGAGGTAAAGTACATGAGAGGCTCCGAGCGGACCGTACCTGCCGTCAAAGTCCGCACTGGCGCCGAAAGCACAGCCGCACAGCAGCGCCAACTTCACCCACAAATCCATCTTCTAAATGCCCCCTTTCCGTGCACTTATGGAAATAATAATCAGCTTCTGCTTCTTAGAAGCGGTCCGGACAGGTGATGGCAGCGGCGAGCGGCGGGTCTGAGCGCTGCGGCGGCGCGCACGGAGGAGAGGCGCGCTCCCGGACGCTCCAACAGCGCACGCACCGGGGGTCCTTCGGGGAAGATGTGCCGCTGTGATCCTGGGACCGGATCATTTACCGTGTGTCCGAGGCGCTGCCGATCGAGTAGTGTGTGGCACCGCCGGGACTGGGGCCGTGAGCGAGGCGCAGAGTGCACTCTACAGGCGCAGCGCATCCTTGCAGCATCCTCGCCACTCCGTTGCCCAATCATACTTTTGCGATAACAAGAATTTCAAAGTTTAGCGGCGTTAAAAAAAAAAGAAAAAAAAAAAAAAACACACCGATCCCCTTGCTGTGAACCCCCGGGCTGTGTTTTGCTAGAATTTGACCCATTTACAACTTTTCTCATAAATATTTCTTTCATCCGTCTCCCATAGAATTTATGACATCCTTCGCACCAGGCATCTGATCACATAGCATTAATGATCACCACTGTCACTGAATTTCTCATATACTCACGTTTTGTACATCTGTCAGTGGTGTGTGTGCAGAGATCAGACTGTAGAAAAAGAATGGTTGAGACTATAATAAAGCCAAATAGTATTATATGCAACATTCAGGAGTTCACACACTCACACACAAACACAGACGGATATTATCATTTCAGGCAGATGAGGTCTATAGATGACAGATTGGAAAAAGAAGTGCGGAACTTGTGTTAATGATTAGGACACAAGTTGTTTACAGAGTGTAACACAGCTTATTCACTAAGGTGACTTACACTGCTAGATACACTACATCACTCATCCATACATCAGCGAAACACACTCTCAGTGTCACTCACACACTATGGGGAACCTGAACAGCATGTCTTCAGACTGTGGGAGGAAACCCATACAGACATGGGGAGAACATACAAACTCCACATAGACTAAGCAGGGACTGAACCCATAGTCTTTCACACTACCCAGGCACTGTAAGACAGCAGCACTACTCGCTGTTGCACCATGCCCTTCTATGTTTGAGGTATGTTCAGTCGTGCCCTGTCTATGTTCTATAACAACAGCCTGCCCAATTTTAGAAGAGAACACTAAAAATCCAAGAGTTAAACTGGAATGTTTCAGTGTAGTAATAAGTGCGCATAGGCAATTTGCAATGCATCCCATTGTCAACTTGTAACTCTTTAATGACACTGGTGGACTCTGTGCACCATTGGGATTCTTCTGTTGTCATATGGATCACCACTGAGAAGCAATATACAAACTGACATTAAAACCATTTAAGAAAAAATGCAAAAGTGTACATCAGAAATACTGAAAAACTATCCTTACATACAAAAATCATTTGAGTAATAATGCATGTATCTTAGAGCAAATTATTAAATTTGTGATGAACGGCTCTAGTCTAATAGTTATTTTCTCTCAAAATACATATCGTACTAGCTGTACAAGTTTTTTTTTTTTTTGTTATTGCCATTTTTCCCCCTGAGGGAGTTAGTTGTTGGCCTACCTAACTTAGTTCAAGGCTAATTTCAAATACTCAAACAATAATTTGTTACTATAGCCTTTCACAGCTGGCAAATTGGGAAAAAATTTGCCACAACCACATATTAAATGTCTGGGAAGTAAACCACACACACACACACACACACACATTTTCAGAACCGCCTGTCCCATACAGGGTCACGGGGAACCGGAGCCTACCCGGTAACACAGGGCGTAAGGCCGGAGGGGACACACCCAGGACGGGACGCCAGTCCGTCACAAGGCACCCCAAGCGGGACTCGAACCCCAGACCCACCAGAAAGCAGGACCATGGTCCAACCCACTGTGACACCGCACCCCCTGGGAAGTAAACCAGCTGACCTGAAATCATCCTGGAAGACAAGGTTTTTGGATTTGTCAAAAAATACATTTAAATAGGAACGATCACTTGAAACAAGTAACAAGTACTCAAAGAGTGAAAAAATATAGCATTAACAATGAAGCTCTATTTCGGTTGAGTACACTAATGATATTCCTTGAAAAATACCAATAAAAGTAGTGTATTAGTTAAATGTTCAGCTGTTGTGGTGTTGGGGTGGTGTGTAAGATTTACAAGCTTTCCATCATTAGTAATTTAACTTACATAATTCTGCTCTAGTGCAGTGTGAAATGTGGAGCACTTGTTGTCTCATTTATATTATAATTGTATGGACAATTACTAAATTTCAAACAATACTGCCAGAAGGAAAATAAATAAAAAAATACACATCCATTACAAGTGAATAAGAATTTTTTTACAACCACATTATAAAAAACCAAAATGTTACTGTTTGGCAGTTTAATAACGGAAAAAAACACTATAAATAACACATTAAAAGTTGTATCTACTCACCTTTGTTTTTTCAAATGCCCAGCTCCCATTTTGTTATCTTTCCCTTCACCATATTAATGTTTTACCAAAGGTTTTCATTTCCACCTCAGTGGCTGTGTCTGTCTGCAGAGCCAAGGGTGGCTCTCAGAAGAAAAAATAATGTGTGAATTCTCTCCTAGAAAGAGCTGGCAGTCAAAGCAAAGAATGTGTGGTTTTCCTTCAAAAACAGTTTTACACATTTGTGTCTACAACCATTCCCACTGAGACATCACTAGCATTCCCAGAATTCAGATGAGAACCGGTGCATGTTTCACTATTCATCTAGCACAGCCTGTCTCCCTATTGCTTGGCCCAAGTAGATTAGCATTAGGGTCTTCAAAAAACACACATTTCTTTTGGAGATCTTAGCAGCTCCTCAATGAAGAACATACACAGGCTGAAACCATTTGTCCCAAGCAGGGTTGCAGCAAGCCAGAACCTAAACCAGCCACCCAAGGTACAGGGCTGGAGGGGGAAAGGACACACCTAAGACAGGAGGCCAGTATGTCACAAGGAGCCCCAAGCAGGACTTGAACCCCAATGCCACCAGAGAGCAGGATCCAGCCAAATCTGCTGTGCCATTGCACCCCCTGTAAAGGAAGAGCAGCTAAAGTAAAATTTCACAAGTGACAATCACATTTTGCTTTGCCACTTGCATAATTAAAACGTTGTGTCTTGCCCTCTCATAATTATTGTTTTTGGTGTTCTGTTCCCCACAATGAACCAAAATTTTCACGTTGTATTCATATTATAGATGTGATAATCTATAAGGCACTTACACCCACTGAAACATTTTAGTAATGAATACACACTCAGAGCACTTTATTAGGAACACTACACTAATAGTGAGTAGGGCCTAGCCTCAGTTCTTCATGGCATAGATTCCACAAGATGTTGGAAGCATTCTTTTGATATTCTGGTTCATGTTGACGTGATTGCATCATGCAATTTCTGCAGATTTGTCAGCTGCACATTCAAGTTGTTAGTGTGGTACAGTGGCACAGTGAGTAGTGCTGCTGCTTTACAGTACCTGGGTGGTGCAAGAGAATCTGGGTTTGATCCCTGTTCAGTCTGTGTGGAGTTTCCATATTCTCCCTGTGTCTGTGTGGGTTTCCTCCCACAGTCCAAAGACATGCTGTTCAGGTTCCCCCACAGTGTGTGAGTGACACTGAGAGAGTGTGTTTCACTGATGTATGGTTGAGTGATCCATTATAAGTAGTGCCTCTAGCAGTGTAAGTCACCTTGGTAGACAAGGTGTGTGGGCTAGTAACACTACGTAGTATCCATGATTGTAAGCTGCTTTGGAGAAAAGTGTCTGCTAAGTGAATAAATGTAAATGTTGTGAGTCTCCTGTTCTACCATATCCCAAAGGTGTTGCATTGGATTTAGATCTGGTGACTGGGAAGAAGACTGAACTCATGCTCATGAAACCAGTTTGAGACAACTTTTGCTTTGTGACTTGGTGCATTGCCATGCTGGAAGTAGCCATTAGAAGGAGGGTAAATTGTGGCCATAGTGGGATGCACATGGTCAGCAACAATGCTCAGCTATGCTGTGGCATTCAAGAGATGATTGATTGGTATTAATGGGCCTCAAAGTGTGTGAAGATAACAATCTCCACAGCATTACACCACCAACACCAGCCTGGACTGTTGACATAAGGCAGGTTGGCTCCATGGATTCATATTGATGATGCAAACTTCTGACCTTACAATCTATCTACTTCAGCAGAAACTAGGATTCATCAGACCTGGCTACATTTTACAGTCTTCAACTGTCCAGTTTGGGTGAGCCTGCACCCACTGCAGCCTCAGCTTTCTGTTCTTGGCTGACAAGAGTGGTCATGGTCTTCTGCTGTTGTAGCCCATCCACCTCAAGGTTTGACGTGTTGTGCATTCTGAGATGCCTCTCAGTTGCGCATGAAAATCCCTGGAGATCAGCATTTTCAGAAATAGTCTAACCAGTCTGTCTTGTACCAACAATCATGCTACTGTCAAAAATCACATTTTCACATTGTCAAAATCACATTTTTTTCCCCATTCTGGTGTTTGCTGTGAACATTAACTGAAGCTCCTCCCCTGTATCTGCATGATTTCACTGCTGCCATATGACTGGCTGATCAGATAATTGTATGAATAAGCAGGTGTATAGGTGTTCCTAATGAAGTGCTCAGTGAGTGTATAATATCTGATGACATGGCAAAAAAGCTGAACAGTTTGCCCCCTGGGCAAACACAATTATAACTAAAGCAACTTTTTATTATTGGGAGAGAAATGCTGTGGCCTGATGGGAATGCATTTTTTAAATCACGAGTACCTAAAAATTATTACATCAAGAAAAATTCTGACAGCTGACAAGAATTTGTGACAAGCCTGCTTAATCCTGTTGGATATTGACAGATTCCTCACCTCATAATTTGTCTGATGTCACTTCCAAGTTCCATTATGACTCTGAGTAAAATTCATTCAAACAAATTCATGGTTAATTGGCACTATTAACTGTATAACAATATTGCAGGAATTATTCAGGACTACTAGCTTATGACTGGTTAACAACATACAGTTGACAATATGATGCACGCAAGACATTTTTGCGCACCCATATAATTTTTTTGTCTGGCACATGTATGAGAAGTCTTTGAGAGAAAGAGAGTTGTGTGGCTGCCAACACATTCTTAGACACCTTTCAGTTTTGCATTGCTCATGCAGTGTTCGCATAGTATCCATTGTAAGTCGCTTTGGACGCAAGCGTCTTCTAAGTGCATAAATGAAAATGTAAATGTAAATTTACTTGAGTCTATTCTAGCTGGTTGGGACCACCTCCTTGCTGAGAACTCGGTCACATGGCAACTGGGGAACTGCTCTGTCTGCTGTCCTGAAGGGTGCAAGTGCAAGGGCCACAATGACAAAAACCTCAGGAGTTCCCAGACCACCTTCTTGAAACACTGATGACTTCAAAGAAAGTGTTTCATTTTTTCCAGAAGAGTTCCTGAACAAATATGTGAATATAATACAGTACCCCTGCTTCACGTTTATCTTAAGCTGACATTTACAGTTTATCAGTAAGTGCTTGCACAGACACTGGGGTAAAAAAGGTCGAGCACTGACTTTTCTGAAATCCCAAAAAGAGGTCATACTGAAAGCATATTACACTTATATATGTGCTTCTTTGTTCAGAGATGGAACATCCACAACCGTTTCAGCTAAGGGAACAGAATGTTAATGTTGCAGGTGCACTGTATTTTAGATTCTGCAGCAACTTTGTTTTATTGTTCATCATAATGTCAGGATCTTAATCACTGTGAAGGGAACCACCCCTGGACATGCAGCATTAATGTACCTTAAAGCTGAGCTGAAAGTTGATCAGTTTTTACACTAATCTTCTTCAAGTGAAAGAAATTATGGTGATAGGCAGGTACAGTAGCTGGGAACACAATACACAAATAATTTCAGATTTAGAATATTTTGGTCAAAACATTTAAAACAAAGGGAATAATTTATGGGAAAATAACTATAATAATAATTAATGAAGAAGATAAATATTACAAGGAATTGAAATAATTGAGTTCTATGAGTTCTGGTACAGAACTGCCATGTTTCCAAGAAAGTAAAAAATAAAAGAATAAACAGTAAGCAAATAAGAGTGTAAGTATTACTAATGTATAATAGCAAGGTATATCTATCAGTGTACCTAGTGAAAGCATTTTTAAACAATTTGTCTTCTATCCCTTTAATGTTTTCTTCTACATTCTGCAATCCCCAAACCTTTAACCGGTAACAATCTCAAACTCCCAGATCACATCCCTGATCTACCAAGGTCTCAGAAAAACTATTTTCAACTCAGAAGGAATCAGACAGTATAGATGGTGAAAAAAAAATACGTAGTGAAAATCGTGACTTCATCTTTTAAAAAATCCATTACAGTATACCTGAGTTTCCTTTTTCTCCATCAAGACAAAAGGACTTTGGTTTAAAATGCAGCACCCACACCTAGGTTTCCTGAATATTGCAGATGCAAGCAGCAAGGTGAAAAATCGTACAAATAAAGTTCATTTAAAGCACGCATCAAGCACACATCAAATAATAAGCTACTGTACATTCAGGCATTTCTTCTTTTTTTTCTGAAAAAACAAATATATATAAATTTTATATATTATATATGTCTGTATGTATACATATATATATGTATGCGTGTGTGTATATACTGAATATATATATATATATATATATATATATAGGGGAGAGAGAAAGAAAACCCTTGGAAGTCCAAGTCTTGGAAGTCATTGTGTTTCCTGATGCATTTTCTAAAATGGGTCTGCAACCTTCCACGTTTCATAGAAAGAAGTGCATCATGTACATCATGTTTCAAGTGCTTTTGCAAGCACACAACAAAGAGGCATTTAATAGCTCTTTCTTTCACTTAATTTGGCCCCAACATCACTCTTGAAAGTCCTGCATCTGAGACCAGAGCTGGAACAAGGATATCATACAAAGAAAAAGCCCATAAGTGGGAGCTGCTGTCTTTCTCTCTCATACTCAACTCTTCAGATGTTCCGACTGCCATTCATTTAATCTTGTTAAGGAGTGCTTAGATGGTGTAGCACACAGTTTTACATTCTTTCCCACTAATTTTCTATAGATGTTATTCAGATTAAGAATCATTCTCAAGTATACACTAAGAATGTTGATGCTTCATACAGTGGCATACTGGTAACAAATACAGCTAATAAATTTATACTAAACACTGCTTTTAAAATTCTTTGAAACCAAACTGGCTTGAAATAACCAAATATATACTGTATGTAACATTTAAAAATGAGTACCCTGTGGAGCAGAAACACGAAAGACAATAACTCACTATCAAGGAATTCTGTCATCTCCTCCATTAAAACCCTCATGCCGATCTTCTTACCAGTAAATGAATGAACAACTCTCCTCAGTATGACTGATGGCTTCACAGGCTGGAGAAATGCAAAAAAAAAAAAAAAAAAACAAACTGTGTCACACTACAAATAGCAGACTACAATTTCTTCAGTATATGGCTCATTTAAACAGAACGTTCCAGCACACAAAGATGCACTGTGGACCTTACTTCCATATCCATTTCCATGGATGCTTTCTTTTAATATCCCAGCTCTCCCACTTTTGGAACCAGTCCTTCACCTCCTCCAGTCGTTTGTCTACAAGATAAAGAAGGAAGTCTCATCCAAAGCAGATCTTCAGATAGAAGACACAATTACAAATAAAGGTGCAGGAATGCTGGTCAGAGCTGAGATGCTCAAGAGCACTGTGAGCAGGAGGTAATAGGCAAGATTCCCCAAGGTGCTTCTACAAGCAGGTTCCCATGTAAAGGCACAGTTCAGTGGGCATTATACCGTATGCCAGGTGTGCTCCTGGAACTCTGGGTAGGGGAACCTCTCTTTTTCTTCTAAGGTAATGTCACCATGGGTGTGTGACATATTTATTCTTGCTGAACTGAAAATATTGTTTATTCATGAAATGTTGGCTCCACCTTCACACTGACCATACAGATTTCGAAAACCATCCGTATAAACAGTAAGCCAGTAGATTTTGTTTCTGTAGGGAAGCCAACTGAATCCTTTAAAGATTTTCTGCCTTTCTCTGACTTTATTAACTAATTCTGGCATTGACCACATCACCTCAGTTTCCCTTTCCTCATCTCTAACATTATGCACAGTATATATTAGGCTTGTCAGGACACACAAAGGAATAGGCCAATAGGGAAGCTTCTTAATGCACAGGAAAAACACACACACACATTTTCTGAACCACTTGTCCCATACAGGGTCACAGAGCCTACCTGACAACACAGGGTATAAGGCCAGAGGACACACCCAGGATGGGACACCAGTCCATTGCAAGGCACCCCAAGCAGGACTCAAACCCCAGACCCACCAGAGAGCAGGACCCAGGCCAACCCACTGCACCACCACATCCCCACATGAAAAACAAAAGGCTTTTATTTGGTATTCTGTGTGTGCTGTGCCATCACAGTTTTTTAGATACATTTCTTGGTTGGCATGATGAACTCTGAGTTGAGTTCTTTTCTTAAAAAAAAAATCATAACAATAATAATAATAAAAATAAAACTTAAAATGTGTGTGTGTGTGATATGGATTGGCATGGATTAAGATGTCATGGATTACAATAACAGATGCCAGAGAAAAATTGTTCAGCTTTCAAAAAAATGAAAACTAAATAAATAAAACAAAAAACTAAAACAAAAAGACTGAAAAATTTCACGATGAATTCTAGAAAAAAAATGGAAGGACTACTCCATTCTTCAAACTGAAACACTGAAACGTTACAAAATGTATGATGGCACAGGAAGTAGTGCTGCTGTCTTATCATACCTGGGTGGTGTGAGAGGAAGTGGGTTTGATCCCTCCTCAGTCTGTGTGGAGTTTCTATGTTCCCCTTGTGTCTGTGTGGGTTGCCTTCAGGTGCTCTGATTTTTCTCCCACAGTCCAAAACCATGCTGTTCAGGTTCACCCATAGTGTGTGAGAGACAGAAAGAGAGTGTTCCACTGATGTATGGATGAGTGACCCATTGTAAGCAGTGTCTTTAGCGGTGTAAGTCACCTTGGTGAATAAGCTGTGTGGGCTGGTAACACTACATAGTGTTCATTGAAAGTTGCTTTGGAGAACAGTCTCTGCGAAGGAAATAAATATATATAAAGACACTTTTGGTAAAATAAATTCTTTCTGTATATGGAAAAATCATCAAATCTGGATACAATCCCAGAAACATCCTGTCTTGCACTGTATTGCTTTGATTAATTATTCAGGTCTACTATAAATGATATGTCAAGTAATAAATTCTTCCAAGAGCAATTACAGTATGTAGCGTTTAGTATATTTTTGCACAATTACAAGAAACCTATTACAGTACCTGAATTATGTACCTGTAGCTTTGATGTTCTCTTCATACTGCATGAAGAAAAAGATAAGTAAACTAAACAAATCTGAAGACTGTTCTGTGAATTTTTTATATCTATATAATTATTGACACATGGTAACTGTCTATTTTCATGTGTTAGCACACATCAGTAGTCCAGCACTGTATGTTTGAGAGGTGTTTGAAGAGCTTTTGCAAAGTGGAACAGGTCTCCATGGATTGTTTGCTGTAACAATGAATGGTCCTCATTAGATGAGGTACAAATATAGGTCTGTTTGTCTCAGGTAGCTGAAAGAGGCTTTTTTCCTGCTCTTGCTCTATGCTGATGTTTAGTCTTCAAAGGTGAATTTGCTCAAATGCACATATGGACAGGAGCACACCAGTTTTCAGCGCATCTGCAAACTCTAGTGATGAATTTTAATGCTACCAGACAGGTGCCTATGTTGCGAAGAAGTGAAAATAATCTTCTTCTTCTTATTATAATTATTATTAGTAGTAGTAGTAGTACAGCATGTAGTATTTGCATTTATTTAATGATTTGGCACTTTTCTCAGAGCAACTTATACTGTTAACTTATTTACAGTTATTTACTTATTTATACCAAGGGTAATTTTCACTGTGTCAGTTCAGGGTATGTACCTTGATCAAGGATTCCCTCGCAAGAGCTAGGATTTCAACCAGGGTCTTCTGTGTAGTAAGTGCCAGATCTAATTGCTATGCCTCTTGCTGGTTTATAAATAAATAAATAACAAATAATAGGCCCTATTTATTATTGTTTCATGTACACCTCTATTTGCAGTACAACAAAATCAAGCTTGTATATACATTATCTATATATAGAGCATGATATATCTATGATGGTTAAGACAATGCAAGATACCTAAAAAATACACACACACAGTCTGAAACCACTTGTACTGAGTGGGGTTGCGGCGAGCTTGAGCTTAACCTGAGAACACAGGGTGCAAGGCTGGAAGGGGAGGGGACACACCCAGGATGGGACACCAGTCCATCGCAAAGCTCCCCAAGCAGTACTCTAACTCCAGATGTAGCAGCGAGCAAGACCCGGCCAAACCCACTACACCACCCCGCCACTGCCTAAGAAATACTTCAACATAAAGCCTTAGTGCTGGTAGTGTTGAGAAGAAAGATGCATCTGCTGGAGTTTTCCAACCTAATAAGAGTGAAAAGGATGTTCTCTAAGCTCTCCAGCTCATGGACCATAATAGCTCTGACAAGGTCAGCATGGAGCAGTATCTGATGGCAGGTTGCTTGTGTGGTGTGAAATTCCACTGTTGCTTTGCCACAGGGTAGACATCCAGGGACATAAGGGAAAAATATACTTACTTTCCATGCAGATGGGAATTACCATGCTAGAAATTGTATTTGACAGCCATTAGACATAAACATGTGAACAAGACAGTCAATCTCATCCAAAGCATGGTAGATTATTCAAGTATGTATTTCAAATGTGCTGAAGGAGGAATTACCATCTTCATTAGCTTTCCTTCTCTGGATTTGCATTCCTTTCACTGCTGCAAGTCCTGCTAGAAGAGCTCAGAGAAAATAGTCCAATTGTAGCCAACAGGAAATTTGTGCTTTTTAGGCCCAAGTAATCTTCTCTTATCTCTAGTCACATTTTTTCTCTTCCTTTCTTTCTCACAGAAGTTTCATTATCTTGGTGTTAGAACTTCTAGAAACTCATTTTTTCTAATGTAGCCTCACGAAGTGACGATGTACGGTATATGCATATACCAGTATATTTGTGGAACAGCATATTCTGGTTATTTTCATGACAAAATACTTTATTTAAAGTAAGATGCAGCTACGCCTGCTTTGGCTGAGGTTCATTTGATTAGACAGAGCCTTCCTCTGTTCTGTCCTCACACAATTCCAAGGTGTGAAAAGATCTCGCCTGGACTCCACATGAAGACCACCATACCAGCACCCCAGACCCCGCTGCACCACTATGTATGGTACAGCCTTTCACTTGTCAACACATCTCTGGCAAAGTGACAAAACCATTTCATAGCTGTTCATGAAGTTCAGACGAGGGTTATTCAAAGGAAGGATGGACGCAGGTGCAGCCAAACCTGGCCCTGAGGATTCTGGGAAAAAACATGTACAAAGGGTGACTTCTATGTACACTATCTCCCATGGAGTGTTCACTGATATGTTTCCACCATGCATTTCATAGCTTTTATTGCTAGCATATTGCTGTCAGGCTAAACTGTTTTGTAAATGGTGGGGGCATTCTGCATTTTGGGACAACTGGTAGCACAGAGGTTAGCGTTGCTGCTTTTGGATCCAAAGGTTGCAGGTTTAATACCCACCTCTGGCTCTAGTACCTTTGAGGAAGGTACTTATGTGAAATTGCTCCAGGGAAAAAAAAATCACCCAGGTGTATGCATGAGTAAATGCTTGTAACGGTAATAATTTTAACCTTAACATTATAAGTCACACTGGAGAATATCAGATTAATGTGTGTTCTACATATTGCTCGTATTGTTTAAAACTACTTATGATGATTGCAGAGTGTTCATGTTTTCCAGTGATATTAGTGTCATGTGCAAATTTTACTAGAACAAAAATCTATCTATCTATCTATCTATCTATCTATCTATCTATCTATCTATCTATCGGAAATACATAATGCATTATCATTCCTGCAATACATGAGGACTTTTAAACTAATTGTTGCTCTTGCTATTTTGTTCAGCTTTAATAATGGCAATGACAGTATCTGGGAAACTACTGGAGGACACAATATCCATTTCTCATGCTGAGAGAAGAGTTCTTGCTACATTTTCAAAATCGAGCTGGGTTCATCTGGACTGGTACTCAATGTGCATGCAGAACACACAGGGAAAAGACGACGAAGGATGAATTCTGAGTAAACCTGCTAACTGTGCTGGGGCAGGTATATGTACAGTGTCCCCAGTGTGATTGCAGAGTCACACTGAAAAAGGCCCCAAGGTGGGAAACGAAGGACATTTTGCGAACACAGACAACTCAGGTCAAAAGGCACTCTACTTCTAGGCTGCTCTATTAGACCGGAGTAACTACGAGCCCTCTCTTCACAAGGTTTTAGTCCCTATACTTTTCAATAAGAAGTGAGAGACTTGTCACAAAAGCATCAGTCACCGAGTCATTTATGGTTATGATGTAAAGACATACATTATGAAAAGGAAAATTGTACAAAATTGTACTCCAGGAGCTTTGGAAAAGCAACTTGTCTTCAGCTGTCAGTGAAAACAAGTGTTGAAAAAAAATTCAGCTATGTCCTCTATTAGATGTGCATACACACATTTCTGAGCATCCCAGCACCACACACACGCGCGCGCGCACGCATGCACGCACGCACTGGCTGAGGCTGCTTGTCCCAGGAGGGGTCGAGACAAGCCAGAGCCTAACCCGGCAACACAGGACGAAAGGCTGGAGGAGGGAGGGGGGACACCCAGGATGGGACGCCAGTCCGTTGCAAGGCACCCCAAGCAGGACTCGAATTCCAGACCTGCCAGACAGCAGGACCCGGCCAAACCTGCTGCGCCACTGCACACCCCCCAACGCCACATAGAGTGTAAATGTCTCTTTGTAATGTAATTATTAGCATAGTGGTTAAAACTAGTGCCTTTCATTCAAAAGGACTCTGAGGTTTAAATCTCAACCCCTGGTGTTGTATCCTTGATCAAGGTACTTACTCTGAACTGATACGGTAAAGTAAATAAATAACTTGGCAGTATAAATAAAAAAAACATTACAATGTGTTTAACGTTATAAGTCACTTTGGAGAAAAGCAGTGACTAAATGAATAAATGTAATAAAAAATTTGAACCATTTAAAGGGGTGAAAGAATCTTCTTATTCTCTAAAGAGTTTTTTGTAGAGTTTTTCTCTACTATTCAGGTGTTGTATTGTCTAGAGGAACTTTCTTTGGACTCAGAGGACCTGGGTTCAAATCTCACCCCTGCTCTGGGACCTTTGATCAAGGGACTCAGCTTGAATTGATACAGTAAAACATTAAGCAGCTTTTTACATTTATTCATTTAGCAGTTGCTTTTCTCCAAAGCGAAAAGCATCTCATAGAAAAGACAATGTGTACATTACACTAGCAGAAAGAAGACTTAGATACAGACACTTGATTCTAAAGTACAGTTAATTTGTTACTTTCCACCACATGAACCAAAAATGGGCAATGGTTAAATTTTAAATGGATGCATAACTTATTGTAAGTTGCTTACTATTGTAATTTGTTTTAAAGAAGAGCATCAGCTAAATGAAAAATGCAAATTTATTATTGTTGCCCAAAATGGGAGAAAAGAAAATATAATAAATTACAAGTAATGAAAAATGCAAATATTATATTATAACATATAATTATAACAAACAAAACTAACAGTTATAATAGCAGCTAATGTTGTAATGATAGTTCTGAGCCCCAGAGTAATTCAGCACAATATCATTTAGCCCAACAAATCAGCAGCTGTGTTTATAAATTCCAATTATCGTATGCCGTTGAAACACGTCCTTATTTCAACTTGATAACTGCACAGAACCACTTCATGCATTCCTACAGGAAGAGTATAGCAGACATTTCAGCATATGTGTAAGCCCTGCATGCCCTTTGGTGGAGGAAAAGGTGTTTCAAGGCATTTCTCAGTGCTGTTCCCAGTTCTCCACATTGACATCAGTTTCTCAGAAGCTCCTCGTGGCCCCTTGAGCGGCTGCAGTGGTGCACCCCGGACACCTTTGAGCATTCAGCCCCCCTTTTGGAAGCAGAAGAAAGCATTCCTGTGGCTCGTGGGACATGCTGAAGAGGGCAAGGCTGATCTTGCACTTCCTCGAGATTATGTGTTGCTGAATAGAGGTCCAGAAAAGAGCCCGTTGGCTCTTTTTCACCAGTCTGGGCCAGGTACAACCATTGTTTCTGTTTCCAAGCTTTCCTCTGCTTCTACTCCTGAAAAAAGCTCCTGTAATTAACTATACAGCATAAAATCCTACTATTCAACCAAAACATCTGTTTTCCAACCTGAATCTCTGAGAGCTGAAGGCAAAGTGGTAGGAATGAGTATCAGGCAATAACTGAATATTTCCGCTAGATGGTAGTTTCATGTATTCATTTATGGAATATGAAACAATATATTTCTGCACAAAATAAATCCCTTTATTAGCTGCGGACTGGAATCAAAGAGTGTCTATTGATGTCAAGATAGATAGATAGATGGATAGATAGATAGATCATTTCACTGAAACCTTTTGTAGAATAGTCAGGACCCATACATGGAAGGGAATGTAACCATTTGTTTATACAGCTTATGTTTATAAAAATGTGTGAGACATTGTACAGAGTATACTACACACACAGGGCAACATGTTCTACATGTTCTGAGTCAGTTTTATTATGTCATCTCTCCTTCTATGGCTGATGTTTATACCATCCTGTTCAAGGATTAAGAGTTCTAAAAATAACAACTTGTTTTATGGTCTTCACTCCAACCACTTTGTTTTTTACTCTAAAGGGGGTGTGTGTATAGGTGTGATTCAGTGCTCAGTTCAATCTTTGTACATTTTAGGACTAGGATTAGGGTTAGGTCTCTTATTACAATAGAAGGTCTAGGTCAATAAAATGACAAATGTTATATTTGTCCATGAAAATTAGATTGTAAAATGCAAATGTTATTTAGCTGTATGAACAAATTTCAGCTGCTCGATGTATTCATAGAGAGGCAAGAACGCAGCTGAGAATGTTCCAAAAATTCTACAAAAAGAGATGTTCTCACTGACAAAGTGATGCTTCCCAGGAAATGCTACTTTTGCAAACAATATTATAACCCACAAGGAACCATCTGCTGAAGCTCTTTTCCAGCACCCCACACATGAGTGAGACACAAAGAGGTGCAGTATGTGTGGTGGTTTGAAGCTGCTGGGCCTGTCAAGTTCTACCTTGCTCATGGAGGCCATCAAGCAGGAGTGCAAAGTGGCCATGACAGAAGGACAGTCGGGGGCAGCAAGTCATATCTTAGTCGAGAGGCCACCCACCAACATGTGAAGGCACCTTGTGGTACACGAATACAGAAATGATTCATTGTCTTCAAAGAGCATTGTTTGCCTTTGAAACAAAAATGAGACCTCTAAGGCACAGCCATTGAACTGAACCCATTTGTTATGTGCGTTTTCTTTTCAGTTTAACAAATACGCTCTAAAGATAATATTCCTTACAAGTTGATTAAAGCGCTACGCCCATGCAAGTGTGTGCATTTGTGCTTGTGTGGGTTAGTGTGGGTGAGTGCGGGTGGGTGTATTCATTTGCTCAGGAAGCGCACCATGTGTAGGCTCAAATCCATTGGCAGCCTGAAGTCGCATTTGACGGTTTCCAAGAATGTAAAGAGAACTGCGCTCTGCCTTCCCACAGATCTGCCTTCCTGCCACAGAGACAGATGTTCAGGACTGCAGGAACAACCTGGTGGAAGATTATATATATGTATGTACATGGCATGCATTTCTGGCATTTTAGATAAAATGTAATACAGTGGGGGGTGCGGGGGTGCGGTGGTGCAGTGGGTTGGACCACAGTCCTGCTTTCCGGTGGGTCTGGGGTTCGAGTCCCGCTTGGGGTGCCTTGTGGCGGACTGGCGTCCCGTCCTGGGTGTGTCCCCTTCCCCCTCTGGCCTTACGCCCTGTGTTGCTGGGTAGTCTCCGGTTCCCCGTGACCCTGTATGGGACAAGCGGTTCTGAAAATGTGTGTGTGTGTGTGTGTGTGTGTGTGTGTGTGTGTGTGTGTGTGTGTGTGTGTGTGTAATACAGTGTACCCATTGTGGAGACAACAGCATTTTAAAAATCTGGTAAAACTATTTGTGTTTATTGTTATTTATACTTGTTTTTCTTCTAGTGGTGTCTACTAAATAGTTGAAGCCTAAATAACACACACACACACACACACAACCACTTGTCCCAAGCAGAGCCACAGGGAGCTGGAGCCTAACCCAGCAACACAGGGCACAAGGCTAGAGGGGGACACACCCAAGACAGGACACCAGTCCATTACAAGGCACCCCAAGCAGGACTTGAACCCCAGACCCACCAGGGAGCAAGACCTAGTCCAACCCACTGTGCCACCGCACCCCCACACCCCCCAGCCTAAATATCACTTTAACCTTTTTTTTTCATTTAAATCAGAAATGCTTTTATGCGCTTCTATTAGATGTTGAAGGTCACTTACTTTGCCTAAATTACTGTAGGAAGACAAATAAAATATACATCAATTTCAACATCATTAATTTGATTCAAGGTGTGATGCTGGCTGGGAAATCAATACTTCTAGAATCCAACGCAGCATTTTTGTTTCTCAGTTCTAGCCTTGTACTTGATGTGATTGGATTTTTTGTTGGGTAACGAAGGATGATCTTTACAAAAAATTTCCACCCTTATTAAATCATACATTTCCACCAGTCAGAAATGCTGCTTGTAAAACATATCTGCCAATAACAAACACATACGGTACATAACAGATGACTGACTTGATCCCTTTTGCAAAACCAGTGCCAAGCAGCAGAGAACAAACACAGCTGAGATATTCAGGACGAACGGCAAATATTTCTCTTAGGAACAGTTGTGTTCATACATTAATGTCAACAGTTTGGAGATGATTCACAGAAGCAGTAAAGTTTTACCATCCGTGTGACTGAATAGCCTCCTTCGAATGATTGCAGTGTGTTTATAGCTGTGTGCAATATGGTCTATTTATCATTACAAGTCACAGAGGGAATCTTCTGGCACACACAACTGCAGAATCAAATATTCATAATACCACAGCTTTTATATCTAAGGTCATTCGTGTTAATTCCCTTTGAGTGTTCTGCATAAGAAAGAGACACATTGACATGTGTAAAGTACACACACACACATTTTCAGAACCACTTGTCCCATACGGGGTCACGGGGAACCGGAGCCAACCCGGTAACACAGGGCGTAAGGCCGGAGGAGGAGGGGACACACCCAGGACGGGATGCCAGCCCGTCACAGGGCACCCCAAGCCCACCGGAGAGCAGGACTGTGGTCCAACCCACTGCGTCACCACACCCCCATGTGTAAAGTAACTACAGAACAAATTCAAAGCTGTGTCTGCTGTGTGTCATGTGGTAGATATGTCTGGATGTTAAACACACTAATATAGCCTGTGTGATATAGCACACACACACACACATTTTCAGAACCGCTCATCCCATACGGGGTCACGGGGAACCGGAGCCCACCCGGTAACACAGGGTGTAAGGCCAGAGGGGGAGGGGACACACCCAGGACGGGACACCAGTCCGTCACAAGGCACCCCAAGCAGGACTTGAACCCCAGACCCACCAGAGAGCAGGACTGTGGTCCAACCCACTGCGCCACCGCACCCCCTTCGTGTGACATAGCATTGGCACAATATTAAAAATGTTTAAGTGGCATCACTTACACTTGAAAGAAAAATTGTCACAACTGAGATAAAGAGGAATGGGTAGATGTAAACTGGCAGGTGCCATGCATTTCATTTATGACCCTATTCATGTCACTGAGCAGTGCATGGACCAACGGGAACACGTAACTTGGCACATTTAGCCGTCCTGGCAAACGGGGATTCAATAGGTTTATAGCTCACCTTCATAATGACAACTACTTAATTAACTGTATCTACAAAAGTGGTGCAGATGCAAGATGTGAGAAGACCTGAAGAATAAGTCAGAAACTATTAGAATGGCTTACTCTACCTGATATTTTTCTAACTAATTTTATCCATATTTCATCAAAAGTTCATAGGATTATTAAGCTACTTCCAGAAATATTTATAATGAACTGTACTGTTTCTTAATAATGAAAATTAAATAACTTTCATAGGTGTAATAAAAAAGGAGGGTTGTTTCCCTGTAATACCCCAGCAAGCCTTTGTATAACTCATTACACATATTTTTTTCAAAAGTAATTGTGCATTGTATAGATTTATTTATTCAGCGGATGCTTTTCTTCACTTATAGTGTTAAACTTTGTGCAGTGATTTACTTTTTCATATAGCAGAGAAATTATTAGTCTATAAAAATAGGGTAAGTACAGGAAAAATATAGTTAACACAAATGTATAACTATGTTGTATTTTAAAGAATTACAGTTATTCATGATAGCTGAACCTTTTCACCAAAACAATTTTCAATGTTAAGCTACTCACAAGTCACACACACTGGCAAAAACTGCTTGTCCCAAGTGGGGGGGGGAGGGGATCACAGCTAACCAGAGCCTTTCTTGGAAACACAGGGTGCAGTACTAGAGGTGGATGGGGACACACCCAGGATGGGATGCCAGTCTGCCACAAGGTACCCCAGCAGGACTCAAACCTCAGATCCACCAGAGAGCAGGACCTGGTCAAACCCGCTGTGCCACCGCACCTTTTCTACTCACAACCATTTACTCATTTTAAAACTGAATGATTTTACTAGAGTAATTTAGGGTAAGTACTTTGCTGAAGAGTATTACAGCTGGAGGTGGAATTCAAACCTGCAACCTCTGGATCCAAGCACAGCAGCTCTAACCACTAACTACTTGTGTGATGAACGTTGGTGCACATGGTGAAGGAAACAAACTTCTGTACTTAAGAATCACACACCTGCAGCTATGTCTTTTTCTCCTAATGTGATGCACATATTGTATTTTCTGTGAAATGTACATTGCTTTGGAGAAAAGTGTGTGCTAATGGATACATGTAAATGTAAATGTAACCACTACACTACCAGCCGTCCCAATTATACGAAACAGATCATTTTTGGTCCATCCAGTACTGAACAAGTTATTATGGCACTGCTGACCATGGACAAAAATAGCATCTAAAAACAAATAGAAACATATAAACACAGCTGTCTTCACTCCCCTGGGTGACAGTTTTATGTGTTGTAAAACCTGTGCATATAGGTTTCTAAATCTTTGCAGTGATAGATTTATTGATTGTTAAAGTTTTAAAGTAAAAGCTAAGGGGAGAGAGAAGGGTCCATTTACTTTGATGATGACTGCACTCATCGATGCCTTTGAGTGTGTTTGTCACAGAAGAGGGCGTAATGGTTAGCATTGTTGCCTTGTACTCAAGGGAACCAGTTTTGAATCCCACCAGCTGCAGTACCACCCTTGATCAAGGTACTCAGCCTGAACTGATGCAGCAAAAAATTACCTTGCTGTATAAATAGGTAAATCAGTGTAAGCAGCTCAACATTGTTGAGTTGCTTTGGAGAAAAACACCAGACAAATACACACACACACACACACACACACACACACACACACTTTCAGAACCGCTTGTCCCAGACGGGGTCACAGGGAACCGGAGCCTACCCAGCAACACAGGGCGTAAGGCCAGAGGGGGAAGGGGACACACCCAGGACGGGACGCCAGTCCGCCGCAAGGCACCCCAAGCGGGATTCAAACCCCAGACCTACTGGAGAGCAGGACTGTGGTCCAACCCACTGCGCCACCACACCCCCTTACCAGACAAATAAATAAATGTAAATCTAAACTCTATTGTACTGTAACATTAACAGCATGACCAATACCTCTGACCCGAGTTCTTCTGTTTCAGTTCTTGCATTTACAGCCTCTCCGAGGCTGTCAACAACAGAATAATATCCCAGGATGCTGCACTATGAAATGGTACCATATTGTTTTTTTCAGACCATGGATATAATAAAGGGCACTGAACCATCTACAACTGTCTTCCCACCACATGCCGACCGTGGTGAGTAATGTGTTGGCCAGTCTCTGACCGATGTCGTTGTACCCCAGTGGGCTTTGCTCTGGGCTCGGAAAAGACCAAATGGGGTACTGACATGTCAGGGTTATGCTGATGGCCTCTGCACACGAGAAAGGGGGTTCACACAAACTCTGCGGCCATCGGGCTCCTTGCCAGCATCTCCTGGCATGGTCCAGCAAGGAGCTAAAAGTTCAGGACTCTTTTAAAAGTAAATGTCAGTCAATAAACTCGTGCAGGGTAGTGGAAAAGCTGCATAAATCATGTAACTGGGAAAGAAATAGGATTGGAAATGATGTACAAATGTATCCAAAATGATGATGCATGATGTATAAGTCAAAAATTGTAATTGGTTTTGTATTAGTTTCAATACAGTATTGAGCATTGTAATAGGACCAGTTTCTAAGAGTTTGTATATATTACAGTATGTTGCCACATAAATATCACACCTGTGTTTTACACTGTTTGCACCTCTCATGTATCATGCTCCAGCAGAGTTACAGTCACTCTGTGCTGGAGGTGAGTCAGACACAAGCCATGGTGTAAAACGCTTACACAGTTAAATAATAAGTGTTACTTTGATTGAATAGAGTTCTTTCAGTGCCCTCAGTAACAGGACTGGAAATAACATTGAATTTGTTGGGAATTTCTCAAAAATTATGGAATATAGATATAATTACTTTTGCATTATTTTCTGTTTTCTTCGTTGTATGAGAACCAGGTTCTTGGTGTTCATATAAATATTGCTGCATTCTGCCAGATGAATAACAGAATTCACAATTCCATTTTACTCCATTTTCCCCTCCTGCTTACGCACTTCAGCAGAAATTATGCGCATTCTCTGCTAGAGGTCAGTTAGACATGAGTCAAACTGCAAAAAGTTTTGCAGTATCAAAGTTAAATAATTACATGTGTTAGATGGCTGCTTCATACTATTAGTTAACATTAGTAGTTGTGAATCAACAAAGTTGTGTTAAGCTTTACCAAATATTATTAGTTAATCAGTATTTTTTCTTGATTCACTGACCTGTTTCAGCACCAGTTCTGTGAACAGGAGTGATACTGGCGGGACGTTCAAGGTGAGCTCATGCTGCCAAGGCTGGCACATCCACAAACATTCAAGAAGCCAAAGAACTGCAGCCAAACAACAATGTCCTTTTAATACCACTGAAAATTCTTGTAACAGCAAATAACACCAGGAGCCAACTGCGCTTTATCAGACATGGAATAGACAGCATTATCTAATATTTTATCAGCAGAGAAAGCATTTATGAATTAAAGACCAGCAGGCAGGATTTAAAGAGGTGTCCGAAACAGGGATGGAGATACACTCCAAGAGTGGAGAAAATCTGTGCACCATGGGGGGGGGAGGGTGTTGAGTCCTCATGAGCACCGTGTTCAGCCCAGCATCAAGTGTTCATCATGAAGGGCCTTCAGGGCTGTCTTACTCTCTACAAGTTCTTTTCTTAGATTGGTCTGTACAAAAAAACTTGACTTGTGTGCGTCATTGTCTGAAAATAGAAATGACTTTTAGAACCCAGAAGGGTAGCCTTGTCACTACAGTACAGTAAAGAAATACAGTAAATACACACACACACACACACACAAATATTTTTTTTTACACATATATAATATAGATATGTTTTCTTTCCAAGAATTTATTTAGTTTCCTGGGTTATTTATTTCTATTTGCCTCTCTTCCTTCCTTATTTCAAATATATTTTATCTTTGCATGACCATACTATTGGGGGAAGGGTGGTCTGGTCATAAGACTGACCAGTCATGCCAATGTGTATATTTGTGATTTTAAAAATCATTTGTGCATGGTAGTAATCTTGGTGTATATAAATAATGTGTTATATTTTAACATTGTGTTGTTTCTCTAACCACACAAAAGAAAAATTATATATTATCATGATTCTGTGTTGTAAAATGGTACAGCATTTATGACACTTCTTTACTAAAGCTGCATATGAATTTTATGTTATATAATGAAAAGTTTTATTGAAATAAATCACTTCAAATATTGAAATGAATTGATTTTTACATAATTCATGTTCCACTTTTGATTTTTTTTGGGTGAGTGCAAATTAAATGACACAAGAGACTGTTATGTAAAAAAGAACACACATCTTGGAAACAAAAAATGTTGCTCTTATGTATGCAAGTCAGAAGCACATCGTCAGTACAAATAATATGTGGGGTAGATAAAATTTGCAATGCAGAATTAGCACGTAACCTTGTGACACTCTTGTCAAGATTGCTGCATACAAAAGATGTCAGAGCAGATACATACACCTGCAGTTCTCCAAAACTGCATACACAACTTTTGTTTTTAATGAAAGGTATTTGCCTTTGTAGCAATACATTGTTCCAATATTCCTCTGTATTCTATATCTTCCAGCTTCTCTACTGTTTAAGGTATTTGACCTCAGTAAATACTGGCAGTCACTTTACATTTACTCATTTATTTATTTAGCAGATGCTTTTCTCCAGAGCAACTTCCAATGAATTCTATTTAGCATTATCAGCCCACACACCTTATTCACCAAGGTGACTTACACTGCTAGATACACTACTTACACTGGGTCACTCATCCATCCATCCATGAGTGGAAGACACTCCCTCTATCACTCACACACTATGGGTGAACATGAACAGCATGTCTTCAGATTGTGGGAGGAAACCCATGCAGACATGGGGAGAACATGCAAACTCCACACAGACTGAGGGGGGATCAAACACATGTCCTCTCACAACACCCAGGTGCTATGAGACAGCAGTACTACTTGCTGTGCCACCATTTACTCGTTTAGCTAATGCTTTTCTCCAGAGCAACTTGGAATGTTAATCTACCTGCACTTATTTATCCCTTTGTGCAGTTGGACAATTTTACTGGAGCAATTTAACGTAAGCATCTTGCTTCAGGGCACTACAGCCAGAGGTGAGATTCAAACCTGCGCTCTCTGGAGGCAAACGCAGCAGCTCTAATCCTACACTAGCAGCTGTCCCATATTGGGCAGCAGCAAAATAAATATGTATTTCTAAACATCCCTGGAGACAGCAGCTATTATAATGGTTAGAGTGAACAACTTTGGACTCAAAAGAACAAGGTCTGAATTCCACTTCCTGCTATAGTATCCTTGGTCAAGGTACTTACCTTGAAATGATATACTTAAAAGTATCCAGCTGTCTAAATGGGTAAACCATTTGAAGTAGATTAACATTGTTAGTCACTCTGGAAAGAAAGTGATTGCTGAATGAACCAAAAAAAGGTTAAATTTACTTCTTTGTATGGACCCTGAATGTCCTACAGATAGTTTCAATGAATACATTTGTGTGTTTTCGTGAACATCTTTAAACATTGTTTTGTCACATTCCCGGACTAATTCTTTTGGTTTGACTCTGGTAACTTTGACCCACCTTCTGTTAATACAGGATGTTTATTTTGTCTAAATGCGAGATAAATACATGTTAAAAAAAATCAGTGATTATTCAAAATACGGATAGGAATGGATAGGTGGAACTAGTCTACATTTTGATTAGACCTTTAATTAAACAGGAGTAGGTATCAAAACAGCAAGATTGCATTTATTATGGCGATCGAGAGCTCAGCATGAGTATTCCAAGCAGTTGCACTTTCCAGCGTGGTTCTTGGTATTGGAAAGAGATGTTTTTCATATTCTGTCATTCGTTAGGCTGCTTCATTCACTGCAATTTCACTGGTACGGTTGCTTCGGTGTCTGGTGCAGGATACATTCTGTAAGCACTGTAGACATAAATTGATGATTGTGTGAGATGAGCATGAGCAGGACTTATTGGGATTTTGAGCCAGATCAGCATTCCGAGCCAAACATTTAATTTGGCTACTGAGTCAGAGGCTGTAAAACAGTGTCCCGAGAGTAGCCATTCTCAGCTCAGGGGAGTTTTGATGCCTCGCACACATAAATTTTATAATATGGGAACAATATCCTGCATACCAAATTCTATTTGAATCTCTCATCGTTGTACATTTGCATATAAGGCAGAAAGTAATGACACAGATCTGTGTTATTAGTAACACTCACCTAAGACTGAAGGTTTCCAGTTTAATTCCCAGAAATGGGTCTCCTGTTGTACTCTTGATATAAGTACAGTACTTAATGTAATATGTATACTGAAAGAATTCCCCCCTTAAATAAATATCTAGTGGAGGCACTCTGTACACATATGTATTTCTCTATATCTGTTTTTTGACTGCAAAAAGTAAGCAAGAGATGATGATCAGGATGCTTGTGCTTAGAATGATAAAATTTATTTTCCAGTAGAGGCTAATAATTTTCAATTATACTGTTTTAACCGTTCTCTCTGAAATCAGCACGTCAAGATCACAAGAAACGAGCGAACCTTGAAAACAATACTCCTGTTCTTTTGCATTTCTTTTGCAAGTTCTTATAAACGACACAAGTTTAATTAGATTTGCACAGAAATCAATTGTCTATTAGTTAATCTGCTGTCTTGGCAGAGAAAGGACAAAAACAAAATGCAGCATGAAGTAACAATTATCTGCTAACCTATCTGCTGAGAAAGTTTTTATTGGTATCTCTAAATCTTACAATTAAAGCATATAATAGGTCCATGGCTTGAAAACACACACATTTTCAGAACCGCTTGTCCCATACGGGGTCACGGGGAACCGGAGCCTACCCGGTAACACAGGGCGCAAGGCCGGAGGGGGAGGGGACACACCCAGGACGGGACGCCAGTCCGTCACAAGGCACCCCAAGCGGGACTCGAACCCCAGACCCACCGGAGAACAGGACTGTGGTTCAACCCACTGTGCCACCGCACCCCCCACACACGGCGGCTTGAAAACAAATAACAGATATACCCCATTACCCCCTGGCAATGTAGTTTCACAGTAAGTCCTACAATAAACATTACAATTGCTGCATTTCCTTCAGCTGACTGGAGGTCGGTATGAAGTCCAGAGGTCACTACCCATCAAACACATCCTGGCACATAATCTGGACTAGTTTTTGTAAAAAAGAAATATTAATGAATAAACTAAGGACTATTTCATAGCTATTGACTGCTCATTTGGTTCCCAGCCTCAGCTGTCCTCTCCTTTAACTCCCAGTCCTGCTTCCCCATACCTGTTCCACCCTTAAGAAGGAGTAACACTTAGGAAGGTCCTCAATTTCATTACAATGCCTACAGTTATATTCTCATGCAAAATATAAAAACAAGGGAAGCTTCAGAGGGGCACGGCGGCGCAGCGGGTTCAGCCAGGTCCTGCTCTCTGATTGGTCTGGGGTTTAAGTCCTGCTTGGGGTGCCTTGCGATGGACTGGCATGCCATCCTGGGTGTGTTCCCTCTCCCTCCAGCCCTGTGTCCTGTGTCACTGGGTTAGGCTCTGGCTTGCCGCAACCCTGCTCAGGACAAGTGGTTTCAGGCTGTGTGTGTGGAAAGATTGATTGTTTTGTGAGACCTTTTAGCTTTTCCAGTCACACAAGGAGTCTTAAGGAGACAGGTCAGAATGCTGTGGAAATTGTGCAACGTTGTATTCTTGTCTTCTGCTCATTATTGACATCTGGTATAACAAGGATGTCTGTGATGTCAAATGACATTTTCAAGGGCTCACTGATAAGGTTAGTGAAGATGTTAGGAAAAAATTGCATTATGCATTTAAAAGACTTCCACACTTGCCACTTTTGAATCAAGCAATCTCTGTCAAACAAATCAACTTGGTCCTTTATATTCAGAGCTTGATTGTGTTGCAGCCAAGACAAGAAACAACAAACGATGAAGGATAAGGATTAGAAAAAAACTGAAGAAGTGAGTGAGTTAACAATGAATGACAAAAGGAAATGGAAGAGGCAAGAAATAATGATTAAATAACCAAGTGGCTGCATTCTAAGGTGCATACAAGAATCAATGCTTGAGTAGCCATGAAGAAAGAGGTACGACTTTTCCCAGTGGGTTAGTGAGGTTCTGACTGACCAGACCAAAAACCAGCAGGCAGCTACAACAAATCAACCAGAACAATGGACCAGGGCACACACAGACACACACACATCCTTCACAACCACAATGCATGGCTCAGCCAGGTCTAAAAACGATGGCACAGCAGGTAGCCAAGTGTTCATAAACCAAAGTCAAGGCAATGGCAAATCACTTTCATACCCTCCTTCAGCAAAAAAGGGGCTGACAAAATCACACATACAACAAGGGAGTGCTTAAATGCAATTTCTTTATACTGCACTAATTGGTGCAGATATTCTGGTGACTACTTACAATATTTACATAACACAAAGACACTTGGATAATGGTGGCGTTTTTCTGATGGCAGATCCAATTGGTTCAAAATGGAGAACTGAAAACAGGACTGATGATGATGGACAAGGATGGCATGCAACGTATAAAACGGACCTGTACAGGAGCCAAAAATGCACAGAGGAAGGAATAGCAAAATAACACATCGAAAACCTGTACAGGAATGTAACAGTGAAATGAAGTTTGTTCTGAGTATGGGTTTTTGGAGAAAGGTGTCTCCAAAATTATCAGTGCAAATATAAATGTAAATGAACAGTTGCTATGAGTCTACTTGGACTCCATAGCACTGACCACAAGCCTAGAAAGACCCTTAGAGTCAAGTTTTCCACAGAATTAACCCACTGATTCAGAGATGATATGACACAATAAATTAACATGACAAAGGCACAGTTGATTGGTACTGTAGAATGCAGGAAGACTATAGATAATATGAAGTTATGGTGATGCCAATTTTTTTCAGTGTATTTGGATTAGTTGCTATTTTTCTACACACAGGTCTGTTAAGAATACAGTAAGGACCTCACACACAGGAGCAATTAGAAGAATTCATGTTTATGTCAGCAGAGAACGCTTCATGTCTCTTTGTGTTTCAATTTTGTTTTCAATTCTTTTCAGAATCATTAGTTATTAGTTAAAGGGGGTGCGGTGGCGCAGTGGGTTGGACCATAGTCCTGCTCTCTGGTGGGTCTGGGGTTCAAGTCCCGCTTGGGGTGCCTTGTGGTGGACTGGCGTCCCGTCCTGGGTGTGTCTCCTCCTCCAGCCTTATGCCCTGTGTTACCGGGTGGGCTCTGTGACCCTGTATGGGACAAGTGGTTCTGAAGATGTGTGTGTGTGTGTGTGTGTATAGTTATTGTTATTAGTTTTGTTTTACAAAATTTGGTTTGTAATAAGTTGATTTACTATTACTGTTCATTTGTTTCTTTTTTTGTGCCATTGTTTAATTTGCCACATTTAGACTATTTGGTTGGTGTACGGTGTATTGACACCTACATTGGTAGTGTTTCATTGTTCAGTAGGCAGTAGGTACTAATAAGGGCTTATCTGCAGCATTAGGGGGGGTGCGGTGGCGCAGTGGGTTGGACCACAGTCCTGCTCTCCAGTGAGTCTGGGGTTCGAGTCCCGCTTGGGGTGCCTTGTGGCGGACTGGCGTCCCGTCCTGGGTGTGTCCCCTTACGCCCTGTGTTGCCGGGTAGGCTCCGGTTCCCCGTGACCCCGTCTGGGACAAGCGGTTCTGAAAATGTGTGTGTGTGTGTGTGCAGCATGTAACTTCTGGGCTAAAGTGAGTTCAACTCCAGCCCAGCCAGGAATCTTCACAATTTCTCACTGATAATCCTGTGAATGATCAGATTAAGTTAATTCTGGCCACCCTGAGATACATTTATAGGGTGTATAAGAATTTGACTTTATGGGGAGTTTCATGTAATACCCTTACTTTGGCTTGCAAGGCATTTCTAAAGATTTAGGAGGACTGAATTTGGATCTTCCATGTCTACTGACATACTACTGAATGGCGTAAGACCAGAGCCACCATTGGGTCTTCTTCTCAGTTATAGTTTGGCTCACACTGTGTTAAATTCTCATCCTCCATCAGCCTTCGTTTGCTAGTTTAGCTTATTATAATTTCAGTGACCATGGGCACGTTTGGACCGTCTAAACCAAGTCAGTTTGTTCAGTCACTGTGAATTCATTATATTCCTCAATTTCTTTTGCTTTTTTATTAAAGATTAAACTAATACATAAAAGTCATATCATATGTATGTACATTTTGTTTGTGAGTGTCTGGTACATAATAACTACAAACAAGCTAAGTGAGGGCAGAGAGAGTTCATACAGTTTAAAGGAGTAATTAATGAAGGGAAATTACTTTGTTATGTTGTGTTATGATAGTTGAAGTTAACTATAGAAGTAACTGTGTTCCTTTTATTGGGATTTGATTGTATTTTAGTCTGAATGGGTATGCGTTACTGCAGCGGACTGGGTTTAGATGGGGCAAAGAAGGACACACGGGCAGTGTTCATTATGAATGTTTCGTGGAACACCAGCATACAGCAAGAGGTTTTGCTGCACACTAATGGAAATAATGCTCTCAGGTCGAGGACCCCTTTTCCTCAAGGACCTGCACCTCAAACCAGCCTTTCCAACCCTTTTAGCTTTTTTCACACTTTTCTTTCCTACTCACAATGCCCAACAGGGACACCCCCTTATAATCCCTATCAACCCCCTGAGCGGTTGAACAACTATTTTAAATGTTTCCTGCAATTCCCAGCTATTTACAATAAACATATGTTCCCACTCGAATATGACACTCCTCAGTAACGTGGGTCGTTACATTATGCTGGCAAAAAAAAAAAATATATATGCTTTTTAGGAATTAGCAGTGCCAAAGGCTAGGTGGTTTTTCCCTGAGTCAACCACAATAAAAACAAGAATAGTTCAATGCTTTAATAACTATTAGTCCTTAAAAAATAGATGCACAGTTCAAATATCAAGTAATAACTTTATTTTCTATTATTGTAGCTTTCACCAAGAGACCATCTGTGCTCATACATCCATTATAATACTGATGTAGCTGCTTGGTTGCACTCAGAAGCTTCCGTGCAAAACTAGTCTACAGTAAAACAAAGGGCATTTATGAATTCTCTCCATGTACACAATGGGAAAGCGTTTTGTTTTCATGTTCTCTCCATAGACCATACTTTATCAGCATTCACAAAGTAGTTGTGACACAAGAAGTGTGGTGATAAACAAAAATCTTATTCCAAAGGACCAAAACTCTATTTGTTCTAATCTTTAGAGACATAAGATACAAAAACCATGGTGCACGGTCTTGTTCTTCGAGGATGGCTTGCACAGTTTAAGGTCTATGGTGGGACCCGGTGGGTAGAGAGGAATACAATGAACTTGTTTTCTATAGTCACATGTACCGCTGTTGTTGCCATGGAGATACAACAGCACTCACAAGTACGGATAAAATGTTTATATAACATGAACATTCACTTGACTGCCATATTTACGTTCCCAGTTGAATTAAAAATAGCCCAGAAAATGAGACAGACAGCAAAAACTGGTTGTAGCATCAACAACTTAACAAAAAAGATTAAAAGCAACTATTAACAATGAAAGAGTTGAAGCAAAATTTAACAGAATTCCTTTTTCACAAATAGCATTTGGTCAATATTGCTATGTATGTGAACATACAATACAAATCTAATGAGAGAATTCTTTACTGACACTTCTTTCCAAAACAACTAACAGTGTAAAGCCAGTGTCACTGCTTTACCCATTTATGGTAATTTTTACTGTATCAACTCAGTGTAAACACCTTGATCAAGGATACTACAGCAGGGGGTGGGATTCAGACTTGGATCCTTCAAGTACAAGTCAGCAGCTCTAACTACTATGCTGTCTTGCACTATACAACAGTGCACTCGTATCAGGTAAAAAAATCTAACATAAATTTATCTAAATTCCTAACATACATACTGTACTATAACTAGAATAAAAAGGGTAGTGAAAAGGAACATTCTCTTATGAAAAAATCATAAAACAGTTACAGACAGGCAGCATGCACTGACAGTGTGGGGCAAAGAGCAGCTAATGTTTGTATTAGTGAAGCATATTTGCACTCATGTCCACACCAGGGTGGCACATGGCTCAGTTTGGCGCTTATGGGGAGTCGCTTGAGGGGAGGCAGCGAGAATCTATTCCAATATCACTCAGCACGTCAATCAATAATAAGATATTTTTCTTCCCCTACTGCATGCAGCACGCAGTGACTCCTCTGGAGCTTGTCTCCGTAACCTACTCAGAAGACAGAGAAACCATCTTTTTTTTTTTAAATTAACAGCACTGGGTCAGAGCAACATGGAGGCGGTACACTGAGAAAATACTAGTACATCCAGATAGATAAGGCAAGAGCAAAATGTCACTATATTTCAAGGTCTGATTGTGTACCGCTGTCCAAGAGTCCCAAAAGTTGTCCAGACCTTTCAGAAGTGGTTTGAATAGTCATGTGGGAAAAATTTTCACTTTTCACTCATTAACATACTGTATTTACCGAGGGAACTATGAGCACAGACCATAACAATAAGAAACAGTTCCTTACCAGCTATGTAAGAGGAATCAGGTTGAGTTTCATATCTTCATAAAAAAAAAAAGATTGAGTTATGTTTTAACTGGAAGAAAATAAAGCATGAGAACTCAAGATTTTTGTTAAACATTTTGGAAATCCGAACTGAAAACGATTCCAAAAAACTTCATTCCTGTCATGTTTCAAGAATAAATGTATCAAAGCACCATGAGTGGCCTTACATTTTTTTGTCTTTTGTCTTTTAATTATAGCAGGGCATATTTCTTTAGGGTAGCTGATAGTGTAGACTGAGAGAGACAAATTTAACTTTACACTCAAAGGATTTTGAGTAGATAAATGAATGTTGCTCTTAATAAAATCTATCAAGCAGCTCCCCTTCTGAAGGCCGGAACACCTCGCTTGATGACTACAGCAGCCGCAATGCATCCTTGGATCCGAACAGAGCCACATCATAATCCTTCCTGATGCCGGAGTTGGAAATTACACGAGGACAATGCATTGCGGTTGCTAATCTTCCTAACTGACAGCTCCACGTCCCGCAGGAGGCCATGGGCGAGGAGTGGACGTGGAGCCCTTCACTGCTGCAGGTCCGGAGAGACGGTCATGAGGGCAACGTGGGCTTATGAATAACAAAAACAGATCACCGCGGGAGCAGCTGTGTCATTTTGTCTGCTACCAATGTCGAATGGAAAGCCCTTTGTATACCTCACCATGCTATCATTTCCCTTCCAAAAGGTTCTCTGGCTGAGGGTTTTGCCACCATGATTCGTAGAGCAAAGGCTGCATTGTGTACCTTAAGTGTACCAGTAAGGTAGGTTAAACTACCAATATACAACATACAGGTAATCAAGTTTCACAGATGTAGCCTAGGTGCCGCTGGAAACCTGACCAGAGCGGGGAATGGGGGTAATTTATTTATTCTTTGTCCATAAAGAATTATTATGCAAATCAACAATAAGCCTAGAGCAAGGCGGAAATAAACGCGAACAACGTTGTAAGCACAGGAAATAAAAAAAACATGGTGTATTTTTACAGTTCCTGAATAACAAAGAACATCCACAGAGTGAGGTGGAGAGATGTTGTGCAACATCCAGAAGGGTGGCTGTCTGTCAGCTGGAGCGGTTAACGTGTTTGGGCAGCCACCACCTTGTCATGTTACATCCACTAGCGGCAAGCTGCAGTTGAAATGACCGCTACTACTGAACAAGTTCAGTTTTGGGGAAAACAGATCTCAGGTTATTTGGGTTACAGTGCCTGTCTCATGGGTACAATAATTGGGCTCCACATCTATCAACATGCTTTGGATCATACACACTTGTCCTCTATGTAACTTTTGATGGCCTTTATCCATCATAGATATTTTATTTAAAAAAATATATACTTTACTAATCATTATTAGTGGAGAAACATATATTTACAAGGATAGAGGGAAAAATAAACAACAAAACTTTGTATGTGCTCAACATATTTCAAAGACTCCCTCCCACACCAACCCCACACACACACATGCACACACATTCTCTGAAGCCGCTTGTCCTGAGCCAGAGCCGAACCCAGAAACTCAGGGTGCAGGGCTGGGGGGGAGGGGACACGTCACAGGATACCTCAAGCAGGACTCGAGCCCCAGACCTACCAGAGATTTGGACCCGGACAAGCTCGCTGTGCCACCGCGCCCCCTCCCACACCAACCCCCTTAACACAAAAACATTGATTAACAAAAGAAAAACTGAAAGCGCAAATTGTTGTTTAAAAACAAAATTCCAGGGTATGACTAATACATGTACACAACACATCATTAATACAGCGACCTTTTTCAAACACAGCCAGATTCTGTGAGGATTTGTAATAGCTAAAATTGATTTTCATTTTTCTTCCACAAAACAAATTAAAAACAGCAACGGGGTCCTGTAATATCTCTCCATTAATTCAATTTCTCCTTGTTTTCCAAATGGCCAATTTGCTTATTTACAAAGGATGAAATTTGCCAGTTTTACTGAATTTTGGCTTTTGTACATACAGGAAACAAATACATAAACTGTAAACATGCGAATGCCATTCCAAGACCCTGAATTAATTTTTTAAGGAAATCCCAAAGAGGAGCAATCGCCTGCAATATGTAAAGGTACAGAACATGGTTTCCCTTGTACCACAGAATGGACAGGTGCCAGAAACTCCAGGATTCATAACAGATACAAGGAGTTCACATCCTCCACTACAAATCTCCCATTCAATCATCCCATGCGCTCATCTAACGATGGTTTGTAGAGTGCCCTTGCTGCAGGGGGACTCTGTTCTCCCACAGTTCCCAGTCTCTGCTTCCAAGGAGTACCTGGTAGTGTTTACAGTAACTGCTGATGTAACATTTTCACTCACAATGAGTAAAAATCTTTACCTGAGGCTGCGCATAATTTCGACGCTGGGGTGCTGTGTTCTGAGAGCAGCTTCCCATACCCACAGTAGACCAGTCTATTGTCAGGGTTACTTGGAGGGTTGGAAAAGTGGGATCTAAAGGAGAATGGCTTATTTATACAGCAGTGACTTTCAGAAGTTAGACACCTTTGGACCGAGATGATAAAGTTGTGAACATGTCATTCTGAGCGCACCTCAATCACCCTTGCTACACCCTCTGCAAGTCTCCATGTGGACAGTCTGTAGTTAAGCAAGCTTAACCAAACCCACTCTCTGGAATTTCTGTGCAAACGGGGAAGGCACCGATAAATTAGTAAAAGTTACTTGCTTCTGAAAAAGTAGTTCCTCCAACAGCCAATACAGTGATGCCATGTTCAGTGCAAGTCTCACTACCACCAGTGGTCAAGCTTTGAAAAGACTCTGATAAAAAGGTGGCACATGATCAGGTCCAATGACTCCATGTTGCAGAACAGTAAACTTTTCTCCAACCCCATCTCCCCCTGCATACCACAAGAAGGCCAGTGCCAAGTCTATCCTGGGCTAAGATACAGTTGGATATAAAAGCCTCTGTATAACTGGGGGGCAAAAATCAGCAACCCTGCTGGATGTGTCCACCAACCCCTGACCTAATTCATAAATTGGCAGGTACAGCACACTCTTCTTGAGCCACTGCATACCGCTCCAGAAGAAGTCCACCAGTATTGCCTGGATTTGCTTCACCAGCTCCTCCAGGGGTCCACGCTAATGCAGTGGGACCACTAAGTTATTAATCACGGCACCCTACCCCTGTACAACAGCTGAGAAAATCCATCTCAACCCATGAAGTCTGGCCTGAACTTTGTCTGCCATACTTTTCCAGTTCTTATTTGTGAACTGCTAGTTCCCAAGATGCACTCCCAGAAACAGCATGCCATCTGTTGTCATGGATAGATATCTATTTACTATATGTATATCTGTAGATAATATGCAAAAACAGTCATACACATGAAACAGTGTTTGAGTGAGCAACCGAGAGTCATCTTTAAACATCCAACATAGGTGGTTTCACTGGGTTTATGCAGAAATACGCATCCCCCCCAAGGCTCTGGACATGAATTTTAGAGAGAGAAAGTGAAGATGGGGCTTGCCCCGCTAGATCTTAGAGTACATCTCCCGATTTGAGGAAGGAGACATGCTAGGTTGAGTGTGAAACTCAAAACCATCCGAGCACAACTGACCCTGACAGCCATTCTTTGTGAAATTGAGTTTTCACCGCCAAGTGAAGGAAGGGTGAGGTGAGTCCCACAGTGAAAAGAAAAAACACTATCTGCTCATCCAGAGACAACAAAGCCCAAGAAGCCTAGTGTAAGAACAGCATTACAACATGAGTGACTGGTATGTTGAGCTCTGTTACGAAGATAAAGAAATCTTATCTTTTCACAAAGTAATTTAGAGGGTTGCCAAGTACGAAATGTAGGGGTCTGTGGACTTTGAAGGATGGGCAGATACTTCTTACATTCACGTATAAAGGGCAAACAATTTGGGATGTGAAGAAAAACGGGAGGTTTTAGGCACATTTACATGAATTCATTTAGCAGACTTCCAATTAACTCTATGTAGTGCTATCAGCCCACACACCTTATTCACTCAAGAGTTCCCCCAGGTCTCTCTGAGCTCCCCTACTCCACACTGGTTAGGGGGCTACTCTTTGAACCTCCCAGAATTCCCCAGTGACAGACTGAGCATCAGTAGTGTGACAGCCAATGAGGGAGGAACACAGGACTATGTACAGAAATAGTCACTAATACTACCAATTAATCCATGCCAGACCCAATCAGCACCGTTACATTATTTCCCTGAACTGGTACAGTAAATATTACCCCGTTCTATAAATTGGTAAGTAGCTTTGGAGGAAAGCATTAACTAAATCAGCTAAAATGAAAAAGTACAAATAATAAAATAAAAAAGAAAACAATACAAATTATTATAGGGAGGACGTTATGCATATTTTACATGACCATGGTGTCCATAATGACTTCAGGGAGAAGACTGTGATAAGAAAGTGCTGGCAAGTCGGGAGCATTGAGTGGTGTTTCCCTGGTGTTCCCAGGCCAACTGCGAGATATAATCCCTCCAGCGGGTCCTGGGCCGACCTCGGGGCCTCGTCCCAGTTGGCCGTGCCTGGTATACTTCCAAAGGGAGGCGCCCAGGGGGCATCCTTATCAGATGCCCAAACCACCTCAACTGGCTCCTCTCAATGTGAAGGAGTAGCGCCTCTACTCTGAGTTCCTCCCGGATGTCTGAACTCCTCACCCTGTCACAGAGAGTGAGTCCCACCACCCTGCGGAGAAAACTCATTTCAGCCGCTTGTATCTGTGATCTTATTTTTTCGGTCATCACCCAGAATTGATGACTACAGGTAAGGGTAGGGACGTAGATCGACCAATAAATGGAGCGCTTTGCCTTATGGCTCAGCTCCCCCTTCGCCACTACAGTCTGGTACAGCGACCGCATTACTGCTGCCGCTGCTCCCAGTCTGTGGCTAATCTCACGTTCCCTTCTTCCCTCACTCGTGAACAAGATGCCAAGATACTTGAACTCCTCCACCTGGGGCAAAAACTCTCCCCTTACCTGGAGGGGCCATACCATCCTTTTCCGTGAGAGAACCATGGACTCAGACTTTGAGGTGCTGATCCTCATCCCCACCGCTTCACACTCGGCTGCAACTCCAACTCCCACACAGAATGCCCTCCTGACCTCGACTGCGCCTTGATATCCTGTCCATGAAAACCACAAACAGGAGTGGAGACAAGGCACAACCTTGGCGGAGTCCAATATCCACACTGAACAGGCCTTACTTAATGCCAAGTATGCGGACACAGCTTTCGCTCCGTATGTACAAGGACTGAATGGCCCGCAGCAGTGGCCCCGGTACCTCATACTCCCAAAGCACCTCCCACAGAATTTCCCAGGGAACACAGTCATCAGCCTTCTCCAAGTCCACAAAACAGATGTAGACTGGATTAGCAAATTCCCATGCCCCTTCAATGATCTGTGAGAGGGTTAAAAGCTGGTCCACTGTTCCACGACCAGGGAGGAATCCGCATTGTTCCTCTTCAATCTGAGGTTCAACTATCGGCCGGAGCCTCCTCTCCAGCACCCCGGCACAGACTTTCCCAGGGAGGCTGAGAAGTGTGATGTCCTGATAGTTAGCACACACTCTCCGGTCCCCTTTCTTAAAGATAGGGACCACCACCCCAGTTTGCCAATCCAAGGGCACTGTCCCCGAGGTCCATGCAACACTGCAGAGGCGTGTCAACCATGAAAGCCCTGCAACATCCAGGGCTTTAAGCATTTCTGAGCGGATCTCATCCACCCCGGTGCTTTGCCACTGTAGAGCTTACCAACTACCTCAGTGACTGCCACCAGGGAAATGGACTTTGGCAGCCCGAAAGCCTCTGGCCCTGACTCCAGTAAGAGAGGCATATCACTTGGGTTTAAGAGTTCTTCAAAGTGTTCCTTCCACCTCCCGACAATGTCCTCATCAGAGGTCAGAGTTTCTCCACTCCTGCTAAACACAGCCTGAGCGAAACTCCTCTGACCCCTTCTGAGCTGCTGGATGGTTCTCCAGAACCTCTTTGAAGCTGACCAATAGTTGTTTTCCATGGCATCTCCAAACTCTTCCCATTCCCGGGATTTTGTTTCTGCAACCATAGCTGCTGCTGCCTTTTTCGCCTGCCGGTACCTGTCTACTGATTCAGGAGTCCCCAGAGCCAACCAGGCCCTAAAGGCCTCCTTCTTCAGCTTGATGGCTTCCCTCACCACCGGTGTCCACCAGCGGGTTCTCGGGTTGCCGCCCTGGCTAGCACCAACAAGCTTTTTGCCACAGCTGTGCCTGGCTGTTTCCACAATGGAGGTTTTGAACAGCGTCCATTCAGACTCCATGTCCCCTACCTCCTCTGGGACATGGGAGAAGCTCTCCCGGAGGTGTGAGTTAAAATCATTCCAGACAAGGTCTTCTGACAGTCGTTCTTAATACACCCTCATTAAACATCTGGGCCTACCGGGTCTGTCCATCAGTTTTCCCCGCCATCTGATCCAACTCACCACCAGATGGTGATCGGTTGACAGCTCAGCACCTCGTCACCAGAACATGTGTCCTCAAGTCAGAAGAAATGACTACAAAGTCGATCATTGACCTTTAGCCTAAGGAGCTTTGGTAGCAAGTACACTTATGAGCATCCTTGTGTTCGAACATGGTGTTTGTTATGGACAAACTGTGACTAGCACAGAAGTCCAATAACATTTCACTATTCAGATTCAGATCAGGCAGGCCGTTCTTCCCAATCACCCCCCACCAGATTTCCCAGTCATTGCCAACGTGAGCGTTGAAGTCCCCCAGCAGGACTATGGAGTCTGTAGGTGGGGCCCTGTCCAGAACCCCTCCCACCTTCTCCAAGAAGGCCGAATACTCTGAACTGCTGTTTGGTGCATAAGCACACACAACAGTCAAAGTTTTCCTCTCTGCGACCCTAAGTCACATTCAGGCGACCCTCTCGTCCACCAGGGCAAACTGCAACTGTATGGCAGCCAGCCAGGGGCTTGTGAGTATCCCCACACCCGCCCGGTGCCTCTCACCTCGTGCAACTCCTGAGTAGGAGAGGGACCACCCCTTATCGAGGAGTTTGGTTCCAGAGCCAACACTGTGAGTGGAGGTGAGCCCAACTATATCTAGTTGGTATTTCTCAACCTCCCACACCAGTTCCGGCTCCTTCCCCCTAAGTGAGGTGACATCCCACGTACCAGGAGCCAGTTTTTGTTGCGAGGCCATGTGCCACCCCGCCCCCTCTTGCCGCCAGGTACACATAGCACCCCACCCCCCATGCTGGACCTTGCAGGTGGTGGGCCCACATGGCTCCCCCACGATGCCTTTTCGGTCTGAGCCCGGCCGGGCTACGTGGGCTGCCTGGCTGCCAGGCGCTCACCTAGGAACACTACCCCTAGGCCTAGCTCCACGGGTAGGTCCCAGTGACCCTATTCCGGGCAGGGTAAACGTTCTCTTGTTTACTTTTTTCATGGAGGTTTTTGGATCGTGTTAGTCTGGATCTTCACTCCAGACCTGTTCGCCTTGGGAGACCCTACCAGAAGCATAATGCTCCCGACGACATAGCTCTGGAGATCCCTAGATCACGCAAGCACTTCCGCCATGCCAAGGCCCTGATCCAGGAAGGGATTTTTAAAAGCATTTTTAGGTCATTATAATCTTGCTATACATCAAAAAAATACTTTACATTTACATGCATTCATTTATCAGATGCTTTTCTTCAAAGTGGCATACATCTCATGGAAAATACAATGTGTGCATTACATTAGGAGAAAGAGACTTAGATGCAGATGTGTGATTCTTAAGTACAGTTAGCTTGTTTCTTTCCAGCGCATGAACCAATGCACATTACACCAGTAACCGTATAAAACTTTATCCGAATATCGATGATTTCAAATCACCTTCATAGTAATCTTTTTTTTTGTTAAATAATATATATAAATATTTACGATATTGTGGCATGCCGGGGCTCATGGAAAGGGGGATGACAGAGGGAGGGACTCACCACATCTGAGGCTAATAACGAACTCTGTTTCAACCCCTGTCCTCCAGAGTGAAGGCAGAAGAAGGAGAAGGAGCAAGAGATGGACGCACAATGCCAATACTGCAAGAATGAAGTGCAGATGACCTTGCCCAGCCTCGCACGCCCATCAAGAACCCCCTTCTTTGTACCACTTCCCGGCCCCCCCTTTTCCTCCGTCCAGTCCGCCATGACCCGATCCACTGTTTGCGACACTTGTAAATAAAAGAAACACAAGCATGCATCAGCAGTCTCCTGCGTCCTGTGTCACAGTTACATTACAGGAGTAGCTGCGTGAAGGTTTATCCATTGTTTAACAGACATGATCTCGAAGTTATAGTGCATGAAAATTTACCCATGTGAGCAGTTCCGTTGATGCTTTTGTAGGCCATAACCAGGGTCTTAAATTTTATCTGGGCAGCTATAGGAAGCCAATGCAGAGAGATGAGCAGAAGATACTTGGGAACGCTTTGGCAAGTCAAACACAACTTGTGCAGCAGCGTTCTGTATCAGCTGTAGAGGTCTGATGGCAGTAGCAGGAAGGCCAGACAGGAGAGTGTTGCAGCAGTCCAGACAGGATATCACCCTAGCCTGGAGAAGTAGTTGTGCAGAGTCCATTGTGAGATAAGGATGGATCCTGCAGATGTTATGCAGGATGTATCTGCAGGTCCAGGATGTGGCTTCAATTTGCTGAGAGAAAGATAGACTTGGGTCAATCATCGCTCCCAGACTCTTAGCCAAGGAGGTAGACATAATAAGTGTGTTGTCCAGTTTGATCGAGATATCATGACAGGAAGACAGGCCAGCTGGGAGGAGAGGGATCTCTGTTTTGGAGAGTTTGAGTTTTAGGTGGTGATAAGACATCCATGCAGAAATATCTGACAGGCAGGTAGTGATGCACGAGGAAATGTCTGATGCTCCAGATGGAAATGAGAGGAAAAGCTGAGTATCATTGGCGTAGCAGTAGTATTTGAATCAATGGGAGGCAATGACAGGGCTGAGGGAAGAGGTGTAGATTGAGAAGAATAGAGGGCCCAGTACTGAGCCCTGTGGGACACCAGTTGAGAGAGGCAGAGGAGAAGAATGGGAGCCCCACCATAACACTTGATAGGATCTGTCTGATAGGTAGGACTCAGATAATTTAAGTGCTGTTCCTTTGATCCCAAGTTGACTAAGAGAGGAGAGTACGATCCAGTGGTTGACAGTGTTGAATGCTACAGACAGGTCGAGGAGGATAAGGACCGAGGAGAGGGAGGCCGCTTTAGCTGACTGTAGAGCATCAGACACTGCCAGGAGCGCTGTCCTGGTGGAGTGACCAACTTTGAATCCAGACTGATATCCAGCAAGGAAATGGTTCCGGGTGAGGAATTCAGATAGTTGATCACAGGCTGCCCATTCAAGAGTTTTAGACAGAAAAGGGAGGAGAGAGACTGGCCTGTAGTTTTGGACTAAGTCAGGATCCGGAGTGGGTTTCTTTACCAGAAGTCAAAGGAGGGCAGTTTTAAAGGCGGATGGGAAACAGTCAGAGGAGAGAGAGGAGTTGATGATCTTGGAGATGAAGGTGGAGAGCTGCGAGGAGCTGGTCTGTAAGAGTGTCGATGGGATCAGGCTGAGCGAGTAGGTGGCTCTGTGTGACAGCAGGAGGTCGGAGATTTCAGTTTCTGACAGGGACTTCAATTTGGAGAGTGTGACTTTGCAGGGAGGTCCAGCACGATCAGGGCAAGGAGATGCCGAGAACTTGTCTGTGATTGCGTTGACTTTGTCTCTGGAAAACAAAGCAAAGTCATAGCCAGTGAGAGAAAATGGAGGAGGAGGGGGTAGAGGACAGAACAGGGATGAGAAGGTGGCGAAGAGTCTGTGTGGTTTTATAGTTGCAGACTGTATTTTGTTGTGGAAGAAGGTTGTTTTAGCTGAGGAGACGGTAGAGTGAAAGGTAGCTAAGAGTTGGTTGTATCTAGGTCCGTGCGAGTGTTGGATTTTCATCATCATCGCTCTACAGCCTGGAGTTTGATGCTGTTGGCACGTAATTTATCAGTCAGCCATGGGTGGCAGTGGGCTATGCTGGTTTGGAAATTAGTGGACAGAGAGAGTCAAGAGAAGAAAATAGGGCAGAGAGGAAAATGTTAGTGCCTTTGCCTGTTTATAGATTAAAGGATTGTGCAGCAGAAGGGGGGACAGACAGTGTGGGCGAGGTAAGGCAAAGGGGAAGAGAGATTTTAGAGTACTATATTTTGACCAATTTTAATTAAATATTTTTGCGTTGTCAGTGCTTGCTGATATGCAGTTATATCTTCATAAATTGTGTGTTTTTGCTCACTATGCCACCGCTAGGGAGAGAAATTAGTGATGATAGCCAATGAAGAGCTCAAAAATTCCTTTCAGTTCTGCAATTCCAAAAGAACAGTATATTTTTTGTGTAATGTATTGGAAGTTGTGTGCTTGAAAATCACTTTGTATGTTTAAATGCAGTGATTTTTTTCTAACCTATTAAAGCTACATTTCACCCAAAACCCCACTATCGAACAGAAAAATGTTAATGGTTGTTATGCCATTTTCATTAAAATATTTCTGGTGTTAAAAGCTGAATTCTTGAAAATCACTTTAAACACTTAAATCGTAATTTTTAATAAGAAATTTTTTTAAGGATGTGTTTTTTTTTTTTTTCTTTTGTTGATTTACCAGCCACATAAATGAAAAATGGTCATTCTGCCAGGTTGGAAGATGATGCAGCCTTTAAAGCACTTCCTTAGCAAATTCTTACCACCATTTGTAATAAATGGGGTGGTTCAGAGTCTATTCTGGAAGCCAGCTGTTGCTGTTCTATGGCAACACCTTAGGATCGGACTCAATAACGGGTCCTTTCACTGTCCACATGGATGCCCCGTATTAGCCAAGTATTACTGAGGTGACAGCACTGCTTCTCATGTGCTGTTTTCCCACTTTCGTATTTTTCTGAACAAGACACGGTATTCTATTATCACAGCGACTCTGTCCCTATTTTGTTGTATGTATGCTGCTATAGCCTTATAGTTTTCTTCAGGACAAATACAGTTTCTATCTCTGTATGAATCTATGTTTCCATGCATCTAACAGGTTTTTTTTAATTAAATCTGTGCATCTAGCTATACATGGATAGTAAGGTGGGTGGCACGTTGGCACAGTGAGTAGCGCTGCTGTCTCACAGCGCCAGATGATGTGAGTTTCATCCCCATTCAGTCTGTGTGGAGTTTGCATGTTCTCCCCGTGTCTGTGTGGGTTTCCTCTGGGTGCTCTGGTTTCCTCCCAGAGTCCAAAGACATGCTGTTCACGTTCCCCCACAGCGTGCGAGTGACAGAGAGAGTGTGTTCCACTCATGGATGGATGGATGAGTGACCCAGTGTAAGTAGTGTATCTAGCAGTGTAAGTTCCCTTGGTTGAATAAGGTGTGTCGGCTGATAACACTACATAGAGTTCATCATTGGAAGTCGCTTTGGAGAAAGTGTCTGCTAAATATGTATATAGAGTATATGGCTTATCATCTTTGACACCGGAGAGCCTCCTGCTGGTGGAAGGATGAATTTCACTTAAAACATATGGGGGGCAAACCTGGTCCAACTGGCCAAAGAGTGACTGACCTGAAATGAGAGTACCTCTGTGGCTCGACTAGGAAGTTTTGTTTTGCGGAGGAGGGTGTTTCACTCGAACCCGAAAGATTCCAAAAATGTAAAAAGAACAAATTTGAGACCGAAGTTGCAGCTTTTTCTGCAGTGTCAACCCAAGCAACAAGAGCTGGGCTTAATTTGGAGGCCTTTAATAATTTCTAAAATTCAACCATTTCGATATTTGCCGACTATCGTACATCTAGAGCTGAAACCCGGCGGACTACGAGCGTGCAAAGCAGAGAACGGGGTTTAAAAATGTCTTTTGTGTCACACTGTTTGTCATCCGTCCAGCAACAAAACAGCTTTGGCGCCAAGTAAAATTGACATTATCAGTTAAATAAAACACTCAGTTTTTTGCACGCAAACGATACCTTTATTATTTATTACAGATATTTTATTATTACGATTCTTTTCTGTCTGTAGCTGTTACAGTCACTCCACCCCCGGCACAGGTTCCCCCGAAAATCCCAGTCTCTTTGACAGTTTTTTTTTTTTTTTTTTTTTTTGACTTTTACAATATTTCAATCTCTATGTATTGCGAGGAAATCTGAAACATAATTCCAGGCACTGGAGAAAAACGTTAATATTCAGATTTTTAGTATTGTTAAAAGACACCGCTTTTGATTTACCTATTTTCATGTTTTTGAGCGTCTTGTGCACTATAACAACGGCTGTATCGCTTAAAAAGTTGTGCTTCAGTAATCCTGTGAGCGTCTAAACCCTTTGTATGTTATAGGATGTTTACTGTGAGCCGTATGTCTCTTTGGAGAAAGACATCTGCTTAGTGTAGCTAAAGTGGACCGTCTTGGATTAATGTGTCGTTTCCCCCCGGATGTATTTCGTTGTGGGACACACCTCACCGTTTATTTTCTGCCGGCCAAGTTGCAGTAATAGGAGCCGCACCGCGCTGCTGGTGTTGGCCCACTTTAACAGTTTCCTGCGATCCTTTTCTTCGGCAGTTCGCTGTAAGGGCTCCATTAAACGCTCCCTGCCACAAAGACGTTTTAAAATTACAGTGATTTTCGTACCATCTGGTCGTTGTAACGCGTGTTTTGCAGAGTTTTCGGTGTCGCCGGCGTTGGCGGCTGCGCGCGGGCGTGTGTGTCGCCTAGCTAGCTTACACATGATGATCATGTGCACGTCTTCATTTACAAACGCTTTTCTCCAAAGTAACTTATGTCATAAGCTATGAGGATTTTTAGCTCGTATTTAGCTGACACCTTCCTTTGTCCAAGGTGACAGTGCTTCACTGAACACTCCCTATTCACCCGTGAAACTGACACTGCCTCTGTGTGTGTGTGTATGTTTACACTCTCAACTCTGGCTGTGCATGAATGCAGGCATCTGGGTGGGAACAACTTTGTGAGATTGTGGGTATTTGCTGTTTGAGCTACTTAAAACCACACAGAATGACTGTAGTATGATGTTAATATTAATTTAGCAGGTGTTTTCTCTGATTGGACAGCGACTATTGACTTTAATTTAGCTGATGTCTACATCAAGGTGACTTAAGTTAAAATGTTGGTTACATGCATCTCTACAGTCGTTTGTTCATGTACACGGGAGAGTAAAGTAGCATATTAGACACACATCAGTAATTCAGAGCCACCAATCCACTTGAAACACATGTGTTTGGACTTTGGGAGGAAATCAGAGCACCTGGACTGGAGGAAAGTCACATGGACATGTGGAGAATATGCAAACTCCACACACACACTGAGCCAGATTTAAACCTACATCTCAAGAGCTGTGAGGCACCAGCGCTACCCTGCTGAGACCCTACGCTACTGATGTTGCATGGTTAACAACAGTGTTTTACACCTTTAACATTACCTGTGTGTGTCTGATTTGCAGTCACTGCTGACACATCATGGCTACTACAGTAAGTCTGGAGCTGGACCCGATCTTCCTGAAAGGTCTGGGATACCTCCATTCGAAGAGCAAAGATTCAGCGCAGAAGCTGAAGGCTCTTCTGGACGAGGCCCTGGCCAGAGGGAGCGACTCCATTTATCGTGTTTCTGAGAAGGTTTCCTTATATTGCATTCATTTTATTGCTTTGCTGAGGCTCCTATCCAGTTTTATTTATAATTTTTTCCTCTTATGCAGCAGGGTATTTTTACTATATCAATTTAGCATAACTACATTGATCAAGGGTACTACAGCAGGAGTGTATTTCAAACCAGCAATGCTCAATTTAGAGCTGCTGCCTTGCACTCAAATGTCCCAGATTCAAATTCAACTGCTGCTGTAGTGCCCTTGATCAAGGTGCTTACCCTGAATTGATACAGTAAAAGTTATCGTGCTGTATAAGTGGGTAAATTAAGGTGCTTTGAAGAAAATTGTCAAGTAAATAATGTAAACACTTCTGGTTTCACCAGATTTTTACTGTGAACAATATACTGTGTGCTTATTGTCAGTGTTAATGTTTTGCAGGAACAAGAAGTTCTCAAGTTGCCGGTTTCAAAAGTGAAAGATGTCCGATCCACTAATTCCCCAACACCGGGCTTGAATGGAAAGTCCAGCAGTTTGGAGAAGAGCAGAAAAGAGGTGGAAAAAAGACCGCCAGAAAAGGTACCGATGATTCGAGTAAGTCGAAGAAAAAAATAAAATTGCATCTTTTGTAACGGTGTCGGGGGGGGCACGGTGGCGCAGCGCCTTTACCCAGATCCTCTCTGGTGGGTCTGGGGTTTGAGTCCTGCTTGGAGTGCCTTGAGGTGGACTGGCATCCTGTCCTGGGTGTGTCCCCTCCCCCTCCAGCCTTGCGCCCTGTATTGCCAGGTTAGGCTCTGGTTTGCGGCAACCCCACTTGGGACGAGTGGTCTCAGACAATGTATGTGTGTGTAAAAGAGCCCTGTTTGTGTTACTGTAACTGTTTACAGACAGGTACATTGTTCACAATTACTGCGCTTTAGCTTGTTTTGTAAATATTTAGCACTAATCATGTTGAATACCACTGTGATGCGGCAGATTGTAATATTGTACTGTTGTTCAGTAAATATTTGCTCTAATGTGATCTTGTTTTTTAAAAAATCTTGATTGGAACACCATGTTTCTTGTGCAATGCTATTTCACTTTAATATGTCTGCTTGTGTCAAGATAAAGGCTGACATAAGCGCTGCGGCAGAGCCACCTAAGAAGGCTCGTCTGGAGAAACAGGAGAACCGCTCATCTCCTGTAACAGTTCAGACGAGCAGGGACTTGGCCCCGCCAGATCTGTCCAGCTTTGACGAGACCAGTGCAGATGACTTTGCCATGGAGATGGGCTTGGCTTGTGTGGTCTGTCGGTGGGTTTACAGCAACAAACAAAAGACACAGCTGGGATTTGTTGTCTCATTAAGGGCCATAATGTGTGTCCATCATACAGTCGTCTGTAAAGTAATAAACTTAAATAAACAATAAAGTAATAAACATAATTGCTTGAGCTCACCAAATTTCCTGACAAACCTGTGTTTGGAATGTGGGAAGAAACTGACAGCATTGTCTACTTATCTCCTCCAGGAGAAAATAAATATTCACATTTTTCCCTAATTTTGGAGCACTGGGGTGTTTTAATTTTTTAAATTCATCAACAGTACAAGGGAATTACTGGTGATATTAAAAATTCTGCTTAGTGCATCGCCCTGAGTCTTTGACACTTTGGTGACCTAAGCACTAAAAACAACCTTTTTGGAAGAGTTCCAGACAGAAGATAGTGTAGTTTAATTGAAATAAATTTAAATTAATCTGCACTTTCTACAGAAAGCCCATGTACATCGGGGACCATCACATTTACATTTATTTGTTTGACACTTTTCTCCAAATTGACAAATTTTAAGCTGCTTATGCTGATATACTCATTTATACATCCTGGTAATTTTTACTGTATTATTTCAGGGTAAGTACCTTGATCAGGGGTACTACAGCAGGGGTTGGGATTTAATCCTGGATCCTTACAGGGTAAAATGGTAGCTCAAACCACTCTACACCTGCTGTCATAAAAATTCACACTGGTTATCATCTGCCTGTTTTTTGTCTTCTTGTAGTCAGATGACAGTGACCTCAGGGAACCAGCTGGTAGAATGTCAGGAGTGCCACAACCTTTACCACCAAGACTGTCATAGGCCGCAGGTGACAGACAAGGATGTCAACGATCCTCGCCTGGTGTGGTACTGCGCCCGCTGCACCCGGCAAATGAAGCGCATGGTATGACTTGTGACCATGGCGTCTTTAGTCATGCATCACATACCATTTTGCATGGTGATGAAGCACAATTCTTGTCTGTCAGGCTCAGAAGACACAGAAGTCTCCGCACAAGCCAGGCCCTGCTGCCGCACCTGCTGCCACCGTGGGGAGGGACTCCCCAGTCAGAAAACCAGAGAACAGACCCAAGCCAGACACAGCCAGCACATTCCTAGCCTTTAAGAGGACAGAAGTTAAGGTAAAGAGGGTTCAGTACATAGCCAAGAGTAACTGTGGGGATGGCACTGCACATCTGTTCTATGCAGTGATGTTTAGTATGGGTACCAGTTATGACCAAGATCTAACTATACACAAGTTCTTCAAATTGCAAACACAGTTGGGACCAGACATCCATGACTCGATTTGTTTGTATATCTGACCACAACCAATAAAAGCTTAATAATGCAAAAATTTCTTAATCACAGGTTAGGTTACATAAAAAGCTGTAACAGTAGTTTAATCAAAAAAATTGCAATCAGACTTTGTGTTGCATTTTCTTCAACTGCTGTATTCAAGAGCCTGTCCTGGAAACACAAGGCATAAGGCAGGAAGCATGGTGGATAAGACACCACCCTGTCCCAGAATTTTTTTTAAGCTTCTCTTTTAATAACAATAAACAACATTAAGAACACTATAACTTGAAGATATTACTTTAATATATGTGATTTGCATAAGCTCTTATTCAGTGTAGACTGTCATCGCATAAGCTCTGTGTTCGTTAGCATTTGGTCACTTTCAGTTTGATTTCTTATAATTAGTAAAACCAGAATGATATAGATATGTATAATTGGCTACTTTGGTATTAATTTAAAGATGTTCTGAGACCTATTAAAAACCCATAATGATTGAAAGTACAAATACGTTTTTGGTACAAATTCATATTGCAACAGTGCTAATTGTTGCTCATAAATGTGCAGCATTCATTGTCTTGTTGAACACAAAGCATGAGCTGTAAAAACTTGATGTGAGTTGAAATAAGATCGTCTCGCAGTACTGTTCTGCGGCTTGTTATTGCCAAGTAACGTCTGTCTAGGTTAACGCAGTTGTCATTTGAAAAAGGCAAAGGAAATGCAATTTAAAATAAACTAAAAATGTTCCTAACTGGAGTGTTTGTAACAGGAGGACTCACTTTGTTCCTTTTGTTTAATCAGTCTTAATCCAGATCTTTTGCTTTATTTATGGATTTCATGATTTTTACCACCAGTCATCCACAGTGGTGTCAGCAACCTCAAGTGGCAGCTCTGCTGTGACACCCACCAGTGGTCTGACCGGTTGGGCTGCCTTTGGAGCAAAGACTGCCGCCACTGGACCTGCCGGTTCCAAACTAGGCTCATCTGGGCCAAGCAGCGCCGCAAAGACCGGCACGCCCTCGTCAGGTCATAAAGTAGCTTCACTTCCAGGGCTGGTCAGAGCTACCGGGGCCAGTAGTGGCACCAGCAGTGGCCCCATCCCTGCTGTGCCAAGGCCTCCTCCCCCGCTGACGCTGGGGAAACCAGCCTCCTTACTTCCACCTAGTGGTGACAGTGGCAGCAAGGCAGGAGCACTGACCCCCAGCAGCAGCCAAGCCAGCAGCAATGGAAACACGGTTTTGGGGGGCAATGCCAACACAGGTGGTGGCAGCAGTGGGGTGAAAGGGGCCCCTGAGGCCCTCGCAGGAGGCAAAACCCCCACCTCCCAGGAGTCTCAGCTCAACGCCATGAAGCGCCTCCAGATGGTGAAAAAGAAGGCAGCACAAAAGAAGTTGAAGAAGTAATGCCTGGCAGACTGAACAAAAGGATGAAGTGCCTTTTGTTTTTATTTTGTGTGGCATTTGTTTTCAGAATTAAAAAAGCAGTTAAGTACTTGAATACCTCAGAGTAAATGCTGCTGGAACGAGAAGAAACCATGATGCACATTGCTTTGTCAGACCTCGTGCAATTACCAAATTCCACTTGAGCTCCACTTATGGCCCCACTCCTCTTTCCCCTATTTCTCCAAACTGAACAAATGAGTTTTTAATCATGTGATTCAAATATTATTAGTCAGTGTCATTTTTCCTCTGTTGTAGGTCAAACCTTACTCTCTCTATATTTTTACAATTAACCAATATGCAATTCTGTCAAAGAAATGAAGTGGTTTGACAGGTAGTTTTCTTAGACTTGAGCTGGGCGTTAAAGTATATTAAATGTGATGGCAATATTTGACCTTAAGTAACAAATACCTATGCTTCCCCAAAGATCTTGTATTCCTTTTTAATGTATATTAATGACATTAATTGTACTGGAAGAAAACTGACCTGTGTATTTGTCATTTGTTTGCAGCAGTCGTGACTAATCAGTGTAAAAAAAATAACATTCAGTACACAGATTATTTGTAGCTCGTGGAAGTCCTTTTACTGCACTGTCTGCTTGCTCATTTGAGGATACTGTACCTGCTGCCTAAGGTCTGTATTGAGCTGCTGGTATAAAAAGGCTGATAAAACCTAATAAAAATGGATGAAAATGAGACGATGAGATGATGTTGCTCTTTCTGTGAGTTGTGATGATAACTAAAGAAGCTGATTTGTGCTCCATCAAATGAAATGCTAAATTCTCACTTTTTTTGAACACCTTTTTAATTCTTTGTGTTGAACATGAATGAAAGTGAAGGGAAGCACTGCGCAGGGGCTGTACTATTTGAAAAGTATTGGGTAGTCGTCCCTTGGACACGCAGTATACAACATAATTGCATATTTTTCTACTTTATTCCCCAGGTTGTGTTACTACTGGCCACACTTTCAGAAGCCATACACAATGTAGAACCACAGTACATTAACAGCTTGTGTGTGTTTGAGGAAATGAAGACTGCTGGTGTAGCTATAATAGGGGTTTGTTGCAAGGCTTATTGGAAATGGTTCTATGGCAGTTTTTACACATGTCAACAGCAGGTGGCGCAGCCTTCATCTCCAGGGATGGGTTTTCTCACGACACAATGTCCGTATTATTTATCCTCCAAGAAAAGGACAGCTGCTGAAGCACAAGGTTAAGCTGTACATGTGTGAAACAATGGCAGCACTGTATTGTCACACGCTGTGACACTAACTTTAAACAAGGTCACAACATGCTTTAATAGGACATATTCCATTTACTGTATCTTTAAACATCCCAAAATTAACAGCAGCTACACGGCTTTCTGATTTCTAATTAATGTGCGTCATGCTGATAGCTAGTAGTGTAGTGGTTGGACCCAAAGGTCACAGGTTTGAATCCCACTTTAAGCTGTAGTACCCTTCAGCAAGGTTCTTATCCTAAATTGTTCAATTAAAATGACCCAGCTGTGTAAATGAGTAAATATCTGTAAGTTACTTTGGAAAAAAAGCATCAGTTTAATGTTATTCCCTACACCTTATTTACTGAGTAAATAACCACAGTGCTGTACTGTATTCTGGTTCACTTCTAAATGGTGAAGGGTCCTCTAACCAGGAACAATAATAGCTTTGACTTGAAATGGCAAATAATCCAAAACAGAGAAAAATGTGTGGTTGCTTCATACCCCAGATCATAACTTACTTGTTCACTTCTGACCTTGTTCATGAAAACGCTAGAATGTTTCTTCCTAGAACATGTAACTGAGCAAGAACCTTACCTGTTCAGGATGAGCTATACAGCTCTCCTCTCTGACCTGGCAAGCATTCACTTTCACAGGTAAATGTTCTCAGGACTATGGATCATGTACATTTACTTATCTGACACTGTTATTAAAGATGACTTAACAATCTTAAGCTACATACCTTGATTTATCCATTCATGCAGCTAGGTAATTTTTACTGTATCTAATCAGAGTACATATATCAATGCATTGTATTACAGCAGGAGGGGGGAACTGAACCTGTAACCATAATGCCACGTGCTGCACCTCGAAGGAATCATATTTCTGAATGATCATCATTTAAATCAAACATCTGACGAAAACTTGGATAAACCAACTTGTATATCCTTACCTGTAAACTATACATTTGCTAAGGTCAGTACAGCTTAGCAATTTTTATTATATCTTTTAATAAAGGAAAACTGTGAACTATAATCTTGCACACAAACAGATAATCACTGGACTGTGTTGTGTGTTTGAGGATCTAGAACTGGTGTTACCAGAGGACCACAACTTATTGTATAGCAGAGCTGTTGACAGCTCTGCTTGATTGACAGAACCTTCTGGAAGCTGCTAGAACTCGGCTGAAACTCTGAGTTGCATCATGAACTGCATGGAGACACATCATTTACTGCTAGAAGTAGCAGTCTGGCACAGTGTGTGTTTGTGACCAAAGTGTAAACATTTCTATCAGAATTTCCATATAATTCATCCAAAGCACTCTCTTTATCAGTTAGATACTAGCTATTTTCTGTTTTCTTCTTTTTTTTATTTGTATTTTTAAAATGCTGGTGCATAAATACATAAATTCCCAGATTGCAAGACTGTTTCTTCTCGGAAAAACTGCGTTGCACCTACGTTTTTCTATTTTCATATGACAGATCACCTCCTTGCTGGCAATCATTTTACTTCTTAAGTGAGAAATTATTTTTAAAACACTTTTACAGCTAGCAGGAGATGTGGTGGTGCAGTGGGTTTGGCCTGTACCTGCTCTTTGGTGGGTCTGGGGTTTGAGTTCTGCTTGAGGTGCCTTGCAATGGAGTGGCATCCCATCCTGGGTGTGTCCCCTCTCCCTCCAGCCTTATGCCCTGTGTTGCTGGGTTAGGCTCTGGCTTGCCGCGACCCCACTTGGGACGAGCAGTTTCCGTGTGTGTGTCTTACAGCTAGCCATTTATATTTTGCATTAGATATTTTTTACTACTACTTTTTGCAGAAAATGTGTTTTTACAAATGACTCATGTCTGCTGTTTGTTTATTTCAAGATTAAAGCAATAGTTAGTATTCCATTTCCAAAAAAAATAGCCTGCTGGAGTGACTTGAAAATATGATTTTATTCAGTATTTAAAATATCATTTAGACGGTAATTAATATTAAAAATATATTCTCAGTAACAGCTTGTCCAGTTGAGGGTTGTGCTGGTCCAGAGCCTCTTATATAAGGTCTATAATATAATAAAAGGTATGCAATGTCTTCAAAATTCAGAATGCAGAAAGTCATGGATTGGTAAAATGTTTGATATAATCCAGAAGTATGTTTATTATAGACAGAAAAAAAACTGGCACAAGAACAGTCAAGGTAATGCTTTAAATAAATATAAATTTTAATAAAAACACCCAGATCTCAGCAATATCAGGAATGATATAATAAACAGCTTTGAAATAAACTGCATTCAGTACATTGCAATACTTACAGTATTTACCATCCTTATTTACGGTCTATTCATGAAGCACACCAAACGCAAGAGAAACAAAGGGAGGTGTTATGGGCAAATGCAGCATATTGTACAGACATCATACCCTTAGTGTACGCTGAACGCCAACACGGGTGTACATTGCTGGCCATCGTCAAACAGGAGCTATGCACCCTCATGCATAAGTCAAGCTCAGAAAGTCATTCAAGTACACCTGACTCCATCTCGAGCGCTCTGAGGCATCTTCAAGTATGGCTATGCTTATCACCACCTATACAGAACCCCCTCCCCCAGAAATTAAAAAATAAAAAAAATCATTCACAACTTGCAGCTGAAGCTGGATTCTATACATGGACTTTTCCAATTCATTAAAAACACACATTTATTATTTTGCAATATTTAAGTACTGACATGTTGTACAAAGCACATGTGCAGTACTTTTGCTTCAAAGAGTAAATAATGAGGGCTGAACACAATGAACATTCACTGTTTCTCCTTAAGAGCTCCAAATCCCACTGGGGGTGACAGAAAGGAGCACATGACTTGGAACAAAAATGGATGGGGGAGGGCACAGAGGAGACAGTCTACACAGCTTACATTTATATTTTTTCCACATGTCAAAACATAACCATATATTCACTCTTTTATTAATATAAATGCATGTTGTTTCTGTGAGAAAAGTATAGCAAAGAGCAAAAATGATCTCCAGATGTAGTTTAGTTTAGTAATAAGTGCTCCTAACATGATTGTATAAATGTATATATGCTAGAGTGACTTGATGTAGAGAACTTTTCTCACATTTTTCACAATTTTCCAAAGAGAAATGAAGTAACTGTGTGTGTGTGTGTGTGTGTGTGTGTGTGTGTGTGTGTGTGTGTGTGTGTGTGAGCGCACGTGTAAACAGACTATATACACCATATGGTCTGTTTCTGTGAATATGTATATGTATGCATTTTTTTACAATACAGGTCCAGGTGTTGTGCATTTATTGTTATAATTTTTGTAGTCTTTATCTGGAAGAGAAAAAACAAGAGAAAGAAAATGCCATACCTTTTCCCTTTACTCAACTCAGTGCATATCGTACGGTCAAATGACTTCTTTAAACTTAAAAAAATTACACACACAAAGACACAACTAAAGGTAATTTCTCTCCTTCTTGTAAAATTAATTTCATCATACAGTATATACAGGCATTGAGGGGGATTCAGGTTCTTGAGGCTAAATCCCTGAATGAAAGGAAATGTTAATCAAAAGAAGTGAGCCTTGCAGAAAATGAACTATCCCTGATTTTGCTATAAAACAAACACTTGAAGTTCAAGTTACACTTTCTAACAAATCAAGTTTTTTTTAAAAAGGTAAATTATGCATTTTGCCTCATTACTGTCTTAAGGATTCTGTTGAAAATGATATATAAAACTGCTGAAATTGCTTTTGCATGTAAATCATAATCATATTGCCAAACAGCTTTTGAGGTATATGACAAATAGGAACATCGTTCACAAGCCTCTTAACCACCCATAAAGTCTCACATTATACATGGTTATAGCAGGTTGATAGCACCATTCGAAATAAAATCAACTCAAACCCAAAGAAACGTTACTTTACAGTACAGAAATCTAAAGCATTCGGTTTTAAAAGGTCTGCATTTTAATTTACTGTACAAATATCATTCTCTTATTATACAACTAGATTACACTTTTTTAAAAACCCCACAGCAAGCCAGCTGCTTTTGAAACCATTAAACAACATACAGCTAACAGTGTCACATACTGTATATATGATTCTGTACATTATTAAAACATGTTCATGAACATGTTTTTTGTGAAAACTGTTCCCCCAGAGGGCTTTTTTAATGGAACAGCTCTGAAATTTATTTATCATTGTACAGTTTAATCACAAACAATGAACTAAGCCCTGTACAGGGAGAACCAGAAGAAAACGCACTGGGCGTGAGCATCCATAGACACAGACCTGTAAAATGGCTCAATGTAAAGAGTTGTGTTGTTTTTTTCTTTTTTCTTTTGTTTTTTTTTAGAAGCACCACAATAAATATTTGTCTAAAAACCCGTTTTAAGAGCAAAGGGAAATTAAGAGTGTAAATTATACTGGTAACACCACCCATCATTTATTAAATGACTGACTTCTGAAATTTTGGATGCATGAAATATGAGCATATGATGAATATTCAAATCTGAACGAGTTATTAAAATGCTTCAAATTACCATTAAAAAGGTATATAAACCCTTAGCACTGTATGTTTGAAAACCCAGCATTTTTGTTAATATGGAAATCCTCTACATTTGAAATGTAGAAAAAACCCATCAAAATTAACTGTTACTCCACCTTTCAAAAGTAACAACCAAAAAATATCACAAGAATATGAAGGCAATTAAATCGAAACCTCATATTGTCACTGTCCTCACTTTTAGCACCATGAATTAAGTTATGCACAAAGTTGTTGTTTCACGTTCACTTTTGTTTAGATATAAGATAAATACAAGCATTTTATAAAAAAAGAAAAAGCATAAAATTAAAAGCTGTTTCCAGTAATTACCGCCCTGTTTTACAGGACAAGGAGCACCACAAGTTAAGTACAGTATGCGTCTTGCTGCAGTAACAAAAAATAAATAAATTTTGCCCTAGAGTAGCACGAGTTAGTAAAACGTAAACATCTAAGGTTTGTGTGGCTGACTGCAGTATGTTCAAATTCCCCATAGTATTTTATTGTTTATACAAGCTTTTGCATAGAATCTCAAATGTATGATAGACGAGCAGAGTGTTTTGGAACACCTGCTGTCCTGAGGTCTCACCAACAGTAGCTCTTAGAAGGATGACTCCTGTGTTGGTTGCTACAGACCTGAAAACCAAAGCTAGATAAACCTGTTGTAGGGTCCCGTCGTCTTGGTGAAGGCATAAGGAGCTGTGCTGACATACGTATTTGTGGTGCAGGACATTGTGGCCTGTGTTGGGGTTTGGACGAAGTGCTTGTGCAGTGGTTCGATGTGCAGCGGTGTCTCCGAAGCTTCCCGTTTCACTTTCTTGCTCTTACTGGGGGTGCCATCGCTGCCGTGCTTCTCGGCATCCTCCTCCTTCTCACGGGCCTTCTCGGCCATCTTGGCCTCCCACGCAGCTAGCCCATGCTTGGCCTCATTGAGATTTTTGTGCTGGTAGAAGACCAGCGAGATCCGAGTTGGGTGGTTCCGGTCGGGCTTCTTGAGAGGGGTGGTGGCGTGCAGCTCCCGCTTGGCGCATTCAATTAGGATGGATCCATGGCTGGGAGCCACAGCCACGCCACCAATCTCGGGGTCCAGGAAGTTGTGCTCGTTGTCTGACCACAGCTCCTCCTCCACTGTAGGACTGGGCCCCCCTGTCTCCTGCTTCTCCGGGCTCTCTTGGATGACACCATTTGCACATCCAAATCTTGGTGGGGTGAAGTTTATACATTGACTGCCCAGAGATGGGAGCATTGGTACAATTCTGTTCACAGTGTGTAAACTCATCTCTGGTATGCTTTGCATGCGAAATGAGTCCTGACCCGGAGGCAACATTTTACAGCCGTCTGCAAGGTAAGAACTAGAGGACCCACTGAACTGGCTGCTTTTGCTCAGTGGTCCATACTCCACCCCCAGGTGGGACAAAGGTGGCTGAGGCATGCTCTCCAAAAACTGAGTGTCAGATTTACCCACTGGATGAGTGTTAACAGTCATGTCACAGGGACGGAAATTATTCATCTGGGCACCATGGTTGCCATAGCGAGGAGGATAATTGACCCCATACTGCAGAGGGGCTGCAAGCTGCTGGGAGTAGAATGGTGGTCTTTGTTGCTGTAATATGCTGAGGTGCTTTGGATCTGGAGGATAGAAAGGGTTGTAGGTGTCCACGGGGATGCTTCCATTGCACCGGTATCCCAAGTAAACATTACTGGTGTTGAAGCTACCTGCATATGAACTTGGAGGATGTGACCCATTCATATGAGGGTTTGTTACATGCAAAGGAGAGGGGTAGGAGCCAACACCTGCTGGTGATTTGCAAAACACATTTGGTTGAGAAGAGCCTAGAAATGGATCACTGTGGTTGGGGATCCTAGGGTAGCTGAGCTGCACAGAATGGGAAGAAGTTGGATTTGAGATTTGCTGCTGTTGTTGATGTTGCTGCTGCTGCTGTTGAAGTTGAACATTAAGCGTCTGTGGCTGATGTCCCACACCTACAGCTCCCATCTGACCTTGAGCAGGCTGGGGACCTTCAAAAAGATCAACGAGCAACACATGGTGTTGGGTTTAAAAAGAAACTAAGACTAAATTATCAAAAATAGAGATGCTGAATTTACATTTACCTGGCTGTTTTCTCCAAATTGGATGACAGTGATTTATCCATTTATACAGCAGGTAGTTTTTAATGTCTCAATTCACCCTAAGAATTTTCATCAAGGGTACTACAGCAGCAGGTGGGACTGAAACCTGAGTCCTTCAAAACCAAAAGCAACAGCTCTAACCCCTCCATCCTCTGCTGAGCCTATAAATACCCAACACTTTCTTGATGGAGCGGACAGTTTATTATCACATACATAGTTTATAGTAAAATAGTCATTAAAATCTAACAAATGTATTTTTTTTTCATTTTATAATGATCAAGAATTCTCAGAGTTTAAGAGTCAAAATCTTCCCAAATCACTTGTCAGAGAGTTTAGGTGCTTTATTTTAAGTTTTGGAACCCAGTGAACAGCAGGTTGCATGTTAGTTCAAGCTAAGGCCTTTTTACTTTTAGGGCCCTGGTTCAAATGCTCTCCTTCTGCCTTTGTACCCTTGATTAAGATGCTTACACTAAATGATACAGTGAAAATGACCCTGCTGTATTAACAGGTAAATTGGTGTAACTTTGGAGTCAAGTGAAGAAAGAAAGAAAGAAATGTTGAGTACCTGGCAATGAAGTGCTGAGGGCAATGTTCTCCTGCTTCAGCTTTGCCTGAAGAGCCTTTTCACCCTTGGAGTTTGGTGTGTCTTGGTTGGAGGACTTGTTGGCACCCCCTCTTTTCCCCTCCAACTTTCTTTGTCGGCAGGACTTGGCTGGCTCGGAGAGCATCCGCACCTGCCGCCGAAAGACGCTCAACACCTGGATGGCACCTGACTTCACCTTCGATTCCTGCCCCTCCACTTTGCCAAACTCATCTGTCTGGGAAATCTTATATAGCGGCAGCACATGGAGCTGTTCATCCTCAGGGATCTTCCCGATCTCTCGATTGTCCTCCCTGGTCAGAGTGCACACCTGTACAGGTGACACAAAGGCATATTGCAACATTTGGATACCTACTCAAAGGTCTATTGCACCCATTTCTGTCAGATTTTTCTAAAAAAACTTTATTAATTCCAGTAAAGTATTAAAAACACCTGAAAGCAAACCATAATTGCAAAACCAAATAAAATTGTAACAAATACAATTTTACAAAAGGCAGCAAGCAAAAAAGTTGTAATGAACATATTAAATTCTCACATTCTTGTTGACACCATCCACACACTTATAAAATAAACCATTCAGAAAAGTGCAATGAAGCTGTCATCGCTTATAAAATAAACCATTTAGAAATGTGCAATGAAGTTGTCATCACTACTGTCATGAGATTAAAACTATCAAAACTACATTTGTTTTTTTTTCTTTGCTAGATGCAGGACCCTTCCTTATGCTTACCACGGTGCTGCCCCCCTGCATGTTATGGAGGTCTCGATGGGCATGGGCACAGAAGTCCAAGCAGGCGGTCACTCCAGAGAATGGTCTCCCTTCTTTCAACCCCAGACGGCAGCTCAGTGCTCTGTTTTCATGTTCTATCTAAATGGCAATAAGTTTCATGGTCACATCAGTAATGGTTACAGCAGAGAACTGATAAAATGTAGACAATACATATAGCATTTAAATTGTCATTATTTATTTGTTGTCACGAATATTGCAGTAAAAAAATGGAAATGTTTAACAGTTATACATTCAGCAGGACTGAAATAGATATGCTGCTACAGTGAACTAAATTAAACAAATTTAGGATAGTCCTTGGTTTGAACAAGGAACCCTTACCTGGTTGCTGTAAGCATCGGGCGCCATTTGTTTGTATTTAGGAGCCAGTAACGTAGCTAGATTCTGGAGATGTTGCTCGATTTTTTCTTCCTGTTAAATGATTGCAGCCACAAAAATTGTATGTATATTATTGGAACCATTAAAATGATGCTTACGAAAAATGTTGACTCCAACATAGAAAATAAAAGAGCAAAGAATTTCCTAACCCTTTCCAAAGAAGTAATAGATATATAAAATATATAATAATTTATAGATTAAAAAATTTGGGCCTCAATAAACTGAAACAGAAAACATTAATTGTTCAAGCATCTTGCCTCTTTGGGGTCATCTCCAAGAAGCTTGAATTTCCTGGGAAATTTACTCCTTGCAAACTTGCACCCGTTGTAATACATGCTCCAGGAGCAGCCAAAGGAGAAAGAAGCACCACACCTCTCGGGGTCCAGCCCTTGGCAAGCACATGTTCTCCTAGAAGCCAAGGAGAAACCATTCACCATTCAACCAATCATCATTCAAGGTTAATTACTTCATCATTTTGTATTATTATACTGTTTTAAAAAGGCCTTACTTGATGAAAGAGAAAGAATCCATTACAAAGGAAGAAATATTGACACCAATCAGACCACGTCTTTCTCAGGAACCTATTTTATTTCTAACAGGCTACGTCCTGGGAGTCAAGCTAGGCTCCCTGGTGAAGGTCACACATAAACAGACTCTAAATAAATTCTAGTCCATCATGGGCAATGACTCATACCCTCTGCGCGCCACCGTAGTAAACAAAGGAAGACTTTGGCAACAGGCTGGTTCAGGTGTGACGCTTCAAGGAGCTACCAGAGGTATTTAAGGGGTACTCATAGAGTGTTGCTGACTCACTCTTCATTGAGAGCACATCTGCGGTTTGTAAGGGCCCCGTGTCTGGTCAAAGTGTCACTGAGCTCTGTGTACAGCTGGTCAGCCAGGCTGGTGGGGATGCCCTCCCAGATGAGGATGGCCACCACCATGGCAGCTGTGGAGCATGTGTGCCCTGCCCGCTCCCTTACTAATACCAGCAGCTTCTCCTCCACACTGGCTCGCCGGATCACCTGAGAATGGATGATAAACAGGATGTCACCCAAAGAAGAAAGCTCACCATCTGGCTTTTATATTATATATGGTCTTCTCAGAAATCAAGAGTTCTCTGAACAATGTCAACACATGGAAAGAAGAGAAGAGAAGAGAAGAGAAGAGAAGAGAAGAGAAGAGAAGAGAAGAGAAGAGAAGGATATTTAATAGCTAAGTATATCTACATGTAAAAGGATTCTGACATGGTGGATGCTCCTTCAGATACATTCAAACAACATCAAGTAGTAAGATAGTAAATAGAGAAGCAGTACAGTGTATTTGCTTTGATAGATTATTACTTGCAGGAATGTAATTCCCTGTAAATCAGTAACTGTGCATAGACAGTATTAAGTAATTATGTAAGCACATTATATAAACATGTGTCTTTGGACTGTGGAAGGAAATCTACACAACACAAGCAAATAGCAAATGTTGCACAGTCAGAGCCATGTTCAATGGTCAAGCTCAGAGGCTGCGAATTCCATTTCCTTGCTCCCATCTTGCTACATTTCCAGGTAATGAAAGTGTTGGTTTCTGTTTCTTAAGAGCATCTTGACCCCCATCATGTTAACACAAAGTGTCAAAAATACACTCACATACACAACAATTTGTAGAAGATCAGTCTTACCCATTTTGCAATAGGGCAGCCCTGTGTGCTCTTTCCTTCCTTCCCTGTGTACACAACCTTCTCAATTCGGATGGAACTGCCAGCCTGGCCAAACCTTGTGAAGAAACAAAAGCATACATAATCATTATGTTATACATGCAGTTATTTAATGCGCAATGCATTTATGTCCCAGGAGGAACCAAACCTCTTCTCCATGAGTTCCCGGATGCCTGCTACATTCGGTGCTGCTCCCAGGTGAGTATAATAGGGGCCCTCATCTCTTTCACTGATTTGCTCTGGCCAAAAAAGGAAGTTTCAAATTCCACACTGGTAAAAACACCTTGTTTTTTTTTTTTTTTACAACAGATCATGGAATCACATATTTTTTATCCCCTTCAATAAACAAATTTAAAAACTGAAATTAGAGCTGTTTACAAAAATATGTTTCTGATTTATTTCTGATCATCTTATTTCACATATACCGCACAACTGCTTTACACACACACACACACATTTTCAGAACCGCTTGTCCCATACGGGGTCACGGGGAACCGGAGCCTACCCGGTAACACAGGGCGTAAGGCCGGAGGGGGAGGGAACACACCAAGGACAGGACGCCAGTCCATCGCAAGGCACCCCAAGCGGGACTTGAACCCCAGACCCACTGGAGAGGAGGACTGTGGCCCAACCCACTGCGCCACCGCACCCCCTAAGCAACTGCTTTACGTAATCTTAAAATGAGCCAAGAAACAGCCATGTAGTTCAATGTGTCTTTTAAACCTTACCAACGCAGTGGCATGAGGGGATCTCATACTGAGTTTTCATGGGGGTTTCCAGCAGATTTTTGATAGGAGTGTCCAGCAGCTTTATTGGAGACTCAAGGAAGCTGCTGAGGTTTGGTGCCAACTTCTTTGTGTTGATGAGATCTGAGGGGAGCTTTTTTTGTTCTACACCCCCAAGCTGCCGGCATTCAAGGTTTGCATGCATTGAGAGTATGGTCACAGGACCTGAGGTTTCAAGCTTAACTTTGTTCACCGACTTCATGGCCAGTGACTTGTCTTGAAGCAAGCTGGAGGGAAGCTGGTACTGACTTAGCTGATGCTCCATTGTGGCGATGATGCTTTTCTGCCCTAACTGGTCACAGGCTACCTGCGATTGCTCTTGCTTGACCAGTGTCCCAAGGCGAGGATGAGCCACCTCTTGTCCATGCTGTGGGACAAGGGCTTCAAGCTTGGGGCCATTTTCAGTCTTGATGGCTTGCAGTAGGTGTTTGAAGTCATCAAGATTTTGTGGGTGCTGTTGCTTCTGCAACAAGTGCATGCGTAGAGCAGCATGCTTCTGGTATTCTCCCAGCTGCCCTTGGAGCTGTGAGCAGGGCTCCTTCTGCTCTGTTTTAATGCCAGTCTGAGGAATCATACATCCTGGATCCTGCAGCTTTGATGCACCTTGTGGGAGCTGTGGATGTTCTCCCATTAGTGTTGGCGTTGGGGGCAGTTGTCGAATATCCTTGTGGTTTGACAGCAGTTGGGATGGTTCGGATTGTAAGCATTGCTTTTTGGCTTTTGGGCTCGGATAATATTTTTGCTGGTGATTGAATTCTGATGTTTGGTCAAATTTGAGACTGTTGTGAAATTCTGTACCATTTGCAGTGTCATATCCCATTGTCATGCCATGCTGAGTTTGTGTATTTTGTAGGGGAGAATTGAAAAACCCTACATTACTTGCCACAGAAGGGGTTAGTCCTGCTTGGTGTTGCATTTTCTGGTCTTGGGATTTATAATCTGAAATTTTTGGGTGTTTTTCTTGTCCATAATACACCTCCAGATTCATGCTGTCCAATAGCTTTCCATCTATGGACCTCTGAGAGAGAGACTGAGATGTTCTTATACCCAGAGCATCTCGGGAAAGCACCTCCTGAATTGTGCTCCCTGTCTGATCTTCTAGAGAGTGATGATGGTCTGAAAATCCAGAAGTAAGAATCTGTTCTCTGTCTTTGTGGGTGCTCCCCCATAAGTGCTCTTGCTTCACTTGGCTGTGATCCTGATTCTCACTGTCATGTTGCTGTCTGCACTGTGAGGATAAAGGATTTATTTGGTTTGGCTGTGTTTTAGAATCTCTTTCCATACATGGACTGATTTCATCATGTGTTGGTTTATAAATGTTAGGCATGTGCTTGTCCTGCTGGCAAAAGATGGTTTGTTTGAAATCCTGTGTTCGCAAGCTTTGCATGGGGCCAGAGTTTCCCACTGAACCCAGACTCTCATCCTGCTGCCCTGGCTGTGGCTGAGAACCAAAGGTCTTCCATGACTTGGGAAGTGGAAAGGAGTTGAGATCAATCAAATCTTTCCTGTGGTAGGCCTTGAGCACTTTGGGTATTCCACTAGCCTCTTCTCCTTTAAAAGAAGTGTCACTGTCAGTTCTATCTTGCTGTGCCCGGTTTTCAACATAGCAAGCTTGAGGTCCTGGATCACAGGATGAGTTCTGTACATCTTCTATCAGTTCCCCGGGTGTGGACTGATAGCTTAGCCTATCAGAGCTAGCAAAGCCTTGCAGGCTATGGCTTTCGTGCTGTCTCTGGCTTTCAGTCTGCTGCGGTGTTCCATATTCCATCTGCTGTTGACATTTCTGCAAGAGAATGCCACGATTAAAGCCCAGTGGATTCTGCTCAGCATCCAGCACCTTGCCCTCCATTACCTTCAGCATAGATTGATCGGTGGAGGGGCTTGAACTCTTTGTCTCCTCGATGTTAGATGGACATCTGGGGAGGGATTCTTTAATTTCATGGCCAGAATTCAGATATATATTTGAGGGATGCAGCTGGTTAAGCAGCCTTCCTGTACTGTTTTGACTCTGTGACACAGACATGTCAGTTCCACAAACCAGCCCAGCCTTAACCTCAGAAAGAGACTCTGTTGCTGTTGCTTCTGGGACTTCCTGAAGAGGCCCATCCCGCTTCTGTGACTGCTGTGGATCCATCGCCAGTGTTATGTTATACCTGCCATTGTTGCCCAAATCCAGAGAAACTTCCTCCAGTTGTCCAGATGTAGAGATCTTAGGTAAAATTGGCAAACCTGAGGTAAGGGATGGAGAATGCATTGCCTGTTGTGGCACGCTCTCTTCACTTAGGTGCTTGGTTGCATTTTCTTGAGGTGTCGGATCATGAGGCAAATGAGTGACGTGGTCTGAGTAATACTGACACAGTGGTTTTGTAATCAGGTCACCATGTGGGCCTTTCATGCATGGGGAAGTAAGTGTAGCACCATTGGGAACTGTCATTGGCTTGTTCCTCAGAAATGAAAAAATGCCATTGTCTGTCGAGATGCAGCTCTCCTTAACCTGTTTCTGCTCTACCAGAACATCACAGTCAAATTCTGCCTTCTTGGAAAAGTGGGAGAAACAGCCCAGCTCGCTTTCAACACACACAGGTTCTGTTTTATCCATGACATCATCTTCCTTTCCATTTATGTTTGCATCAACCTTGAGTTTTTTTGAGCGACAAATTTCCAACAATGACGGCTCAGGGAAGGCATGGTTTGCTTCTCCGTTGGTCAAGTATGGGCTTTGATCAAGCATTTCCTGCATACCAGGGGAGACAGAGCAGGTTTCACGACACCTCTTCATCTGACCTTCTCCTGTGTAACATTTAAAATGATTCCAGGTGGCATCTCCATTGACTTGCTTAGGGAACCCTCCAGAAAGCTGGTTTCCGTTCTGCAGCTTGGCAACTTGGTGTTCAGACCGGTGAAAAGTTTTGGGTGACACTGATGTCAGTCTGTCTTGTGCCTCATGACTGGCCTTCTCTGTTTCCATCTGGCCAGCACTGGGTCCATCCACAGGGCTGTCCTCCGTCTCTCCTAGAAAAACAAAACCCAAGAAAGAGGGTAGCGAAATGGTATTATTATGTTTTCAGGGTGTCTGTTCTGTTTTATTAGGCATTGTACATTTCCACAAGGGTAGCTCCTAAACAGCGACAACATCATAACCTGCCCAGACCTCTGCAATACTCAAAACCATTTCAACTCTTTTATTTTCCCAACATTAAATATGTTTCAATATAAAAGAAGTCTATAGAAGTCTAATTCTCCAGTCTTGGTTTATAGGTATTTTGACTGCTGCCTGAAGGTAGGCACTGTCCTGAATGGTCATACAATGGATTACTTCTAAAATTTTTATTTTTAAGACATAGAGATTCCAACATAAATGACATGATTAGATAACCCTAGTGGAACGAAACTGGTAGTAGAAGAAGTAGTAGTTGATGAGAATGAAGAAAAAACAAACAAACACACACACACTTTCAGAACCGCTTGTCCCATACAGGGTCGCAGGGAACCAGAACCTACCCAGCAACACAGGGCATAAGGCCAGAGGGGGAGGGGACACACCCAGGACGGGACACCAGTCCGTCACAAGGCACCCCAAGCAGGACTTGAACCCCAGACCCACCGGAGAGCAGGACTGTGGTCCAACCCACTGCGCCACCGCACCCCAAAAAAACAAATAGTTTAATCAAATGTAATTCTACATGTTTATCGTATGACAATGGGGGCACATCTGTCAGCCGTAAAGTAAGCCAACTATTATACAATAACAACTTGTAAAAACCATATATTTTATTAAAAAAAAAAAAAAAAAACAGACACTGAGCATTTTGCTATTAACCAAAGAATTTCAGATGAGAACATTTCAACAGCACAATCTGTACTCATTTGAGAAATAAATATACAGGTTTTTGTTTACTACTACTACTACTATTATTATTATTATTATTATTATTATTATCATCACCTTGTGAATAAATGTAAACAACAAACTGATTTCATTATATTCTGCATTTTCAGATTAAGTATACAGTCTGAACCATGAACCATGATACAGCGTGAATGTGATGCATAAGGTGTCAGAAAGCTACAGAAAACACACACACCGTCTGAGCCGCTTGTCCCATATGGGGTCATGGAGCCTCATCCAGTGGCATGGAGCATGGGGACACACCCAGAGCAGGACGCCAGTCTGTCACAAGGCACCCCAAGTGGGACTTGAACCCCAGACCCACTAGAGAGCAAGACCCAGTCCAACCCACTGCGCCACTGCACCACCACCCCCCCTACAGAAAACAGTTACTATGGAATGTTTCTCGTCCCACACTAATTCAGCTATCACTGAAGGCAACTACCCAGCAAGGAGAAAATTATGCTTAATTATGAGAACAGAGAAGCAGCAGTTTCCTCCTCCGTTCTGACAGAAATAACGCAAAACCACAGGAAAGGGAAGCAAGCTCTGACAAAAGCACATGTGACATTTTCTATCAAAGAACTGAATAAATAATTTAAATGCCATCACATTCTTTAAAGTAAACCATTGATAGCAATCTTAAATAATGTTATGGAAACATACAAAGTGTATGTGCCAAGTAAGAAACTTATTATTATCAATGTAATAACAATAACTGAATTGTTAAGTTGTTTTCACTATAACACATATAGCCATGTTTTTTTTTTTTTCAAATTATTTATGACACAAATACATGTAAAGGTTAAGGGTCGTGTTGAACAATTATCAGGCACTTACCCTGAATTTATTCAGTAAATATTACTCTGCTGTATGAATGAGTGAATTATTCTAAGTATCTTAACATCATAAGCTGCTTGTAGGAGATTTTCATCTTCATAAATAAATGTAAATGTCTATGTACATCTGCCACTTAATATGGCAGCCAGTTTCTCTGGAAGCTGCTCTAAATGTCACAAAAAAAGTTGCTATGCTTCCAGAAGCTTTCATCCCTCGAGGAGGGTCTTCATTCGACTAAAACATAGTGCGGCTACTTGAGACTCATCAGGGTACCAACAGAGATGCAGATCCCAGCCAGGGGTCAGCCCTTTAAATCAGGTCTTAAGGACAAGATTATAGACCTCAGCTAGGATTAGAAACCCTAAGGATCATGCTCAAACAGGACATGTACCCACCTTCAGAGGGGGCCCATTGTCAACAGCTGCCTGCTGCTCTTGTTTTGTCTAGCTGTTCAGTTAAAGTAATTGGCAAGTAACTATTGTAAAAATAGTTCACTCTTTTTCTTAATGTAATGCACAAATTGTATTTTTGCTGACGTACGTCGCTTTGGAGAAAAGTGTCTGCTAAATGAATAAATGTAAACGTAAAAAGAAAATATCTTTCCCTTTATAATTTTTAATGAGCCTTTAATGACTTTTAAATGTATCTGTAATAAATGTGAATATATAATGCACATGGATCAGTTCTCAAAAAAGACCTCTTAGCAAATTTCTATCAGTATGTATCCATGTAATTTATTTATAAGAGCAGCTTCTTTAATTTACCTTCTCATAAATCGGAAAGAACTAATTACAAGCATCTATTAAGTTCAGAGTAAATCGTTCTGTTCGGAACTGGAGTAGTTATTTTTTCTGAGGCAACCACGCAGGATCCGTTACACATCCAACAGGCCCCCTCCCTTGGAATGTGTTCTATTGTTCCAGTCCGGTTCTCGTTCGAGGGACACACCAGATTTTACCCAGTACCAAGCTGTCCAGCCTGGGGACGTCACAGCTGGATACACCCACAGTGACATCGTCTCCGAGGACAACAAAGATCCCAGCTGAATGTTGCTCACAGTAAATGGTGGTGCCCACAGCGACAGCACCGACACAATAGCATCACTGGTTGTGTCCTGCACACGTCCTATTGAAACACAACCAGCCCCAGTTCTTCATGACTCTTCATTTTTCAGACGTGGCCGTATGAGGAGACTCAGTGTCCCCCACTTTAATCTCATGTATTCAGATACTATTTTAAGAACTGCCATCGTTGTTTGCATGACGCGTGACTGGAATCAATTTACCCGAACCATATAAAGATATTTCTTGGCAGGATGAATATTTTAGAAGCGGAGTCTGTAATAACAACAACAATTTCCTGTGAAAAAATCTTGGTTTGTGTTCTTTAGGGGGAGTTTCGTTCCTCTGCTCATATATTACTCCCTTTTTTAGGCCTCTGGTTTGTACTAATTTTGCCTGTCTACTGCAAGGCCAGTCTGTATACTCATTTTTACAATGCTATAGCAGAAAACAAACTGCAGTCTTCCACGTGTGAGTTTAATAGGTGATGGCAAATTCAGATAAATGCATAATGAGAGACTTAAAAACAAGTTTTTTTTTTGATCAATTGGTTATTTTGCCTTGTTGACTGGTATTTATAGTTGCTGTACTGGTTTTCAGAACTTGGTCTTTAAACCTAGAGGGTGTGTTCATTGCAGTCACAGTTTTTTACTGTTTATTGAATAAGCATAAGGACCACAGAGATGCTTGAACAAAGAAAGCTAAGTAGGTCAGAGGCCAGAAATGGTTCCAGAAATTAGAACAGAATAAGATTTTAGTAGTTCAGTTGAGATCAGATTTCATTTTTATTATAACATTAAATATATAATAAAATAATTAAATATATAAAGTGTGATGCATGCAAACTTGGGTCAAACTGATAGAACTCACCCATCCAGAATGATTACCAGCACACCACCTGTCTCCCACTACATGAAAGTTACATATTTCTGTAGACTGTTGAAAATAAGCCAAGAATAACTTCAAGGTTGTGAAACAAAGAGCTTCATTGATAAGATTCTGTGTGTAACGGCAAGACACAAAAAAAGAAAAATATCGATGTTCTCCTTCATATGTTTCCTGTGTTACTCATTTGTGGAACTGCAACCACTGTGCTAAACATTATGACGCATGCATGAAGTTTTGCTGTCACAAAGTGACTCAGTAACTTGATTAATGTCAAACGAAATAATGGCACGCCTTTAACGGACTCATTTCTATTTCTTGTAATTCTGACAAAACCACTGTTTGGTTTTTTCATCAGCAGTACAACCAAAGCACGTAATCTCATTCATGGGATTTATGCTGTGTCTTTTTTAGTAGAAAAACACTATGGGGAAGTCACAAGGCGCATGAATGACTTGCCTCGGGCTGTTTCTCAACTTAAGTCACCAGACTGGTTTTAAACATCACAGAGTCTTTTTTGTTTAATGTTCCTGGTTGCTAATATAACAGTCCAAATTATTATGTTTTATTATATTTATTTATATTTCAAAGTCGGTTAAAATGAATCTGCAAATCATAAACATATTTTATTTGAAACTTTTGTGTTTATGACCATATGAAGTAAATTGTGTTATGCACAGGGCGGCAGTTATCAAAGTGGCTAAAGCATCTACTCTCAAAAGACCAGGGTATGGGTGCCACCTCCTACTAGTACCCTTGGGTTAATTATTGTAAGTGGTTCAACACTGTAAGTTACTTTGGAGAAAAGTATAAAGTGACTAAAGGAAGAAATAAATAACATGAAGCAACACACTTCCAAGTGTCTCATAACTAGGTCAGCTACAGTGCTTTGAATCAATCATTTAAACCTGGTCTTTCCGTCATCTGCCTCTCTGCTCTTCCTGGGTTCTCTTTCCTCTGAGTTACTGTGAACTTGTGAATGGCAACACGCAACATGCTAGTAAACAGGCCATGAGTAAAGAGTCATTGTCATCACATGTTTGCATCAGTGACTAATTTTCTTTTCAGATGCCTTTGAGTTGTTTCTTTTCAGAACATCAAAACTTTTTTTTTTTAAATGAAAGTTGGACGTGCAATACTCAACCAGAAGCACGATTCTCATCAATATGACTGGTTTCTATTGTTTTTAAACTTCAGTGTGTGAAAATTGTGCGTCTTTTACTGGAAACGGTAAGGTTTTTATTCTTGACGAAAAAGGTCAAAAAAAAAAAAAAAAAATCACAAATGAAGAGCTCTGTGGAGAGGAGGGTAAAGACTTTCATGTTAAACACTGGGGTAATAGGGTTCTGCACCATGCCATCACCATCATTTTTTGTCAGTCTTAATAATTAAACTTCCAGTGTAGCTGTCCGGAGTAAGTGATAGTATAGTGGTTAAATCTACTACCTTTGCATCCACAGACTGCAGGTGTGAATCCCCCCCACTGCTGTTATAGCCTTGAGCAAGGTACTTACTTCAATGTGCTCCATTAAAAATTGCTCTGCTGTAAAAATAATCATAGCTACCTTAAGAGTGTAAGCTGATTTAGAGAAAAGCATCAACTGGGTGTAAAGCTGAGCTTTTATTTTTTTCCTTTAAATAGCACCTGTGTTATGGAAAATAAGTGAGTTTATTTTCATTTTAAAGACAGTTCAAGATTTTGAGTACGTTTTAAGTTAATAATGTCCGTCCAATGTAATTTATCATTGACATGTTGGATCTGTCTACGTTAAGTAGCTAAAGTAGGTTGCACAAGCAGATTTTGATCCTGGAAGCAAAGTCAAGATGTATTTTCAGACAGTCTGATATTCATCTAAATTCCATTGCGGTCTCGTCTTATTTATTAACATTTTATTTTCCAATATTGAGCTTAGAAGAAAATGTACATTACCTCCTTTACATTATTTAACAATGCTTCATATGTACTGTACCTTTATTTGGGTCTTCATTTTTAACAAAAGTCTGCGTTAACTCCTAATATTGTGTCCACAATATTGATATTAATTATTTCTGAAAAGCTCCATATATGAAATTTCCTTTATGATCTTAAATGTCAAGCTGAGATGATTATTGTCCAATGTCATAAAATGGATTACCCTTAAATTCATGTTTAAGTAAGCCAACCAATAACTGACTTTATTTTAAACTGTAATACTTAATAAATGTGAGGAAGCCTTTGGTAAATGCTGTGTTGTCGAGTTCCAAGATTCTAATTTTGGAATATGTAAATATTTTCTATATGCCTGTGTTTCCCTTCCTTATTCCCTTTTTTTTCTTTTCCCCCTGTGGTCCCTTTGTTTCTCTCTAAGTCCTTACTGGGTGTCTGACTGACTTAAGGATCTGTGTGCAGAGCAAAGTTAATGTCTTTCAGAGTTCTGTAACCATGGTGACACACTATCCCAGCTGAAAGCCATCTGCAGTAAATATTAACACTGGGGGGATGAGACTGCACACTCTTTTCTTCAAACACAATCAAAGTACTAAAGCACAGGCCTGAAATTAGAATTTTGGATTAGATTTTCTGTGAAAAGAAAATTTTTAACTAAATTGTTCTTTGCAAAATGATGAATATATGCTGTGGTTTTGTTTGATGTGAACAGGGAATTTGACTCAGTTATTGTATGTTGTCTATAAAGTACATCATTTTGATTCTGCATGGGTTTCAAAGTTTTTAAACACAGTAATGTAGTTAAAAAGAACACCGAATAGAATTAGTCAGAAGCAGTTAGAAGAATTTTTTAAAAATATATTTCTGTTTTGTATCAAAGTACTGACTGACTGGGGTGCTGGATAACTTAAGCAAAGATAAACAAAGTTTGACAGATATCTTAAGGGTCATTAAGTCTTTGTCACTCAGCACACTTTGGACTGAAAATTTAGTTTTCCACTTTGTCCGTCGAAACCAGCACATAACTCAACCAACTGTTCTCGTCAAGTTTGTTTGTTTATTTGTGTTAACATAGATCTGTGCTGTTCAACTGTTACTAGGGAAACTAGACATTACCATTGCTTATCAGTTTGCCATAAATGACACATATACTTAAAATAAATATACATCAACTGCTATTACTATAAAACGTAATGAAATGAAGTTATTCCTCCAACAACAAGAGGTTTTGATTGTTTTACACATAACTTAAAACTTGTTTGTTTATGAATTGATTTGTTTCCCAGCAGCTGGTTTGTTGTTGTTGTATTTTTGGAGGGAAATCCAAGAGCTGGTCATCTGTGGAATTCAAGAGTGGCTCATGACACCACTCAATACCGAACAGTGTTCACAATCTTCTCTCTTTCTTTTAACATACAGGCACAGGCCCTTGTAAGACCACCGGCCCAATATAAACACCTCGGTTCAGTGTATCTTCACCCACCATGAATGTTTACACTGGCCTGGATGTGATTTTCCATACTGCCAGAAAAGTCAGAGGTCTGTTGATGAGTGCTGAAAAGAAATGGTTGTGAACAGTTTGGTAGTTCGAAAGGGAGTTTATTACATATGTATTTATATTTTTTTATTATTTACCAAAAATTTTTCTTCACTTTGTAGTACATCAGTGTAGCAGCTGCTGCCTAGGACCCAGGTTTATATCCTCGTGCTTCTGATCAAGGTATTTGCCAACAACTGATACAGTAAGAGTTGCCTTGTTGTATTAATGGGCAAATTTGTGTGTAAGATGCTTTAGAGAGAAGTGTTGGAAAGGTAAAGGAAATATGTACTATATATATTATACATAACTTAAATATGTGTTTTTTTACAAATGGACTATACAGTATATATAGGTTGTGAAGATTGTGGCAATGTGAATTCCCTCTTTTTTGGCCTGAAGAATGTTGGTCTCTAGACGATTGAAGCCTGATGGAATGTGTTTCCTGTTTGCGAAGACTGGTGTCCACTTAACCACTTAAACTCAACACGCTTCCAGTGTGCAAGTGGATCACCCTACATCCCATCGTTATGAACGAAAGCAAACAGTGGCTGCACCATCAAAAATTTTCAACTAATTTCAGGGGAAATAATAAGCGATTGCTTTTCCATCATTCAGAAGTGCATATTGCCTCATCGGTTTCCTTTACAGAAAATCGGCTGCCCTTTGAATTTTTCAGCAAGGTTAGAGTAAACCGCACTGTGGAACCCACATATACCATGAACTGGCATATCTTCGAAGAAGATCTCTTTTTTTTATCAAATATGCTAACTGTGGAGAAGCAAAAAAAAAAAAAAGACATGAGAAATGCATGGAAAATGGTCTCTGAGCAGCATGTCACATTCATTTTCACTTTTTCATGCAGCATCACAGTGACGACACCCTTTAGCCTACTTAGAAGTTGCTCACAGATATTGCGATTGTTATTATCTGGGACAATTTTTACATTTACATGTATTTATTCAACAAACGCTTGCTCCAAAGGCAACTTACAATGCCAAGCTACTTGCAATTATTTACTCATTTGTACAGCAGGGTCTTTTTTATTGCATCGATCAAGAGTACTACAGCAGGAGATGAGATCTGGACCGGGGTCCTTCAAGTTTAAAACAGTAGCTCTACACTACAGTTCCTGCCATTTTGGTTATATGGCTATAGATGGTTAGATTATTATAGCTCATAACTCAACCCACAAAAATGCCGTTTAGTTGATTGGAAGTCAGTGTTTCGTATCAAAGGGCCGTCACACAACCACACTTTTCAGACTGAAAGGAAGACGCACATTCAGGAAAGGGCTTCCCTTGCACCCTCTGCCCCGGCACCGGTCGGCCGTAATGAGGCCACTTCGCTGGCAGGTTCCTTGGTGGATCCTGCCAGCCGTGAAGGCCGAGGTCACGTTCGAATCCACAGGAACGGGCAACCCGCCTCGCGGGTGATTCAGATGGCCCTGTGAGCATTACGTAAGCGGCCCGCCGAAAAAGCGCGGCCAGTGTTTGTAAACAGAGCAGGCCACGTGTGCGGGCCGACCTCGCGAGCTCACCCCAGAGGTGAACTCTGACATCGATACGGTTGATCGCATGGTCCATGCCAGGTCTCCATCATTGTAAAAATCTATTTGAATTTTTTTTTTTAAAAAAGTGCAGGAATTGCATGTTGTTTCAAAGAGATTCTTGCAACTGGATCTTTAAGCAGAGATACTAATTTTTGACCAAAATTTTTGACAACCCAACAGTCCGAACAAAATATGAGTGGAAGGGGCACGTAAAGAGGAAGTGTGACAACAAAAAAGGTTTTGCACTTTAAAGACATCATTATTTTGCTCAAACTTTGCAGATGACAAAAGTTAATTTGGGAACGAACATCCCTCATTTCTAAACCTCTAAATAGGTAATAAACCCTTAGCCTTCAAAGCAGCAGGAAGTGTGATGAAGCTCTTCCTCAAGTCAAAAATTCTGCTTATTCAGATTTTTACTGCTTTAAAAATGTCACATTTGTGTCACACACAAAAGAGCTGTGTCTCAAATGCCAGATTTCGGTTTCTGTGATCAGCATGTGAGCCGGTAGCTAATAACTTCAAACACACTACACCAGGCTGGTAAATTTCTAACCACACCTCTCAAGATGTTTCTCTGGGATAGATCAGTTTTGCTAGGAAACACTAGTGCAGTCGTTGGTCACAACACATACAGGATCAGTTCCAAGATCACAACTCTCTCTGTTAACCAAAGGTGACTGATAACAGACTTATGGTAAGTCCTTTGCAATGTATATAAAAAATAATAACATTAAAAAAGTACATTTCCAGTATCATTCTGGACATTATAGACAGAAAAAATGCTGTTACTTTACACCTGGGCTAATGTTTTCCATGTAAACAAATTAAAACAAACAAACAAGCAAATAGATAAGCTAGTGTTTATTACCAACTGCCTGCAAAGCAGCATTTATTGCTCCATTTGCGCTAAATACCTCAGCCACCCTCATAAGCAGGATCATTGTGTATTTCACACCCCCCCACACACATATACACTCTACTGTGAGCAGGGGTGAAAGTGGAGAATTCAAGATACACATCGCAAACACACAAACAGCCAAAAGCCTTTATCATAGTAGGAGGCAGTTATAATGTTAATTCTACTGATGCCGTTAGCAAGATCAGCGGGTGGGGGGTGGATATACACAAATAGGGACCCCATTTAGGTCTGTTTGTCAAACAGAGGAAGAAAGGTCTGTATATCAGTTGAAGTCTACATAAAGCATTACCCTTGGGCTGCTCTATCTAAAGCTAAAAACTACACCTAACTACAGCTAACATCTATAGCTAAAAACATTCTCCTATATCATCAGATTTTTAAAATGCATTTTAAAGACGTGTATATAAAAATAATACCCAACAGATCTGAGAGCATGTTGAAAGCATTTCTAAACAAGAAGCAGCCACCATCTTTAAAAGAGGCTTTCTGCTATTCAAGCACCATTTTGTAATTCCAGTGTCTGTAATATCAGTCTTTGGAGATGCTAATCTGTTTTTTTCTTTACCTCTACTCCATTAACTGTCCTTACAACTGACACATCGTAATGATTTTGATACATCTGCAGTGGCAGATTATGACAATAGCAGTGCATTAGGAATTACAATAGAGAATTAAGTCCTTGTTTATCCTCCTAAGTAAATAGATGGAAAATAGGACATAGATCAATTACTGACGCTTTAAGCCTCTGTTCCACATACATTGTGCTAGTTTGCCATATCCAATAAATTGCTGTGGGTATGAAAACTTCCTAAACATTGATTGCCACAAATTCACAGTGGGTTTAATAATTTCAAAAATCAAGTAATTGTCATTGTGTAAGGTGGGGGGGTAAGAGATTTCTATATATATAATGGAAAAGAAATTAAGTGAAAAAAAAAGGTTTTTCTTTTCTGATGTAAGAAGCCATGAGTTTAAGTTTCATCTGATTAAAAAGCTCCTGTACATGTGGTCATCCAGCACCAGAGTCTCCTGTCATCTTAGGCTCGCCTTTGTGTCTACCTGTCATTGAGGGGCGCGAGCCACCTCAGCCAAGTCTCACTAGACATACCGGCAAAGGCAGCCCCCCGTCCCCGCATGCGGCTCAGATCCCCTACACTAGCCCCCCTCAGGACCTCCGCCGCTGCCTGCCTTACAGACGACCCTCCTGCTCCTCTTATCTCGCAGGAAAATCCAGCTCTTTGGTGCTTTGAGCAGCCTATAGCTCATCTTGAAGACACACGCTAAAAGAGAACCACTAAAAAGAGGAAATTATAACCACGGAAAAATTAGGGAAAACGTCATATTTCTTAGCAGATCTGTAAGATTAAAATGGATTCATTTTTCCTCTTCCCACGACAGCCCGTTTACAAAGAAGAGAGTCCAGCAGCCGAGTCTCCATAAAACACAGAGGCGTACAAAGGATCATTATCATAAGGAAACTGCTGTACTTGAACAGCTGTAATGTTCAGCAATGCCTGCCAAAAAGTCCACTGGGGTCATTTAAATACTAAATGCTGCTGATACAAAATTGCTAGATTCAAAAAGAGATGAGACAGCTCTAAACTTTGTACTGAGCAACTGTTTCTTCTTAAAAGGGAAAAAAAAAAGAAAAAAAAAATGTCAGCCATGTTGTAGAAGCTTTAATATCCCCTCCTTATTATAGCAGCGGTTGTTTCATGAAGGGACAATTACACACCGAGGCCGAACTTCAGAGTAAATTAAACAACGGCGGGAGAGAAAGAAGGAGACGCTAATGGGGGCCGAGGAGGAGCCCTCACCTGTTTTTCAGTCCCTCCACTTTGCAGAATTCCAGCGAGCCGTCCGGGTCTCCTCTACGGCAAATCCTACAGTGCCGCCATCTTGCTTCCTTCTGTTCTTCTGCGGAACAGACAGTCCCCCTCATCAATATTCATGGGCCGGGCTTGACGTCGGCAGACTGTCGCCACCAGAAGGGGAAGCTTGGTGTCGCTGTGGCCCGCTCTGAGCTGCACATGTGCAGCCGCGGGGGGGGATCGGCTGTACAAACCTGCCTCTAAATCATTGTCCCTCCTGGGCCCTCCCCAACAAAGGCACCCCAGCGGCTCTCTTGAAGCACCGGAGTGGATCGCTCGGGGTTACAACAGCCCTGCACCCCTGACCTTGCTTCCTTTTACCGCCCAGGGGCAGGCCATGAGGTCACGGTACTAGGTCAGAACGCTCTCGCAGCCTGCCACCCTACCCCCGGAAAGGGTCGATGACATCCAGTCTTCCTGTTTACTCTTAACTTGTTTGCTCCTCTTCGTATGTCTTCCTGTCACTTCCAGCCCAGGGAAATTTCCCTTGTGGTGCTTCTGTGGCCCTAGTTAATAAAACTACCAGAGGCTCAAGCCATAAGCCAACTAACTGGTAATTCCCATCCACTTATTTTACCTTGTCTCCAAGGAAATGTAGTAAAATTTGTCTTAAACCTCAAAAACCCTGTATAAGTGCAGCAGGTGGCTCATCTACTCAAAGGACCCAAGTTTGAATCCCACCTCCTGTTGTAGTACCCTTGATCAAGGTACTTACCTTGAATTGATACAGTAAAAATTCCCCAGCTGTGCAAACAGGTAAATCAATGTAAGTAGCTTAACTTTGTAAGTCGCTTTAGACAGAAGGGTCAGACAGATAAATGAGGATAAATGATAAATTTAAATGAGGCATAGGTCATGTCCTTTTCTCACCAGGATGCAGTTCTTGTTTACTCAGCACACACTGGTGGGGGAAGGTGAAGCAAAATCATCATCTCTTCAGTCGAAGTGGCGCATCTTCACAGCACCGCTGAAACCCAGAAACACAGTTTAATTTACCCTGTTTATGAATTTTGGCTTAAATGCTTTAAAGTGTTGCAGTAAGTGTGGTACTCATGGGTTCAAGATGAAATATATAAGCAGCAGGAAAAATAAATGAAAAGAGGGAAAGAAATTATACTGGAAAGCAGGTGCCTCTTCAAAGGAATGACATCCATTTACCTTTATCTTTACATTTACATTTATATTTATGCATTTGGCAGATGCCTTTTTTCAAAGCAATGTACAGCTCAGAGTAAACAAAAGAGCATCAGACAAGGGGCTTAAATACATACACATAATTATTAAAACACTGCTTGCTTGTTTCATACAGTTATCACAACAGGATAAATATTCTAATTGCTGCATTCTAAAGTGACAAAAAATAGGAAAATAGGTAGAGAAAAATTATCCAGGTAGCAAGGGACTAATTTATTAAGGTTTTAAGAGATCAGAGGAGAAGTGGGTCCAAAAGAAATAAGTTTTGAGACTGTTCTTGAATGTTGAAAGGGGTTCAGCAGCTCTGTGGTACAGAGGGAGATCCTTGATATAACTGAATAATATCCTAAAATACACAAGTTCAAGTGAAGTTCTGGGGAGATGCGGTTACTTGTTCCTTGTTGCTGGCTACAATGGTTCGATGAGGAGTTTTCCTGGTTCAGGGAGATGAGGCTTTGAGAGATGATTGATTGCGGGGAAAGTCTGACATGAAGCTTTGACGACAAAGACTGCTCATCTCACTGAGGCTGGCGGTGAGGGCACATTCACAAATGTGGGCAAGTGTGAACGAAAGCTCAAACTGCTCGAGTGTGACTCTGAATCATTTCACTACAAATGTCAACCCAAGGCAGGGGTAAAAAGTTTTACGAGAAGGATCTGTGGAGAACTTCAGAGAGGAGGATGCTATGGTTGGTTAGCAGAGCACAGACCCTTATTAGATCCACTAATGCACTTTCGTGAGTACAATGGTGCAAAGAAGACAATCAGTGGTTCACTGAGTGGTGGGAAAAAAATCAGATGGTCACATCAATCATTCTTCACCTTATTCTCAACTATTGCTCTAGTACTTCTGTGGTGCTCACTAAAACTACTCTATGCTTTTTTCCGCTGTGAAGGGTTTTAGTGGCTCTGCTATTGTGTGGGAAGCATTTTTTTGATATGGTTTAGATCTCCTGATTCCAAAAAATACAAGGCAATCCTTAGTGATCACATTTGTCTTACAGGAAAACACATCAGCCTAGCAGGTAGTGGAAAAGGCCAGAATCACAGTGCTCATACCCACATGTGCTCAGAGAATGGTTTGAAGACCATAACGACAAAGTAAGCATTTCGCTATACCAATTCACAACAGGGTTTATATTTCATAACAGACTAAGAGTTTTAGATTCAAACGTGCTATACTCACAGCACTGACAGTTTGTCCAACACCACTGTTTTTGCTGGTGCAGATTACATGACTAGCTGCGCATAGAACTGATAGGAAATAGATGTGATCATCACAGATGATGTCATGCAAGTTTGTACAGCACAGTTATTAAAGCACCACTTGTTTGCTTGACATGGTTCTTGCCATAGCACCTTCTTACTGAAGTGACATAAGAACATGAAAGTATGTGTCATGCCGGAACAAGCGAAGCTGGAGCGAAGGTGAGTGGGACCCAGTTGTGGATTCTGTTTCATGAGCAACAATTCCAAAGCATGAGACAAGAGCAGTAGTCAGGGACAGGCGTGGGTCGGGCGATGTGCGTTCGGGGTTTCGGGGACAGATAAGGAACATAGTCGACAAAACGAAGCAAGATCAGAAGCCTGGAGAGCAGGACGTGGAACGGACGGGAATCACTGGAGAGACTGAAGTCGCGGCTGCTCGTGAGAGGTTCTGCAATCAGTCATGGACTCCCGGTCCTTTTAACCCCTGCCACCTTGATGAGAGGCAGGTGCAGGCTGGGTGCATGCGACAATATGCAGATAAAAAGGCATCGGGTGGTGAAGGATTAACTTGTGAAGGTTTCAGGATATCAGTAGAAAAGTGGATCTGAAAGAGATGGATTTTGAGACTGTTCTGGAATGCTGACATGGATTCAGCAGCTCTGAGGGATGGAGGGCTCTCATTCTACCACGGAGCTAAAATGGAGAAGTTACAGATTTTAGGCTGTGGACTCCCACTCAAGGGCTTCTCAATTTTTCAGTCCTGTGTGGTTCAATGAGCTCCCTCGGTCCCTTAGAGCTTCTGAATAGCTTTCACCTTTCAGGTGGAGAAGCACAGTGCGTTTGTTGGTGTAGGAAGAGGTCAAATCTCATAGGTATTGGGATATTGCAGATCAGTGTTTTGTGGGCCTTAACCAGAGCTATTCCTCTGGCACACTTGTAGGAAGCTCAGGAGCAGTGTCTGAGAGTGCTTTCTTTGACCATCACAAAAACATTTTTCCTTCAGTTGTAGTTCCAGACTTTGTACACAAGGCACTCTGAGGGACTTCTAGTGGCTCGTGGAGGCCGAATTCCCTATAAAGACATTTTGCATGTGTGTTTCCTTCATTTTGGCAGTAATGAACACTGCACTGTGTGTTTGTGTGTCTGTGTGTTAAATTGTTGTACTGTGTTAACTGGTAAAGGAGAGCAGGCAGAGCAGTGAATCTAGTAATGTAAGTTGCCTTGCACAAAGGCGTCAGATAAATACTGTAATACTTATAATACATACAATAATCACTGTTTAGTAGGGGGCATGGTGGCATAGCGGGCTTGGCTGGGTCCTGCTCTTCGGGGGGTCTGGGGTTAGAGCCCTGCTTGGGGTGCCTTGCGAGGGAATGGCGTCCCATCCTGGGTGTGTCCCCTCTCCCTCCAGCCTTGTGCCCTCTGTTGCCGGGTTAGGCTCCGGTTCACCGGGGCTCCAATCAGGACAAGTGGTTTCAGACAGAGTGTGTATGTGTGTGTGTGTGTGTGTGTGTGTGTGTGTGTGTGTAATTACTGTTTGTCACTTTGGGAAAAGTGTGTGTTAAATTCATAAATGTAAATGTTGGGCATCAAAAGGCAGAAGTAGTAGATAGAGTTCCTGCTTTTAACCCTAAAGGACATAGTTTTGAATCCCAGTTCCCAGAACCCTTGATTAAGGTACTTACCCATGAATTGTTACAGTAAAAATCAGTCATTTGTATAAACAGGTGAATTACTGTAAGCTGCTTTGAAAAGTCAGTTAAATTTAAATCTACCAGTAAGCTTGTTGTTTTCTCCATATGCTTCACTGCATCGGTTTCAGCATCTCATTCCTTTCTTCCGCTCAGATGAATATATAACACTGCTAGTATACCCATGATCTGCACCCTAATTTAACAGGTGGTTCTTCCCCTGCTGAGTTGCGCTTGTGTCCCCAGGAAGGGTGCACCCCTGTCCGCTGGGACCTATCTCATTTTTTCTTGCTGGTTTCAAAATCAAAGTTGAAAAGGTCGTTTGTCTTTGCACAGGGGAATATGTAGTAGCCCTTCATTTATATGGGGCAACCAATTTTATTCATTTTTTCCTGTGCTTTCCAGCATGAGTCTGAAGACATTCACCAGGAGGTTCACTATACATCATATTTCACCAGGGACCACAATATTACTATTCTTTTAAATAAAATGTGTATCAGATAGATAGAGAAATCTGGGAGTTTACTGTAGTGTGTCTACCACTGTGAGTCACCTTGGATTAAGGCGTCAGATACATACTAGTTAAACACTGTTTGTCCCTTTGTTGGATAAATGAATAAACATGGGCTATAATATACAAATATACAAATAATATATAAACAAATAATATACAAATAAATACATGGATGGATGGATGGATGGATGAGGAATAATTCAATAGATATGGATCAATGATGATGATAGATAGACTCCCAACATGATTGTCTGTATATCACCACAAAGTTACATGCAGGGCAACGACACTGCTACTTACACAGGTGCTAGATGCAGTTGCTCATTTTGGTTGTTTTATGACTCATCATTCAAAAGAGAACAGGTTGTGTGACTCCTGTGCAATTCAGATGTGATTTCAGCATAACAGTTACAAAAAACATTGCTTTAGAAGAAAGTAAAGTTACAGGCCCTATCAAAAGTTTTTGACCACACACAACCCAAATGTTTTTTTTTGCAATTTACATTATTAATGTACTTATTTTGAAGCAGATAGATAGATAGATAGATAGATAGATAGATCTGTTTTTTATATAGTTGCTTTCTTAAAAATTTAGTCTATACAATCTAGAGTGAGCAATTATAGTAAATTTCATTCATAAAATTCCGTAATGAAAAGTCTGGTTCTTGTGGTACGAAAAACAAAAAAGGATAAACTGCACAGTTTTCTAAGATGGCCAGCAGGTAGTGTAGTGGTTGGGACCATTGTCTTGCCACCCCAAAGTCCCTCGATTGCAATCCCCTGCCTTGCAGCAGTGCACTGAACCGACACATTTAGAATGCCCTGCTGAATATACTGTACAGTATGAGAAAATAATTACAAAGAGGATTAACTAACATTGTAAGTCTCCTTGAATAAAGGTGTCAGCTAAATAAAGATTAATAATACCCATTAATAGAGTGAGCATTATTAATACGGGTTTATTTCCCTCTTCATCTTGTTAGCTGGTCCATGGGGAGGAAAAGGGCTGCTGGGCATTGCTGCATTGCGAAACCCAACCTGGAGGGGTCGCACGTGATAAAGTCGTTTGCCCCCCGGTCTGTCCTCCCCTCCCGCCTCGGCGCAAACTTCTCACCTCATTAGTTAAACGCGAGGGGCCAGGCGGCGGGGCTGCAGGGGGCACGGCCACACTTGTCACCTGAGCGCCCTCGCGCCTCGGCTTGACAGACAGCATTAGCGGGGATTACGGCTCGTGTCATTCTCATGCGGGTGGGACGGCAGGCCGCCGTGGTGGTCCCGCTGCTTCTGACAGCCACTTAGCAAAGAAAACATACAGCAGGGGTGGGGCGACTGTCAAAGGCACTGTAACTCCAGCTTTCAAAACCCACCTCTGGTGCCTGTTCCCAGAACACCTCTAATTTTCCCTTGTTCTATTCACATGCATATTCTTTTTTATTTATTTAGCTAATGCTTTTCTCCAAATTGACTTACACTATTAAGCTACTTACACTGATTTACCCATTTAAATGACTGGGTAATTTTTACTGTATCAGTTCAGGTTAAGAACCTTGATCAAGGATACTAGAGCAGGAGGAGAGACTGAAACCTGGGTTCTTCAAGTGGAAGACAGCAGCTCTATCAATCACACCACCTGCTTCCATATTTATTATATACGTATTATGATTATTATATATTATAATCATGCTTATTATACAATACTATCACTTGAATGCTGCTCTGTAATTTCTGTTGTTCTTATGAATTAAACGTGTGTGAATAAGTACCCGTCAATCAAATTTCGCGTATATTGAAATGCATTAAAGTATAGTAAAGTATAAGTAAAGCAAAGTATATTATTGTTGTTATTATTATTACTATTGTTGTTATTAGTGTTATTACTAATGTTGTAATTGTTTTGTTATTTTTTAACTGTCTGCTTTATCTTTTCATGCATTTCAGTGGCAATCAGCATGAGAGCGCTGCCCCTTAATGGCGCCCTTCACATGGACTCACTTTGCTTCCTTCTTAGCTGATCGGCATCCCCTCTGTGGGTGCAGCCTAGAGCGCGTGAAAGGGAGAGCAGGTGAGTACTTCCCCTTTTACCACGGCCCTGTGTGCTGGGAGGTGGGGTGAGCCAGAGCGAGAGCAGGGGTTGGGCAGTGGGGGAGGGGAAGGGGGAGAGTGGGTGGGAATCTGTCATGCGTGGCTAATGGGCTCGTGCGTCAGCTGCCCCCTCCAACCCGCCCCCGACAAGGCGCCTTTCTTCCACTGTTGTTTTCACAGCTGCTCCGCATCATCGCCGTCACCAAGCTCAGCTGAGCTCTTCAAATCATAGCGTGTGGAGAAGGTGCGTAAGGGGACTCAGCGCAACGACGCATCTCATAACCCCTGAGGTCCGGAAAATCCCCTACGTGGTGAGAAATGGTGACCGCCGCACCCTTGGGAATGTCTCACAAAGAAATGCAGGCTAATGATGCATCTCCCATGACCCCCACCCCCTCATTTCTTTCTACTGGCTTCTTGTAGCTCCCTCTATCAGGTTCAACACTCTAGTTATGGTCCACAAAATGGTCAAAGCAAAAGCGCTGTGCTCCCCCACCTGAAAGGTGAAAGGGAGCTCTGAGGGACAGAGGGAGCTCATTCCATCGCATTTGAGCCAGAACCGAGAATCCCTTGCGTTGAATCTCAAATCCAAAGTGTGTAGGAAACCAGTTTTGCCTCCAATGTGGTAGGCTAAGCTCCGTATGTCCCTCAGAGTTGCTGAATCCCTTTCAACATTTATGGTTTCCAACCTGTCTTTCAGACCAACTTCTCTCCTGATCTCCTAACTGACCTTCTCCTCCAGGCTGTGGAAGACACTAGTCAGGATGGATTTTAACAGCTTTGGGGGATGTTCTGCATCCCAGAGGTAGATGCTTTAGCCTAGCCTGTGGCCACCTCCCATAGCGAAAGCCCCGACAGCCCTCATTGCCGAGGTTCTCTGGAGGAGACCTCTTTTTATCAGCTGATGTGAAGGCTGGCGAGAGCCGGAGCTCTCTGACATTCATTATTTGCCATGTGGTTATTGGATCCCGGCTGGGTTAAAAGCTCCGCAGCGGCCTGGTCTGTGCACACGCAGCCCAGAAGAAGCCTCTGCTCTGCAGCACATCAATATTTTATGCTACGGATTAAATTCTAACTTTTCTCCCCCTCCTCCACTGGCAGACAAAATCACTCTCACGGCACCTGGAGAAAAAGGCGCAAAAAATTCCAGATCCACACAAAGAAGGGAAAAGACCCGAATGGTTATTTGTTACTTAAGATAAAAATATTGACGTTACAATAAACATTATGTGCTTGTCGATTCATTTACAATTTTTTTTTTCTTCACAATTTAAAGAGCAGCAGCAGTGGCTATAAGTGAAGTTATAAATCGCCTTTTCATTTTCTGGTTGTCAAGATTTTGTACAAATTATATTAATAACAAGGAGTGGTGAGAATGATAAAAATAATAAGAACAATATTACTGACTGTTGATGCTGAACATGGAGAACACAATTCCTTCTATGTCACGTTATATATACGTGCCACACAGTATTACATTTGGTAACATTTGTCCGTTTATAAGTACTTTTAATCGAGAAGTCACTGCTGATCAGTGTTACAGTTCCACAGTTCCGCAACGTGCCTTTTGTATATGGCTGTTGGCCTTGAGTTACCTTGAGCATCTTTGTGTTAATGTGTATTTCCTGCAAGTGTTCTTGGCTGGTGCCATGTGTGTTATTATTATTATTATTATTATTATTATTATTATTATTATTATTATTATTATTATTATTACTAAGGCAGTCAGAGCCTGGCAAAACAGTATGCTTTACTACGAGATGCAAGTTCCTTTTTTCAGCAACAGTATTACAGGTTTTGCTGGCACACGTTAACCTTTCTGTTTAAAAACTACACGTCAATATCTAATATTCGATAGCTGTTTTAAAAAATTGTAAAATAGAAATGAAAAAAATCATTGTTTTTTTATTGCGAGGACAAAGAAGTAGGAGTTTTTGGTAATGCTCGATTCATCCAGCAGGGAGCGCTATTTCCCAGAGTGACTTTAACCAAGCAGCGTGCTTTCCAGGGGCAGATCAATAAACACTTACGTGTCATTAATTAAAGTGCGAAATTAATGATAAGCCAGTAAGTTGGTACAGAAAAAAAAGAGTATACATTTACTCGTTCGTATTACAAAAAGAAATGGAGAATAATTGAAGATTTCTTTCCATGAGAATTTCCAAATACATATTACTAACAGTGTCAGTTTAATGTCACACAGACTTTCATCCATTTTAATGAAACACCTCAATCAAACTACAGGTATTTCAGGAAGTTTAAGCAGCAAATTTTTTGAAAGCACAGTGTTTAGTTGTGGCCTCCAAGCTTAAGAACCGAAAAGTAATTTAATCGCACTTGTAATTGAAAGGTGGTATTTTACACTGTCATGATTAATTAATTGAAAGGTAAGCTGTTAATCAATACAATTTCTTGGACCACTTGGGGGCGCAAATTCATAAACTGAACCCATGTAATAGCACTAAACACAAGAGGCCTCATTTATGGACTGCTGTTCTGCGCTTTCCAGTGTAGAAATACAACTGAGTGGGATGCAACTGGTTGTCAGAACTTTCCTCCAGATTTCACAGAAGACAGCGTTACTATGATTAAGAATTTTTTGCGCAAAACTAATCATACAAACTGGTTTATTTTGTTAATCCAGTAGAGCTTCCTATTAGGAAGCTGCCTGACGAATTCAGAAATTTAAAAAAAAAAAAAAATCACTGCAGACATTTATTGCAGCAACTGTGTGCTGCCATTATTAAAGAGACGTGCCGAAAGACTAAGTAAAAATGCTACACTTTATTTGAATACACATCTTTTTTTGGAATTTGTGAAAATTACTGGCAGTCTATGCGTTAGGATTAGATAATGGGGATGGGTTATCATTCCAAATTCAGGGATTTTACCCTAAAACAAGAGACAAACAAACACAGAGATCCGTTACATTGTTTTCAGACAAGAGCATATTTTCCAAAAAGAGCAAAGTGCACAGCAACACTTTCACTGGTGGAAGTTTCACCGGATAGGAGTCCTTTCATAACCATGAGGGGTAATTTCAGGACAGCCCCAACTCTGCGACCCAGTAAAACTTCACAGAAGATGAAAATGATGAATATGGTGACACGTTCTAGAGAAGCATTTTCAAAAATACATGCAGAGCAAAACAGATGCCAGGGAGGCCATTTCGGTGGCAGCACTCAAACCCTGGATTTCGCAGTACATCACAGCGCAGACAGGAGCCACCTTGGCAGTCTGGTATATCAGCCAAGGTTTGCTTTCCTCCGCCAGACACTGCGAGGACAGTCGCAGGGGTCACCGGAGCAAAGTAAACATGCATGACCAAAGTGAGTAATCAATCATTCTACAGAACCGTGTAAGTAATGAACAAGCGGCATTTACTCCGTTTCATTACTTTGGTGATGACGCTTGTATAATATGAGAGAACTTTAATGGCAAAGTATGTTTGCACGTACAAGAAATCAGACATGCTCCTTCAGACAAATTCAACACACAGAATGACCGTCAAAAAATAAAACAGAACAATATGAAGGGATGGGGTAACCATAAACGGTTAAAAAAAATTGAAGACGATGCGACAAACACTATATAAATAGTGCAAACAGAAAAGTGTCACTTCTTGCAGGGATAGAAGTGGAAATAGTAAGATTGAACATAAAAAGGTGTCATTGCATTTACTTAGTCTGTAAATTGGTTTTCAATGGCTAAAGTGAGGAGGTGGGCAGTGGTACAGCGGGTTGGACTGAGCCGGACCGAGTCCTGCTCTCCAGTGGGTCTGGGGTTTGAGTCCCGCTGGAGGTGTCTTGCAATGGACTGGCGTCCTGCCCTGGGTGTGCTTCCCTCCCCCCCAGCCCTGCGCCCTGGGCTAGGCCCTGGCTCCCCACAACCCCGTATGGAACAAGTGGTTCAGACGACATGTGTGTGTGCCTAAAGTGAAATCTTAATGTGCATTCAAGTGTGTATATGCAAATTTCATGCCTTTTTCTTTGGGTCTTTATTGGCCTGTGTCATTCCCACAGGGGAGGCCTTGGATGATGTGATGCCCGGCATGGGAAAAGGTCTACATCAATCTTGCAGCTGAACTATCAAGGAACTGTGGAGGTCTTGGAATTTATGTTCAAATTAACTTAAAAATAATGACACTCTAGCTGGGTATTTTAGCATCTTGGGGTGAGTACTACATCACAGGCTCTTGAGGCCAAAACTAAACATACACACACACAATCTGAACCACTTGTCCCATACAGGGTCACAGGGAACCGGAGCCTAACCCAGCAACACAGGGCATAAGACTGGAGGGGGAGGGGACACACCCAGGACGGGACGCCAGTCCAACCCACTGCGCCACCGTGCCCCCCAGGCCAAAACTAATTAAACTGTAATTAATATTTCACATTACAACTCTTCCATTTTCTAAACCACCGTGCTTCCTACCGTTAGATCGGTATGTCTTACTCTACATAAAATGCTAAAAATATTGTGCTGCACTCCCTTACTGTGGTAAGGATGTTCCTTACCCAGATGGAAGAGATTTCTCCAGTGTACCAGCTCTTTAGAAGCTCAAAATGCCAGACTTGCTGTACCCCTAACAGATGCCAAGGCGCAGGGAGGCGAGGGGGAGAATTCCTCTAAAATAAACCTGGAACCCCAGGAGAAGCGGAGCCGGATAATGACGGCGGTGGGAGCGGCACGTCAAGCAACTGGCCATTAGCACACAGGGCCGCGACTTGACTTTGTCAATGTTTGACTTTATCCCCTATCGCTGCTGAATTCGATTTGCGGGTTTAGCGGCGCATCCTTTCGCGTGGTTGGTAATGTTTGTCCACACAGTGCACTGCAGCAGATGAAGGGGGGGGATCTCCGTGTTTGCCGAAATTAGCATGTGCCCCGAGAGCATTTCCAGCCTCTCTCTGAGTTTCCCACACCCATCTCTATTCCTCCATGTCCTCTAGAAGAGATCAAGTGTTGGGAACCGTGCCTGCAAATAGCGAGCCGGCAGAGTCCGATAAAGAGCTGAGACACAAGTCGGGAACTTCAGTTACAGAATATAAACTGATTGAGGCTGCAGCCACTGGTCACATGGTCACCTCTATAATGATGGGTCAGAGAGCAGGTCTCACGGTCCCGAGCACCACTCTGGGCCTCTGCTGACGATACGCAATACGTTATACACTGACAGGTTTACATGACCGGTTGGTTTAAGCTGCCTGTTAGGTCCTTCTCGCATTCCTGAAATAGGTAGTGATGGAAACAGGTGTTCTAACATTCTTGTTTCACACATTAAAAAAATTACAGGTCCATCTGACTATCCTACCCTACCTTCTACACCACGCACAGTCATTCGGATATAAATATTTTCCAAGCCCTTCACAAATTTTGGCCAATTACGATGAACACAGCAATCAAGTTGCCATATAGTCCAAAGACATGCTGTTCAGGTTCCCCCATAGTGTGTGAGTGACAGAGAAAGTGTGTGTGTGTTCCACTGATGTATGGGTGAGTGACCCAGTGTAAGTAGTGTATCTAGCAGTGTAAGTCACCACGGTGAATAAGATATGTGGGCTGATAACCCTACATAGAGTTCATTGGAAGTCGCTTTGGAGAAAAGCGTCTGCTAAGTGAATAAATGTAAATGTAAAACATTGTTCTGATTACAAATCATTTTACAATAAATAATAATACAAAGAAATGGGCTTATTGACTGGAATTAGAAGAAATGGTCCCTACACAGACGGGAGCTCCTATAACATATTTGCCACAACCTTACTTACCATCATGGTATCATTACCCAAAATGTACCTCATAAGTACAACTATATTTTTGTGCCGGTTGTTACTGAACCCACAGCACAACATGACTGTCTACAACCTGGTGTTTTTACAGCTCTGCTGTCACCGCTCGCTTGTACTCTGTAGGAGCAGTTACAGTCGCATCGACTATTTTAATTGAATTGTTGCATAAATCACTGACCAAAGCAGTCAAAAAATAAACACCCACGTGGAAAATCATTAATACGATGACACTTGTACGGTTTACACGGTGGTGCAGGCCTCATTGTTTTCTTTTGCATTAATCAAAAAAAAAAAAAGTGACACAGTGCTGTTATGCATTAACTGAAGATCCCAGCTCATTGCTTCCATCCCATAATGTTCTTCCGCACTGCAAAATGGTGACCTGTCGTGAACTGCTGTGTTCACCTGTTGTTGCCAAGTGGCTTCAGCGGCAACTGCATGCAGGACGTTGTCTCCTCTATTAGTGGAGGACAATCAACATGATTAACTGTTAATTCATTAATTACTAATTCCTTGTTTAATGACATAAACAGGTAGAAACACATTTAAGTACTAACAAGTTTTGTGACCCTACCTCTGAGAACATGCTTTACTCCAGCCCAAACTTTGAAACCCTTGACAAACCCTGTCTATCAACATAACCCTAACCACGAATGTAGCCCTAGCTCTGCTCCACTGTCCCAAGGCCAGACAATTAATCCAATTTGTTCAAATGGCAGTAGTGGCGTTATTAATATTTTTGATTGCTATCGTCAGTCATACGGTTTGATTACAACACTTTATCAAATGATAGTTCTGATACAATGAAACAGTTTGGGAACTGCAGAATGCAAGCTAGCTTAAACAATGACTTTAAGAAGATTTTTTCCATAGACTTTTTTTTTTCTTTTTAAATTTACAAATAGATGGGGTACAGGGACTGTAAAAAATGCCACTATTGTGTGGAAGTGCATTCTGTTTACAAGTCACTGTATTTCATTGCACATCGCACAACTCCTACGAGTTAAACTGTGAGCAGCTGCTATCAAATAGGTGACTGACTTTCTTCTCCTCTACATTCGATTTTTCACTTCAGTTGTTCTTCGGCACTCTTTGATAAAAGCTAAAATGTTTCCTCATTTTTGCAAGTGCTCGCACATGCGCAATATTGTTCGCTTCCACAGCATATGAGTTTTTCGCGGAGCTCGACTGTGTCATCCACTCAAACCGCTGCAGCTCTGTTTGGTGGGTTCCTGAGCGATGGTTGTGGAAGGATCTGGAATCACTGTGAAGCAGCAAACAATGTGAAGAACTAGTATCGTGTCAGTGTATCCCCTCAACCAAGCCTCACGCACATTTCACAACCTCATTCCCCCAAAGTTCTTCGCTCTTTCAGCTACAAGGGAGCTGTACCTACATCTGGCTCAGCAGTTATTAATTACTCCTGGGGGATCATTTAAAAAAAAAGAATGATCAGGAGGTAAAAGAAGTGCAAGAACAAAGCCAATCGCATGGGGGCCTGTTCTGGCTGCTTCTGGAGAGGCACGTTCGTGTCTGCTGCGGTCGAGGTTGAGACCACCACTGCAGATTTCCCCAGGGGAAGATGGACTCCTGCGAGATGGAATGATTTTTTCAGCTGCTGAGGCATGTGTAAGTTACCGATATGAAGGAGCATCTGGTATCGTGCTGCTTGAACGCCAATAATCTCCAGCGACACGTCACCGTATACGCTCGTTCCTCCTGTGCGCATCAGCTGAGTGCAGAAAAGGTGGTTTCATTAAGGAAGGAACAAAAATCTGATCTGGGGATAAACTAATTGAAACGAGTCAAATTTACCACACCGTTTTTCACCACAGAATCCATTTTCTCCTACTTCATTCACCAAACACTAGTGTCTGCTTCTAAAACCTGATGCTTTCCTCAAGACCTTTCAACTGCCCCAGCTGCAGCAGGATGTGAGCCTTCTTTACTCCTGTACTGTTGAGGAGATGTTGCAAGAAACTGAGGAAGTACAGGTTATAGTGGAAGGTACAGCGCTGTTAACACGTCGCACGACACAAGCAAATGTTCGTACCCTGCGAGAGGAAAAGGCAGAGGAGGACATCTCCCACATTCCTGCATCCCAGCAGAACCATCCCTTCTTGTGCTGGTGGTGTGGGGAGCTGGGGAACCACAGATGGGAATTCTTCAGTCCAGGCATCAGTTCTCTCAATACAAGTCTAGCCCAATAACTAATACTCTTCCTGTGCAGGAAAGCATCACTGGGTCAAACAAGAGGGGGACAGCTTAACATGAGTAGGCTCTTCCATAAGCTCAGCTGGTGAGGTTGGAAGCAATGGGACACTTTAACGTAGGGAGGACTGGTTTTGAGTGTACCTTGCCAGCTAAATACACACACACACACACACACACACATAATGGTTACAACTGCTTGTCCCAAGCGGGGTCGGAGCAAACCGGAGCCTAACCCGGCAACACAGGGCGCAAGGCTGGAAGGGGACACACACTAGATGGGACACCAGTCCACTGCAAGGCATCCCAAGCAGGACTTGAAGCCCAGACCCACCACCAGCTAAATAGCGAACCCTTAAATCTGATGGGCATGGAATCAGACAGCAATCTAGAATGTGGTCACACCACCTTGGTCCAGTACAAAATAAGCACAGGTGACGCCAAAATGAATTCGTCAATGTGCCGGTTGTTTCTCTTCACTAGGTTTCCAACCAGCCAAAGTGAAGATCTAGGAAATGATTGCTGGTGGAGTTGTTGAGTCCTGCAAGAGCCCCGGAGCATCTCTAGTCCTGCTGGGTACTCTCCACATGGGATGTCTGAAAGAGTGGGCATAGCCTTCTTACGGTACCACCTCACAGTCTCATGTACAACAGGCAAGAACCCTGCTGGGAAGGTAAGAGTAGATGTGACAAGTTCTTTTGCAGTAATAGTTAATGATAACTGTGTCCATGACAATTGTCATGGAATACTTCACAAAACACACACACACACATTTTCAGAGCCACTTGTCCCATACAGGGTCACAGAGCCTACCCGGTAACACAGGGCATAAGGCCGGGGGGGGGGGGGGGGACACACACCCAGGACAGGATGCTAGTCCATCACAAGGCACCCCAAGCAGGACTCAAACCCCAGACCCACCGGAGAGCAGGACTGTGGTCCAACCCACCGCACCACCACACCCTTCACAAACAACTTGAGACTTTCTCAGTTCAGAAGAGCACCAAGACTGCAGCGTGAATGGCAAATGTAATGGTTTCCTACATTCGGGTGCTGGAGGAGTTGCATGTTGACCAAGTGCTGTACTGCTGTACAAGAGTGTGGAATATGCAAAACACACCAACACATCTATCAGAGCAACAGTGCTTGCTGCCAAACTTCAGTGGGACTTGGATTGCCATTGGTCCCTCCTTCTTCTCCTGGTGGTCTTGCACCATTCTGGAGTCCTAGAATATACCAGTTGCATATTCAGTACTCTCATGTTTCTGAGAGAAATTCACACCCTAACGAATTTGACTTCATGGAAGTTCTCTGGTTCCAGATGCCCCAGGGTCATCTGACACGGAACAGCTGTACTAACTACAAGATAACCTGGACCATATGCAGAGGTTTGCTGAGGAGAACAAGAAAGCTGCAGTGGAGTTGTATTAATGACCCCCGCTGCTGGTTCTACAGTTCCACAAGAGAAAAAGGCTCTGGGTGTTACAACCCACGCTAAAAGTACTGTTTCTTGGCGCTGGACAGAGATCAGGAAGGACCTTGTCAAGTAGTCGAGAAGATCTTAGAGGTGATCTACCAAGTCCAGTGAGAGATCCTTCTTTGGATGTGGTCCTTCATCAACACAGACTGGCATTTCCAAAGGGTTAACAGTGACATGGCTGAGGGGTCATTGACGACAACTGGTCCTGCAGCTTCAGCATATGGACTTCAGATAACCTCTAGTCCAGGCTGAACAGAAGAGAAGAGGAGGAGTCAGTGGAGTTGGGTCAGGTCAGTTAGACACAGGTTTTCAGTTGAGAGAAGGGTGGCGGATCATGTTGTCTCCTGTACATTCTGTTGGGTATATTGCTACGGTAAATGATGGAAGCTATACCAGCATGCTTTGCAGTTGCAGATTAAAATGTTGCTGTTGCTATTTTACTGTTACTGAATTTATTGTAAATACTGGATGTTTTAACACAACAGATTTGTTAATTACCTGATATTTAGAAGTGTCATTTAATTACTGTTCCATTTCTTAGGATACAACATCCTTCATTAGCCTTGACAAAGTAATGGAGTTTGGGACAAACTTGTCACATGGAGGTCTTCCTTTGACCTATTGAAAGTGTCTTGAATTATAAAAACAGTACTTATCTTAGTATTATCACAGTTTATTCAATAAATAAATTAATCGAATGAATTGCCGATATTGTTAATTATAGCTTTAAATATATACAGCTTATATTCCATTTGGAATATATATATATATATACATATATATATATAAATTCACTTAAACAGCTCAGTAGAGAGGGCCCATTTGCAAAAGGTTTTTAGATGTTAATTCTAAATAGATCTACAGTGATGGAGGTTTATTGATGGAATTGTATTTTCAAATATTAAGCCTTCTTAACACGACGTAGCAAGTGAAGTGATTTAATATTCGAAGATCTGTTATCTGCAGCAGAATAAGTAAATAAATAAATAAATAAATAAATAAATATAAGTTTGAATCCCTGTGGTTTCGCACGGAGATCTTCATGTATGTGTGTATTCCAAGCTATTATTAATTTAGGAAGGTCTGAGTGTAAGACCAGGCAGGGATTCCAACCTGCAATTGATTTTTTTAAGATTATACACATCGAATGTACAAGCTAAAAATATACAGTACACCGAATATAATAATAATAACAATAATAATAATAAGAAGAAGAAGAAGAAGAAGAAGAAGAAAAACTCGCCGGAGTATTTTAATCACAGTTCAGATCATAATTACTTCGCAAGTTTTAAACCAGCCACTCGCTCGCTATTGTGCTTCATGCACCAAAGGGGGAGGAAAGAAGGAAAGAAGAGGTTAAAGAGGCGCAGACGCAGCTTCTTCCTCGTTCCCGCAGCTATTTCCCCGGCGAGCGGCCCGATCCGCCCCCACGCCCACGGCCCCCCGGCGCTCCGCGTGTTTCTATAGTAATTTCCAGCCAATGATCAGTGGGTGTCCGCGCGCGGCTCGCTCACCTCGGCAGCGCGCAGCCACACACAGCGACGGGAGACTCACACACACCGGGAGACTCAGGGAGAGAGAGAGCGGAGACCCGGAGACGCGGACCGAGCGGACTCGCACGACACCACCCCCCCGCCGGACCCTGAGGGAGCGCGCAGCCGTCCCTAATCCCACTCGGAGCTCCAGCCACGGGCATCTCCCGTTATTATCGTCCCTTTCCCCTCTTGTTCTCCTTTTTTCCTCTCCTTTTTTGTGCAGAAGTGCGGGGGAGAAATGAGCCTTTTGTTGTGAACGCTCGCGCCGCGCGTTCCTTCTTTCCCCCTACCCCCCCTCACCCCCCTCCTCCCCCCCCGCGCCACTGTCGCCGTGCCGTGATGCGCAGCCCCGCGTCGCCGCACTGATCGCCACCGGAGCGTCTCCTTTTTCCCCCCCGTCGGGAATCTGCTAGGTAGGTGCACGCGCTCCTATTATTTCCCCTCTCCTCCACCCCCCCCCCCCCCCCCGCTTCGGACCCCCCCCACCCATCCACAACCTCCCTCGCATCCGCATGCCCTCCGACGGCCTCGCACCGGACCCTGCGCGCGTCCCTTTAATTGCCCCTCGCTGTCCCCCTTCTTCGCCTCGGGCGCCTCCCGTTTGACCTTTGATCCGACCACCGCTCAGGGGGGTAATTAACAGCCGCGCGGCGCTGCGTTCTCACTCCTTCCAGCACATCTGTGTTCCCCTCAACTTTGTTTACAATTTTTTAAAAAAGGGGAAAAAAAAAAATCAATACTACTTTGCTTTAGGATTATTTCGGCATGGCGTAAACAACGATGTAAACAAAGGCTGCCTGCATATTTAACTTAACTATGCGTTTGTTATTATTATCAGTTTATGTGTAATGATTTATTGTTCGGTATGATCCATGGTGGGCATTTCTGTGCTGTTTTGGCTGTGCAGCCGATGTGTATAATGTGTTATGTTTAGGGTACTACTTCATGAAAATGTGCGACAAAAACACAGAGTGTTACAAGGTATGATTTGCTGCATGCCCGATTGAAAAGTTTCACACTTTAATGTTGAAGAGCCATACTGGTGATTAATGACGTTGCTTGTTTATGCAAATGAGGCATTTATGAAAAATATTAATTTTATGCTCTCGGGAAATACAAAGCTGTGTGTGTAAAAAGTCCAAAATATTTCACGTGCAGTTAAATCTCCAATATACGTTCTATTCATTTTAGGCCTGATGAGGCCACGTAGAAAATGTCCTTGTGTGCAGGTAGCGCACGTACAGGTGTTTCTCTCGCTTGCTGCTTGGTTTTACCCTGGCGTTAACTTGGTTTTACCCTTGGCATTGTTTGCAAAGTCCTCGAGCTCCTAGGAGGTATCAGGTTTGGCAATTTGAAAGGAACGAGGGGAAAGGTAACGATAGTGGGGGGGATGTGTCTAATGGCCTTTTATGTACGGAAACAAGACCCCGACAGGCTGGTGGGAGGAAATGGAGGCCCCAGGGGCACCGACAGCGCCGCTCGCAGGTCTTTCGCTTGCTTGCATTAAAATTCACCGCCCAGCGGCCATCTTGGACTCCCCGGGATGCTTTAATGACCCTGGGGGGCGCAGGGGCACCGGTCCCTCGGGGAGACGGGCCTCATCAGTGAGTGCGATAACTCCTCCGTCTAGGGTTTCCCGGTGCCTTGGAATGGTTACCTCTTACTTACACTTTCCCGTCCGCATTTTTTTTCCGTTATTCCTTTCAAAGGTTCTTCCGCGCTCGACCAGTTCCGAAATGTTCGTGAAATAACGTAAATGTATAAAATTGACAATTTTTGGGCTGCGGTATTGCTACGTTAAGCGCGCGTGCGGGACGTCCGTGACCCTCGCTTCGATATGTGTGTTTGGAAACTGTATAAGTTACTTACTTGATCTGGAATATTGTCGACTTTAACCGAAACTCCTGCTTTATTTTTCGGGTTTTTGGAATAAAACCGAGGAATGTTTGTGCTTTATTGTCTGTAATTGCGGCTCAGTTACCTGCGCTGCCTTGGAAGTGCCGCTCGTACGAATGGCCGATGTATGAGGCCTATTTGCATAAACGCCGTTGGCTTGAGTTGGGCTGTATGTGACTGGAGTTTCCTAAGGCTTTATTGCAGTCAGGAGTCTTAGAAATAAGGAACCGGTCTTGTCGAACGGATATGCAGATAGAATGGGTGACTTTGTCAGGTGTAAACACTGCTGTCTCTCGTTCCAGCGCGGTGAGGCGGGCGGCCAGCATGGTGAAGTGTTGTTTGTAACCCGCTGCAGCTCGACGAAGGTGAACGCAGCCCCCTGCTTTCGGCTCCCGCGTGGACCCTCCGGCCGAACCCCCAGCCATGTCCAGCATAAACAGTGCCCTGTGCGTGGAGAGCGGACAGAATGTTGACATGTCCCTGCTGCAGAAGGACAACCTGCAGGTGGACTCGAGCGGATTAAACCCGGTCCTGGATTACAACGCCGAGATGGAGCGGTACCGCTCCTTCGCCAACTTTTACAAAAGCAATGGCGCGTTTCCGCAGGCGGCCAAGATCGCGCGCATAACCACGCCGATTTTTCCCAGCGCTAGAATCGGCGTGTCCCCCTGGAACTGCGACAACGCCATGCTCTGGGGAAGAAAATCGGCGGCAATAAACCCTAATAGGACCGGCGTGCCGAGAAATGAGTCCCAGGGGCCTGCGAAGCCTGGCGTGCCGCCAGAGACGTTGCAAATGGCAAATAATAATTTCCTCTCCACCTTATCCCCCGAACACTGCAGACCTTTAGCGGGAGAATGCATGAACAAGCTGAAATGCGGCGGCGCCGAAGCAGAGATAATGAATCTCCCGGAACGCGTCGGAACTTTTTCCGCCATTCCGGCTCTAGGGGGCATCTCATTACCTCCCGGGGTCATCGTCATGACAGCCCTGCACTCCCCCGCCGCCTCGGCGGCCGTCACAGACAGCGCGTTTCAAATTGCCAATCTGGCGGACTGCCCGCAGAATAATAACGCGTCCTCGGCGGCCGCCGGCAACCCGGCCAAGAAGAAGCGGAAGCGGTGCGGGGTGTGCGCCCCCTGCAGGCGGCTCATCAACTGTGGCGTGTGCAGCAGCTGCCGCAACCGCAAGACGGGCCACCAGATCTGCAAGTTCAGGAAGTGCGAGGAGCTCAAGAAGAAACCAGGCACGCCGCTCGAGGTGAGATGCGAGGCACTCCGCCACCCCCAACCCCCAACCCCCGACACCAACGGCGTCGTTTATTACCGCCGCCGCGCTCCAAAGCATTAACCTTTTCGTTCAGTCACGTTTAAGCCCCTCGGAAATCGTTTCCATGCGCAGCCATGCCTGAACGCCCCGGCCTCCCTGGATTGGCGCGCCCGCCCGGCCGCCCGGCCTAATTGGCGGTAATTAGGGGCGTTTGCGCCGAGAGCTAGCCGAGCGTTGGCTCCGGCGCCCCTAATTGCTGCCAGTCAGGCTGCGGCTGGAATGCATCCGAGCGATAAAAAAAAAAAAAAAAGAAAGAAGGGGGGAAAAAAACGCTGGGGTTTGGCGGCGCTCCAGGCGGAGCTGGGAAATGGGTTTTCAGTGGCGAGCGACGCCTCTCCGCACTCGGCCATTTTAACCAATTATGTAAACTCGCCGCGCAAGGCCTGAATCGATATCCCACGCAGGCCCCCAGCGCAAAGGGCCCGGAGCAGGAAGGGGCGCCCCTCGGGGTCAGGGGCGAGATGCTGTTCCGATTTTGCGTGGATTAATTGGCGATTAGCGTGGGGTTGATTCCCACGTTGCCGTCGTTGGCAGACTGCAAATCCAGTCGTGGTCTACCCTTCAAGCCTGATAATAATTCCGATATTTCTGCTTCTCATTTATTCTCACTCTATCGTTTAAGGTCACGAAATCAGCTCTCTGAGAAATGCTTTAAGAAGAATGCGCGGTGAGGAATTTTAGACGTGTGTTTTTTTTTTTTTTTTTTTTTTCCTAAGTGCAGTGTAAATTGTGTAGTAAAGAGTGGTAATCAGATCGGTTAGGCTAATTATATTTGTAAAACCATTTATTTAAATGTCCCCACACAAAGAGGATTTTGATATGCTTTTAATTGAATTGTGCTGGGTCTGGCCACTTTGCATGTAAACCGCTAATGAATTAATTTGACTGTCTGCTACAGGGTGTTTTTTTTTTTTTTTTTTTTTTAATCTTTTGCACCTTTATTAGAATACAAATTGCATGGTTTGGAAGCTGTGGGTGTTTTTGGTCGGCCCTTCCTGACGCTGATCTCCCGCTCGAGGTGTGCTTACCTGAACTTATGGCGACTGAGGTGTGTGTCCTCGTTGCAGTTGTTGAGGCATTTTTCACGCACCTGTTGAAAAGAGGCCAAAGAACAGCAGCTAAGCCGTGTGGTCAGATACATACAAAGTGTTCACTAGGGGTTGTAAACCCAGAAAAATACCCAAAATACATTAAGGCACGTGGCACATGCGTTAAAGACTTGCAGTCAGATAAAATACTGTAGTGAAGGACAACAGGGCACAGAGCAAATGACAAACAGCTGCTGTCAGTCAGCCGGAAAACAGCGCCGCAATTTATTGCTTCGTGTTATTAAATGTTTAGTACGAATAATATGTCAACGTATCAGCAAATAACGAACGTACGCAGCATAGTTTTTTATCATTCCTTCAGTGTCTTAAATCATAGTGCGAAAATAATTTAGTATTTCAGATGACGTGCAGATTATGCAGTGTAACCAATTGCTGATGTCACTGCAGAACAAGAAATAAGTTTTAAATGAGTACAGTTCCTCAAAATAGGGGGGATGTTACAGCTTTGTAGCACATATGGTGAGCAAAGTTTCTTCAGTGTTGTAGATCCTTAGTAGACTTTTCTCGGTTAATTTCTGAAGGCGCTTTACTCATTATACTCGGTAGTTTGCCGAGAGAGGTCGAGTTGGGTCTTTTTCTCAACGGTATAACTGCAGGGCCTTTGCACAGGGCTAAAACCCACAATATTTTCCTATCCTAATTAATACGTGTTGTCGCTGCTTTCCTCAATTCGACTAACGGTGTTAAGCTACATACAGTAGTTTACCCATTCATACAGCTGGGTAATTTCACTGTATCAGTTCAGGATAATGACCTCAATCGAAGCTACTGCAGCAGTGTGTGGGATTTGAAAGTGGGTCCTTGCAGTGCAGGGTGGCAGCTCTCACCGCTATGCCACCTGCTGCCCACCATAAGTTACTAACTTATTAAGTATTCTCACTCCTGTCTACAGATAGTGGTGCCTTTCTGTGATTTTTTTTTGCCTTATTCCCCTGGTTCACGGTCTTGGTTTATTATTGGCCCATCCTCAGCAAAGTCATTTTTAAATTGTATTGTTTTGAAACGCTCCGCAGCATCCCCCGTTGAAACATCCCACGGTGTGTATTGATATATTTTAATAAGGCAAGTGTCATAAGACACATTTTTTTTTAACGTATCACGAGACAGACTGTAGAAAACTTGCTCCATCCGCGCTGTCAGCGTGTCGGAATGCACCTGGTTCCAAAACACCAGTGCGAGTCTGAAGCAACTGCTGCGATGAGGCCAAAAGTCCTATTTTACACTCAAAAGCAGTAAGCAAACCGTTAACTGTGCGTAAGGTGGTAAAAATGACTGTGTAAGTGCTGTGTCGGGGGATTATGTTTAGGGTTGGGCGCGGACTGGGAAAGAGGCGGCCTTGTGGTTAATGAGATAAACGTGTAATTACATTAAGGGCAAACTGCTATTCCAAATGAGCTGCTGTGGTGTGATACAGATGTTACATAAACTGCACCAAGCTTTACAGCGGAACGGGCCAGAAACCTGTAGGATTACCATATTTCTAAATGCCATGACAGCTGCTTACAAATATGTATTTGTTGGCTTTTCCCCCCAAATGTGATGTTTATTATTGTCCTGTGAACCCAAGCGGGCCTGATAAATGCAGTTTATTGCCAGTGTCTCTGCTGGTTCCATTTCGTTCATGATTAGAATGTAAGTATTTTAAGTATGGTTGTTGCGCCGGATTTTACACAACAAATCCCAAAACCCCGAAAAAGTGTACATTATTTTTGGGCTATTTACATAAACCCTACAATGCCTGAGATTACGTATTTATGCGATAACTTATTTACAGCAGGGTACAAATATCAGGTCTCAGGTCATGTGACTGGCAGTGCGCTCAGGTAAATCTAACATCCTGCCTCATAGCTGTGAGAAAACCATTTTCTTACTTTTTTTTTTGAAACTTCAGCTTATTGCTGGATTTTTTTTTTTTTTTGTTCCATTCTTTGGGCCTGTGGATGGCGGGCGATTCCCCAAAGACAGGGAGGTGTGCGTGGATTCACGTTATGAGGGGCAGCCGAAGGTTTTAATAACTGCATTAAAAATTTTGATCATATACAGTTTATGCAGTGAGCATAAAGTCAGTACCAAACCTATACTTTCTATCCTCCGCCTGGCATTTATTGAAAATAAAAGGAAGTTAGCATGAGCTGCCGTGCACACGGAGGTCTACTTCCAGCAGATGCTTGTTCACCTGCAGGTCCCGGGGGGGGGGGGAGTTTGGTGGCTGCGAGTCTCATTAAAATTTGCGTGCACACACACACACACACACACACACACACACACACACACACACACACACACACACACACACACACGCGCACACATACACACGCGCACACATACACACAAACGCACACGCCATCGCACCACGCGTGCGCCCGTGTGCACCTCCTGCCTCGGAATAAGCGATAAGCCGCTGGCACCCAGTCACATTTGGCTGTCAAGTCTTTCCACTTGGGAATCGCCCTGAACTAATTATGTCTTAAGCCGCGCAGGAAAATGCAAATCGCAGTTTTACTCACACCCCTGAAATCGGAGAGCCAATTTGCTCTAATACCCGCTTTAATTTAGTTTGCTAATGCAAGGCCTCCCAGGTCTCGCCGCTCTTCTCGCTCCCCGCGGTGCTTGTGTCCGAATCGATTACCCTATTTACTGTGCAGGCCGGATGCTCGTCCTGCCTCTTTCAGGAAGGCCGATGTGCACCTTGACACCACGGTATGCCATGTGAACTGCTTGTAAAAAATATAAACGAAAAAATTTGCCAACCTAAATGTTCCAAAGGCTCCTGTCTTACCTTAAAATGTTTTTACTCTGGTATACATTTACTCTGTGCAGACAGGGTGTGTCGTGGTTAGAGCTTCCTGCATGTCCTGGAAGGACACAGGTTCAAATCTCATCTCTGGTTGCAGTAGCTGTGAGCAAGGTACTTAGCCTGAACTGATACTGTAAAAATGATCCACCTGCATGAATGGGTAAGTCACAATGTGTTGTAAGTCACTTTGGAAAAAGGTGTCAGATAAATATGTAAATGAGACCAGGCTGCCTGCTATGCATGAGGGGAGAGAAAAGTTCCTCAAACCACTTTAATAGCCTCCAGCACAGATTGAGTAATTTATACAGGATTTAAGCGGCATTCCACGCTCTGGAGTGGAAGGTTCCAGAAGATGGATGTCTGTATGAGTTCACTTATGGTGTAATGCATCCACTTTTGTATGCTAGGAAATTAACAGCAAAAAAAAAAAAAAAAAAAACAATGCAGTCACCCTAATGTAGTGGCGGACGTCATCGAGTCGTCCCGCATTGCATTTGTAAACAACTGGTCATATCTGCCAATGGATTGCATCGTGTTTACTTTTTTAAAGCAATAAAGAAAGCTTTTAAATGAGAACGGCCTATTCTGAGTTACGCGTCGTGCCTAGAATATTTTATCGGCCTGAGCTCAGTGATAAGTTTAGTCAGGCACATAATCAGCCAGACCAGTCAAACAGACTGTAACATTACATCTGGTTTTCCCATAGCATGGAAATCTTTATTGTGGCTTAAAAATGTGCTATTTATTTATCTAATGCTATTCTCCAAAGTGACTTACAATGTTAAGGTACTTGCTGTGATTTACGCATTTATGCAGCAGGATCGTTGTACTGTATCAGCTAGGGTAAGTACCTTGATCAAGGGTACTACGGAAGGAGGCGGCATTCAAACCTGGGTACTTTGAGTGCAAGGCAATAGCAGTAACCACTACACCACCTGCTGTCCTATATATTTATGCCCTGTGAATATATAAATACAAATTTTACATATTATTTATCGTTGTCCATGGTATTACTCCGTAACATACCTTTTTTAAGCAAACACAGAGAGTGAAAAGTCCGACTTGTTAGTTGTGTGCTAGGCCTCCCCTATTTTACTGAGATGATGAAAAGACTGGCCTTTCGGTGATTCAGATTTCCGGGGAGGCGATTACAGGACGCAGCTCAGTGAATGTGCTTCTTTGCTGGAAATAATGATGCGCCAGGCTTGATGTCACTGTACTGTCTCTTCTTCTGGTTTTCAGTCTCTACTTCATCGGGGTGCTGCCCTTCTCCCAGCATTTATGTTAGCTGAGAAACAGAGGACTGCCTTTGTTTTTATTATATCTTATGTGATTGCATACATTGTTTGCCACCATTCCTTGGCATGGTCTCTGTGATAACCACAGGGTTTAAACCATGTGGTATTTTCTGTCTTTCCATGCGTAATGCTATTGGCCAAGAGCTCACTGAACTTAGAATTGACCACCTACCTAGAGAATTGTCCTCTGTCTTACTACTTGGGAATTATTGTAAACTGGAAGATTGTGAGGTATGTCAGAGAAGTTCAGCTCCTGGAGTGCTATAACAATGTGACTCCATGGGTGTTTTTATAACTGGAAAATCTATCTATCTATCTATCTATCTATCTATCTATCTATGCATGTCACGCGGTACTTACCATAATTATTATTTAGGCAGGCTGAATTTTTGCACCTGTCTAAAACAAAATAGAAAACAAAAATAAATGAATACATGCATAAACCAATAAGCGAAACTACAGCCTTTGTTTTGGAGAGGTTACCTTTGTTTTGGAAAGGTCTGTTGATTTTTTGTGTAACCGAACTCCCTATTGGACTGTTACATTGACGTTGAATCAGAAAGAGTCAGAAAGGTTGTTGACATAAAGTACACTGATGTGATTATGTTGTTATCGTAGTTATTAAAAAGCAGACTAACATGTAAACAGCTCCTGATGCTAAGGTTTGACTGACTCAAACTGTGTGTTAAAAAGTGTTTCCTCGCCAGGTTGCAAATTTTTCCAAACCTTTCAAGCATTTCAGTGCAGCTGAATTTTATTCCATGTATGCTTATTTTTCTAATTTTATATATTCTTCAATTCAAAACAGACAAAATTTAAGTGACAATCATGGCGGTAAGAGCATGGTTCAGTCACGTTCATCATATTTTGCTGATAAAATCAACAAATTGCAACACACACTTTCAGAACCTCTAGTCCCATACGGGGTCACGGGGAACCGGAGCCTACCCGGTAACACAGGGCGTAAGGCCGGAAGGGGAGGGGACACACCCAGGACGGGACACCAGTCCATCACAAGGCACCCCAAGCGGGACTCGAACCGTGGTGATGCAGAGCATTGAGGAGTTGAGTACCAGTGACACTGAAATGATGGAAGAAAACCAAGAGACAAAGATAACGATTTGTGGCTCAAACGATTTTTTTGATCATCCATCTGGCAGCTAAGGAGAGGAAAACAAAAACACTCCCAACCTGAAGAAATGCGAAGGAGTAAAACTCTTGGGGTCCAAGTACCAGGAGCTGGCTACCACTCCAGGGCACTCTAATGTGTTACAGTGGAGCACTGTAGGGCATGTATGTAACTAAGGAAACCAGTTCTTTAAACTGATGTAGACTTGATGTCAGAGAACATAATCCAGCTGTATTAACTGGTAAAATCTCTAAATTACTTTAGGTAAGAGTCTGTTTTGGAGGCTGATGCCAGTACCTGACTGTCAAAAGTTATTGCAGAGATTTGAAAACCCCCAGAAACAGCACAAGTTAATGTAGGTCTACATGTATGAGTCCAATGAAGTTCATTTGGGCATGTCAGTGGATATCTCAGTATGGGGCAGCTTGTTCAGTTTGAAGAAACCGTGTTTATGTTGCTCAATGAAAAAATATAGAGGTGACACTAATAAAGATGAATATAAATTTTCATTGAACCGCAAGCATTAGAAACATTATAACTGCAGGCTCATGATCTCTACCCACATGGCAACCCCCTATTTTTAACAAACTGTGTGTCGTGATTTAGCTTGTAGTCTTTAAAAACCTCTTAGAATTATACAGAATTGATTTTGCAAAAAGTGTACAGGAAATGCACACATTTCAGACTTTGAAAGTGTCTCCAATGTCTCCACCACTCGTACTAACATTCTTACGCCCTTTACCAAACCTAATTTGGTGAATTAATCATTTTAGCTACATAATTGTTGAAAAGCTTAGAACAATTAAAAATGTAATTGTTTTAAAAACTGTTAAACTGAAATAATGACCGCTGTAGTTATTTTAAGGGGGAAAATGAGAAATGTCTCTCGTCATCTTCCACTTTTCACAGGTTTTCCTCAAACATTGCAAATGCGGCTGAACAAAATTTACATAATGACAAAGAGTCCTTAGTTGAAGCCTTCAGTTGGACACCAGGCTATCTGAATGACGCAGTGTATTCAATTAACAGCTCAATCAGGCATAATTAATTAAGAGCTGAGCAAGAACAAAACCAAGCATACATTCATGGTCCATCCCAGAGCTGGAAATGAATGCTTGAAATTGTGTATATATATATATATATACATATATATATATATATATAATATTGTGTATATATATATAATTATATATATATATATATATATATATATATATATATATATATATATATATATATATGGCTTCCCGCGCAGGCCACTTAATTATAGCTGTCTCCCAGCGTGGCACCTCGGGCGACTTGGAGAATGCCAGGCCTGCTTTCTGAGGTACACTGTGTCAGCCGCAATTTACGCTGATAGTTTTATTCCCTGGGCCTGCGTGGCTCGGAAGCACAGCAGCGCTGTTAAAGAATTCATTGTTTTTTTTTTTCCTTTTTTTTTTTTCCTTTTTTTATTCTCCGCTGCCACCAATTAAGGCTAACGCGCAGTCCCAGGCGCCCAGGCTGTGGCCTTACATCATGCAGGCTTTAGCCTTGCTTGCCCTTGTCTCAATGAGCATCTTCCAGCGCAGCGGGGAGGGAGGACTCATTGTAATGGAGTGCAGAGAAGGCGGTCGTGCCGCTCCGACAGCCAGGAGGACCACATGCCGTAAATGTGTGTTGTGGTTGCTTTGCATTCACTGTCATGTGAAGCAACTTGCAGATTTACAGTTTGCCAGTTCCTGTAGTTGGATATTTTGAGCAAAGCAATTCAGGCCAAGAATCTTGCTGAGCTGTAACAGGGATTTTAAGGATAAACCCTTTGTTTATTAGCCAGCAGGTGGCATAGTGGTTAGAGCTCCTGGCTTGCATTCAAAGGACCCGGCTTGGAGTACCCTCCTCCTGCTGTAGTACCCTTGATAAGGTTTTACCATGAACTGATACAGTAAAAATTACAGTGCTGTATAAACAGGTAAAACACTGTATGTAGCTTAACACTGAAAATCACTTTGGAAAAAAGCATCAGTTAATAAGTTCTTATCCACCACGTCATCTGTCCTTCAAGACGTTACGTTGAAAATGCATTGAGAAACGGAGCTGAAGTCCTGCTTTCAACCAATAGTTAAATTAACATATTGAGTATGTATTTATGGCCCACAAGATCAATACAGCTTTTCACCATAATCTATTTTTGTATAAAGTAATCAGCTTTTTCTTCCGTGCGTTGGATCGTTGGGGGTGGCCATCGAAAAAGAAAAGGGTTCCTACTGGGCTGAGAAGTATTTGTCTATTACCCAGTTAATCTAAAAAAAAAAAACTGTTTACTACAGAACACTGAAAAGAGTAGGAAGAAATGTTGACAGTTTTGTAAGACCCATTCAGAATATTACATGAATATTATAATATTACATTTCAGTAGTCCTATGTGTTCTTTATAATGAATCTGCTTTTTTTTTGTCTTTTTAGGTTCTTCTTGTTACTTGTCTTGGCAGTTGTGCGCCTACGTATAACTGTCTGCGTTACAATCTGTATAAGCGGAGGGCTCAGGCTAACGGTGGGATTTCGTTAGCATTTTTAAGGAATGCATTAATTTTCTAACAATGTATAGTATCATTTGCGCTTAAGATTACTTTGTACCTACGGAGTTTTAAAATTATCTAAATGTGTCAAAAAAGGTGATATAGCTACACTGTTATGTATAATGGCATTGAGAACTGAGAATCTTTTATGCCGGCACCCTATGTCTTTTCACTTTACGATTGCTATGTGTATTTTTACTATATTATCATTTTATTATACATCTAAAACGGGTGCCTTCCAGTTAAGTTTTTTTGGTGTCAAACACCTCATGCTGCTTGAACAGATATCCTTTTACATTTTTGATGGAAACCCTGAAGTCATGGAGCGCAGTAAATCTTTGCCCTCAGGCCTACAATGCAGTTTCTGATGCTTTTCTACTACACTTTCCTTTTGCATTTTTATTTTACCGGAATCTGAAGCGAGGTTCTACTTATGCAAACGGAAATTGTATCTTTTCCTTTTCAGTTGAAAAGCTGCTTTCCCTTTTAAAAACAAGTCTAATATGGATTAGGAACAAGTTCTGGCTTACATTAATTTATTTATTTTGCGACTCTTTCTCCAAAACAACTTACAGTGTTAAGCAACCAACAATGATTTACCTCTTTATAAAGATGCTCAAATTTTACTAGAGTCATTCAGAGTGTGTACTTCTCAAGGGTACTAAACCTTGAAAATTTGGGATTTGAACCCAGATCTTTCAGTTAAAAGGAGATGGCTCTAACTAACATGCTCCCTGCTGCCTTACCTTGGACTTACATTAGGTTGTATAGTGTGTAAGTGACATAGAAAGTGTGTTCCACTGATGTATGGATGAGTGACCCAGTGTAAGTAGTGTATCTAGCAGTGTAAGTCACCACGGTGAATAAGCTGTGTGGGCTCATAACACTGCATAGAGTTCATTGGACGTTGCTTTAGAGACAAGCATCTTCTAAATAGATAAATGTAAGTGTTATACAAACCTATGTTTCTTTAGTGTTTCATTACTACGTGATAGTAACAGCGTCATAGAACTAATGCAGTTTAAGCAAAAGGACACATTTTTACACACTTTTATGTTGCCTTGTATTTAGCAGACATGAGATATTGCTTTTTGAATGGTCATTTAGGAATAGTGATTTCTGTTTTCAGAAAACCATCACAGTTGCTGATTAAAGGAAGGATTCAACTCTTTGGTTTTACAAATGGACACATGATTCTTGTATGTGTAATAAAAAAAAAAATTTAAAAATTAACAATAGCAGGATGTGGGAAGAGCTGATTCAAAATGCAGCTAGTTTATTGTATATACTATATGGGGGGGGCGGCGGTACAGTGGCCGGTTTGGCCGGGTCCTGTTCTCTGGCAGGTCTGGGGTTCGAGTCCCGCTTGGGGTGCATTGTGACGGACTGGCATCCCGTCCTGGATGTGTCCCCTCGCCCTCCAGCCCTGCACCTTGGGTTGCCAGGTTAGGCTCTGGTTTGCCACGACCCTGCTTGGGACAAGTGGTTTTAGTCAGTGTATAATATCTGATTTTCGGTGTCATGATTTGTAAGTATAAGGAAAACCACTCTTTGGCTTTCTTTCAGAAATTTTGCTTAGACCAGTAATAACTACATGTATTCCTTTGGATACTTCATGCCTCTGAATCGATTCACATGCTGAGCGATGAATGTTGCACGTTGTACGTGGCACCCTGTTTATGGACCCTTGCGTGTAGGTTTATTACTATCAGTACTGCAGTTGAAACGATATAATCCCCAAAGGTTTTTTTTAGTTATTCGCACTGAAATCCACTAAAATCACCGGGGAGTCACAAACTATTTATTTATATAACAATTTTCTCCAAAGATACTTAAATAACAGGGGGTGCGGTGGCACAGCGGGTTTGGCTGGGGCCTCCTCTGTGGTGGGTGTGGGGTTTGAGCCCTGCTTGGGGTGCCTTGTGGCAGACTGGCATCCCATCCTGGGTGTGTCCCCTCCCCCCCCCTCAGCCTTGCACCCTGTGTTGCCGGGTTAGGCTCTGGCTCCCCGCGACCCCGCTTGGGACAAGCGGTAGCAGACATTTTGTGAGTATGTGTGTGTGTGTATTTAAATACTCTTCCTTGCTGTAATTTACCCATTTATAGAGCTGAGTAGTTTTGACTGTGTCGTTTCAGGGCAAGTACCTTATTCAGTCGTACTAGAAGGTGGGATTGAAGTCCAGGTCCTTTGAGTCCAAAGGTGGTGGTTCTAACCACTGCTGAAAGTAAAAAGTGCTCCACTGTTAGTAGCAATAGTAGCAGGGTTATTAAAATTATCCTGTCTGACCATCTGGGGACATTTACACTGGATTTCGGACAGCTTTGCTCTTTTTTTTTCTGTCATATGTGCATTAGTGTCATTAAATTTATATGTGATTATTAGCGATAAACATGGATTTAAAGGAGATTTTACACAGCAAAGTTTTATGGCATTCAGCTCATTTTTCAAGTATTTGAGGTGCAACATTTTACATATCAAGGAAAATATGCTTTTGCGGCAAACACGCAGGTAGACGGAGGTTCGTTTTTTAATTGAATTTAAAATCCGTGCGACGAGCGCTTGCTTAATTTAGAAGCTGAGTTTGAAGCACGGCGTCGGAGGGCTCCTGCCCATATGCCGGAGAATCTGCTCGGCGAGGAGCCCTGCTTTGCATTCTCATTTCAGAGGCCTTGCAGTGTGTTGCCTCATTTGCCTCTTCCCTCAAAGACTCCCACGTCGGTCCCGCGCGGCGACGCTTCCCCTCGTTCAAGAAATTTTCACTTGTCGGTCGAGGATGTGGAACATCTCCGTGACAGTCTCCGCTCCACAGGCCCCTCGCAGTCTCTGCTTTCCCATTGGCCCCAGGGCACAGGTGTACAGCAGGAGTGGGGATTTGAACGTGGAGCTCCTGATTTAGAAGGTAATGGCTCCAACCACGACGCCACCTGCCGCCCGACCTTGGGCTAACGTAGGTGGACTTACATGAGTCCAGATCGCTTTGGAGTTCTATTACTCATGTGATCATGAAACCCTTATAGACCTAAGGTAAAGTAAACAACAGGACACCCTTTCTACATAGCCTAACATTGAACTGACATTAACTGTATTAACTGTCATTCAGGAATAGTGATTGTTTTGAAAAGGAAAAAAGTTTTTTTTAAAACAAAAAGGATAAGGGAATAGTTCCTTTAGACAAGCTCTTTTAGCTCTTTTTGGCAGCTCAGAGTACAGCCAGTGCGCGACTGGTTAACTGCATATTTCGTGGGAATGAAAGAATGCCATTTTGATGGTGGGGAGGATGAGCTGGGAGTAAAATTGATTAGGGAGGATACTAATACAGGCAAAACCCACACTCCTTAGACATAGAGTAAATGCTCTCAAGTCGAACACTCCTGATTTTTCTTTTCTTCAGGCTTAGCTGACTCAGATCTGATGCTTAACTACAACACCTTTACGAGCTGTGCTAATTTTGCTCAGTTGAATAAACTGTCCTTACAGACTGAATCTGTTCTTACCTTCGACTTCATTATTAAATATGTTTTTTTTTATTTTTTGGTCTCCCATTATGAATGACCTCTTATCCAGATTGCTATTTCTGAAGAAGCAATGTTAAAATAAAACACTCAACTCAACCTATAATATTAAGGATTGAGCCTGGGTGCTGGAATCCCATCTGGATGTAGGTGTTTAGTCTAAAGAGGACTGTCAGAAATAATAAATTATTAATTTATTAAGAATTAATTATTATTAACAAAGTCTGATAGTCCTGTCCCTACTTGCATTGCTGTCTCACTACTGGTACAGTTATGTGATTAAGCTGCTTGGGTATGAAATCAGGCTTCCTGGTCAAGACTGCAGGTCCTGCTGTAGTTCAACCTGATACTTCCAATAAGAATAAATAATTGATTTAGCTTTTTTTACCATTTAATCAGTTCTGTAAAACAATTCATATATACTCAATTATTGTACACAAAAGAATTTGTAGATTAGTATTAGGGAACAGTATTTAATAAAAATGTTCCAAGGGTTCAGTCGTTGTTGCTTGATATGGGGCGTCTCATTGTGCATGATGTGGCATTGAATGTTTTTAGGTATTTTATTACATCATCAAGCTTCATGTCAGAATTTGACCAAACAATTTAATTTAAACTTATCGGTGAGGCGTCTGGCAAGATAAATACTGCAATATTACAGTATGTTTCATCGTGCGTTTTGTTGAGGAACCTCTTGGGTTTCTTGTTTAGTCCCAAGACAGGTAAAGTGTTAGGGCATTAAATTAATTAAAAGGGAAGTGGAAAAGGTTGGGAAAAGGTGCTAGAGATGGTTTTTTGCAAGGAAAAATTAATAACATAATACTTTAGATTTCAGGTCGGCACATATGCTAAATTGCAATTTTAAATCAGGCAATGTTTATTATGTGCTGTTGCTGTTCTGTGCTGCGAAAGAGTTATACAGCAAAAAAAACTAATTCTTGAGAGGAGAAAAGAACTGGAAGCACTTATATTGGCATTTACAGCCTGTCAGGAAAAGCGTATGTGCTGCTCCCATATGATTCAACAGAGTGTAGGAAATTGGCCATTTATTTACAATTATTTCTGATGACTGGTTAAAATTATTATTCTGTGACTTTGATCAAGTTTGAATACAAATCTCAAATTCTGGATATGAATGACAGAGGAGGTGCTGAGATGTAGATTGAGTTCAGATATTCTGCAAAATTTTATCTGTTGGTCAGGTTGAAAAATTGCCAATTTTCACACTGCGTGTTTGAGTCATTCTCCGTTTGTTTGCGTTCGACCCAACAGTGAGAACAGTGTATGAGGCAAGTAATTGGAGTACATTTCTTTTTTCCTCTTTTATTGAGGCAGACTTCATGTTTTTACCTTTGGCTGGAGTTGAAATCCTATTGCAGATCTAGAAAATAGGTGGAAATTACATGTATGACTTTTATACACTATGTCTACCATATATACCCCATGTATAACATATGTATTGTTATATAGAGTATGTGGGGGGTGCGGTGGTGCAGTGGGTTGGACCACAGTCCTGCTCTCCAGTGAGTCTGGGGTTCAAGTCCCGCTTGGGGTGCCTTGCGACAGACTGGCGTCCCGTCCTGGGTGTGTCCCCTCCCCCTCCGGCCTTACGCCCTGTGTTGACGGGTAGGCTCCGGTTCTCCGCGACCCCGTATGGGACAAGCAGTTCTGAAAATGTGTGTGTGTGTATACAGTATGTACACTACGTATACCATATATATAGTTTTGCACCAAGTGTATACCATATATATTGTTATACAGTACTGTTTGAAAGTATGTGCACCCTTGCAGGGATGGTCATCATTCTTATATAAAATATTAAAAGAAACAACATGTAACTCTTAAAATAAACTCACAAAATGAACTGATTATGGTTTACACACCTGTTTCTATTTACCTACTTGGGGTTCACTTATTTTTGCGCCTGCTCTACTTCTGTTTTTCTACTGCACACATGATTTCCTCTAAAGCAACATATGGAATTGGTATTTACTCACCCGTTATATCGGATGAGAAAGACTGTTTCTCACTAAATAATCACACACACACACACACACACACACACACACACACACACACACTTTCAGAACCACTTGTCCCATATGGGGTCACAGGGAACCGGAGCCTACCTGGCAACATAGGGCGTAAGGCCAGAAGGGGAGGGGACACACCCAGGACGGAACACCAGTCCACCGTAAGGCACCCCAAGCGGGACTCGAACCCCAGAGCCACCCAAGAGCAGGACCCAGTCCAACCCACTGCGCCACCACACCCCACTAAATAATCATTTTGTGGTAAAACTAAGGGATACAAGGGCTTTGTACACTTTCAAGCAGCACTGTGTAGCAAATATACATTGTATATATACCATACCATATATATTATTATGTACCAAGTATACATCTTATATGCCACATATAACTAGATCTTATATACACCATGTACACCCTATACACAGTTGTACAACATTTTATATACCATGCAGTATATTCTGTATACCATAAGTACTTTTATACCATATATAGTATGCAGGAGACCTTAAGGTACAGGGTGTTTGAGGTTTGGTATCACTGTGTGAAGAGGTTGAGTTCCGCTTTGACATTTTACTGTTCGAGAAGCCGGTGGTGTGATGGCTAAGGACATAGTACTAACCTGCACAGCATTTTGGCTGGCAGGATCTCCACAAAAACACATTAACACACAGCCTGTCTGAAGGGCATTCATGCTCCAGGTCAGCAGAAACTGTACAGTCCTGACTGTGCACAAAGACGGCCCATGTTTCTAGGTTAAACCAATATGTTTACAGTTGAAGCTGTATTGAGGAAATTCAGTCTAACCTATAGTGCATATCTGTGGTCTGGAAATCAACTACTAATTGTAAATATATCAAAGAAGGAGGTGGGGTTCAATACCAGGTCCTTTAAGGTTTCTTCCCGGGTAAATATGTGCTTTTATTTTATTTTTCTAGCTTCACATTCTAATTGGTTTCCATGGATCTATCCATTCTTTGTCAATAACCGGTCGTCCAGTGCAAGGTCCCAGTGGTCCAGAGTCTATACTGGGAGCACAGGGTGCGAGACAGGGCACATCTGGGATGGGATGCCAATCTGTCACAGTCCTTTAAATGACATACCTTAAGACTTTTCTTTTGCACAGCCTCCAATTAAATTAGATATTGTGTATGGTTTTGGAAAGAGCTCTACTGGATGCTTACATTGCCATAACTCTGTGAGATTTCATACTCCAACAGCTTGTTGTATGTGAGTTTCCACTTGGCACAATGTTCATTGCCTGCACTGACACAGATTATCGTAAGACACCATCAGAGACTGCTTACTTTCACCAAGAAATAAATATGCTAAAATTTTCAGGGATTTCTTGGATGTTGAAAGTGGAATTATTTATAACTTGATAAGTTGTGCTGTTAGCCTCATACTGGGGTTGTAAAGTGAAAGATTTACCAGGAAAATAAAATCAGCAGGGCCATGACCGGGCTGAGATGCTTGTGTTACTGCGTAACAGTGAAAATAACTGAAACCAGACATTCAAAATTAAAATTATCGGTTATATGGTAAGACAAGGCACCCTATGCAAGCATGGTGTCAGTGTGTGAAATCTTATACATATTAATACACATAGCATAGGGCCAGCAGGTGGCGTAGTGGTTGGAGTTGTTGCCTTGTGCTCAAAGAACCCAGGTGTGAATTCCACCTCCTGCTATGTTACCCCAATTAAGATAATTAGCCTGTATTGAGAGAGCTGTATTATTTACCCTGTGGCAAAAATGGATAAATAGTAGCTTACTGTAAATCACTTTGGAGAAAAACATCTGCGAAATATATGGCTGTAAATGTTTCCTTTAATTTGCTTATATATTTAATTGTTGAGATAAGATAATTATAAAACAGTAATTATTAAACAATATAATCATTAAAGCGTTGAGTCTTGCTGACAGCTAGCTATAATTCCCAATTTTCTCATACATGTAATACTACTGCCCCCGTGCCGACGATAAATTTAAATAAGGAAACAGATAATATGCGTTCGAGTAAACGCAAGCCAGCTTTGAATGTCAGAACCAGAGTCTGTCTGACTTTTAAGGTGCGTCCCTGAAAGCTGAGGTGCGCTCCCGCCTGCACTATGACTAACAGCCGACAAATGTCACCCAGTTTCCGACGCTGCAGGAGAGAAGCTGCGGTCTTAATGCGCATCGCCAAGCCAGACTGACATCGCCCACTTTGAAGGGCATCTCGCTTCCTGTTCGTAATTATCTTATCTAACATCCTGTGTGGCTGGAAAGATAATAATAATAATAATAATAATAAACACTGCATCTTTTACACTCCACAAATTCAAAATTCATTTGTCCCTTTCAGTTGATGGCGCCACTTCCGTCATAAAAATTATTTTAGCCAAGATTGGGAAAAGTGAAAATTAATGAGAGGAGTGTAAAATACGATGGAAATTTTTTTTTTTAGTGTTTCTTTAGTAGTGGGGGGAGTGCGTTTGCAGCGAGTTTAACCGGGTCGGGTCTGGGGTTCGAGTCCCGCTTGGGGTGCCTTGCGGCGGACTGGCGTCTCATCCCTGGTGTGTCCCCTCCCCTCTGGCCCTGCTCTCTGTGTTGCCAGGCTAGGCTCCGGTTCGCCCTGACCCTGCTTGGGACAAGCACCTTGAGACTGTGTGTGTGCGTGTGTTTCTTTAGTAATATATTTCTGTTTCCGTAAGATACATTCCACTATCTGAATTTGTATTCACAAATGTGTGGGTGATATTAGAGTTAGAGATTTGAGTTGCTCTCTGTTCCTGAAAAGATCCAGGTTTGAATCCCACCTCCCTCTGCAGTACCCTTGATCAAGGTACTTACCCTGAATTACTCCAGTAAAAGTTATCCACTTGTATAAATGGGAAATCTTTGTGGGTAGCTGTACCTGACATAAAAAGTTACCTTAGATAAAAGTGTTATAAATAAACAATACACACTTATGGTATCATACCAGTGATGGAAGTTATATTATGCTTTTTGTAATTATTACCATTCGTTATGACACACACACACACACATTTTCAGAACCGCTTGTCCCATACGGGGTCACGGAGCCTACCCGGGAACACAGGGGCGTAAGGCCAGAGGGGGAGGGAACACACCCAGGACGGGACGCCAGTCCGTCGCAAGGCACCCTAAGCGGGACTTGAACCCCAGACCCACCGGACAGCGGTCCAACCCACTGCGCCACCGCACCCCCCTTCTTCGTTATGACAGTAGTAACAATTTGATTGATAAAAAATAGAGTTTTGGTTCAGCAATCTGATGTGAACATATAGAAAAAAAAATCCCTGAAGTGATTTTTTTTTTTTTTTTTACACCAATGCAGTCATCACAGTTTTGAAATATAAAAATATTTCTTTCCAGTATTACAGCTGGTAATATATAGATTTCCTACTGTCTGCAGAAAAATGTCTGTTCCATTATGGGTTAATGAAACCGATAGGCACGATAATAACCACTGATACACTCTTTATCTGGCTTGAAGCAGAATTTCAGTCACTTTGGAGAAAACTGTCAGATAAACAAATAAATGCAAATTCAGATTTATTGGAATTATAATGTCAGTGGGATGCTTTAAATGGAGGTGCAAGATTGCAGGTGAAAGTGAGCAGCCCGTCCCTGTCCTTGTCTTCAATTGTCTCTGGGGAGCGTCTAGTGCTGGGGGCTGAGATATTGGCTAAGAGCTGTGAAATGAGTGCCCCCCAACCCCCCTGGGAGCACTGCTGATTGATTGTTGCACCTTCCAGGTTTGAGCTCAGCACCTTCCCAATACTGCTGCAAAATGACAGCGCTAGGGGTACCTAACACATCTGTCAAGGCTGAACAGCCGAGTAAAAATTCCCTCAGTCTTGACGTATATGTAGTCTTACATGGTTTTCTATATATGTTTTCTATTTTTTTCTATATTTGTACAGAAGACATGTATATGAAAATACATAATTATATTTGTTTGGACGTGGGTTCGAATCTGGGAGTTTACTGTAGTGTGTCTACCACTGTAAGTAACCTTGGGTTAAGGTGTCAGATACATAGTTAATCACTGTGTGTCCCTCTGTCGGATAAATTAATAAATGTAAATACATGATAGATAGATAGATAGATAGATACTCAATTTATTATTAAGGCCACGCTGTTGTTTATATAATGTCGCAAAATTGCACACATCCCATGGGTTTCAAACCACGAAGTGACCTTGCTGTGCACTTCAGATTCCTACTTTCCTTGCAGTGCGGAGGTATGAAATGTATCGGTTGCCGTGGCGTCCAGCCAGAGCGCGCGGAGACAGCGTGTCTCGTGTCCGGGTGCAGATTATTAATTTATTTGGAAAGCTGTCAGAATGGCCTGCGAAGGAGGTGGCTCCGTTCCCAGGTCCACACTTTAATAAATAATGGCCATGTCAGGGTAACGTATGGGCCGCCTGTTATAATGAGCCTCCGGGAGCGCGCCGCCGCAGTCCTCAAGCTGCTGTTCATCTTGGCGTGGAGGGGACGGGACGGAACGGGACGGGATGGGACGACGCGGCGCGCTCCGGTTCACAAAATGAGCGCGCTCACCGTCTCCGAGATTCCTGCGCGCTCCTCTGCCTTTTGCGCGCCAGCGACACTTTGTGCTATTTTTAAGGCCTTTTCTCCCCCTGCCGCACCCCACCCCCACGTCCCGATGCATTTTTCATGTTCCACGTGCATTTGCACGACTTATGTATGTAGATATATATATATATAATATATAAATATATATGTATTTTATATTTATATATATTCGTGAGGGGGGATTTGCGTTTCTCAGCAATATTTTGCTTCGGTCACACGAATTTGCAGATTTTATGAAAAGAGGAAATAGCGTGGCCCGAAAAAGCAAAAAAAAAGAAGAAATGAAATGCGGGGGGGGGTGGGGGGAGGTTTAGAACACCGCTCCGCGTGGCAGCCATTTCACACGCCGCGCGCATTCGCAATGCCCCGGAGTTCAAAAGGGTAATTTATTCCCATCCAGTGGTTATGAACGCAGATTGCGGGGAAATGAGCGCGAGATTTCTGTTAGGAAATTCGAAGTGCAGAAGGGTGCTGTTGCAGTATTTTTTCTTTTTTTTTTTTTTTTTGGGTGCGGATGCACGGCACACACTTAAAGCTCTTTTTTGGATAACGCTCCGCTGCGCTGACATCGCCTCCTGCTGATTTAGTGGCCGTTATCCTCCGATCGCGGTGCCCCCAGCGAACCGGGCCCCAAGGGCGCCGGTGGGGGGTCGAGGGGAGGGGGCGCAGCGCTCCGGTTCCGTTATGAGTCAGCAGCGCATCTGCACAGGGCATTAGATTAGCAGCCGTTGCTGGGGGGTCTCAGAGGTCTCTCTCAGCTGTCATTTCTTTTCTTAATACCTGGCTCCTCCATTTACCAACACAATTGAGACCGGAAATCGGCTCGTAAATCCAGCCGCCAGGTCACAATCGGAGCTCGCGAATAATTTAATTCGCAGGTTTAGATTCAGTGAACCTCAAGCAAAGCTACAAAGAGCTGAAATATTTTCGAAAAGAATTTATGGTGCCTCTTTACTTAATTTTCACCAACTGCTCATCATCCTATGCTTGCTGGTCATCGTGTTCTAGAGCTCATCCCGGAAAACGCGGCGCGTGAGGCCAGGAACACGGTACGCTGGATGCCAGTCTGTTTCAGGACTTTTATTATCTTTTATTAACAAATTATTATTAACTGCAACATTCAGCAGCATCCGGCCACTTTCAATTCAGGTTGCTTTAGTATCTGTCTAAGGAATAAAATGCTAATTACAGAGACATACCTTGATTTATTTGCTGGCAAGGTTCTCTAAAGGGTTGAATATATACACACACACACACACACACACACACACTGTTTGAACCACTTGTCCCATATGAGGTTGCAGGGAGTCAGAGCCTAACCCAGCAACACACCCAGGATGGGATGCCAGTCCCCCCAAGCGGGACTCAAAACCCCCGACCCACTGGAGAGTAGGACGAGGTCAAACTCACTGCGCCACCGCACACCCCTGGGTTGAATATAGCTATAATAAAACATGCACCACGAGACCTTTATTTTACTTTTTTTCAGTCAAACTTCCTTCTGCTTTAAAATTAAAACTAACTGAAATAAGCAATTAAAAATAACTATTTCATTCCCACAAATGTCCAGTTAATCCCGATTGTTGATTGACATATCCCATAAAGTAATGTGTGCAGCGTTCCTCGTCTTCTTATTGACCGTACGACGCTTAGGAATACAAGGCATGAGCTGTAAACATGGTGAAATGAGGTGAAGAAAGGGAGTCCCACACTCCTGTTTGTTAGCTCAGTACTGCCTAACGGCAGCTTCGGAAAACACAGCTAATGTTTGCTCTGCCACAAATTCTTGAAAACAGACAAGTGGAAATATACAATGAAAATGAAATAAACAGGAAATGTTCATATCGCTCATGATTTGCGTAGTTCTAGTAGCGTAGTGCTTAGATCTAATGCCTTTAGACCTGAAGCATGCAGGTTTGAATCTCACCTTTGGCTCAAGTACCCTTGAGCAAGGTGCTTACTCTGAATTGCTCCAGTAAAATTACCCAACACTGTATATGGGTGAATAATTGTAGGTAGGTTAACATGGTATGTTACTTTGGAACAAAGTATCAGCTGAATGAATAAAAGAAATGTAATAAGGGTTCAGTGTGTTTCTTTTCTCTTTCCAATAAGTCATCGTTACGTTTTTTAATTCTTTATCACAGTCTTGTCAGACATTTAAGGAACAACAAACTGTTCCAAGGAGGGCCATATTTGCATATTGTAAGGCTGTGTATGTGAGAATTTGTGTTGTTACATAGAGAATCTTAAATGCAGCTATTGTTGCGTTTCCCTGCTGTTTACCCTTTCTCGGTGTTTCAATTAAGTGCCCACAGCGCACCGTTGTATCTCGTTGATCGACGCTCCCGGCAGTTCCGATGGTGTGCCAGGATTGTGAGGTGTGGAGACATCCGCTCCGTGCGTGAAAGCGAGCACATGGATCGATACCATAGGCCTTAACGCAACCGAGGCGCTCCGAGTGCAGATCACGTCCATTACACGTCGCGGCAAGCCGCACTTCCATTTAGGCTGATCGATGGCCCCAATATTGATCCGCGATCATGTGTTTACTTGAGCCTCCCACTCTAGTGCTCCTCTTTTGGGACTCATACCACAGTTGAACTTCTCTTTTACCATGTTGGCAATTGCCAAGTGAGACAAGTAGCACGCGCCACAGTTTCATCTGCAAATTAACAGCTCAGTTTTCTTAATTTTTAAAGAGAGCATTTTCCTTGCTCCTTTCCAAGTTCTTAATTACTAAGTGAAAAAAGGAGCACAAATGAACGATGAGAGAGGAATTGCTAATGCACAATATGTATTGCAGTGCTACTGCTCAGATTTTTATTTTTTTTATTTAGAGGATGATTTTCTCCAAAGCAACTCACAGTGATTTACCCATTGACACAGCTGGGTAATTTCTACTGTCTCAGTTCAGTTCAGGGTTAACCATTTAAATTTTTGAGACTGTTTGAAACTATATTATTTGTTGCTTTTTTTTCCCCAGTTCTTTATTGAATGTGTGTCGAATACTCGTTTGATATTCTTCATTTTCAGACTGGCTCCTAATTGCCTTAATAGGCAACACCGATGGGGTGACACATGTTGCAGAAGTATTCCAACAATATAGTGAATATTTGGGTTTGTCGTTTATGAAAATTTGAACTTGTTAAATCCCCACAAATAATGTTATAAACATGATGAACAATGAACCTAGCCAAAAAGCTTGTTTTTAAAGCCCCATATAAATCGCTGCCGACACAGAGATAACTGGTCCTTGATATCTCTCTTGCCTTCACAGTTGACCTTTACTCCTGGTTCGAATGCAGGTGCTGTTACATGAGCGCAGAAGTTTTGGGCTGACAGGATTTTTCTCAGTATTGAGATGTGTATGTTCTGAATGACTCAAGCAGAATATCAGTATAGCTTGTTTCATAGATAACTTGGGTTTTCACTCTCCAGTATCCACTTTGTTTGATGTGGTGTCACTTTAAGAAAAATTCTAAAATTATTCGGCAGTGGTAAATAAAATTTCATGAAAGGTTAAAATAGGGCTGGTTAAGCTGGATTCAAGATGACCCACCTTCCTAGTCATCTTATCACATTTACTATGCCCAGAAGAAATGCTGACATGAACAATCATATTTTATTGTTCAATTATCCAAGTAATCCAGCTGGTAGCAAAATGGTCAGCGCTGCTTCCTTTGGGCCTAAAGGTTGCAGGTTGGAATCCCACCTCCAGCTGTAGTACCCTTGAGCAAGGTATTCACCCTGAATTGCTCCAGTAAAATTACCCAGCTGAATAAATGGGTAAATTATTATAGGTCACTTAACATAATAAGTCGCTTTGGAGAAAAGTGTACGCCAAATCAATAAATGTAATTCTATGCCTCTAGAATCTAGCTCTAGATGTGTAAGGAGTGTGGTTTGGGATTCTCTATGAAAGACTTCTTTGTGTGCATTACATCTGCAAAATTAAGGCAAAATGTTTTATTTCAAATAAACCTATTTTTTTCTGGATTACCCTCTTCCTATACCAAGTCTTCAGAGTTTTATTTTTCAATTAATACATTTGTTATTAGACTTATCTCTCCTTACCATACCTTACCCCGTGATAATTTTTTTTCCTGAAATCCAACAGATTATCGGAAAAACCGGATAACAATATGACTTATTCCATCATTTCTTACGAGGAAAATTTCCAGCTCTTTCCAAGTCTGTCCTACAATCATCCCAAAATCAACCTAAATGATGCCAAATATCACAACGAAAAAGTTGTGTAACACATTGCAGTTAAAATTGTAATGAATAACAATTAACAGTATGGCAATATATTTAAAAAAATTTAAAAAAATAATAATTTCATGGAATAAATTTATGTTGTGAACTTGCTTGAGGAAGAGGAAAGCTGTATGTCACATTTAAAAAATGAATAATTACATACACAATGGTGCATAACAGAAGATTCAAACACAAATACATGAGCAGGTGAGACTGTAGAGCGCCAGACTGCGGCTGAGAACATGGGTACGTGGTTCCTACAATTCAGTGCCTCTCACAGTCCCTCTCACACAACCACTTGGCGCAATTTATCATGCTGGACCAAATGGCACAGATTGGAAAAATGAGAAGCAGACAAATTAACAGTAAGTGGTACAACAATCACGGACTGGGTGTTTAAAAAGCTGGACACTGGGAGACAGATTACGGAGGATGAGTGTATTTATTATTTATTATTTTTTTAGTCTTAAGTTTTCGTTTAACATATGCCTTTCACCAAGGCAACTTGCTTACTTTGTTGAAAATGAGCATAAAAATATAGGTATGCGCCACTTTCCGAAGTTTCGGGCAGCAGCGGACCGCGTATACTGGGGTGGTCCAATAAAAATATAATGGACTGAAAAATTCCTATCAAAGAGCGATGTCGTAGCCGTCATATGGGTCGTCACGTGATGCATTGCTCACATCATGTTTTAAGCATGTTTTGTAAACAAAACAACTGTGCTGCCAGACATATGAAAGTATACATGATTTGTGTATAATATATAATACATGATAATGATAATAAGCAACTACTGGTTTATGTATTTACTGCACAGTAGTTTTTTTTTTTTTTTTTATTTTAGAGTGTACTCTTTCTACTTATAAAAGTTCCGTAATGTATAACAGTACTGTACACTCATGGCGTTCGCTCAGCGATGAAGTCGAACCGCGACTGGTTTCACAGAACGTAACCCCGTCGTTAAGTGGCGCATACCTGTAGAAGCACGAGAAATAACTGTATGAATAGGTGACATTAATATACAGTGAAAATGTGAACTAAGTGAACTCTATGACTGTGATTGTTAAGAGGCCTCTCTCTGTCCCGTTTCATCCCTCAACAGAGGACGCCAGTGAGTGGGGGCGAAGCCTTCCGGTGGTTCTTCTGAGTCCTCCGGTGGTGATGGCGATGCGAAGCTTGAAGTCAGGTAACGCGCTGGCTCACGACGTGCAGCACTAGAGGGGCCGCCGTACCCAAACCTGCGTCTTGGGAGGAGGAGCAAAGTAAAAGAAAACCTAACGGCGTCGAATTAACTCTGTAATTTCCTTTCCCGTGTAACATGTACCTTTTGACAGTATCATAATGTATATTTTGGTGTCGATCAGTGTGTTTCAGTGTCGTGACTGTATGGACAACAGTCATCTGTAATGGACTCAAAAAGACAATCATGGCAGAGAAACCGAAATGCAGAGGCCACACGCATTAACACGTAACCGCGACACGATACACTTTATAAATCTGGAGCAATAATCTTATTACTAATCTTGCTACGAGTAGCCTGACTAGTCTCCTCACTAACTCACTATCTTCGATTCAGATGCGCTTCATGTTATTTATTGGTTTGAGATTTTCGCGCACGCAGACGCACAAGGCCACACATGCACACTAGCACACGAGCACACACATTTATCCCCGTCTTTTTCTTTCCTTTTTTTTTTTGAGCATTTGAATGGCAAGAGCAGGTCTTCACTCTTCACGAATGAGCCGTGTGAGAAGGGACGTCCTGTGTGGTCGCCCACTTTGTATATTTTTCTAAGGACTTTGCACACTGCAGGTCTTCAGTAGTCCATCGCCATGTTGCAGAGAAAACACAACGATCCCTTTTTTGCTAGTAATGGACTAACATGAGTCTAACAGTAAAATATATTTTGTTTGTTTGTCCATCTCGTTGAGACATCGGAATCTTGTTTAAATTCATCAGCCATACATGATAAGGGAAACTTTAGAAGAATGTGTCATATTTATGCTTTGGAAGATTTAATGGGTATAAACGTTTCTTAATTACCATGTGACATGGATAATAGTTTTTTTCAGCATTTTTTTTTTTTTTTTTGTTTACAGCTGTCAAAGAGGTAGGTAGAAATACTGGTAAAGGAATTTTATTTACATGAAACTAATGAAATTTTGCATTTTCTAAATGATCACCTACAGTATTAGCGTGTATCAGTGTATCCTGAATTTGGGGCCTGTATACGCTTTTTTCCCCACCACACAAAATCTGATTAATTAACATAGATATCTTAAAATGAATAAACCTACTCATTCCAGCTCAGTAATTAATTAAATAATTTACTCATTGTCCTAAACCCTGTTGCATGTGTAAATGTGTTTTGGTTTTAAAGGTTATTAAGAATTTGTATATTGTTGTTGTGATGCTTTTTCTGTGTTCAATAAAAAAAGATGGCAAAAACGTGAGTCGAAGTCAGTAGCATCAGAGATTTTTACTCTTGTACGTGTAGATAAATATCTTCTAATGGGCTGGAGGTGTAATTTTCTCCGTTCTCTTGGACTGAAGTCTGTAGTTTTGCACACGGTAGGCTAGTATGAAGTCTGATAGGAGCACATGAGAGGATCAGCTGTATAGAAGGGTACGAGGGGCAGGAAGTTGGCACTCCCATGCAGTCATGCACTTTTCATGGATGGGATGATGGAGGACTATGTCTAGCTAGGGCCTGACTGGTCCCCTCCCCCCACATTGCTCTGCTGCTCCAGCCAACCAAGAAAGACCACATCTGGGCCGAATCCACCCATATTTAAGAGCCATAACATGCATCAGGGAATCGCTTGATGGATGGATTAGAAACGATGGAAAGGCCCATATCCCTTTCTCAGTGCCTCCCAACCCCCACCTAGCCTCTATTGTGTGTTCCAGGGGTACCATTCAGAAGTGATAAAAGCCCAGAAAGTCTCAGGTCTGCTTCATATCCAGTTTAAAGAACATAAAAACTGTGCTGTGATCAAGCATTTCAATAAAGCAACCTTGGGTCACCGGATATTGAAATAAATGGACGATCCAGTGCATCACAATATTATTTTCGAAATGTATTTTCAAGAATTAAAGAAATATAGAATCTAACAAAACAAGAGTGAAAAACCAGAAGACAAATTGTTTTAAAAAATCACTTTATTTCAATATTTGAGGACAAGAACTTCCATAAAATTAACATAACAAATGTTTTTTGATGAATGCACATTTGGTAAGGAAGTGTCATTGTTGTGCCATCTTCCAAAATGGCATGTCTGTTTTATTGTCGTATTATACAGTTTTTTGTATCCCTTCCATGACGAGTAACAGGATTGCTATTATGTCAAAATGATTTTTAAGGAGTCACATATACGATACATTGGAATGATAGCATTAATCACGTGATCAAATCTCACCCAGTAGTTCGGTCATGTGAGGATGACCTGTAATAACCAAGCACTTGAAATGTTGGCTAAATTCTGCACAGATGTTGGGGAAATGAGCTTTGCAGGTATGCAGGATCAGGTGCGCAGCTGTGCTGACATGCAGCCGTTTCTCCTCAGAATTCGGCGTATGTTCTGAGTACCCTGCGGTGCTGTCAACACGCCGCGCTTCTCCTGGTCCACGCGCTGGGCTCAGGGAGGGGAAAGGCAGCAGCGTGGATCCGCTGTAAATCCCACAGAGGATTGCTGCAGTGTGTGCCCAAATCCGCTGTCAGGGACTGGGTTTTGGCCGAGCCTAATTGGGTACGAGTGTGGGGGGGCGTGCGCGTGTCAGTAGAGGGAGGCCTCGCAGGAGCCACATTAACCGCATTAACACCACATTATTAAAACCTACAGCAGGGATTTACCGCCACGGCTGCAAGGCTCAGCTTCAGGCCTCAAACTCTTCAGAATAAACACTTAATCGTTTGAGTCAAGGATGCTGCCGCTTTTACAGTACAGGTGGGGTGACTAACATCCAATTAATTACCCCAACAATACAATTAAATGGGAAGTAGTGCAACCCTTATTGAAGCAAAATAACGAAGCATGGTTTGTCAATCTGTTTAACTGAATACATAAAGTTGTACGGTCTGGAATTTGCAAACCATTTTACTGCATGTTTTATGCTCTTGGTCATAAAAAAGTTAAAATTCCATATTATTATGGAGACTTAATTCATAAATGCCCTGATTAAATTACCTTGTTTGTAACCAGCAAGCGTGAACAATTCACTTGACTGTGAATGCAAACATTGTGAGGTATAATATTCTCTACCAAGATATCTAGGGATTTTACATCCATCATCAAGTATATTTTCATTGTTAGATATAACACTGTAACATACTCAAATGCTTCTGTGGCACTGGTCACATATCGTGAATCAAAGTTCAACCTGAGATGGGGGTTCATGCGACTTATCAGAAATTCCAGTTCATCGTATACATTTTTTAATCATTTTGACATGATAGTAATCTTCCATCCATCATCAACAACCACTTGTCCCAAATGGGATCGCGGTGAGCCAGAACCTAACCCGGCAACACAGGGTGCAAGGCTGAGGGGGGAGGGGACGCACCCAGGGCAGGACACCAGCCTATCACAAGGCACCCCAAGCAGGGCTCAAACCTCAGACCTGCCACAGAGCGGACACAAGACTGAACCCACTGCACCACCACACCTGACAGTAATCTTCTTATACACAAATAAAATGTTCTATTGTAACAAAACACAGGATGATATACCAAAATAAGAAAATGAAATAGCCATGCCGTGTTGTCAGGTGACACAGCATTTACGACACTTTCACACCATATCTTCGTGCACAAGAAAATATTTTTATGCTATGTGCAAGTAAATCATTAAAAAATTTTCACTTAACTGACTCTAAACAGTTTGTGTGTCACGCGCACCTCGCCCGCACCTGCCTCTCATCAAGACGGCACAGGGTAAAAGGACCAGGATTCCACGCCTGCTTGCGGAACCTCACTTGAGTGACCTCTACTCCCACGTGGCCAACAATTCCTGTCCTTCCGAAGTTCCTGATCTCCTTGCTACCGACCTTCACTTCATCTCGTTGTTTACTTCTATGTCTGCCAAAAGAAACCCTGAACGCTCATCGCCCGACCCTCGCCTGTCCCTAACTATTGCTCTTCGTCTTGTTCTTTGGCTTTGTGCGTTAATAAAGGGAAACCGCGATTGGGTCCCACTCACCTTCGCCTCGACTTCCATTGTTCCAGCATGGCACTGTGTTTCATTTAGCCAGTTTTCCCTTACCTGTTTGTTTGTTTGTCTGTCTGTTTGCTTGTTTGTTAGTTTGTTTATTGTTTTGGAAAATATATTTGTTAAAAATATATAATTAGGGGCAGGACTGTCCAGTCATTGCATTCCAGTATCTAGTCAGCTGAGGTCCTATCATACATGTGTTATGTTATTATTGTTTTCTTACACTGGAAATATTCAGATCCTTCTGATGGCATTGGCCCTTATCAGGAGTTTAGCTAAGGTTCAGTCATGTTTGATTTGATGGCCTGCTCTCCAACTTAAGGCAGGTGTGACACAACGGGTCGACTTCAACTATACGTTATAATTAATATCACAATCCCTGAAAGGAAACAGATGCATTCAGGAACACTTTTTCTCAGCACTGATGTTAGGCAGTCGAGTCGCATTTTTCATAGCTGAGCACGATATTGCCCTGGATCGCTGTGAGCCATGGCGGCGGTGAGGACAAGGAGGGAGATGGGGACATGCACGCTGCCTCATCGCTTTCATTATTTATTTAGCATGGGTCGTTTTTTTTTTTTGCCTCCCCAGCAGCATGCATACAGACATGGAGGGAGTCGGGTGTGAGTGCATGTCAAAACCATTTCCTGACGCGGGAGACGGGGTGGAAGTTATTGGGAAACCTTTGATGCAGCACGACAGCCAGGGAAGGGGCAGGAGCGTGTTTAAGAGCAGGTAGAAAAAAATTTGTGTCTGTTTATATATGTGTGTGTGTGTGTGTGTGTGTGTGTCCTCGGACGAAGGTTACAGGATTTTACACGACTGTGGTGTGGGGAGGAGGAATAAATCTTTGAAGTTGTAAGAGTCAGATGATTATAAATCCTAAGGCATCGATTGGTCTCGTGTCCCAGGGGATCCCTGAAACCCAGAGGAGGGAAAAAATACTATAATTTAAAAAAAATGCTACCAAGTAACTGCGCAGAGGTCATACATTTCAATCCAGCTTTAAAATATATCCTATCGCTTGTCATTTTAAAATTATGTGGTTTGCTAATGTGGAGAACTACTCAGCTGATCATGATTTGTGTTAATAAATCCATTTCACACAAAACTGTAGGTTACAGTTTTCCATATAAAAAGTTCTGCGTATGAATGGAACATAAACAAATACGTAAGCTGTAAAACAGAAACGGAAATGATAGAAAATTATTTTTTTGCCATGCAGTATTGCAATTGTGTCCTTCACCAGCTGACATATTTGAAAGAAGCAGTATTGAAAGAATTAAATCCTTTTTTGGGGGGGTTATAGTATTGGATACAACCAAATGACCCACCAAATGAAAGACTTGGGTTCGAATCCTTCTCCCGCTGTAGTATACTTAATTAGGGCCATCACTTTGTCCCTGGGGGCCTTATGGTTTTTTCTTGTGCTGTACTGCAACCTCATTACTGCCATTAACCTGTTCTGTGTGACAGCTTTTGTAGCATGTACACTACGGTGATACATTTATAAATTGTACCCACAACACTGTCAATTATTTGGAGCATATCAAAAGGCATCCTAATTACTCAGTTATTCAGTGATGTTATTCTAAAGTCTCTAAAATCTTTATTAAAATTGTTAGATTTTAACAGAAAATTTTGTTTGTGCAGAATCACAAATTAATTCAATCAGTTTTAAATCAATTTTCTTTATTTTTTTACCAGTACGTGAGCGTTAAGTACTGAGGTTTACAGAGATTCTTAAAATTGATGAATAGATGAATAGGTATTACTTTTCTAATGTCTTTTGAGGGATTTCTGTCCGATCTTGGAAGTGACCCTCACTCTCTAGGTTTCAATATCCGCTGTGTCTTTCTGTGTTTCCCTTCAACCCACATGGGTATTAGATTGATTAGTTATCCCAAATTTGTTGCTCCAGTGTCTGGCACACTGGACTCTGCCACATGGGCCCACAGTGATAGGACAGGCTTCACTGCAGCTCTCACGTAATAGATGTGTGGAAAGAGTTCTTTTTTCATGTTCCATGTACTTCATCCTCAAATGTACATAGTACCCTTGGCATGATGGCTAATGGATTGGCAATCTCCACAAATACATGCCATTAACATTGCTCCACAGGAAATCATGCAATATCACAATTCATATGATAAAATCAGCTTTCAGGCATTTAGCTGTTTCAGCCTTGAACACTTATATATTCATTGGCTGCTTTATTAAATGCGCTTTGCTGTCAACACATACAACTCACCTCCAATAATTAGTGACATATGGTTGTCACTCGATACATAAAGCTTGCAGATAAGGTCGAGAGATCCAAACCAATAACAGAATGTTAGGATGGAGAATACATGTGATGTAAATGTCTTTGGACATGGCATGATCACCAGTGCCAGCTGCAGTGCTTCCACAATCTCAGAAATGGCCATCCCCTTGGGATTTTTGCATATTCTATTGTAAAGAGTTTAAAAAGCAAGGGTGCGGTGGCGCAGTTGATTGGACCAGGTCCTGCTCTCCGGTGGGTCTAGGGTTCGAGTCGCGCTTGGGGTGCCTTGCGACGGACTGGCGTCCTGTCCTGGGTGTGTCCCCTCCCCCTCCGGCCTTACACCCTGTATTGCCGGGTAGTCTCCGGTTCCCCGCGCTCCCATATGGCACAAACGGTTCAGAAAGTGTGTGTGAGTTTAAAAAGCCTGATGTTCTGGACAAGTAAAAATCTAGGGAGTGGCAGTCCAGCAGGTGAAAAGTTTTATTAATGAGAGACATCATAGGAGAATGGCAAGATTGTGCAAACCAAAAGTATGCAACAGGTAAAGGCTCAGAGAAGGAAATCTGAGAATTCAAACCTTGAAGTGGACAAGCTACAGCAGTAGAAGACCACATTGGGTTCATTTCACCTGGACTCAGAAAAAGAGGATTAAGTTGGGGTGGACATGCAGTCACCAAAACTGGACAACTGAAAAGTGGAAAAATGGCTGGTCTGCAAAATCTCTGTTGCAACATGTTGACAACAAGGCCACAAATTTGTGTAAAAAGAATGAATCCAAGGACTTATCCTTCCTGCTGTCAGTAGTATAGACTGGTGGTGGTGGTGTCATGGTGTGGCTAATGTTTTCTTAGCATGCTTTAGGGTTCTTAGTACCAACTGAGCATAATTTGAATGCCACAAAATTCTAAAACATTTTTGTATACCTTCATGCTCAGTCTAGCTTTTCTCAGATTGACAGTTCCAGCAGGATAATATGCCATGTCAGAAAGCACACATTATCTCAGGATCTTCCACACACATCCTGATTGATCGGGGATGTGCTGCCAAAAAATCCACAGAAACAGCTGTAAAACCAAGCATGGACCAAGAACCACATCTTGTTCCTGATTTCTTGTTGTTTTGGAAGCAAAACAGGGTTTCACCCAGTGGAAGCCAGTTGTACCTAAAAAAGTGGCCATTGAGTAAATTATACTTCATTTTATATATATGTATGTTGCAAAGAATTTGAAGACTTTTTGTCAAAAGCTTTTACATGTCTTTGTTATGAAAGTTTCCTTTTACATAAGCAATGGTTTCTGATCTCTATTTTTCATAAATTTAGAACTGTTCGTAATCAATCAACCTGTACTTGATGTCTCATCCAGCTGTAGAGCCTGTAGCTCAGCCTCTGGAGTTCTAGATCTTTGCACGGTTAAAGAAGTGTTTATTGGTCCATCCATTCAGCTGGCCATTAATTAATTAACTGATCAAAAAGAATGTTACACAATTTACAATCCTAGCTTTGAAAATGTTACTTCCATCAGGGCAGAAATATTACGTAAGTAATTTATAAATGTTAATTCACCAATAAATATTAAATTGTGTAATTAATTAAGAGTTCATCTAGTACAAGAATCTTACAAGCAGTGTTGAGAAACCCTGTGCTACGCTGACCTTAAAGGCCATCTATCATTAATCTTGTAGTCATTCAAGGCCACTGAAGGTTGCTGGATCAAGGTGTATCTTACAAGTCATGTTTATTAACAAAACCAGGCTGGAAACAATTTACAACCATTTTTCATGTAACAGGACTCTTTCGTTCAGTGTCAAGTGAGTTTCTGTTGTTAGAGGGTCAACTTACTATTATTTATTATAGATAAAGGTTGAATTTCTATAGAAAAAATATCACCTGAAATGAATTCAAATATTAGAATAACAAGTATTTTTATGCATGACTTGCATTAGATTAAACCAACAAATTTTATGATAGTATTTGTAACAAAAAACAGTATTTCCAGCTTGTCTTTTAATGTTGAATTGCCCATCTGTGAATGGGTAAAATATTATCTGTAACTTAACATTGTACAACAGCTTGGAGAGAAGCATCAGCTAAGTCAGTAAACATAAATGTAATAAATGCTTGTATGTGCAATAAATAAGTGTCAAGTGTCAGCACAAAAGTCCAAATACTCATCAGAAACCAGATTGAAGTTCTGAGTTTATGAAAAAATGCAACAAAGGAAACTAAGACTGGTTATAAAAGGATGGCTTCTTAAGGAAGTATATTTTATTACACCAAGCACTTTTTGACTAAACACAAGCGATTAACATTAAAAGCAATTAATACATATACATAAGGTGTCAGATACATAGTAGTAAATCAGTGTGCGTCCCTTTGTTGGATAAAAGAATAAACGTAAACACATACGATAGATAGATAGATAGATAGATAGATAGATAGATCATTTGTTATTTTTAAAAATACCCTTAGTATTGTCACAACTAATGGTTTTCTCGCATTTTTAAATTTCTTTCTTCAATTTATTTAATCTTTTCCCTGCAGGGAGCAAATTAAGTAAACTTTTCTATAAATGAACTGCTTAGTTGTTCATAATTAATCATCGTAATTAGTTAGATTTCAGTTAATCAAATGAAATTAAGCACATTCTAACGTAGCTTTGGCACAATCTATGCCTGTTATACAGATTACAGCACATAATTGTGCAAGTGTTTGATGTGAGAACCCTCAAAGGACACACACACACACACACACACACACACACACACTTTCAGAACCGCTTGTCCCATACGGGGTCGCGGGGAACCGGAGCCTACCCGGTAACACAGGGCGTAAGGCCGGAGGGGGAGGGGACACACGAGTTTTTCAAAGTACTCCGGAGCCCATGTGGCTATGTCCATCACGGTAGCATGACGGTTTCTCCAACAATACCGCATGAGTGCTCGATGGGTCATACGCATTCAGCGGCGGTTTCCGCCCTTGGCCTTTACGCACTGAGATTTTCCCTGACTCCCTGAATCTTTTCACGATATTATATACTGTAGATGGTGAAAGACCTACATTCTTTACAATCTTGCACGGGGGGGGACACCATCTTTGGAGTGAGGCACAAAGTGTTGAATCACAATCCATCCTTGCCTGGATGCTCCTTTTATACTCAATCTTGATAACCTTACCTGTTACCCGTTAAACCGCTAATTGTGGAACCTTCCAGAACAGTGTTACTTGTAACCTTTCCAGTCTTGTTTTGCCTCTGTCCCAACTTTTTTCGAGTGCGTTGCAGGTGTCACATTCTGTTTTTTTTACATTTACAAAATACAATTAGCTTTGTCGGTGAAAACACTAAAAATGTTTTCTCTGTACTTTTACCAGTTAAATAAAGGTTCAGGTGATTGAACAAATTACAGTTTTGAGTTTTTGTTGCATTTTTGGGGTCTCCCAACTTTTCTGGAAATGGGGTTTGTAAATAATGTAGGTTTCTTGTATTTATTATAATGGCTGAGGGGGTGCAGTGGTGCAGTGGGTTGGACCACAGTCCTGCTCTCCGGTGGGTCTGCGGTTTGAGTCCCGCTTGGGGTGCCTTGCGACGGACTGGCGTCCCGTCCTGGGTGTGTCCCCTCCCCCTCCGGCCTTACGCCCCCTCAAAGGACAAAAAACTATTATGAATTGACATCCGTACCTGGATTTCCTACTTCTGATTCTATGATACATAACATGGAGTAGCTTTCATTATGCAGTGATGGACTGGTGTCCCATCCAGAGTGTACCCTGCCAGCATTACCTGGGATGTCACATGAATGAAATATTCTTGAGTGGATTTTAGTATGTTACCAAATTACGTAAGATTGCCTTTCTATGGAAACAAGGAGAACATGGAGATGTAATGTACAGTAAAATATAATAAGTTCTTATCAAAATTTTACTTGTATTTCTCAGGGTGTAACATTTTAAATATTAAATATTATGAAAACTACAGCATACAAGAAATATGTCTGAAAGAGATCTATAGCGACCTTAAACGTTTTATAACCATCAAATAATCATCAAATAATGTGTTTGTTCAATATGTGCCTCTAAATCCAGACTTGGTTGTATATCTCATAGAGAATCCATTCATAGTCTGTTACAATGGAAGCACTGTGCTTCCACTCTGTTTGTTTCACAGTTTCTTCAAGAAATGGGAAATTTGTTGGTGCTGCTAAATACTTACAGACTTTCTTCCAGCCTGTTTATATGTTTTAATTGATTTTCATTTCTAATAAGTGCAAATGCATTGTCTTGATACTTTGCTAAAATAAAAGAAACTCATGTACAATACATGGCATAAATACTACCAGTATGACCCCTATGTTGTTCGTGTATCTGTCCCTAAATTTATGCAATTCTTGCTCAAAAATGCTTTTGTTTGGAAAAGAATTGTTTAAAAATAATGAAAAAACCTAACCCCATTAACTGACCCCATAAATATAACTCCAATTTTAATGTCTGGGCAGTTTATTGCTGAGTTGTTAGTGCTGTCACCTTTAGCACTTTTTGGGTTCGAATCGCACCTCCGGCTGTAGAACTCGTTATTAAGATATTTACCTTGAACTGATAGAGTGAAAATTACCCTGCTGTATACACACTGTGTGAAACTGCTTATCCCGAGGGGGGCACGACGAACCGGAGTCTAACCTGGTAACACAGGATGCAGGGCTGGAGGGAGAGGGGGAGGGGACACACCCAGGACGGGACGCCACTCTGCCACAAGGCACCCCAAGCAGGACTCAAACCCCAGACCCACTGGAGAGCAGGACCCGGCCAAACCCGCTGCGCCACCGCACTCCCCCATCCCTGCTGTATAAATATATTTATATAATAATTGGCAAATATTATAAGCTAAATAACTATTTATACAGCTAAATACGCTAAATAAAGTAATTCTTCTTCTTACCAAAACATGACAAAAAACAAACAATCACTAAAATTCCAATACCAGTATTGCAGTAATGCCCATGTTTTGTGATAAACCACGTTGCTTCTCTAATTAGATTCCATTAATCAACAAGGCATCTTCAGTTCTTTACTCTGTCGCCGCTTTTCCTAAAGCTACTTTGTCAACAAAACCACAACAGCCTTATCGAAACAGTTACGAACATTGGATTATTTAATTCTTTAGTATATTTTACCAAACCAAAAATGCACTTATGTGCATGTGAAAGAACATTGCTGCATAATGAAGAACAGCAGAAGGACTCACAATTAACAGCAGAACACAGCTGATGCGCAAAGCAAGCCAGGCTTCCCTTAGGTCCTCTAGCTAACAGTAACACCCGTCTCTGCATGAGGTACCACCGATTTACCCTGGCTGCATCCCAGGTGGGCACTGATATGTGCCTTATTTATGCCGAATGTTGTTATGCAAGAGAAACCCCTGGCCTCGGCCACCACCTCACTGGGCAAGCACGCATTACCACACTGCCGCTTTTTAATTATGTATTAATAAGGTTTTACACCACATGAGATCTTGCGTGCAGGAAGCCAAGAGTGGCCCGCACTTTGACGCAAGGTTGCCCATTCCGGTTTGTCTCACACCTTCTGTTCGCCGCATTCCAAACGTGCCAGTGCTCACATCAGTATTTCCCTCTCGTCCCTACCTTCACATTCAGTGTCTCTGTACAAGAAGTTCATTAGACTTCATTCCCACTCCTAGAGGGCTGCAGTGTGCGCAGGTTTTCATTACACCTCAGTGCTTAAGCACTTCATTGCAGGAATTATTCTCTTAATTGAGCTGGAGTTCATGGTCACTGTGGTCATTAGATGAAATTACTGATCAGATTAAGTGATTAATGGTCTGGGTGAATCTATAATCATAATCATCCCCACCATCCCTGACCTATGACCTAGTCTACAGAGAGGGCACAAGTGAGTCACATGCTTTTAGAATTTGTATCAGATCTCTTGTGGATATAACTGCTGTTCAGATATTCAAATTATCTATAGAATGTGTAGCATTGTACCACTTTAGCAGTACATAGTTAAGACACACATGACCATAGCTTGAGTGACTGGGTGTTGCAATGATCAGACAGTTCATATATCTATATATATATATATAAAATTTGGAAAATATATATAATATACAGAATATATTGTGTATATTATATATATACTGTATATTCTATATAATATCTTCCAAAATTTTCAAAAAAAAAAGAAACTTCTGGAAGAAATACCAAAGTGAACAGCAAATTGTTACAAAAAATCACTTTATTTCAGCTTTTTAATAGACATACTTGCACAAAACATTTAATGAGATATAAAATTTTCTAAGAAATTATAATTTGATTTTGTTGTATCTGTATTTTCTGACGTGTCATGGTATACTGTTTCGTTAAAATACTTTATTTACATATAACAAAATTGCTGTCATATCAAAAAAAAATCCATTGCAGACGTTCAGTGGATTTCCCAGCAATATTTTTGGTGCAGAGTTGTGGAGGGAAAGTTGGCTGATTCAAGTTTACTTCTTCCAGTGTTGTGTTTGCCTTTTCACCCAAACATGAATGTTTTACACATGAAGAGATGTAACAATTCATAAACTGCATATTGTTAATTACTGAAATATATAAATAAACTTGTAAACTGTGAAGGAAATTTTTGTGGGACTGTTCACAGGAGCTCAAATCCCAGGATAAATATGCTGGCGATTGTACGACCAGGGTGAAGTCAAAGGACAGGTATTTTACTGTATTGATGTACACAGAAGTAATATGAATGGCATGTACAATAATATTACAATCATTTATTGATTTAGACAGCACTGGTTTTTATACAGCTGCGTATTTTTTTATTGTTACAGTTCAGGGTAAGTACCTTGATCAAGGGTGTTAAGCAGGAGGTGGGATTCAAGCCTGTTTGCATTGAGAGCACTGGGTCACCTGCTGCCCATTATTTTAAGAAATTTTTCAAATTCATGTCCATCATCCTTCAGCTCTGTATGAAGTGTCACAAAGAAAGTTTACGGTTAACTAAAGTTATATGATTTGAATATATATTTTCTGTATTTATATTTCTGTATTTATTTATTTCAGAACATATATTTCAGAATCTTAATATATGGCATAAATGTCAAGGTAAGGTCTGAAGTGAGATCATTTTTACCGCCGTTAAATTGAGCTCTGCATTTTTTCAGCACTAGATGATTCTCCCCCTTTGAAAGGGAAGCTCCAGTTTTCATGTCGGTGCTGTCGGGGGCAGGCCGCAGGGGGAAGCTAGCGTCAGCTCTGCACAGAGCGCTTTGCATCTGCACGTCCGCCTCGCACACGGTTCTCCGCTGAGATGCGCAATATGCAATGCAGCTGCCCCTCAAACACAGCCGTGCCTGAACAACACACACACACACACACACGCGCACGCACACACACACACACACACACACACACACACGCACACACACCGAGCTGCCATCTTCAGTGAATGCACATGCTGCTGCTCCTGTTCAACTGCAATTAGATAACAGTTGTAACTGTCAAGAGGGTTTTTTGCGATTTGTGCAATAGCTCTAATAACCTTTTGGCATCACCGATCAATATTCCAATGATAAATTTGTCTTTTGTGGTGTCTGTTTTACCACAGCAGTTTTTTATAATAGGAAAATATTTTTGAAAACTTAAGTTTATGTCAGACGAGAGCAGTCTGACATAATTTTTTAATTTATGTCCTGTAACTTTTGTCTTTTATTTATTATTTCATGCTCCTCTTTTCTCCAGAGTGACTTATAACGTTAAGCTACTTACACTCCTTTTCTCATTTAAATAGCTGGGTAATTTTTACAGTGTCAGTTCAGGATAAGTATCTTGAACAATGGTACTATTGGGGCAGGAAGTGCCCTACAGCAATCGGAAAGTGCCTGCTATTTGAATAAATGTAGATGCCGTAAAGTGTTACCTTCAGACCACACATACACATATGTTCCATATTGTCACATATCTAAATTGTCAGCTTCATAGGAGAAACTGTTCAGTAATGCGTGTGTGGCACGAAGCTGACTGCTGGCTTGTTTAATTATACGGTTTGCAGGGTGCGAGGCCACAAATCAGTGCGGTCATTGATGGCATGACGGAGCAGCGCTGGCATCGGGGCCCAGGGACGGTTCTGCCAGCAGGCATCCATCTCTCCCTCTCTCTCTTTCGGCACCTCCTTCTCCTTCTCCTTCTCTCTTCCCCCATCAGCGCTGTCATTAGAGATGCGGCAAGGACACGATCTGGGATCAAAGGCAGCGGCGTCTTGTCTCGTGGGCTGTGGCGGCTGTCGGCTCGCGCTAAAGCGTTGAGTTTTTTGTCAAAATACATTTACGCTGATGAACCTTTGACAGAGGCAGCTCTTCGCTTTTGTGTACAGAAGCATTTTTCCTCCAAATATGCAACAATCATCATTTCCGCATCCCTGGGATTGTTAAGGGTTTTTAATTGCTGTTATTGAAGGCCCTACCAGAGGTGTGCCAGGGGAGCACAGTGATCTCTGCGCTTCATGTGACACGTTATTTTTTATTTACTCATGATTTATGATTTCTGTGTATTGCCAGTGCTCTCCGCAATATTGGATTTGTCACTATGATAGCCAGTATTTCCAGTGATTGGTTTTAGTTGAATATATGTATGCCATAACTATTGATGCTGTTGGAAATTTGCACTCTCATTAATCTGTACTAAAAAGTTTTTAGGAATACATCAGTCGCTTCAACACAGTTGGGAGAATTGGGATTTAAACAGGAAACCACAAAGTCATTGTCCCTAACTTCTAAGTTTTATGCAGCTGCTAGTGTGATGAACGTCGGTGCATATGGTGAAGGAAACAATACTTTTCTCCTAATGTAATGTACACATTGCATTTTCTATGAGATGTACGTCGCTTTGGAGAAAAGCGTCTGCTAAAAGAATACATGTAAATGTAAAATGTACTGCTTTACTGACTGACCTTTCGGTGCAGTTGAACAGTTCCCGAAACAGCTCATCACTTGGTTTATATGTTGGCTAGTGGTAAAGTTTTGAGATGATACTTCTCATTGTGTATGTGAAGGTTCCTTGCGGTTGGGAACCTTTCCCTTGTGAAAGTACCTTCCCAAACACTCGATACATTTCTCACAGTACTCCAAAAACTTCTAAAAGTCGGGCAGCAGCGAGTTTTTTGACATTGCCTTCAAGGCAATGGATGCAGCTTTTCTCACCTCGTCATCGGGTGAAGCGTTAACAGCAGTGCTTGCTCTCCCACATCAAATGTCATCTCACTCCTGCGTTAGTGTCTTTGAAATGCTTCCATCACGCAAATACTGCTGCGCTGCTCATTGTCTCTGTTCCATATGCTTGGTTCCAGCCTGATTCAACACACATCACTCATGACTGCCATCACAAAATAGTGGTTAAATTATTGGGCGCGACACCTGAAGGACTAAACAGAAGAAGGTCCTAGTGCTGGTGTAGAGTCCGACACCCTTCAGCTGGACTCCCACGCTACTGCGTATAATTGATTATTGAAGATTTGTGCTTTAGTAACTTTCGTCTCGTTCGACAGTGAAGCTGCACTAATGGACCATCAGCAAAGCAAAACTGTGCCAAATAATTTATCTTCCAAATGACTGAAAGATGCAACTAATCAAGAAAAATATTTCCATAAAATAAATTTATGAGAGGTGTGGAGGCCCAGGGAGTTACGGCAAAGGTATGAAACTGACGCAGGATGTATCGGGTTTCTATTTTCTCCCTGTGTTTGCAACCCAGCGATGTCTGCAGAATAAGGTAATGGTAAATCACTTCCATACCCTCCTGTACCATTAAAACCACATGTGCAGTTGCTGTGAGGCAATTTTGACTCAAAGGCACTTACCCCTATGCCCCCAAATAAAACCATCTAACCAAAGAATACTTTAAAAAAAACAACTACATTGCATTATGATTTATTCATTTACATTTATTTGTTTAGCAGATGCTTGTCTCTAAAGCAACGTCCAATGAACTCTATGTAGTGTTATGAGCCCACACACCTTATTCACCGTGGTGACTTACACTGCTAGATGCACTATTTACAATGGGTCACTCATCCATACATCAGTGGAACACACTCTCTCTGTCACTCACACACTATGGGCAAACCTGAACAGCATGTCTTTGAACTGTGGGAGGAAACCAGAGCACCCAGAGGAAACCCACACCAACACGGAGAGAACACGCAAACTCCACACAGACTGAGCAGGGATCGAACCCACGTCCTCTCACACCACCCAGGTGACGTGAGGCAGCAGCGCACCCCCCCATTTAGCGGACGCCTTTCTCTAAAGTGACGCACATTTCACAGAATAATACAATGAGTGCATTATATCAACAGAAAGAGAGATGGATGCAGACAAGTGATTCTAAAATTAACAACAGAAATTAGTTTGTTGATCTAGTCCCTTCCACATTTTGTACAGGGATCCAGATCAGATAGTACAGCGCACCCACTGTTAAACTAGTGTTGAAAAGAGAACACTAGGGCCTTTTTCCTGGCTTTCCATGTGCAGTAGCCCATTGTGACAATTTACCATGAGATGTATGCTTTGCCAGTGGTACACTCATAACACATCACCGCACCCATTTCATAAACACCACTTCTGCATTATGAAAAATGGGTTCTCAAAAGATACTGGCACTTGCTGGAGCCTGAAACTCATATCATCCACATTATATTTATTGATTTTGTTCTCTTTTCATAATCAAACTAGAGCCCTATATATTAGAGACTACTATGCACTAAATATTATGTTTATGTTAATTTACAGTATGCACAGGGATGAAGCAGTCAGTCGAAATGCATCCAGATATTGCGGCTTACATATTTTAAGAGTCCTGCCCCCTTTTATCTCAGACTAAATATTTAACAATAATATTATTACATATAATATTAATATTGTACATATCATATTAATAGTATATGTGATTGCATCCCTCTTACAGCAGTTTAAACTATGCAGCTCTTTAAACACAGGGAAGCTGTTTCTTTGCAGCTACATCAAGTATCTTCCAAGTGCATTTGAATATTCTACTGTCACATTATACTGTAAAAAAAAAATAAAATTTTAAATGCTTGGCTTTCCCTTACAGCATCAAGTTCAGAGCAGAAGGTCTTTCTATGAAAATGGTGGTTACCAGGCAACAGGCATAACAATGACACAGATGCTCATACTTTTGAAATGTGGGAAGTCCTTTGTGTGCCCGTGCCTTGGAGGTAAATGGCAGCTTTTCCCGATCAACCTTACGCCCCAAACATTTTTTTTTTTTTAAATTGTGCTCATTTTGACATCATAACGCTCTCCAAGGCTGGAGGCTTCTCTCTACATCTAAATATATCTGCAAAGGCCATTAAACAATAGTCCACAAACGTAGCCAACGGTAAACACTACGGAGCTGCACACGTCTCGCACTCATGCAAAGAGCCTGTGTAAAACCATGAATATTTAGGTCATTTTGCAAATGCAAGATGACTATAAAGAGTTTTGTGAAGGAGAAGAATTGAATCCAGAAGGAGGGATCTGGAGGAAGGATGGCCACACAGAGAAGAGCCATCGGAATGCCCAACAGAAATGTGCCGTCTTAGACCACTTCTGGCCTTCAGAGATGTCTGAGGCTTTCTGTCGGAGTTAAATTGCCCATTCCCTACCCCCACATCCCCAGCAATCATTTACCCCTAATCAGGAAGCTGCAGCCTCAGTCCCTGTGCCAAATGCTTACTGGCTCGCCACTGGGTTCCCGCAGCACTCCTGTGGTCGGTGTCCTCCCAGAACATCCTCTGTTCAGCCAAAAGCCGTGCGCTGAGCAACGCAAGAGGCTGATTACCTCCCCACCCCCCATCCTCCTGGTCTCCTGTTTTCCTGTACCCCAGGCGGAGGGGGGTACACAGGAGCGTACAGGGTGGTCAGGGTAAGGTGGTGCCTCACCTTGACGACCTGTGCTTGTTCAAACGGATTCCCGCTGCTTTGTCGGGCCCTGCACACCTGCCCTTCCACCTGCACACACACACACACACGCGCATGTACAGAAACCAGAACACACACACACGCTAAAGCACACACGAACGTGGTTACATAGGTGACACACGTCCAAAAACATCCACCCAGACACACATACACGCGCACAGAGTCTATATGAATAAGCAGGCAAAGATGCAGCAGGATATAGGGGGTGCGGTGGCGCAGTGGGTTGGACCACAGTCCTGCTCTTCGGTGGGTCTGGGGTTCGAGTCCCGCTTGGGGTGCCTTGCGACGGACTGGCATCCCGTCCTGGGTGTGTCCCCTCCCCCTCCGGCCTTACGCCCTGTGTTGCCGGGTGGGCTCCGGTTCCCCGCGACCCCATATGGAACAAGCGGTTCTGAAAATGTGTGTGTGTGTGTGTGTGTGTGTGTGTGTGTGTGTGTGTGTGTGTGTGTGTGTGTGTGTGTGTGTGTGTGTGTGTGTGTGTGTGTGTGATGCAGCAGGAACACATTGCCTGGCATTGCCAGAGAGACACACAGAGTTCTTGGATCTTCTAGAAAAAGAAAGAAAATAAAAACTACAGAATTATGGGGAAGAGGTCATCGTTATCAAACCACGTGAAATGTTATACGAATCTTTAAGTTATAGTAACTCAAAAAATTGAATATTACATTTATCTGACACTTTCCTCCAAAGTGACTTACAATATTATTCTACTTACAATTATGTAGCTGGGTAATTTTACAGGAGCAATTTTTAAGGAAAGTACCTTGCTCAAGGGTATTACAGCTAGAGGTGAAATTCAAACCTGCAACATTTATGTCTAAAGGTAGCAGCAGCAACCACTACACTACCAGACACAATTTTCAAAAGGTAAAGAAAAAGTCCTGTGTGTGTGTGAGTGTGTGTGTGTGTGTGTGTGTGTGTGTGTGTGTGTGTGTGTGTATACGCATTTATATTTACATTTCTGCATTTAGTAAATGTAAATCTCAGAGAAATATACAATGAGTGCATTACATCAACAAGAGAGATTTGGATGCAGACACATGATTCTACAGTACAGCCAATTTGTCACATTCCACATATGAACCAGTATGCATTACATTATATTATATATATTATAACATATAATTTCCCACTGACATTACCGCTTGACAAATTGTAGGCTGGTATCCTAGTTTCCCACTGGACTGTTGTGTCATAAACTCCACAGTGTATTTGACATAAAGGTTGTGTATGGTGACACTGGTTTCAATGACGGTACACATCCTGAAGCCATGACCAATCCCGATGATACGCTGAAGGTGAGATCACAAATCCCGGGAAATGAAAGAATGGTCACATTTATTTTTAGACAAGATCTCAGGTTGCCAATTAAAGTAAAACAGATTTTTTCCACTTTGAGTGATTTAGCAAGAATGGCTTCGGCTTACTGTTTTATATTAATGATGTGCATTTTGAAAGTCCCTTCCCATGTATACTTTTGAGTAATATATATAATATATAATAATAATACCATTTAAATTATTAATAGCCTAATATTGAATAATAAACAATGCACATGTACATATGAGGGCTTCATAAACTGACCGCCTTCAATCCATTCATAACATTGCTTCCAACACTGAAACGATCCATTTTTTTGATGCAATGGAACAAGTCGTTTTATGATACCAAAATTATGACAGATGTCTTCATTTCCTCCGTTCCAACCGTTTTTGAGCAGCATTTCCCAAGCAGAAAAGGCTTCTGAATTTCCAAACCAAATTGTTAGCTTTCACGAGGCCGCGGTCAGATGAAATCAAAGCCCGGTGCTCTGTCTTCTCACGGGTAATTTGGATTTACCGAGCTTCATGTGTTCCAGTTAGCAGCGCATTTTCCAAGCACAATAACACAGCATTAAAATGTGTTCCAGTAAAATGTGCCGTGGTGATCTTTTCTGCACCTTATTGGTAGCCTATGGAAAGGGCAGGAACTCAGCACTTGCTTAGGTTGCACCATCGCACCGTGATGCCATCAGAAAGGATCAAACTGGAGAAATAAAAAGCGTCTTACAATTTTACAAAAAGAATGCTTGTTCTTTTCGTTTAACCCGAAATGTTCATTGTTGATCTGCCACTACTGAACTTTGTACTAAATTTTTTTAAATTTACTTACTGCATTGAAAAGGACAGTCCACATTTTAAAATAACTGCTTTAATTTAAAAAAAGCCCTAACGTGAAGAAAAAAACATTGCTTTAGGTTACAAATGTACTGCGGGGGCATGGTGGCGCAGTGGGTTGGACCGGGTCCTACTCTCCAGTAGGTCTGGGATTCGAGTCCTGCTTGGGGTGCCTTGCGACGGACTGGCGTCCCGTCCTGGGCGTGTCCCCTCCGGCCTTATTCCCTGTGTTGCTGGGTAGGCTCCAGTTCCCCGCAACCCCATATGGGACAAGCGGTTCTGAAAATGTGTGTGTGTTACAAATGTATTTTAAGGTGCTCACTGGGCCAATCCAGGAAGATTGTACCTAAACGTACCATGTGACAGGATAATCATGTGATCACCAGAAACTGGATCCCTTAAACCAGAAAAGACCATAATTACTTATGGTTCACAAACAGTCCCTGCAGTTTTCCTTTCCTGAGAAAGTCAACTTCTCCTTTACTGTAAATCATTCATTCAGCTTCCACCTGAAACTGCAGATTCTTTATTAGACTTCTTAATACTTCTAATAATATTTTAATGTCAATGGCAAATCTTCAGTTTGTGTTTGACCTTACCAAAACGTTGCCATGTGTCTCCCCTCCTGATCTTCCCATTTGCTTTGTGCAGCTGTCAAAGTTCAGCACTCATGTTGGATCTGCAGCCTGACACCTACAGAACCTGATGGCTCCCTACACCCTAGCAAGAGCACTCTCCCAATCTCTAGCTGTTTGGTGGTTCCACTCACAAGGCGTCCAAACATAAAAGTCCATTGGTTCTCAGTTTTGTTCCTGATATGGTTGAAGGAGTTCCCTCTGTCCCTCGGAGCTGCTGAATCAGTTCCAGCCTTCAAAAAACATCTCTTTCAGACATAGTTATCTCCTGATCTTCTAACTGGTCCATAAACTTTCATCACACCACCTGTCACAAAAACCCTTGTGTTTCCTATCAATTCCACATGCACCTACTTTTGTATTATGTACCGGCAAATTATGGTATAGGACAGACCAACTGTTTTTCGACAGTCGTGTCTGTATCTAAAGTTCTTCAGCTATTGTGAAGTAAATTTTTGTTTATACACTGCTTTGAAAAAAAACATCTCCTAAACAAATAAATGTACATGTGAACAACATAATTCTGCTAGATTAATCTATTTAACTGCCGAAGTTGTTTTGTGCTGTTAATACTGATGTTAATCCATCCATCCATTGTCATTAACCATTTGTCCCGAGCGGGGTCACAGCAAACCTCACCTGGCAACACAGGGCACAAGGCAGAAGGCGGAGGGGACACACCCAGGACGGGACGCCAATCTATCGCAAAGCACCCCAAGCAGGGCTTGAAGTCCAGCCTCGCTACCCAGCGGGTAACGGCCAAAGCCGTATTATACTTAATGGTGATTCATTGAAGAGATGAACATTTTAAATTTTTACCATCATAGTTTACATTTTCCAAAGCAATGCTCAGCATACTGTTTAGCAAAACTTATGTGAAATTGGTGTAAATTAGTGTTTTTTTAAGGTGCCTGGTAAGTGAGCTGTTCAAAATGGAGTGCCACCCACAGGTCTGGGTGACTCATGACATGGACTACATTAGAAATTTCGCGCATTAAGATGATGATCCACTTTGAACCCTTTTCTGCAGTTGTCACAGGGACAATGGCTGAGGTTAACCAGCTCATCCCCACCAGCATCTGTCAATTGATTCTCCAGTGGCCTTTGGAGGTGTGCAGACCTGCTGCTCCGAAACGTGCCATTGCTTGTCAGTGTCGGCCCTATCCAGCCACATCTTTGCCCTTTCCAACGTGCATGGAGGAGCAACGAGGGACAACTGAGGAATTCTGAGGGTGTGACAGTAACTGAAGAAAGCCAGTAAGAGAGAAAGAAAGAGAGAGAGAGAGAGAGAGAGAGAGAGAGAGAGAGAGAGAGTGATAGGGAGTGAGCGAGAGAAGGGCATCACGTGGCCCCAAATGGAGGCAGAGCTGGGGTCAGTCACACAAAGGGATCTATTTGGTGCATGGAACAGCCCCCTCTGGCAGCACTGTGGCAAGATAAACATGACTGACAGGAAGAAAACATTTTTTCCCCCCATCAAAAAAAAAAAAAAAAATTAAAAATTTGAAGTCATAGCATTACCAGTGGAAAACATCAGTTATTCCTCTGCTGCATTTCCCAGAATGAGACCTTTGACTTTTTTCACAAATTTCATATAAGCCAGAAAAAGCAAAAGAGTATATTAGATTATTTCACCGCAATTACATTGGAATGTTTTTCCTATGGAAAGACAGGGCAAATTGATCCCTTGCCTAACTGGGGTCTATGTTGAACCTGAAGGTGTGTGTGTGTGTGTGTGTGTGTGTGTGTGTGTGTGTGTGTGTGTGTGTGTGTGTGTGTGTGTGTGTGTGTGCAGATGATCTCTTAATCCGAAGCAATTTGGCAGCAGCCTCGCTCGAGCGATTAAGCAAATAATCTTCAATTAAACGTAACTCAGCCTCACACCCTCTGCTCCCCAGTTTGCACAAATAGGGCCTAAAAATACCCTCCGTTGACAGTCGGACAATCCAGAGCCCCGCAGGTAACATTTCAGTGCCCGGTTTTGTGTGAGCGTATCGACCGTCGCAAGACGAGATGAAGAAAAACAGGAAAAAGAAGCTGGCTGCAGCGGGATCGGATGATGCTGTCCTCTGAAATCAACACAAAACGTCCTTAAAACGGCGCGTCGCCGCAATTACTCCTCATTAGCAGCTGAAAGCTTCAAGATGATCTTTGACGCAGAGCTCGAAATGGGAGCACGGCAGGAAGGTTTCTACGGTTACAAATGCACGTTGATAAGAAAAGGGCCAAACAATATCTAACAGAAAACTCAATCGACACACCTCTGAAGTCTGGTTCTCAACGTTAGATATTATTCACTAGGGTTTCACAAAATGCCCTTTACAGGTGAACACTGAAGTCCAGGGATATTAGGTTTAGTGGTATAAGTCATCATTGCTGATTTTTTAAAATTTTTTATTATATTAATACTTTTTTTATTGTGGTAGGAAAAAAGATTTCAGTTACTATCAGGAAACCTAGAAATGATAAGATTATTATCATCTGCATCTAAATCTTAATGTCTAACGAACAAAAACATAATAGCTTTAACACTGTATAAATCAAATAAAAGGCAAACTGCTGTTCAGCAAAGCTTGCGCGTTTAAGGGAAATTATGTCATCTAAAAAAATGAGGGGAAGAAGGCAGCTGGAATAGAGATGGGCTGATTTTGTATGTGACATATTGCAAAATGTAGCTGCTTTTCACAACCAGCAATAATATGTTATTGTGCCTCCCAGAGAGTTCCACTTTGCATTGTGTCCCTGGCTGTTGCATCTTTTCTAAAGCTCCTGGACTGTTCAACTCTCTTTCCACTAACCATGGGAGTGATTTGCAAACCTGCTAAAAGAGTAAAGGCAGATGAAATAGTGGTTAGAGGTTAGAGGTGGATCCAAGATGGAACTCCAATTCTTGCTGAGGTGGCCTTTATCTGGATGCTGAGCCTGTAGTTATCGTAAAAGTAACCCAGCAGTATAAAAAAGCAAATCAGTGTAAGTTGCTTTGCAGAAAGTGTCAAATAAACAAATGTTAATAATGTGGTCTCCTTTCTGTGCATCTTGTTGGCTTTGCAGCTCCAGTGATGAGCTGGAGATCTTCCAGCCCTCGGACCAGAGCCGCTGCCCATAGTCGATGCTCCAGCCCTGGCAGAGGCACTCTCCAAGTGCCTGCCTGTTTATGCAGACAGACACTTCTTCCCAGCAGGATGCCACACACATCACAGCCAAGAGTGGAGTGAGAAACACATGCTTGTGTGTGTGTTTGTGTGTGTGTGTGTGTGTGTGTGTGTGTGTGTGTGTGTGTAGGGTGAGGAGAGTCTACCCTGGTCCTCAATAAAATCTCTTATCGTTTGGAAAAAGGGCCTCCTCTGGCAGTAGATGACTCCTTATAAATAAACCCTGTCAAGATCACCATTTTTAATGCAGTGACCAGTAAACAGCCATTTCACACATGACACTGGAGACGTTAATGTACGCATGTCCCTCCATGCCAGAAATAAGGAACTACATTGCAGGAAATACCAAATGCTAAACCATCAAATCATCCTATAGAAATTCCACATAAGATATTCCACCCAGCTGTATGTTTGGCCATTTGTCAGTCAATTAAAGCTCTCAAGGAAATTTAATATCATGCTGTGACAGACGAGCATAAAAAACCAATAAATATGTAAAAGTATATACTGTACATATAAATATACATAACGTTATATGAGGCTGTAGCTGGTGTACACTAATGGATTGCCAAGGATGGCATGTGATAAGTGAACCAGTCTTGGTGCAGGTCTTGCCTATTATGTTTCCCTTTCCCCTACCAAATACTGCAGATCGTTCTCCCCCCACCCCCACTAAGGCAGTGAAACCTCCCTGTTGGTGGAGTCCAAACGGAGGGAAACTGCAATTCTGTTCATAATTCATTTTGTTCGTAACTCCAAGTATATGCTATTCATTGTTGAACCATTTATCCCATGTGCATGTGAACTATTCATAATGTTGTTACTGATCATAAACACTCACCACCACCAGACAGAACCTGTTAAAAGTGTGACTAAGGTGGTCACTCACTCCGCTCATGTTCAGTCAGGGTGCTGACATCTAGCAGCGGAGCGCGTAAACACAAGTTGCGTTCATAACAAACAAAAATTGCAGAAATTGGGTGATAAATGAAAATGCCATTTTAAATAAATAAATAAAGCAGAAAATGTGTTTTTGAAAATTCATAATCCGGTGGTTTGTAACATGAACAGGTGTATTGTGAATATTTCATATAGTATTTTGACTGTTTCATAACACTGTGAGATCCTCCGACTTTTTTGTCATTCAGCAGGACTTTTTCACCCTTAAGAACATTGTTTACCTATGCTCAGGTACCCAACCCTAGTTTTTTGCTTGCTTGCTTGTTTGTTTATGCAGGCTTTTTGTTTTGTTTAGTTACTCAGCATGGTTCCAAAATTAACTTACCTCTTCTCCGCAGATAAAGTTCTGTGCAATCAGGTGTAAAAAAATCTAAGAAAAGCACCTAAGCACTTTGGCAGAGTATCACTTAAGACTGTAATGTTTCTCAAAGTTATGAACAATGCAATAGATACTGCTTATTCAACAATTAGCATAATTACTAATAAATAAAAGTAGTCAGAAACAGTAAAAGTGTTTCTTAATTTTGTCACTAATTAGTGACAGTTTTTTTGCTTTAATTGACATAACACAATATGAAGAATCATTTTTTGCACAGTATTAACTATTGCACTAGCAATAACTATTGTGGAAAACTAGGCAACATGCAATGAACTAATAAGCAGTCATTATTAGTGAAAAATGTTTTTCCTATTTTATTTGTACAAAGTTCAACCTTTTTTTCCATTCTATTCCTGCGTCACAGGGAATCCAGAACGATTCCAGTTAAATACTTCACGGCACATTCTTTTTAAACGTAAACTATATATCCTCTGGCTGATGGCATGTTACAGGAAATAGAGTTTAAGACAATGGTGTAACTCAAAAGTACAGTGTATCAAAAATATGAGAAAGAAAAACTTGAGCAAACCTACAGTATATTTACATTTACATTTACATTTATTTACTTAGCAGATGCTTTTCTCCAAAGCGACTTCCAATAAACTCAGCATGTCATATGTTCCACCATAGAATCTCAAAGGTAAAATTTAAAGGATATCCAGTAATGGCAAGTTTATCCGTCAGAACCATTTTTATTTCCATCTTATATTGAGAGCAAAGACGACTGCGTATAACAACAATGCAATCAGCCACAATGCTACGTAAATCCTTTGGGCCACCCAAGAAAAAATTCTTCTGATGAAAAATATACATGAAAAATAACATAAGAAAGGTTTTATCTTTTTTCATCTTCATAAACGCATTGATGAAAGATTAGATAGGACAAGCAAAGGAAGGCCTGGAGTTGGAGCACTTGAGCTGTCTCAATCAGGAGGATTACACGCTCAAGAAGGTCACAGCGTGCATTACCAGGCCCAATTTGTGTAAAAACCAATGTGAAGTTCTTTACGAAGTCAGTGCCATTACTTTAATCGCAGATGAAAAAGCTGTACTTTAAAAAATTTCAGCTGACATAAAGAACCATAACAATAATGTTGTCACAGTGCTATAGGAGTAGTAGGAGATACTGTAGTATGTAGTAATGGCAATCAATACAGGTTCAATCAGTCTTTAAAGGGTATAATCAGCATAGGCAATATCAGCCATTCACTGTTTTAGTGGCATCAATTGACTGAGTAGCACAATTTTCACAGTACAATCTGATACAGATGAGGGAAAGTTTCAAATTGATCAGTCAAACGGTTCTTCAGTTGTTGGAGATTTCAGTTTTAACAGTATTATAACTCCAGTGGGTCAAAGGATGCCACATTTTACATGACTGCTTAAAGTCATATTGAAGACAGCTCTGTGCACTACTGAAGATACATATACCAAAAAGCATTGTGACCATGTTTGTCACAATATATTCTCTCTCATCCTAATTTTTGAGAAAAAGAATAGCTGTGTAGAACTTTCTTCTAAAGCAGGGCGATGATGTCTAAGAGGTGCAAAACTGAAAGTCTGTCGGTTCTTGGTTTTGGCTCTGATGTGCAGGAATGAGCTCCCTCCATCCCTCAGAGCTGCTCAATCCCTTTCAACAATCAAAAAGGGTCTGAAAAGTTTTGAGTTTCCTATGAAATCTATATTTAGCCACGTAGTTGTATCGACAGCTACTTGAAAAAAGTACTCGGGCAAAATGGTATTTGGCACTTTCACAGTCGCATGTCTAAAGCTCTTTGTCGATTCGAACATCTATAAATTATTCTTTTGCATTAGAGCAAAAATACAAAGCTCAAAGTTTTCTTACCATTAACCTTCAAAAGGTTAAGATGCCTAAAGTCTGCCTGGGTAATTTGGTGACGATCTAGAGAATATGCAAGCTAAGGCTACACCTGTCGAAATTTATTGGCACAGCTGGCATCTGTATTGTCTGAAAGAGCATGTGAAATATTTGCATATTTGCATATTTCATGCAAATCGTTCAAATCACTGTGGAGTACATCTCGTTTAAGGGCTGTGGAGAAAAGTCAATATGGCAGAAAATCCTATATGGTTAGGATTGTGGAAAGTGTTACTGTCTGAAAGCAATGAGTATAACTGTAAATTCATTCTCCCTCTAGGTGACATAGTGCATGAGTTATGGCCATTAAAGAAAAAAAAAAAAAACAAATAAAAACTGAACTATAGTGCCAAAATTCAGTATCCTAAGGTGAGAAGCTGGATTCAGTCACAGCTGCTGAATCTCTTCGCAGTTTTGCAATTTTAGTACTTTTTGGAACATAAAAAAAGAAAAATAATAATAACACAAACAACGGGGGTTCCAGAAGCAATATTAAGACACATTTGCATGTATAAAGAACACATTTAAAAAAAATGACAAAAAACAGTGTAACTTCTCCAGTATTTCCATGTGGTAAAAACATATGTGTGATCAATGGGAAATGTGTGTGTGAAGTGTGAAGCAGTGAGAGACAGGCTAGTGGCAGAGTACTGTACAAACATATCCTCCGTCCAAACAAGACTGTGTCCAGCCAAGTGAAAACTAAATGTGTTAATGACACCCATAGGATAAAAGCAGAATAAAAGGCCAGTTCTGTCTGCTCTGCATGCTTGGCTTGCTCTTAGTTTTCCTTCTGAGCATTTTGCGAATAAGTTGTTTTCCGGTCATGTGCTTCTTCCACAAACAGGAATGATCGTTTCCTGGGATACGCTGTCTGTACAAGGTAACGTGAGAATGTCACCATCTGCCCGCTGAGGTCAGATGTCATTTTTCTGTGGGAGGAAACACACCTGGTTTTTCATTGCTCTGTGTGTGTGTGTGTGAGACAGACCATAGTGCAGAACATGGCCCACACCAAGCCATCGCTCTCCTGGGTTTATGGTTGCCTGTAATAATAAATCCATACTCTAATGGCAGGAAAGGATCTCTGTCTAAGGTTCATGTTACTGTATTAATGGAACATAGTCAGTACAGTTTGCCTTTTTAAATGTTTTAACACTTTTGGCCAAAGCCCACCAACCAATGACTGCAACCGCTAGTCCCGAGCGGGGTTGCAGAGAGCCAGAGCCTACCTGGTAGCACAGGGTGCAAGGCCAAGCGGGGAGAGGACACACCCCGGACGGGACACCAGTCCACCACAAGGCACCCCAAGCAGGGCTCGAACCCCAGAGCCACAGTGTAGCAGGCATTGGCCACCACCACCCCCCAACACTTTTGGTCAAAGCAATTTACAATGTTAAGTTACTTATAATTATTTATATATGTATACAGTCATGAGGGGATGCGGTGGCGCAGTGGGTTGGACCGGGTCCTGTTTTCCAGGGGGTCTGGGGTTCGAGTCCCTCTTGGGGTGCTTTGCAATGGACTGGTGTCCCCTCCCCCTCCAGCCTTACGCCCTGAGTTGCCGGGTTAGGCTCTGGGTCCCCGTGACCCCGTATGGGACAAGCGGTTCAGAAAGTGTGTGTGTGTGTATACAGTCAGGTCATTTTTACTGGAGTAGTTCAGGGTAAGTACCGTGATCAAGGATACTACAGCAAGAGGCTGGATTTGGGCCTGAGTACTTTGAGCACAAGGTCGCAGCTCTATCCACTACGCCCTGTGCTGACCCTGCTTGCTACATTAGTAATGTCACCCAGTGATTTTAATTGGTGGAGGTGCTTTTACCTGAGGTAATATATCTGGAGAGTAGAGTATCAGTGAAAAGAGTACTTTTGCCTGAAATTGGTTATTTTTCATAACTGCCAGCATTTTACATTCTATAAGTTTCTTGAAAATGACAAAATGAATATTGTTTCTAAATTTTGTACTCCGCAGCATAGCCACTCTTCGTCTTGATAGCAGCTTTACAAAGAGAAGGCCAGCAGGTTGCAGCAGGTGCGCTTAAACTTTTCACTGGTACTGGTATTCTTTATGACAGACTGCAGCCGCAGCCAATTTCTTAACGAACCGATAAAAAAAAAAAACGTTAAGCGCTTTTTCGTAAAATTTGTACGACATTAGGCCGACATCAGCAATGTAAGCTGGTGTGAATTTATTTCGATTTTTTTTTAAATTACCCACATTCGGTGTCAAATCAGGACAGGAGGAGTTGATCAAACAAACAAACAAACAAACAAATTGTTTTATTATCAACAGCACATTTTGGAAATAATAATAATAATAATAATAATAATAATAATAATAATAATAATAATAGTAATAATAACTATGCAAGCAATCAGGTGGCCAGGGCGCATGCTGAAGAGAAAAAGCCGAGGAGAGCTGCAGTTGCGGTTCCTCCTTAAGAAAAGTACCTTAAAAGATTATCTCGGTTATTTCACTCCCACTGAGCCGGCACTAATAGTCCGAGGCAGATATTGAAGAGCAGTGCAGGGCCGTGGAGATCTATTAGAAATTCCCATCTACGCGCCTCATACATATTGATTTCTGACACCAAGCAGCGACGGCAGCCTCGCGGGAATAATATATTTAGCAGGGTTTGCAGCGAGGGGGTCACACAGTGCATGAAGATTAGGTGGCGAGGAGCACGGCGGCGCTCCCTGCCGCAGCTCCGTGTCGGCCCCCAGCGCCGGACCCGTTACACGCCTTGTTTTCTGCTCGTCTTCCACCCCCCCAGCGCGGCACGCAATCCCCTTCAATTTTGCTTGTACGTGGGTGGCAAAAAAAAAATCCGAAATAAAAAAATAAGCCTCCGCATTTGTGTCTGTCGCATCGGCTGAGCTCGAGACACGTGTGACATTTAGAAAATAAATCTGTTCCGGCCTTTGTTTTCTGCTGGGGGTAAAGTGGAGGCCTAAAAACCATTTTCCTTTCTTTTTCCTTCTCTGTGTTTTTTTTTTTTTTTTTATACGAAGTCCTGTTTATTGAAAGACTGCCAGCTGGGGGTTCTTATGCTGTTTGTTTATTTATTCATTCATTCATTCATTCATCTGTTCATGTGTTTATTTGTTTGTTTTTGGAGCTGTGTAGATATGAAAAATAGCCTCGTGGCTACAACTGCTGTCTTTGGGCTCCCAAGCCTTGGGACTGAATTCCACCTCTTGCTGTTGTACACTTTCCCAGCTGTGGAAATGCATGAATAATTGTTAGGAGCTTGATATTGTTAATATTCGGGAGGGAGCATCAGCTCAATTATTAAAGGCGTTCTTTAATGCTGAGGAACGGAACAAGTGTGAGCGCAACGGCAACGCTCTGTGTTTTTCTGTGTAGATTGGCAACACCCCCCTCGCTCCTGCTCTCCCGCCCTCCCCCTTATCGTTCTGCGCCTCCGGCCCGCTACGCCAGAGCCCTCCGCTTAGTCCGCATGGGCAGCGGAGCTCTGATGGGTCTGTCTAGGCGAAAGGGTAATTGCTTAAACGGGAGCCCGGCTGCCAGGAGCACTGCTCAGGCCGACCGGGAATGGCTCGACATCTCACTGAGAGCACTTAACACGGCCCCCCCTCGGATCACCGCCCTCCGCTCCCCCCGACTGCCCGCCTGCATAAGCAATGGCATCAGCGGCCCTTTTAAACGCTACTTCAAAGCGCTGTTCGACTGCCTCTCCAGACTCCTACCGGCCGAGCCAATTTCAGCGGTTGCGGCTCACCTGTTGTGCATTGCTGCGTGGAGATGGAGGACGGAGACTTATCCGTCAATAAATGCTGCTTTCTTCTTTTTTTCCCAGTAGGCCTAATTTACATTTTGTATTGCTCTTCTGTCCTTGTGTCGAGATGGGGTTTTTATTTGGTCGCATACAAGGATGTCTGGGTGTCCTTGAGAAGCCGTTAGTCGGTATTCGGATACTGGATTAAGTACGAAAAATGTAAAAAAAGGAGATAATAGGACATAAAACAAAGCTTTTTACATTTACATATGTAGCTGACACCTCCTTCCGAAAGTCTTCAGTTGTTAAGCTACTTACACTGATTTACCCTTTTATACACCTGGGTAGTTTGCACTGTGTCAATTCATGAAAAGTACCTTAATGAAGGGTACCGCAACGGAGGTGCGATTCAAACCTGGAACTTTTGAGTCCAACGGGAAGCAGTTCTAACCACCACGCCATCTGCTGCCCCATTATTTCAGCAGATAACTTTAAATAAAAAACAAACAAATAATAGAGTCATTAATGATGTACTATCAGATGGTACATGACCAGCTGTTGAAACGGTACAATCATACATTTCTTTGGATAAAACGGTCCCAGCGCATCCACACGGTTGCTGCCGCTGAGTGTTTAAGGGTTGTGGAAGGCATGCCGGCCCGTTCCCAAACTTACACTCCCAGCGGGAATGAAAGGGGCTGCCCCCCTTCTCTCTGGACTTCTTTTAACTCCTAAAGTAATGAATTATTTAAAAGCCCATATTAACGAGACTTGAAGGACCCTGTTGAACTCTGCTTTCCTTTCCAGCAAACAGCCAGCAGTGCTTCACGAGGCTTCAAAGGCAGAGCAGAGGTGCCGCTGTTCAATAAAACTCCGTATGGCGCATTAGTGCAGCGCGCATCGCGAGTGAGGACACAGCGTCCCGTGCAACACTACCGAAATTAGACATGCGTATGTAAACAAGCCAATTACACCGCATTCCCTCTCTTTGCCTGGCAATTTGACCTTATCATCGGATGAAACCGGACTGCGGATTGCCGTCGGAATGGATGTTTCGCTGACAACATTCCGGAACAGGAGTTTTAATGAAAGCTATACTTCACTTTCCCATGCAGCACAGCAGAAGGCATGAAGGCAGAAGCCGGGTAGCACATTAGCATTCCGTGCATGTTAGCCCAGCGCTCTGCCCCTTGCTGGTGGGTTCACGGGGGGTCCGTCAGCCCCGTCCCCAAGGCAGGCGCTGGGTGGTCGGGGGTGACGGCAGGTGGCCGGGGGCCCTGTAAAAATGAGATAATGAAGCATTAGGGTTCCAGCCCACGCATACATACCTAGAGGAAGAAGACGTACATCCCAGAGATTGAGGCGATGCAAGGAGTGCGCATATCAGTAGCAAACATTAGCCAGCAACTAACAGCTCACGGGATTGTGAATATAATATGCTAGAAAGGCTGTACATCTTGCCAAAGCCAGGACAAGTGGGAATAACTTAAGCAGCAAAAAAACAAAATGCGTGCAAGTAATTGTTGACGTGCAAAATATTCAAAATCACGGAACAGTATCGCCAGTTAAACATGAACAGCATACACGGTATCTTGATACATCTTTAAGAAAATCATCCCTGAGATCATGGTCATTAGCAGCAAGACGTGGGTCAGAAAAAGCTCTGTTGTGCACACTTATCGCAATGCTTCGAAAAAGACATATAGCTTTCGCTTCAAAAAATGAGCGTGCTGTTGGCGGCACAGTTTTCAAACACAGATACGTTCATTTTTTTCTTGTCAGAGTGGATGAGTAATGGTAATTAAAACATCACATTTACAAAAATACGCACACAGATGATAGCAGTACAAATTCCTCAAACTACTTATGCAATTAAACATACTCATATGTTGTTATTGCATTGGCTGCTCTTGCTTGAAAGAATTTTGCTGTCAGGTGCCACTGAGCCGTAGAAAACTCAGTCACTGTGCATGTGTGCAGTAATGCATATGAACAGTGTGGAAGCAAAAAATGGAAAAATCAGGACATTGCCTACAGTTGGCTGGGCCAGTGCACGCAGTCGAAGGTGGCATGGAGTCAGCAAAGCTTTGGAACTGCTCTACAGGAAACTGGCATCTTTCCTCAACAAGGAGTTCTTCCAGTTCGAACCCATTTCGTGGAAACTGAGAAAATTGCCGAGAATGTATTTCTAAACAATCCCGCAAGTGCTTCATGAGAAGGAGTACTGGTGTTGGGCAGTCAGTGGAACATGCTCCTACGTATAATAAACCCCTCACAGCAGGTGGCGTATTGGCTAGAGCTGCACTTTAATCTCACCTCCTGCTGTAGTACCCTTGAGCAAGGTACTTACCCTGAACTGATACAGTAAAAATTACCCAGCTGTATAAATGGATGAATCACCATAACTTGCTTTAGGGGCAAGCATCAGCTCAATAAAATTAACGCAGATTTGCTATTGAAAGATTAAAATCTCCGTAATAGGGGATGGACTGCCAACCTGTCCAAGGTGTACCTTACTTGACCTTATTCTCTATGCACCCAGGATATCTTCCACACCACTGTGACCCTGACTTGGGAGAGGCGGTTAATAAAAGTGAGTGAGTAAAATTCTCCATGGTTTCCTGAGTGGGAATGTGAGCGAAACTTAAACAAACATGGATATTGACTGTTCCACACAGGTATTAGCTCAGTCCAAGAATGTTCAAACTGTTATGACAGGGAGAGACCAGGCTCTGGCCATCAGTCCCAGTCAGCTGGGAGTCCTTCACTCTCTTTCTCACCAGCCATCTACGAGACCTGTTTTAAAATTCAACTCGGATACATTCAGGCCCGTAATGTCTCCTAATCAAGCATCTCAGTAGGAGTATGGATGGAGGAAAAAAAATCCATGTAGTCATCACCTAAATGCGGACTTCTGAGAACAACCTTCTGGTTTTCATTTTGCACCAGGTAAGGGTAAGCAGGAGTCGCCGTGGCTAGAGGTGTAAAACTTCCTCCGTCCGTTCACAGCCTAATTTGCCACCTCCTACTCCAGAGCTGACTCACCTCGAGAGAATATAATTATTTTAATTGACTTTGCCTCATTTCCACCTGCCTGAGCGAACGGCTACTAACAGGCGATGGGCAAGAGGTCGGCTGCTCTCAAACTTTGATCTGCACCCTTTTTTTTTCACATTGTGGCTTCTATTAAATTGGGAGCAGGGGATGCTGGGTATGATCCTGCAGTGTGAGTGCTTATTAGCGTGCCGCTGCGGGCCGCCTCGGCTTCGCCGGTCCTTTTTGACTCGTTAGTTCCAGACGAGCCTCTGCCGGGTCTCCGAGAAAATCTGTGTTAATCAGATCCCCAAAGACGGGCAAGGGAAGCCGATGCTTACCTCCCCGTCGCGTGGCTAATGCACGGCTGCCGTGGGCCTTCCTTATCGTCTCAGATTTAGCTTTCCGAATTAAAACAAGGGAAGTTACAGAGTTACAGGCCTCCAGTTGGAATGCGATTTTTAAGAAAGGATTGCACAGCAAATTGTTACACCTCTGACCCCCCCCTCCCAGCCCGCCACATACAGTGCATTGGTGTACATAGCATTTTCCTACAAAATTGAACCAGGAGTCTCCGAACTCAAAGTCAGAATGAAGGAGCGTAGATCAGTTAAGTCAGAACGACGGGCTCAAGGTCACAATGCAAGTGCCCGAATGACGGCTGGACTGGCTCCCTGGCCCTGGGAGTTATGAACCCCGCTAACATACTTACAGTTGTCTCTCGCAGTTGAAAAAGAAAACATCAGGACGAGTTTCCATTCCTTGCCCTAGCCATAGACCTGACCTTCCAGGGGAGCCATGTACGCTTGAACCTGCCATTGCACCGTATCAGCTGCGTCTCAGCCTAAAGCTCGCCTGGCCACCTGCGATGGCACCAGGATGGGCATGCTGGGAAACTGTCCTCCATGAAAATGAGCAAGCTGGCTTTCTTCTCCTGAGGCAGGGCCACTCAGCCAAGTGTCCTCTAACCAGCTGCTCGCTATGGCTGCCAGGGCCCCTCTTCCTTACACTGACATTCCAGTCAATCGCTCGCTGGTGCACTGCATTCCTGGTTCTCCCCATAGGAGCAGTGTTTTTCTGCTATTCTTATAAGCGCAGTGTGTTTATAGTCTCCCCATATGTTCCACGCTCTCCAGTTATTCCCCACGTGTGCGGCACATTGGAATCCCTCAGTGCGGTGCAGTGTGCTTCTGGAATCCCCACAGGATTCTGCCACAGGCTCTCCTCAGCATACCTTCGCAAGGTTTATGGAAACGAAACAGGGTGGTTTCAGTCTTTCTGCTGGTCATAGGTTTATAGATTTCATACTTCACCAGGCAGGCCCTAGAAAGGGTTGCTGGAAGGAACGAAACGTTTCCCTCTGTCTATCGAGGTTTTTACAGCATGTCTGTATGGACTTTTCCAAGATTCCTTTGGTGGAAATCGTGCTAACGTTCAAAGTCTCAATGCCAAGAAGCAGCACCATTACACGTTCGGTCCACCACTTTTGGGTGAAAGCAAGCGCCTGTTTTCACAATTTCATGAAACTACGGAACACGAGAGCATGTTTCTGTCCGGGGCGAGCGACGCACGCACCGATGGGGCTGTTGAAGTGGCGTCGAGGTCTCCCACAATGGGAGCAGCTCCTCTCCACCTGACAGCATAAAGACTGTCAAATATATCTTTAAAATCATGTTTCCACACTCCTCAGGTGGTGAATCCTCTTGATATGTGTGAATTCAAAACCCAGTTCATTCATACACACGTTTGTTTATTTATTTTTTATTTTTTGTAAATAGGGAAGAAGGACTTTGTCTCAAGGAAAAACTTTATAGCTGTGCAATGTCATTAGGCAATGCTGAAAAATCCTCATGGTGAAGAAAGCGGCAGCCCAAAATCACATCTTATTTACCCCTCTCCAAAGGTCTTAATTAAGCCCCCCAGCGAGAGCACTTGTGGGGCTGCTGGTGGTAGAACCCAGCCAATCACATTGTGCCTAATTGGTTTGGTGAGGCACTCGGGGAGCAGTTGTTATTTTAATTGAAATGCCTGCTGATATATTTCCCCCAATTTTTTTTTCCTTTTTTTTTTGCGCAGCAGCAATTGAATTACTGAAAGTGACATAAGACAGTGTAATTACGTTTTCTTATGTCACTATCCTGAGACAAACAGTGTTGGCGATAATAAAGCAGTCACCACTGTGTATCTTCCAGCATCCTCAGAGTGGACCATGGCACTATTTTTATTCAACTTGAGAGCTGTGTTCCCTCCCATGTGTGACATCACCTATGAAATAGGGATAATAGGTGGCGCAGTGGTTAGAGGTGCCTTGATCAAGGTACTTACCCTGAATTGATAGAGTAAAAATTTCTTAGATGTATAAATGGGTAAATCAGTGCATGGAGCTTAACAATGTAAGTTGCTCTGGTGAGAAGCATCAGCTAAATAAATAAACGTAAATATGACTGATGAATGGAGTTTCAGCAGGAGCCTGGAGCCACAATTGTCCTTCCCTCATATTGTCGGTATTTTTTTTCTGAGAGCTCATTGAATTGCCATTGAGCTTATTTATTTTTGTCACATTACATATTCACTGCTCAGTTTTTCTCAAAATATGACCCTTCCTGGGAGTATTCGCAGTGTAATCAGTCTTAAATATCCCTTTGGATAAAAACTCAAGATATGAATAAAGCCTACTTATTTATTGCTATTTGTGGGAAATGCTCCTTCTGCCCTGTCCTTATTGCTTGCGTCCTCTTGCGCTTTCTGTTATTTACATTTTTTTCTGCGACATATAGCCATTGTCGATGACGAAACAGTGATTCATCATTTAATTACGATTTGACAAATGTTAGCGCCCTTGCCGTTTTGAGAGCCCCCCCTCCTCTCCAATTCCCCGCTCTGCCGAGCTGTCACGTACAACCGACACCCCCGGGATTAATTGGACGCGTCTGTCTTTGTGCTGCTGCCGGGGCTCCCGGAGCAGCGGGTGCACGGTGTTGTCAGCGGATGGAGGGCCTGACACTTCCAGAGAACGGCATGCTCGCACCTCCCCCAAAGCCCTCACCCCCACCCCCAGCAACCCCCACCCCCCACCCTCTTGTTATTGTTTGCAGCTTAACCCCCTCCTCCCCAAGCCTGTGCGCCCCACACACATGCAGCTTGGAGAGCAAAACAAGGCAGCCAACGGCGCCGCATCTGCATTGTGCCAGCGTGGCTGTCAGGGGACAGGAAACTATTCCCTTCTCTTTTCAAATGTTGCAAAGAGAGGTGCGGAGAAGTCTAAGATGGAATAAGACATTTAAAGCTCAACAACAAACTGCAGTGATAGAGCTTGGACTGATGCCATTTATTTCTTAGGGTCATTCTGTACAATGTTATTTCTCTGGAACAGGACAGCAATCAGCTATACATTTTTATTTTCAGTGGATCAAAATATTAATTGGTGTTTTGAAATTTTTTTTTAATTATTTGTCTAGTATAAATGCCAAAAAATCACAAAAAAATTGCCCATATAATATACGTGACCTATTAATCAAGGAATTGCACAGGAATAAATAAAAATTTAAAGATTAAAATGAAAAACCTGCATTCATTTTTTTTTTTTAAATGTATCCTAAACTATAATAATAATAATAAGAAGGCAGTCCCATGTTAGAGTTTAACCTCTAAATTAGGCTGGCATCGCTCTCCAGACCGACGCAGACGCGCAAGACAAATACATTTAGACCCGGATCCTCTTTGACTGAGTGCCTGTTTCCTGCTGTTGTTGGCATAGAAACGAATGTGCGTTCAAATTCTAGCACCTGACTTGGCTTTCACATTTCCTACGGGCTACTGACACCAATGGGCGCGCGGGTGCGTTTTTCTTCAAGAGGACCCGTTCTGCGGATTTCTAAAGCACCTTTCATGTACCCTTCAGACTGGTGCATCTGCGCAATCACCAAACAAAGGTTCCTTAGCCGACTGTAGTTAATGCATGCAGGGCGCAGACAAGGATGGTTTCCTGACTCGAAGATACCAAAGAAAACAGCATAGAAAATAAACGTCCTTTGCTATATTATTTATCTGTGCTTTCCTACTCCGTCGACCAATAATTTGTCATTGAAGTTTTATAAAAGGCAATGTAGCAATAACAAAAAATATTTTTTTTCAAAATTAAAATGATCTATTTACCTAGTCTTATTATTAATCATCAACCATTTTGACATACGACATGAACCCACATGTAAATCATAAAACATTTTTGTAAATAGGCCCCGTTCCGGAATAAGAAACTAACCTGTGCGGCTCCGTCTTTGTAACTGAACCCTTTCCCGGCTAAAAAAATTATTTACATCTGTTAGAGGTGGATGTATACAAAAAAAAGATTTAGCTTCAGTGACCATGATGAACATGGTGGCCTGCACCTTTTGTTTGGCTTGCTACCCCACATCCCATGGTAGTGTACAAAGGTGTTAGTTAAAGGACTGGTTGCACTCTCTGCTCCTTTGCTCCAGGGCGAAGGCGGTGACGGCGGCGCCGTGCCTCTCTGCTTCACGCAGCCTCCTCGTCGACGAAAAAAAAGTCAATGAGCTGGAAGGAAAGGAGGCGACGGAGCGAGAACGTTCCCTCCTTTTCCACGCTGACAGACTAATACAACACACTCCTACGGGAAAGGAGCAGGCACCGCATGAGGAACGCTGTGTGACAGTGTGTCTCGAGCCAGCATTTTACTATTTAAATATCCCTCTGTTGTGGCATAAAATCAGTTACGGTGATCAGAGAATTGGGCCTGAACGGCGCATTAATACGGCGTAGTCACTCATGTAACGGCATCAGAACTGAAAGAATGAAATGCTTTGCCTATAATCCAGATAGAATTTTAAACACTGAGACAAGGAGACACAAAAAATTCAAAGTGATATTCTTGCTAAGTGCACACTGTTGTTTTTGCTGTCCCGTACACTAGAAGTACAGTACAGTGCATTCAATATTTGGCCATGCAAACATCTGCACACATGAAACTTTCATTCATCAAGACTGAAGAAAAAAAAGGAATATTGGTTTAACAAGGATGTATGGAGGAGTATCATGACCACATATGATGCATATTTTACATACTGTATGAAGAGAACAGCCTTGCTTAAGAGACGCAAGTTGGTTTTTTTTTTCTCCAGGTGGTAAATGTGACGTCTATCTGCTGTGCCAAATGATTCTATTATTCCCACTGGAGCACAGGAAATGAGGGATTTCATGTATGAGGGGTTTGTGCGTTGGTTCTGTCAGAATAGAGCTCTTAATGAAGCCCTTCGGAAAGCATGGCGAGCCCAGAAGCACGTACAGCACCCTCTAGTGCTCCACAGAGGAATCATCTCCTCCTCTCTCACCACATTGTTCCCCACGTTTTAACCTTGCTTTTAAGGTCTCTCAGGTCTTGGCTAATCTATTCCTTTGGCCTTCACTTTTTCAAAGGTTAGAATTTTTTGGATAAAGCATGAACATGACCGCATCCAGATAATGGCAAGAGCACAAAGAAAGAGAAAAAGAGGATGTTGTGTAACAAAATGTAACATTATTTATTACTTTAACCAATGCTTTTCTCAACAGGGGCTTACAGTGTCCATCACAGTTAAGGAGATTTTAATCTTTCAGTAGCAAAACTGAGTTAGTTTGATTGAGCTGATGTCTTTCTCAAAGCAAGTTACAGCAATTTCCAAAATGTATACAGCTAGGTAATTTTTTATTGTATCAGTTCGGGGTAAGTACCTTGCTAAAGGGTACTACAACAGAAAGTGGGATCCTTGGAGAAGAAGGCAGAAGTCTTAACTCCTAACCACTATGCTACCTGCTAAAATCAAACGCCCTTTGTTTTTTGATGCATCTTTAGCGAAGCACAAGAAAACCGAAGTCCGACCTCATTTGTGGAACATTTTTTCCAAGACCACCACAGAAAGATGTTAAGGAAAAAATGAACGCCGTAAGGCGCACGCGGGTGCAGGGTCGCGGGTTCACGGCGGGTTTGGCTGGTGTCTGCTGTGTGGCGGGTAAGGCTCTGGCTCGCCGCAACCCCGCTCTGGACAAGCAGTTGTTGACTCTGGTTGGGTGGTTGGTTTGTTGGTTGAATGCCTTAAGGCTGATTTCAGGACAGTTTTTTGAACTGTGGCATTTTGTAGTTTTGTAGTTAGCCCATCTGCCATTGCAATTCCACGTTTTAGTCTAGAACACAGGTATTCTTCTTGTTCCGAGGTGCACGCCTTTGAGCTGCCTTCCTATCTTCCACCACTGGCTGCAAGTTTGGGACCTTAGTTCTAGTCTGCTAAGCAGCAAATGGCCCAGGACACCTTTGGTTTCGGGAAGCCATTGGCCCCATCCACCCCTGACAAATCATTTCACTCAGCATCCTCCGGGCAGCCTTCCAGAGGTCGTTCCTTTTCCATCTGGCCTTGCAGTGGAACGGGTCCTGTGCTAAAAAAAATCACCTCCTTAGACTGTACTGCTGCAATAAGCCGATGCTGGATTTGACCGCATTGGATTGGCTGACATTGAAAGTCAGCAATTGATTTTAGAACTTGTTCATTAGCATTGTATCGGACTTTGGTGTACAAGGCATTGCAAGGTCAGCTGAGTGGGTCATCTGGATAAAGCATGCCAATGGGTGGTCTGGGCATGGGCTTTTGGATGTGACTTCTCTCCATGCTCTCCAAGAGCATTGTGCTCAGAGTGGGTATATTGTCCTTTATTCTAACTTTTGAGCCCAGCATGCAGAACAGTTTCATGCAAAGCATAAAACTCGACTATTGCGACCCAAGTGAAGTTCCTGCCAGGACAAAATGGATTATGAGGACATAAGTGGATGGAGGAGGTCAAGGGAGCAATTTCTGCAGCACAAAGGGAGAAACACCTGAAGAGTTGGCACATTGAGACTCCTGCATCCTTCTTTTACATCTCCATATCTCATTTGAAGACAAGGGAATGTGTTCTTGCATTTGTGCAGTAAAGGTGAGGCAGACAGAACAGCCCAGCCTGCTCTTTCCAGCATTTCCAGTAATGTAATTTCAGCTCTCAGGCAGCAGCAAAGGCTGCACAACACATCATTTCAAAAGGCAAGAAGTTTAGGATGTATACTAAGAATGTGGATGGATACTGATCTGCATTATACTTTCTCAAGTAAGTCTTGAATGTAAAATGTTGCTGTCCTTCTCCCTCCATATGAGGACTATTCAGGAGAGGCTCTTCAGCAGGGAAAGGTCCGGAAAAAAGGTCAAAGCAGTGAGCAGAAGCTGAACATGATGGTCCTCAACAACAATGAAACTATGCCAACTTACCCAAGTCAACGCAAAAGTGATCTTCTTCAGTTTTCTTACACCTTTGTTGACTCACTAACTGAACACTGCGAATTTGTATGCATTCCATTTGGCATACCCAACACTCACTCGACATTCCAGAGTTAAACCCAAGAATAGGTAGATGACAAAAACTTTGCTAAATGTACTGTTTGCGTTACTGAACAGTGATGTGCTTGAGTGGGAAAGATGTTTATTGCAAATAGTTAGGATAATAGGAATTGTGGAAAAAATGCTTGTTCAACCTCTATGGGGGCTGTAAGGGATTATAAGGGCATGAGTGCCTATTGGAGAGAGTAAGAAGGCTGGAACAAGGCTAGAAAGGCTGGCTTGAGGTGTAGGTTTTTGAAGAAAGAAGGTCGTCAAACCAAGAGCATCAGAGTATTTCCTTTAGTTCATGCCAATAGCTTTCACTGTGTGCCGGTGTTCTAATAAACATTCACAACGAACTGTGTCCGTCCATCCATCCTTCTTTGCCCCATCCGAAGCCAGAGTACCGCATGTTACAGTATATACAAAAGGATTGTCATTTACCTTTGCTGCTCATCTTTCATGCTTATAAATTTCCAGAAAACTGTGGGAATATGGATTTGCAGGAGTGAGCACTGATCCGTAAGAAATACACACACACACACATTTTCAGAACCGCTTGTCCCATACAGGGTCACGGGGAACCAGAGCCTACCCGGCAACACAGGGCGTAAGGCCGGAGGGGGAGGGGACACACACAGGACGGGACGCCAGTCCGTCGCAAGGCACCCCAAGCGGGACTCGAACCGCAGAAAAGCAGGACCCGGTCCAACCCACTGCGCCACAGCACCCCCCTTTCCTGTAAGAAATAATGGCATTAATTTTGATTTCCTCTCAGCATAATTCCCCTACCATGGAGTTTCACAGAAAAAATTAACCCTTTAATTTGAGGGGTTGCCATGCCATATCTGAGTATCAAGAAACCTTAAGAAGACCACAGCTGTCAACAACTGTTTACAGAGACAAAAAATAAATCAGCCACAGACCTTTCATGGTGTAATCATAGAATACCATGTCTTCCTGCTCACTCATAGCCCCACCAAAGACTTAGGCACTGGTGGGTTATGATGACAACATCCTTATGCAAGAAGAATTCCTGGCTATGAAACTTCAGGGCTGTAGCTCACATATGCCATGCGTTTGCTTGCTGATCGATCTTGTACAAGGAAATTATAAAGAGACAGTTGAAGAGTTTTTAAAGAATGATATTTATTTGTTTGCTTGTTTGTTTATAACAAAACTAACATCTGCAAATGTTAACTTTCATTGTTCAGTTTAAAGAACCATAATTGAATAACCCAATTTTATATATCATATATTTTTTTTAATATCTCAAAGAATGAAGAAAAAATGAATATGTGTGTTGACACCTGGAAAATCAGAAACATTTACTGACTAAACTTCACAAATACCTAATGTATGTGAGTATTGGGCCCAGACTTCTCTCAGAAGCAGCATACATTTAAGCCCACTATTGGCAATATAGTATACATTATGTTTATGATATGTTTCATGCTTTAATTGGGTATTTATGATGTTTTTTAACTGTACAAAAAATTCTTGCTCTTAACCATGAAAGGATCCCATGCACTACTGTCTTGCTGAACTGGTGCTTTGGATGAGCTGCCGCCCGCCCCCAGTTCTGGCTTACGAATCTCCTGGGGGGGGTTGGAGGTGTGGGTGGTGTGATGAGTTGACGGTGACCGCCAGGACTGATGCGCCGTGACAAACGCGCGACGTGTGAATGACGGGAAATTGGGAACTAGCCACGGGCAGGAGAATGAGACTCGTATGTATACGTACACAAAACATATGGGTACGCTCACACGCACATCTGAACGTGTGCACACAGACGTTCAGGCATATTGGGAGCCCACCTCACCCCTTTGTCTAATCAAAGTGCCCCATAATCTATTTGCCTTGGCTTCTTCTCAGGTCTACAGGTCTCGTGTTTTGGCAGCCCGTGATGTTTTGTAATGACCTTGGTGGTGTGTCGCAGACCAATAGTTTTGCTTATACAGTATTTCACTTTGACCGGAGAGCTTTTTGCAGCCCATGGACTTTTAAATCACCTTGCAGATGGCTTAATTTACATTTATTTATTTTGCTGACATTTTTCTCTAAATTTGCTTAGACTGATGTAACTGTTTATAAAACTGGTAATTTTAACTTTAGAAATTCAGAGTGAGTATCTTGGTCAAGGGTATTGCTGCAGGAGGCAGGAATTGAACTCGGTTTTTTGGGTGAAAGTAAATGTCTCCAACTACTGTGGTACCTGATGCTCCTGTATATGTAAAATACATGCTGTATGTAGTATACATAAATTATATGACATATTCCTGTTAAGCACTCAGTACAAACTGCCCTTTTATTTGTGGCACATTTTCCGCCAGCCTGAGCGCCGTCTGAATCGGAGGCGGACACAGGCTCACACACGGCCCCACACACGGGCCGCTTTTCATCAGCCATAGGCAGCTTCTGCATTCACAGGGCCTCGCTGCTGGGCTTTTGTCCTCTTATCGCCTTGTGCCCACCCCCACCACAGACTATTCTCCAGCCCTTCCCCGTCAGGCTGAGGATCTCAGACAGCAGTACAGCCCCAGCATCAGGAACCAGGAAGCAACCCAAAAACACACACCTTGGGTCGTCCTCACTATTAAACCCACACAAGTTCATTAATGGACAGTAAAGGTAAGTCCGCCGTCAGTGCTCACCCCCACACGTTGTTCATGAATACAGTATTGTTAAGAACCATCACAGCACAGATACTAGTGCCACCTGGTGTGCACGTGGGAAATGGCATTTAAACTGACAGTGCCATTTCTCAAATTTGATGTGACCTCAAATTTACTTTCGTTTAGCTTGCACTATTCTCTAAAGCTATTTACAATGATTTACCCACTCACAGAGCAGGGCAATTTTTACAGCATCAATACATGGTAAGCACTTTGATGACAAATACTTCAGGCAGAGGCGGGATTCATAAAGTGCAAGGCGGCAGCCTTAATCTCAAAGCTACTCTTTATCTTACATTCATATTTTTTTCATTTAGATGACACTTTTTTCTCCCCCAGAGGAACTTACAATGTTAATTTACCTACAATTATTTATCCATTTTTACAGCAAGACAAGTTCTACTGGAGTAATTTAGAGTAAGTACCTTGCTCAAGGGTGCTACAGCTGGAGGGGAAATTCAAACTTGTGAGCTTTGGCTGCAAAGGCAGCAGCTCTAATCACTACCCTACACTACCAGCTGTCCCTTACTGCTTATAAACTCAAAAATTATGATATTTTATTTCATTTTTAAAGTACACATTGAGATTACTGTGACCATAAATAATTTGGGGACACAAGTAGATATTATACTATAATTTAGGGGCACAATTATAATTATGAAATATCACAATTTCTTTTCAGAAACTTTTTTTTTTTTTTGTTTGCTTTGTGTTTGTACCCCATTCTGCATTTTTTCATACCTTGATCTGTTGTTTTTGGTTTTTGTTGTTGGGAATGTACGCTGGCTGGTATTCCACGCTGGAGCCAGTGAACCAGACACCCTTTCATTTCCTTTGCCGGCCCCCCAGACCCGATAGCGTCCCATGTTAGGTGGAGTCCAATATCCTCAGCACTTCCACAAACCTGTCATCTACTATGGACGAGCAAACTGCTGAACAGCTTCAACTCCATTAGACAGAGGACAGCACCGGCTCACACACTCGCTCACACACTGACACATCTGCAGCAATCTATGGATAGAATCAACAATGACGCCTCCAAATTATCAAACAGGAGAAATTAAAGACAATGCAATTCATCCAGTGCAGCTGAACACCTTTACATTTGAACATTTCTGTTCGGCGTTGATGTTAAATCTGTAATCATGGATGTTGTACTCCATTCTATAGGTGTAGTGGGCAGGGCAAGGTTAGAACTGTTACCTTGTAATCAGAATCTTCTTGTCTGAATTCCACTCCTTACCATGGTATTCACCATGACTATATTGTGCCACTTCCTGCTGTAATACCCCTGAATGAGGTACTTACTCTGAATGGGTGCAGTAGAAATGACCATGCTGTATAAATGGGTGAATCAGTGTAAGCAGTTTTGGGAAAAAGTTTCAGCTAAATAAGTCTATGATTTTTCTAAACAAATGTTAAAACAGAGAAGCCTTTAAGGTAAATTACCTGAAACGTTGAAATATGCTGAAAACAAAAGAAAATAAAATTCAATTGCAAATCTGCTGACTGCCATTGCTTGCTTTCTTCTCTAAAGCTGCTCTATCCAGATCCAAAACAGCAACCCAAAATTATCACTGCATTCCCATCATGTCCTTCTTGCTCACCAGTAACCATACCCCACCAAGGAAACAGTTAAATTTCTCGAAAGCCTTTAATAGCACTCTTCTTGCATACCTTCTCTCCCTCAGTCATTTAATTTCCTTCGCCCCCGTCTGTCAGTAACACCCGGGCATCACAAAGAAAATGATGCTGGAATGGGGAAGCAGGAAGGCCACCCACACGGCCCAAGAAGATACAGGGGAGGAGGACTGAGCATAAGCAGGAATCTCTCCTAGCAAATAAATCTATTTTATTAATTACCTAAGCTCCCATCAGAGCCCCGGTGTTACTAAAACACATGCAGTGGCAGTCAGCCTGGACCTTGGCCTTGTTCCTAGGACACTTGTGAGCCTGGAAGATAGAGGGTACCACATAAATTAATACGCCGCTGAGGGAGGAAGGGAGAGTGAGCCATATCCCACAGATATGTTTTGCAGAACTACAACACTAGTCTGCACAGAGCCCTGTCATTCTGAGCAAAAAGCAGACAGGGTCAAAAACTCCATCTTCCGCTTATCAAGCAAATTACTCATATTACTCTATTTAGAAATACTTCCTCACAACCATGAAAATATTTCTAATTCCATGTATAAAAGCAGTTATCAACCAAACCAAAAAATTCTAACAATTCTGATGCTGCAAGTCACCTTGGAATCACTAACAATGAAAAATAATAATGGTAATAATGATAACAATGGAAGAAGAAGAGTTGGAGATATGAAAATATAATTATGGACATGGGACATGGGGATTGCACAAGTCTTTCACAACTTGCTCTTGTAAGATACGAATTCCACTTCCTGCTCTAGTTCCCTGATCGAGACATTTACCCTGAAAACTCGCTGTGCTTATTTAACAATGACATATCTGTATCTCAGTATCTTCATCTGTTGTTGATTCACTTTTGTTTACTTTGAGTTGTATGACGTTTTCAAGAAAAGCATCTGCTAAAAGAACAAAAATAAATGCAGAATCCCATGCTCCCTCCAGTATTGTTGCAAGGATGAATAATTGGCCCCCTCTCCCACAGCCAGAACGCAAACCCACATTGTTCTATCTCACAGCTGGCCATGTCCTCGTCTCCAGCAGCCCATAGGCTACCCTGTGAAATCTCAAAAGCATAAGCTACCAGAGGGGAAGAGGGGAACTACCAACCAACACACTAGTGTCATGATGACCATGGCTTCAGCAACATTTTCCTTTCTCATCCTTTGTCATCGAGAAATTTTTTAAAAATTGTCCAACCTTTAGCATGCATCTAGAAATTACTTTCCAAGCCATCCAGTGGCCATTTCAGCCTCTTCGCCTAAGGTCGTTGTAGGGTTGGACCCATCACCAGATTCCTGATCTGCTGCCAGGACAGGCATGGATCACTTTTCAAATGCATCACGTTGAGACAGTCTCCCTGAAAGAATATTGAACAGAGACAGTTTGGATTTAGCACAAGTCTGAATGAAGGAGAAGCTCTTGTGGTTGTAGGAATTAAGCACAAGCATTCCCAGGATTCCTTTACACCTCACTTCGGCTTCTCAGGTGTGTCCAGTGGTTTCCTAAGCTGCCTAATCCTGCTCACCCTCAGGTGCTGATGGGATAACATTTCAGCGCCCCTCTTTGCCCATGTACCCAGATCACATGGCCTCAGGTCAGACGACAGAGATTCAAAGACCATCACCAGCCTTTGACCTAAAGTGCTCTCCAATGGATGTTGACATTATTTCATTTAGCAGATGCTTTTCTCCAAAGTGATTTCCAGTGAACTCTATGTAGTGTTATCCACCCACACACCTTATTCACCGTGGTGACTTACACTGCTAGATACACTACTTACACTGGGTCACTCACCCATACATCAGTGGAACACACTCTCTGTCACCCAAACACTATGGGCAAACCTGAACAGCATGTTTTTGGACTGTGGGAGGAAACCAGAGCACCTGGAGGAAACCCACGCAGACACAGAGAAAACATGCAAACTCCACACAGACTGAGTGGGGATCAAATTCACGTCCTCTCACACCACCCAGGTGCGGTGAGACAGCAGAGAAAGAAACATGGAAAGAAGATACAAACTCTATACAGACTGAGTCAGATTCAAACCCTAACCTGAACCCACAGTCTAGAAACTGTGAGGCTCCTTGCTACCCGCTGTGTTGTTGTGCCACCCCATGGATAAAGGAGTACAAATGCAATACATTCGATATATTACAATAATCAGACAAATAATAGCTAAGACCCATATTAGCTAACTCATCAGCTGTGAAACAGGACATTCAGGACAGGCAATGTGCTGTTTGGAAATCTGTTCTAAAATATTAGTGATATTTTAGATATTACTGATATTTTAAATGGGGGGGGTGTGATGGTGCAGTGGGTTGGACCGGGTCCTGCTCTCTGGTGGGTTTGGGGTTCGAGTCCTGCTTGGGGTACCTTGCGATGGACTGGCGTCCCGTCCTGGGTGTGTCCCCTCCCTCTCCAGCCTTATGCCCTATGTGGCTGGGTTAGGCTCTGGTTCCCTGCGACCCCGTATGGGACAAGTGCTTTCAGACGGTGTCTGTGTGTGAAAGAGATATTTTGATATTTTAATATTACTGATATTAATATCAGTGTTTCTTCACTGAGAGTTAAATAATAATATTAACTAAATGGAATGAATGTAAGTTATATCGGTCCAAGGGGGGTGCGGTGGCGCAGTGGGTTGGACCGGGTCCTGCTCTCTGGTGGGTCTGGGGTTCGATTCCCGCTTGGGGTGCCTTGCGGCGGACTGGCGTCCTGTCCTGGGTGTGTCTCCTCCCCCTCCGGCCTTACGCCCTGTGTTACCAGGTAGGCTCCGGTTCCCCGTGACCCCGTATGGGACAAGCGGTTAAGAAAATGTGTGTGTGTGTGTGTGTGTGTGTATATCGGTCCATTTAAAATGCAATTACACAGTTAAAATAAAAATGTTCTGTCTGAAAACAATCTTGCTTTTCTACTGGTAGCAGTTCTCGTTGTAATTGTATTAGTTAACATGACAGAAACATTCATGATCATCCACTCATCATGAAGGAAGGGTTGTGGTGGTCCAGCGTAAATCCTGGAAATACACGGGAAACAAGGCAGGGTTCACCCTCAAGAGGACACTACTGCACACACTTTACAACAACTCAGCGTTGCCAGTTAACCTAAAACACATCTTCATACCGAGGGACGAATCCCACACAAGCTTCACCTAGAGTGAGAAAAACTTGAACCCCTGTCTGAGCCCCACATGTGAGGAGCTGCGAGGCACCAGCATCACTTGATTGTGCCACCTTATCAGAGAGTAGTAGAAATGTATTACATTCAATGTATTAGGATCAACATCCATATAATAGCTAGTAGCCGTGTTAACTAACATACCTGCAAAGGCTCAGATCGAGTAATTATAGAATTTAGAACAGTGCTCAAAAATGGTATTATTTCTTCATTGGGAGTTAAATAAGAATATTTACATCTATTCATTTAGCGTATTCTCGTGCACTCATACGAGTAGCTGCATAAAACCAGAATATCGCCGATTCCTAAGCACTTTCCTAGTAGATTTTTTTTTTTTTGAGATACATACAAACATTGACGTTACATTGCAGGAGTGGATCTGTAAAGGACTGATCCGAACATGATCATGAACATTTCGACCTTACATGAACTTAAGAGATCATGGGTTAAGTGAGTCCGGAAGAGATGACTTTTAATTATATACCAAAGAGAATGCATATAAACCAGTTTAGTGCATCTACTGTAAAACACACAAATGAAGTTAACGTAAGTAGAAGCGCTCTGTGGGAAATATGGCAAAGGATAATGTTTTTCTTCCTTGAGACCTTGACCAAAATCAGTAAAAAAAAGGAAAGTGGGACAAAGCAGGACACCCTACCACCAACACCCTGTCATAATGAACTCCGGAATCCAGCCTCAAATGCAGGTGCGTGTTTATTCAGTGGGGGCAGGCAAGAGAATCATCAGCGATAGGCAAGAGTGAATCGATTTACAAATGTTTGGCCGGTGGGACCTACAGAAACCAGAACCAGGAGGACGAGAGCAAAGGGTCGAATAATCCGGACAGGTGAAACACAAGGGTAAGGCCCTCGGGATGAGAGCGAAGTGCTGCGGCTTCTCTAGATCGAGGATTTGCACTCAGGAGCATCTGGCCGCTTTCTTATCCCTTGCCTCTTTGATCAGATGCAGGTGTGGTTGTGGAGCACACGGTTGGGGCATGACACACCCACAAAAACATACACACATACACTTGCGCACATAACTGCGGTTGGAAGTTTAAAAACAAAGCTCAAAGCGACAGAGATTCAATTCTTGCTACCCCACACGTTGTGCACCTGCATTGGTGTTTGTTGTTCATTTCCACAAGCACACATGTATTTCACCAACAGTTCAGCCCAGTGCTACAGAACTGCGCAAACCGCTCGCTGACTTCCTCTCCCTATGGGTCACATTTTTTGTTGTTACGACACACTCAGATGTTCCCACAGTGTGTAGCATAGCAGCTTGTTTATGACTTTGTATTTTCTATACTCTGATTACTTACTTACACACACACACACACACACACACACACAGTCTGAACCGCTTGTCCCATACGGGGTCGCGGGGAGCCAGAGCCTAACCCAGCAATACAGGGAGTAAGGCTAGAGGGGGAGGGGACACACCCAGGATGGGATGCCAGGCCATCACAAGGCACCCCAAGCGGGACTCAAACCCCAGACCCCCCAGAGAGCAGGACCCAATCCCAACCCCCTGCACCACCGCACCCCCTCCATATGCGAACTAGTATTATGAAAATAGATCCTCTAGTCCAAAGAATGGAAAGAGCAAATCCTTAACTGGGGATCACTACTCAGATTTTGCATAAGGTGTAAAGAATAAACTAAGCAATTTCTGCAGCCGACTACTATTTAACATGCATTTCTTGGTTACTCACCTTGCCTACCATTCCCATAAATGTGTTTTTTTTTTGTTTTGTTACACTTCAGTGCTGTAGAAGGGATGCAACTTGAGAGTGACACATTTAGCTGGGAAGTAAAGAGTTGTTTTTTTTTTTTTTCCACATTAATCTTAGAACGGATCTGAACACCATCCTGATCTGTGACCTCGACTAACTATCGTGGAACTGACCTGTGTAAATCATAGCTCATCAGGGTCACATCTCACCACGTACAATTCTTTCTGAACAAATCTTGAGCTGTTTCTCCTCCACTCGCCATCCCACAGAAAGTGGCAGGTGGGGTGTGCTAATAAGAGCGAGTGAACGTTGTGAGCTGGTGAAAAGACACTACAAACAACAAGTGGGCACGGATCTCACGGTGTCCGCTTGGTGTCTGCCTCTACCTTTGGCTCGACTTTCTGCGGTATCAGTACATGGTGTTACACAGCAATAGGATTTTTGAATGATTCATTAGGCTGGCATCAAGTACACCAAGCGGGGTTTAAGTAAGACAAACCATAATAGTGGCTACTGAAGGACTCGGCTTACATCCACTGATTAAACTTACATTGGTATCATGAACTTTGGTTATGTATTTCTGAAAATAAAAACTTTCTTCCCTGTGCCGGCAACTTTTCCACACAGAGGGATTTTAATTTCAAATTGAAATATGTATCTTTGAATCTTGGCGAATCACTTGGTGACCGGCACGAAAAATTGACTTTTCTCAGAGAAACAGTCCCTGAAGTTAAAACCCAAAAAGGGAAGTGACTTAAAAAAATCGTAGGTTCCTGTGGCCTGGGGTGAAACCGGGACCGTGACGACACTACATAGTTTCACATCTTCAAGTGGAATCTCTTCTTCTTTGGTAAACACAGGGAAGGGCAATTCAGGCATCAACACAGATTTAACATTTCCCCACTAAAATGCAAGTGTTCACAAAACTTCCACTGTACACATGTGATTTTGCTGGTAAATGGGCAAGCACTAGAAAAATAAAGTAAACAGAGTATTTTTTCTTCTTAAAATTTGACAGGAGATATGATATGGAAATGGAAATATGATTTATAAAACATCAAGAAAATCACAGAGTAATTAAAGCCATTCGAGTTAGTTGACAAGGTATATGTATTCATTTAGCTGATGCTTTTCTCCAAAGTGATTTACACTGTGAAGCTACCTACAATTATTTCACCATTTATACAGCTGAGTAATTTTACTGGAGAAATTTAGCGTAAATACATTTCTCAAGGGTACTACAGATGGTGGGATTTAAACCTGTGACCTTTGGGTCCAAAGACAGCAACTCTAGCCACAACACTATCAGCTGTCCTCAAAAAGTGAAAAATGGCTTTAATAAATCCAGCTTTTTTATTTATGAGTTTCAGTAAATCAATATGTTCCATCTAGCTGACACCTTTGTCCCAGGCAACTCAGAATGCAAGTTTTGCTACAATAAGCTTTTTACAGTTGTCAACCAATGCAACAGACCAAGGCAACGCACAGTCACATATTTAACTTACCAGTTCACCTGAAAAACATCTTGGGAAGGTGGGAGGAAACCAGAGCACCTGGATGAAACCCACACGAGCATGCGGAGAACATACATCGATTCCACATAGACTGTGCTGGATTTGAAGCCCCATCTGAACCCACTGCTCAGCAGCTGTGTAGCAACAGCACTACCTGCCGTCTGACAGAACCAGACTTCAGTACAAATGCCGGAGGGTGCGGTGGTGCGGTGGGTCCCACTCTGTGGTGAGTCTGGGGTTCAAGCCCTGCTTGGGGTGTGCTGCAATGGGCTGGTGTCCCATCCTGGCTGTGTCCCCTCTTCCTCCAGCCCTGTGCTATCAGGTTAAGCTCCGTCTTGTCACAACCCCACTCGGTGTAAGTGGATGTAGGCTGTGTGAGTGCTGAGGGGACACACCCAAAGAGGGCATCTGGTTTTACATTTCATACCATAATATTTTTTTCCAACTAAATGCACAAATTTCTGAAAGGAAAAAGAACTGTTCTTGTGATGATGAGGAAAACAACAATCTTTCACACAAGACATCATTGTGCAGACTTACGATACCGCAGTGCAGACACCTGTAATTAACTCCTACGCCGGAGTCCTGTAACTCTCCTATCCTGCCGACCCACCCACATCACTTCTCAGACCTAAAACCTCACTCTTTGATGGTCCCACATTACACCATGCCTTCATCATCCGTTTGGTCTAGCCAGTGAGAGAGAAAAAAGGCTTTCCGCATGACTGCTGCTTGCATACTTGCAGAGCCCACTTCACATGTATATATTTCCTGATACTCCCTTTCCTCGACAATGCTGTTATTGTGCTCTTATTTACTTTTACGTCTGGCCATACACTGATATCTTTTCCCCTTTTATCTTTATTGCCTCAATCATCTTTACAAGTGCAGGTATGTGGACCCAGACAGCATCTGGAAGGGCCAGGAGCGCTTCTTGCACATGTTTCTGCTCTTCCCTTGCAGATAGAATGGATGCCAAATCGATTGAATAGAGACAGCTTGTTGGCACTTTGTCGGCTATAATGAAGCCTGCTGCATCCCTAATATAACAACACTGCGCATTTGAGCACTGAGCTGATGGTTTTAGGAGAAAAAACATCATAATGAGTAAAGTCTTAAAGTCTAGGTTTATTCTGACGCGACTGTAAATTCCTTTAGAGAGTAATGTGAGCGCGCGTATTGTTTCTTAGAAAGAAAAAAACACTAAGGCTTCACCAAAAGCATACAGTTGTGATCAGAATCTCGACAATTTAGTCTGTACGCAAACAATACATTTACACTAGCTATTAGAACCCTAGAGAGGGCGCAGGGGCACAGGGGCACGGATCCCGCTCTCTGGTGGGTCTGGGGTTTGAGTCTCGCAACGGACCAGCATCCAGTCCGTGGTTATGCCCCCCCCCCAGACCCTGCACGACCAGGCTAGGCTCTGGCTCACCACGACCCCGCTTGGGACAAGTGGTTTCGGTCATTGTGTGTGTGTGTGTGTATTGGAACCCTTGTTGACCTTTACTTTTTATACTTTTTGTCATTTTAATTTTTATTTTTTGACAGAATTTCAACATGCACCACCACTGAAAACATCTTACCACAGATATATCGATATCAGTCCGGCTCCTTTGCAGTGATGCGATGTAACATTTGTTTCATACTTGTTTTATATATTTAATACTCTTTTATATTCTCATGTTGAGCGAACAAATGTTTGATTAGCAGATCAATCGAAAAGCAGGTAGAATGGGGTAAAAGTAGGTTGAACGGAGGACAAAAGTGAACAGAGGGTAGCAGAAACAGCGGCCCAGAGGGCTGATGGCCCTAGGGCTCAGTGCCACTGAAGAAGTGTTCTAGGCCCATGTGATGGCAGAGAGTTTTGAAGCAGAGCAGTGTGGAAGAGGAGCTGTGATTCAGCTGTGAAACGGCTGTGGCCTGTAGCCTTAGATCATCTTACAAATAGACCTTTGTGCTGCGTAATGTCATGTGTACATGACGCAATGAGATCAGGGTGTCGCTTGTTACCTCTGCTTTAAAAATAACTCCCTCTCTCCTTAGTCACTTCTTTGTATTCTGCCTTTGACATGAAACTGATACAGGCTGATAGAGCACTTTGGCTTCGATGAATGTGCGCACTGTGAGGTTTACATCATGCAGAGTCATTTCACGGTAGGATGTTTAAGGTAAACAGCCCTCCAGAGAAGCCAAAACTTAAAATTGTTCATTTTAATTATGAAGACCTCAACGACAACAATGTTAATTTGCATTGTTTCATTGAGTTGACATTTTCTTTCATCTTACACTGATTTACTGCAAAAGGTGGTGAGATTAAAATCTTCCACCTTCAAGTGTAAAATAGTACCTCTGACTACTACACCACCTTCTGTCCTATGCTAACCAGCTTCAAAAAAAAGATGGGAAATAAATGGATTACAACTCTAAAGCAGTGTGCAATATGTACTTTATGAACATATAAAAATTACAACATATAAAGGAACAACCTCCCTTTTTTATTGTTAAAAAAAGCCAAGGGAATTGTTTTAAACCAACCACCACTGTCTATTGCATATACACTTCTGTGATGCATTATTTTGGTGATATGCTCTCTGAGAGAGTGTTCTACATGAGAATATCCTATTACAGAATTCCCACATTGTTTTCACGGACATCCACTTCTGGAGTGAATTAACTTCAGTCAGTAACAGATGGGTACTGCAAGCTGTCTGTAGCCCTTGGAATCAAATAAATATAATTAGGTGTTAATATCTGAAACCAATAATTTCTGCCCAAGATTTTTCACTGGGCTGAGCTATTTTTTTAATGTACGTTTAATAAAGTTTTAAAAAAAGTTTCTCAAACTGCATTAAAAGTAGTTCTAAATAAATGGGGTTTTCTGGCACCACGTCAGTCTGGCAAGACGAGGTCATGTTCTGTTGCCAACAACTACTGTAAGAATGCAAATTCCTTTTAAAAGAATGTGGGAGCCCAAGTTCACATTCTGACCACGCCAGAAGGAATTGAAGTATGGTGAAAATGGCATTAGACATTCTTGAAAAAAAATTCCATTTACATCACTTGAAAAAGTGGCTGTGAATATATTATGCAGACCCTGAATGATCTAGTGTAATCGCCATGCATCGATGATGTTTTTTGAAAGGTACAGTATGACAGGTACAAAGAAGATTTAATGTTGCTGTGAGCCCCCCAAAATAACAACACTATTATATTACTGCATATGTTAAATTAAAGGCCGCCCTGCATTTTCCTTTGTTTATGAGTCTGAGTATGACTCACTGCCATCTGCCCGCATTTCGTACCCCTGCTTCACTAGAGGTCAACATCTGGGTGTCTGTCGAAGTATACGGAGCCCAACCTTTGTGTTCAGGAAGCAGCACAGCAACATGGTAAATGCATTTTTTCGGCTTGTACTTGGTGGTGTGAAGACACTTTGAAATTCCCATTATCTGACAGCCCATCACAAAACTGTCAGATTTTTGCTTTTCTAAATGAACATCCCAAGGAGTGCTTTAAGGATCCCTAAGGATGTCTCAGATGTTTTATATTTACCAAATGTACCATATTTTGGAAAGGTTTGGAAATCCAAATTAGAGTGAAATGATCGTTAAAAAGATTTTCAAAAAAAATTTCATACGATTCTTGTTCTGCGTGAGCTTTATCCCACCTTTCCTCTGAGGACTTGAAGTGCCAGCAAGTGAGAAATGAATGATGGTTAAAAAGTTCCTTTTGACATGTCAGGCTGCAGACTGGCCGTAAGAAGCCTGCAGCTCCACAGGGTGGAAGAAACCAAGTACGGTGCTGTATGTTTGCTAACCCTTGTCAGTAGTAGCCTACATTTACCTTGAAAAGTCACAAGGCACAAGTGTAGGGAAATAATGATAACATATATACTGTAAGCATGAGAAATGTCATAGATAGACCTGTCAACATTTTTTTTTTCACAGCACAGACATGCTGTTACTAAAGCAGTTACCACTAGAAATGGGAATTGATATAATCTATCTATCTATCTATCTATCTATCTATCTATCTAATTTTGTGTGTTTCTTAGTTTGTTTTGCTGATGCCTTTGTCCAAGGTGACGTAGAGGGATACAGTCAACTCCCAGTCCTGTTTGTTGTCATTTGAGGGATTATAAAAAACTTTTATCTCAAACTTTTGCCTCCCCATCTAATAATAGAGTGCTAGAGGAAGAAAGAGAAGTGCTGATTTCACAAAATGCCAGATTTATATGTAGGAGTCACACCCATTAGTCTAGTAGAAATGCTTCTTTTATCTGGATGGAAGGGCCAGGAAATCAGAGAGAGAAGGTTCATGGAGAACTGATGAAATTCAAACCCCTGCTCGAAGAGCAGTGAGTCACAGGCCTTCCAGACATTGCCCACAGGCAGATAAATTCTCCTTCAATTCTCGTTCAACTCGAGAAGTTTGCTTTAACCAGTAGGAATCATCCAGTGCTCACCATAACCTGCACAATTTTGCTTGTTTTATATTTTCCATCAAGGAGAAGGCTGCCTTTCCGATGGTACTGTGATACTTCACAGCTATATTACAGTTCATAGAAATTCTACAGGTACGGCATCTAATCAAGTTTAATGTGAAAAGTCGAATGGAATTCTGTTACTGCCATAGTATTAACATTCTCTACATTCCATAAATTGAGAAAATATACACAATAATTCTGGTACCTTGATGCAATGTCAAATGTTATGTCTGTGGCAACTACAAAAATTAATGACATCTTAAAAAATAAAACAAATTAGTATGTTATGTCTTCATAATGTGTAAGAATAGCACGTTAGCACAAATACTGTACACAAGTCCTAAATCTGAGTGAGCACTTATGCAACTGTGTGCTGAAAACAAACAGAAAAATACAAATAAATAAAAAGGAAGCTGTGAAAGCTCATAAACATTCAATAACCCTAACAGTGACACTTAATGAATGCAAATGGCTCTTTGTAACACTGCTGAGAAGTTGTTTTTTTTTTTTTTTTTTGGCACTTAGGGCCTTATAACTTCTTATCTACTAGTATAAAATCAATAAAAGAACTTTTTCCTCTTCTTAACAAGACTGTGTTTTGCAAACCCAGGGTGGACTGAAGTTTTTGTTTTTTTTTTTTTTTTTCCTGCATATTATTACATGTAGCGTAACGTTCATTCTCCTCCTGACACCAGCATCAGGAGAGCACGGGGATTTCCGCTATCCGGCCAAGCCAGTTTCCCCACCCACGCAATTCCACCGGTTCTGTGCCGGTTTCATACCCTGTTGGTAACAGTCTTTGCAATGAGTGAAATGTACCACCAAAGTGGTGGCTGTGGTATTCACTATAGTCATTTGAACAGTTTTTAATAGTATGTAACGGTGTGTTTCAGGTGTAGAGCAAATGTGGGGCAGCAGGTAGAGTGGATTGGAGCTGTTGCCTTGGCACCAGAGGGTCATACCTTGGAACCCACCTCCAGCTGTATTACTGGTGAGCCAGGTACTTTCCCTCAATTGCCTTATCAAAAATTACCCAGCTGTATAAGTAAGTAAATAGTTGCAGGTACCTTCAAACTATGTCACTCGGGAGAAAATGATGAGCTAAATAAATGTGATTATTATGATTATATATACAGTTATACATAATATATATCATATATAATCTATAGCAAGTATATTGCTGTAAGTTTAAGTATATTTAAGTATAACTTAAATACAGACTTAAACATAAAAAGACGTTATATATATATATGTATATAATATATGTATGTAAGTATGTATGTAAGTATGTATCTGTATAATGTGTATATAATGTATATATACACATATACATATAAGGATCTTGAACTCTGTGAAAAAGGTACAGGGGAGTTACAAGGTCAACCCTCTGCTTCATTTATTTGTCCAAATTTTAAAATGAAAAATGTTTTAATGAGGCTGACAGTCCCTGGAGGAGTATATCACTGCTGTAGTATATCACTGCTACCAGATATTATACTTCGGACTCCGATGCATTCAGCTGCAGGAGTTTTTATTTGAATTTACCTTGAATTCCGAATAAGGGAATTATATGAGAAGTTGTTCTTCCACTATTTACTGTTTAGGTTTATTAAAAATGTGGCCGTCCTTTAAAAAGAAAATGGGCGCCTGAGATTGTTTTTCTGTTTATTTTCAGCTTGAACACAATTTGTGCGGAACTGCCTAAACTAAATCACTAAAATTTAATTTACTAAAACTATTTTTTTTTCGTGTACTTTCTTGGTATAAAAATTTCTTCATGTATAACTGCTACGAGGTTTTAAGTTCATATATCAATTCCTTTTCCAGAAAGACTTAATTATACTATACTATTGCTACATTATACTATAATTACATCAATCCATTCATTTTTATTTTTTGCAGTTGTCCGGAGCCCATCCGGAATCACTGAGCGCAAAATACTGTAATTAGTGCATTGAAAATACTGGCATTTGATGATAGTTGGATTTCCCTATTAATTAAGGATTTTACAAAGAAATGAATTGGGAAATCCAACTATCATCATATGCCAGTATTTTGACCAAAGCTGTTTTAAGTACGGGTCAATTCAAGTAAAGACCCTAATAATAGAGTATAGAGTATAAAAACTGTAAAAATGTAATATCATAACGTAATATATTTTTTGTATGTAGACGTTCGATACCGGAAAAGAAAATTATGTTTATTTATGTTTATTCTTGTTTGATTCTTTCGGAAACTGAGATATCTTTCAGAAACTGAGATATCTTACATATCCGACAAACATCCGACAAACATGTTTAAACCATATCAGTTCTGCTTTGATGCTTTTATTAATTGTTTTATGTACCTTATGTTATTCGTGTTAAAAACGATAATTTTCAACCCAGATTTTATGTATCGTTCATTTTATATTTTGGAAATGACGATAAAATCGTAGCCTTATACATAATATGCATAATGGAAGAAAATGGTTTTTAAATAAAAAATAATTTTAAAATATTTGCAAACGGCATACTCGTTAATCGGTGAAAATAAACGAAATTGTTTTATTATAAAGGCCGTGAAGTGTAAAATTGTCCCAGAGCAGTTTAAAACTTTGAAATGTAACACGCACGGCCTAACTACTCACTGTGCTACAGATTGACTGTAGACTCATGGTCGTTCCGCACTAGAGATAAAGGATAAAATTTGGTAAAAATGTGTAACAGGGTATTGCGTTAGTGAACATTCAAGAGACCTTCGTAATTTTCATTGAATTAAATTTCCTCGTTTTTTTTTTCTTTAATTGTTTATACATTTGGCAGTTCGTCTATTAATTTGACTCTTATTTATAAGCGAGAGTCTTGTCCATCATCTTTTAATTTCAGATGGTTAAAGAAAAAGGGGGCAACCGCTGCGCTTTTATTTCCGGAATTAACAGAGAATTAACGTTTTTTTAAACACTGATGATGTACAAAAAACAAGGGTGCGGTCAAGTGCAGGATACTGGAAAGGGACGCAGACAGCAGGTGGCGCAGTGGCGACAGTAATAAAAGAATCTCTCTGAGCCGAGTCTCCGCGCTGGAGTCTGGCAGACGCCTCACGCGCAGCGAGCGGTGCGCACGGGGACAAGTCCGGACACATGCCGGCAGTGACCGCTATACGAACGCCCCGCAACACGTCCGCTCACGTGTGCAGTCCGTGACAGCGTCGCGCAGCGGGGACGCGCGGCTGTTTACCCAGCGAGGGCCGGGGGTGCTGCAGGGGCCCTATTAAAGACGACGTCATGATTATACACTGAACCGGAGTGTAAAAACAGTGGAGAGGTGGATATGAATGATCACGTCCGTGTGAACTGTCTCGTCATGCGGGGCGTGCTACCTGTCAGGGCTGCGGAGCTGTAAGCGCGCGCGCGGTGGAGCGCGGCCGAGTGCGCTCGAGCACGACGATGGACCCCGCCGACGAGCTGACATCTGCCGCCGCGACCGGGAACGCGGAGCTCGTGAGGACTTTGCTGGAGAGCGGAGTCGCTGCCAATGGGCTGAACCGCTTCGGACGGACCGCTCTGCAGGTGCGCACCCTTCGGCTTCGCTCAGCTCGGGTCATGTTTCCATGCGCCCTCACCCTTATTGATCATTTCATAAAACAATGTAGCACATTCACACTCCATTATGTATTCACTGGTTCATAATCTGGTTTTATTGAGTCGGACACGATGCAAAAAGTAGAGGCGCTGAAAGAGAGTATGCAACAATCTATAGTTTAAATACTAAACACTTAGCATCACACTAAATACTAAAACAATTATGAATTAATTCAATAATGATTTTTCGAAATTTAAAAACAACAGTAAATGTGTGTGTTTTTTTTTTTGTTTTTTTTTTTTTAATGAGGCTGTGGTAAAGTCTGTGAAACATGAAAATGTAATTGCCGCTCTGACATTTTTATCTTTTTATGTAGGAAAAAGACTAGGTAGTTTTTTGCTGTTTTATAAATTAATGTTTTTTTTTTTTCTTCTTCTTCCTTTTGGGAAACTGAGTACTGCACTGAAATACACTTTACAATAATTTTGACAGGACAATACGCTAATAATAATAATTTTGACAGGACAATACGTTTGATGGAAATAGATGCTATTCGTCATAGAAACAAGAGGCTTCTGACTTTATCCCCTTTAAACTGTCATATCGGTGAAATAAGAGGCGCGTTAATTTTTAAACAGCTTGGTTTCAGTTGGCCGAGAATGCACTTTATGATGACAGACCTTAATATCTTCGTCATAAAACCATGAACACACCGGAATACAGGACGAGTACTAATATACTCTACATTTTCTAACAGTGGGCAATTTTGTAAAAATAGCGCAATTGTTCTTTTTAAAATTACCACTTTATAGAAAGTACTCTCGATGAGCTAGACTTTAGTCTGAAATTGCATTAAGTACTAACAATAATAACAACAGCAATAATAATAAGAAGAAGAAGAATAATGGTAACAACAACAACAACAATAATAATAATAATAATAATAATAATAATAATAAATAATGTTAATAACAACAACAACAACAATAATAATAATAATAATAATAGTAATGGTAATAATAAAAATAATAATAAGAAGAATGAGACAGAAAATACTGTTTGGAGTTGTTGTCCCACAATATGAAGGTAGAATCCCGTTCCTGAGTGAATCCAATAATAATAATAATACCATACTGTATAATTCAATAAGTTGCTTATCTAACGCAGTCAGCTGAAGAACAGTTACGGACTCGAATGTTCTGATGTTGTTCCTGCACGTAAATCTTTACATTTACATTTGTCCTTGTTTCATGTCATTCCATTTGTTCTTTATCCTTTAATGATTCTTTTATTATTCTCCTGATTACTTCTTGACTTAAATGGCCTCTTTCAGCGGTAATACTGATGGATTTGAGAGCTGTCAATGTTTGCCTCACCCCAACACACCTATGCGCCTCTTCTTTCTGTCCGCACCAATCGATACGCGACATGTGCCAGGTGATGATGATGGGCAGCGTCCCGGTGGCCCGACTCCTGCTGTCGCACGGCGCGGACCCGAACCTGGGCGACCCGCTCACGGGCTCCACGCCCCTGCACGACGCCGCGCGCCTCGGATTCCTGGACACCGTGCGGCTCCTGGTCCGCTTCGGAGCCCGCGTCCACGCCACGGACCGCAACATCCAGAGGCCCGTGGACCTCGCGCAGCAAAACGGACACGTGGACGTGGAGGCTTTTCTTCGCTCTTGTAGAATGTGAAGTATGTTTTTTTTTTATCATTTTTCTATGTATCCCGTAATGTCTGTGCTTGTATTTACCTCGAGTCGAAGCTATTTTTGTCCGAGGGACTAAATGAGCCGCTTGTTCCGTTTACACAGCAGCAGCAGGGTAATGTTTACTCTGTTAATTGAAGGTAAGCACCTGATGAAAGGTACGGCGGCGAAAGGTGGATTCTAACCACCTGGGTCGTTCCCCGTTAGGAATCGATGTGACCACAGGCACAGCGCTGCCCTTACGAGTTCTTACACGTGACACTCGTTCGTTATAACTGTACTATTTCGTGTTCATTTTCATTGGTCATTTTCGCTCAAAATGAAAAAGGCGGCGACAGTGAAAAGTGACCCGGTCCGGACGCACGTTTTATTCTCGTGCCGCGTTGTACCGCGTAGCGCTTCTCTTCTGCCTCTGCGTATTTGCATTTGTTTTTTTTTTTTTTTTTTGTTTGTTTTGTTTGTTTTTTAATTAGAAACATATTTTATTTCGTTACAAAAGTATTATTTTGAAAGAGCATTTATGCGTCAAAGCAAACATTATTGTTATTATTATTATTATTATTATTATTATTATTATTATTATTATTATATTTAGTGCAATTTCGAAATTGAAAGTTTTACATATTAAATATAAAACACCCGTTAATTGTTTCGGTTTTTCTAAATATTGAGAATGCTGCCTCTAGTTTTATTCCGGTACACGGAGCTCTGCTTATTTTGTACATGTGTCCCCGTCGCTTTTTGGTGTAAATCCTGCCACTGGCGTGTGCTCCTTTTGGGCCCTTTTTTTTAGCAATGTGTCGAGCAGGGACCAGTTTAAGAATAATGTGTCTGTAAATTATGACTTTATTTGATTGTTTGTTTACACGTTTTAAATGCGGATTTGTACATCTGCACACCACAGATTTGAGAGTTCATTTGTAATGTAGGTCTTCATTGATTTTTACTGGGGTCCAACAGTTATATGCAGAGGTTTAAGGGTCCCTTGGAAAATTGCAGGTTTCACTGAAGAAGTTAAAACGAACTCTATAAATTGCAAACTTGAAATGTGATGCATTTCTGCACAATTGCCATTTATTTGCTATTTTTATTTGCTGAATTTAACTGAAAAGTTAAAAAGTGAATGTGGCATGTGCAAAAGTTTTGGTGCCCTTTCAATTAATTTAATAACACTTTTAAAGGCGACAGAAATGTATTGCCCTTTTAGGGAAATTAATTAATTTAATTAATTATGCCAACTAAATGCCAAAGCTGAATAAATCCTCTGACTTTCTAACCTTTAAGAGTGTTATTCATACTCTCAGCAGCTATGGGCTGCTCTAAGCAGCACACAATTATGTTTAAGCTTGCAACAGTGTAGAGCTAATACAATACATAACTAATGTTTAACTGTGCATAGTGCATATTCATTAGATGATAAATACAAAATTGAAGTGAATTGCTGTATATGGACATACTGTAAATGTATATTGTGTGTCCCCTAATGACAGTTTTCCACTACTGTTGCTTCATGGATCCCAGTAGTAGAACAACTAACATTCTCTGCGTTTTGATGTTTTAAAAAATATAAGGCAAGATACAAAGTAGTCAAGGTACTAATTCCTTCTCAGATCAAAAATAAAAGTACAAAATTAAGTAGAAATAAACTTGCAGGTCAGACTAAAGCCCGGGTTAAAGTCATAGCTGTTCTTGTGCAAGTCCATGCATTTTTATTTTAATTCTTACTTTCACTTTGTCTTTCACTTCTCATGACATTAAAACCACTAGCTGTTACACATGAATAAGAAGGTAATTTGCATGTATGAGATTGCTTTTGCTGTATTAAAATTCACCAGAGGAGCAATTTCTGTGTGAAGTTCACTGGGCCTGTACACACTCTACAGGGGTCCAGTGACCCTCCACAAACAGCTCGATGATCTGAAAGCAGTGCAGGACTGATGCACACAGGAGGAAATCGAATTTTATGAGGAAGTGGCTAAGCAGTGTGCATAGCTCATAGCACACTGGAAATACTGATTTTCAAATGAGATATCGAATGAGAAAGTCTGTAATCCTGGGTTTGATAAAAAAATCATAAAATACCATGTTTCGTTCATAGTGAAAATGGTTCTTCAGCATAGACTGTACAAAATGTGGGCATACTGTATACATCAGTTTTGAATCAAGCTTGCAACAGTGTAGAGCTAATACAGTACATAACTAATGTTTAACAGTGCATAATGCAGTATGACATTTGCCTAAATCATTTATAAGTCTTATACTCTGCATATCTGCATTCAGGATACTTAGTTGCCTTCATATTACAAAAAACAGAAGCAGTAGTGATGAACGCTTTTGAATTGCAATGGAAGTACGCTTGGGTAGGATTGTGGTGCTTCTGAGTTAAAAAGTGGAAAGAAATATAAGTATATTGTTGTAGACACCTGCATAAATGATTCAATAAATGTTTAAATAAATTATGTCAATAAATTATTATTTTAATTTTGTTGAACAGCATTGTATTATTATATATTAATCTAGGCAACACCTTTCTTTATTGTGACTTGCAACATTAAGTTTCTGTTCTAGGCTCCCCATTTACCCATTTATCATATGAATATTTTACTGTATCAATTCAGAATAAGTGCTTTGCTCATGAGTACCACAGCAGGTGGTGGGATTGAAACCTGGGGCCATTGATTGCAAGGCGATGTCTCTAACCACTGCACTCCCTGCTGTTCTTTGTATATATTGTAAGTTAAATTGAAAAACCAGTATTCCAAATTATGCATCCCCAATTATATAAATATATGTAACTATGACTGTGTGTACATATATTTCCTTTGTCTGTTAATGTTACTGGAGCTGCTGCAACACAGCAATAAAGCTGATAGAGTTCTGATAGTGGTAACAAATGAAGCATAATCTTTAGAATAAAGCTTGATTTTACATGTGCAAAAGCAAAATTTCACTATTTTATATTTCAGTTTTAACTCAGATAAGGAAATAAGGCAAATTTTTATACCACTGGGTATAGATCATTTGTTACATCCGTTAGAGGTGATTCGTCAGTAGTGTTTCATTCTCCCTTGGGTGATGAAGTCATATTTAAATAAATAAATAAAGAAATAAAAATGCTGAAAAGAAAATTCTCGTTCAGTGCAGCGATGATCACAGCAGAACCTTGAATTACCAGAGAAAATGAGTAAAGATAATTTGATCATGAAATAAGTTTATTTTATTCTAATTGCATGCAGGAAATGCCCAAATGTGGTCAGATTTTTTTAAACATGTGAAGGTTGCAGGAATAACTGTTTTTCACATGGCCTGTTCATTACCCCAGACCATCTGTTAACAACATGTATGATGACTGGACCGGTGACTGCTGGTAGTCCATCAGCATACCAATCTTAAATAGTCATTTTGAAATTTTAAAAAGTCAAGACATTCCATTCCGACTGTGAAATTTCTTCTGTAGCTGAATGCTTTGGAATGGTTTAGTCTGTTTTTAATAGTCTAATAGTCTGTTTGCAGAATTTATTCATTGTTTTTTTGGATGATGTAATTTATGGGGTCAGCTGATAGCCCAGTGGTTAGAGCTTCTATTTCTGGACCCAAACTATCTAAGCTCCAGCTGTAGTACCCTGAGCAAGGTACTTACCCTAAAACTGCTCCAGTAAAATTACCCATCTTTATAAGTGGGTAAATAATTGTAAGTAGCTTCAGATTGTGAGATGCTTTGGAGACAAGCATCAGCTAAATGAATAAATGTAAAATGTGTTTTAAAAAGCACCAAATGTACCAGCAGTTGGCAGCTGTGTTCAGAGACTGCAGCTGAGGGGCTGTTTGTCTGCTTCCAAGAAGAACGGTTATTGTGGGAGAGTATACAGGAGATTTATCCCCGCCGTGGGTGCATCCCACAGCAACACTTCCAGCTCCGGAGACTGACTCATCTGGAAAGGCCCGCCGTAGTCCTGGCGCGCCATAGTGAAGGTGAAGGAAGTACCAGGGCTGTTTGTGTGAAGCTGGGACAGAGGCAGCAGGATCTAGGAAGAGGAATCAGAGGAAGGAGGAGAAAGGCCGACAATCCTCCGGACATGTCCAATCAACTTTCTGTCAACAGAACTGCAATATTCAGGAGCTCTAACACATTCCATTGTAATCTTGCCAATTTGAAAAAAAAAAAAAGCATTACACTGAAACTGCATCCATATGTTAGTTACTTTTGTCCACTGCAGAGTCATGGGGTCCAGAGTCTATTCCAGAAGCAAATAGCCTGGAACCAATGATCATGAAGCAATTATACACAAACTCCCAGAGTCATATGCACTATAGGCAATTTGCAGTCACCACTTTGCAGAAACCAGGGCAACTGGAGGAAACTCACACAAACACAGGGAGAACTCCACACATACTGAGGAGGGATCAAACCCATGTCCAATAGCACAACCAAGGCACTGTGAGACACCTGCACTATCTACTACACTGCAGTACGCAGATGATGACAATTTTGAAATGTTTTGTTAAATCCCACAATAAATTATGTGTAAATTGTGGAATATACAAAAAGATATATTACAGATATTTTAGACACTCAGTATATAATTATAACTGATCCACTTACAGCACTCAAATGTCCAAGTCGGTGAAAAAGGATCAGGCTGAAAAAATAGAGAATATATACTGTTTTAGCGGGGGCTCTCTAGTGGGTCTGGGGCTCGAGTCCCACTTGGAGTGCCTTGTGACGGACTGGCGTCCCATCCTGGGTGTGTCCCTTCCCCCTCCAGCCCTGTGTCTGTGTTGCCAGGTTAGCCTCAGGCTCATCGTAACCCTGCTTGGGACGAGCAGTTTCAGCGCGTGTGTGTGTGTGTGTGTGTGTGTGTGTGTGTGTTTACCATTTTAGGTTAAGAGTATTTATACGCATTTACTAAAATATTCAAAGAATTTAACTATAGAGTATTGTCTGTGCTAGACTGTGTAATGCCTTTTAATTATTCATACAAAAAATTTCTAAAAACAGTTTTAACAAAATCAAACGTTTATATATGAGAGACAGAAGGTCCCGTTTGTTTATGAAGGCCGTTGTAAAATGAAACCTCAGCATTCTGTCAACAGAACTGCAATATTCAGGAGCTCTGACACATTCATTGTAATTTGAAAAAAGCAGCATTACACTGAAACCATTCATATGTTATCAGTTACTTTTGTCCACCACATCCTCTCAAATGACAGGAATGAGCAAGTGTTTGCAGTGTTGTTTCAAAGCCAAGAGCCGTGAATCCTGTTGCCATGGATACCATCGGTCTGTGGAGTGACTGAGAGTGGTAAACTACTACTGTAAGCTCATGTAAAGTTTTTTATGTGACATTTGCCAATATGTGACCAAACCCCCAGAGTAAGGGAGAAAATTTCAGTTAGAAAAAATTGTCCCGCTACTTGATTACCATATGAATTGCGCTTTAAATTTGGGCAGTTTGCAGACATTCATTCAACAATATTTACTAATACTTGACAATATTTACTAAGATTTTAGTAAATGCTGCCTTTGACTATGAAAATCATATTCCTATTCCTGCCAGGTTTATGATTCCTCTCCTTCAAGGCCCAGCAATCAAATTCTTTGCCTGATTTTCTTTTACTGCAACAAATTATCAGATAGGTAACAAAGACATACCTTTGCAGAACTGAGTACATTTCAGTGCTATATTCAAATAATTATGTAAATTAAGTAACCCAGGTTGACTAACTACATTTAACAGTTTATTGTAGATCTAGCTGAAGATTTCACGCTAAAATAGTTAATAAAAGCATCTGCTAAATAAATAAATGTAAATGTAAATGTAGAAACACACGTAAATGTTGAGTTACCCAGGAAGACTGCAGGAATAATAACAACAGCAAGAAATTTAGCTTTTCATTTTATATGATTCTTTTTTTTATTTTCACATATAACATTTATTTGTACATGACTGAAAACTCTTTCATCACTTCTGGTTCCCTTTAATGAGTTTAGTCAGGCTTATGCTCTTTATTTCCTGTGACTGTAAGCAAAAAAAAAAAAGACTTAAAACAATGAAGGGGCAGCATCAGAAAAGCTTCCGAGATCCGGGTGCACATCCGCTTTTAATGGTCTTGTGGAGTTCCTGTTCTGAATGTCACAGACTCTGGCGTCTATTCCTAGCGCTTTAATTAAAATGACTGGTGGGAAGAGTGTGTGTGTGATGGAGAGCATGTATTTGTGTATATGTGTGTTGAGTCTGTGTATTTGCATATACATACCTGAATGTGTGTGCTTATTGCAGTATGTGTGCTTATTGCAGTATGTGTATGTGTGTGCACAGAGGTAAGTGTGATAAGACTTTTCCACAAAAGAAGAGCTGAGATAACTAAACATCCCCAAAGTATGCTCTAAAAACAATTTAAACAAAACAATCAATATATGAGAGATAAATAAACATGACTGTTTAAGTGCAACAGGAGGAGGGATTTCAATATATATATATACCTCAAATCCCACCTTTCGCTGCAGTAGCCTTGATTAAAGTACTTACCCTGAACTGATAAGTAAAAACTACCCTTCTGTATGAATGGGTAAATCCCTGTGAGAAGCTTGCTATTAAAAGTTGCTGTGGAGAAAAGCTTCAGATAAATTAAGAAAAAACTAAGCTATATAAATTAAAGCTAAGCTATATTAATAAAAACATAAAGCAGTCAAAAGGTCATCTGGAGTCATTTTTGATCATAATTTCTATATATTTGAAAGAGAGAAGGATAGAGATTATGTACACTGAACAATTCGACAAGTGCACCATAAACTGGAAATAAAAATAAAAGGCGAGACTGTGTGACTCATTCGGAGGTGGCTGAGCTTTATCTTGTAGTGCTTATAAAGACCTCAGTTTCCATGTCCAATCACAGCAGCATTATCTGGCTGACCCTCTCACTACCTCTGAACACTTCCCTGTTCATCCTTGTGCCAAGCCAAGCACTGGCTTTGTAAATTCACTGAAGATTTGTTTTGATAACCGTGCCTTCTTTAAATTTGTTGTTTTCGTGTGTTGTTACTCTACACTGGTCCACTGTGAAAATTATTACAAATATGAGGCTACCTTACCATGACAAAATTAGCTAAATTAGCTAAATTTTTATGCAAAATAATTACGTATGAAATGCATTACATATATAAAATGTGCGCACACACACACACACAGAATCTGAAACCGCTTGTCCTAAGCTGTCACGTCCATGCCCACAACTCAGCCGACAGCACCTGACCAGCACCTGACTAACTACTCACCCTTTAAAAGACCCTCCTCAGCTCCCATACCTTTGCGGAATCTCGTCAGAGACAACCGCCCTCCTTCGTGACGTCCAGTGCACACTCAATATTTGTTCTCCGTTCTCGTCCCGACTCCGAGAACTTGTCTTATCCCCTGAATTCAGAAGAACGATTCTACACTTGGGTCCTGCCGTCTCGGTTTCCTCGGCCCCACATGACAGCAGGGTCGCGGCGAACCAGAGCCTAAACCGGCAACACAGGATGTAAGACTGGAGGGGGAGAGGACACACCCAGGACAGGACGCTAGTCTGTCGCAGGGCATCCCAAGCGAGACTTAAACCCCAGACCCACCGGAGAGCAGGACCCGGTCCAACCCACTGCGCCACCGCACCCCACTGCATTATACATATATATATATATATACACACAAATATCCAATACAGACTGCAGGTACTGTAGTGATAGAGCTGTGAATTGTACCTCCAGCTGTATGACCCTTGAGCAAGGGACCTACCCCAAAATTGTTCCAGTAAAATTATCCAGCTGTATAAATAGGTAAATAATTGCAGGTAATTTAACATTGTATGTAGCTTTGGTGAACAGCATCAGCTAAATGAATAAATGTTAATGTCACTGTAAATTGATGCAGTTTAAAAAACCCTACTGTATAAATGGGTAAGCCATTGTAAATTGCCTTTGATATAAGCAATAACCGTGAGTAATGTGGAGTTAATGTCAGCCTTGAAATGTTATTTTGGAGGTTAAAAACAGAGTTTCTGGGGTATAGGTGCTGTTGGGGCCATTATCCATCGCTGCCTTTGAAGACAGTGCATCGATGTTAAAAACAAATACATACACATATTGCACATTCCTCTTGACACACATATTGTGAGTGTGGGAGTTCCTAATGCAACCAGTGCAGATGTTTCCTCTTTAAAACATAATAGTCATGTGTCTTCTCAAGTACTAGCTATTTAAAGTGTAGAAAAGACAAAACAGGCCATTTATATACACATTTATTAATTTAAAGGCATACTTACAGTTTTATAAAAGCATTGATAATGCATTACGCTAGTTTGTAATCAACTGTCTTTATTTTTTGTCCGATTTGTTTGTTTGCCTTATACTTATGCTCAAGTGCTGTGTGTCACAACGTGAGAAGAGTGCTCTGTAAAAATAAATTGAATTGAAACTGAGTGACAGAGAGAGTGTGTTGCACTGTCAATGTGCGAATGAGTGACCCAGTGTAAGTAGCGTATCTAGCAGTGTAAGTCACCATGGTGAATAAGGTGTGTGGACTTATAACACTACATAGAGTTCACTGGAAGTCACTTTGGAGAAAAGCATCTGCTAAATAATTGTAAATGTCAATTGAATTGAACTGGATTTAGCAGACGTTTCTCTCCAAAACGACGTACATCTCATAGGACTATCCAGCGAGTGCATTACAGCAGAAAGAGAAACTTAGATGCAGACGCATGATTCTAGAGTACAATTAATTTCTCACATTCCACCGCATGAACTGAAGTACATCACAGGAGTACCTGCATAGAGATTTATCCATTATTCAGTAGTTTATAATCACAAAATTACTCAGCATAAACATTTACTCGTTGATGATGCACTTAAGAGATCAGGGTAAAAGTGAGCCCGGAAGAGGGGAGTTCTGAGACCCTTCGTAAATATAGAGAGGCTCTGCATTTCGCTGTTCTGAGTCATGAGGCAGCAGAAGAAACAGACTGGCACCAGAGTTTACCACTTTGGGTGCTGTCCATATGCAATGTTAAGACAGAAACAGTACGCAAACTCAGACTTTAAGGTCGCCCTCACTCTGTGGGTTAATGCGATTGAGATGTGCGGTCACATGCTCCAGGACGGGGCTGAACAAGTCTCAACATGCAGCTTCCACTTTTTCTTGTGCAAAGGCAGCCTCTGCTGGAAATAGAACCCAGGGTGTTCGACCCTGGCGGAGCTCACATGAATGTGCAGAGAGAGCACAAGCACTTTGAAATGATCTTTTCAGCATGCAGACCTTTGCTTGTTGTGGGATTTGTCCCAATTCTGCACTGCACACACTATTTCTTTCTTTTACTAATTAATTCATTCTTTTTGTATTCCCTTTCTTCACTCCGTTGTATGCATGTTGCTGTAGCTGCACAGAACTTTCCTCCATGATTTTTTTTCATTTATGTATTCTTTAAAGGAGGGCGCAGTGGCACAGCGGTGCAGTGGGCTTGGCCTGGGTCCTGCTCTCTGGCGGGTCTGGGGTTCAAGTCCTGCTTGGTGTGCCTTGTGATGGAATGGTGTCCCATCCTGGGTGTGCCCCCTCCAGCCCTGCGCCCTGTGTTACTGGGTTAGGCTCCAGTTCGCCGCGACCCCCGCTTGGGACAAGTGCTTTCAGTCAGTGTGTCTGTTCTTTAAACCATTAAATTATTTATTCATGCTTTCATTAATTTATTAATTTTTTGGTGTAATTCCTCACTCTGTGCAAATTTTGCTTAACATTTTTATGTACATCTTACTAATATTGCCCATAATTAATAAAGTATAAAACAGAGTTAGTACTGATATCTGGTGAGTAGACTACATGTGAGCTATAAAAGTATGTAGAAGATATGTACTGTATATATGGGGAAAAATTACTGTCTCCCCGGTGTTCAAGCAATGCTGCAGTGTCCCCCTCAGTATTTGTGCTTAACTTTAGTACTGTTTTTTGGTCCTCCAATACAACATGTTTTTATGCCACTGCTGAAAACAAAACAAAAAAAAAATGTAATAGACATTTAAAATGATAAGGATTCTTAGGTTTGTGAATTATATAGAGTTAAGAAAACACAGGTGAGTGATTTGGCATTCTAGAGTGAAATAGAAACTGAACATGGAGACCATAGGGTACAGATAACAAATTATAGTCCATGTTGTTTCTGTAACCTCTTGGTCTAGTAGGGGTCATAGGGTGTCACGCCCCAGACCACATGCCCAACAACTGCACTTGCAGGAGATTAAACAAGACGGAGCAGCCTGGAAACACCTGATTGTGGAACCTCACTGTTAGGAAGACGCAACTCGCCACTCAACCTACCTCCCTTGTTTGCTCCTCTCTCCTCCTCCCCTCTTCCCTCCTTGTTCCCGTGCCCTTGTCTCAGATGAACCTCGGCTCTTCGACCTACGGCTTTGCTTCATCGACCACAGATTTGTGTTACTCTCTGAAAAACGTTTGCAGATCGTCTCACCCTCGCTCAGCCCCAACCACGCCTTCGTCTTTCCCCGACCGAACCACAGCAATTGCGATTGAATCCATCGAATCAGTCTCCCCAACATGACACAGGGGTCCAGAGCCTATCCTGGAATCACGGCACACCCTAGACAGGATACCAGTCCATTGCAGGGTAGCCACCCATTCACACACTAGAAGAAATTCTGTGTCATCAGTCCACCTGAACTGCATGTCTCTGGATTGTGGGAGAAAACCCACACAGGGTTTATCCTTAAATGGTCTTAAGGGTGCTTTCCTAAAAATATATTTTTGAAATTCCTATAATCATATTTTCAACACAGAATCCAAGTTAACAATTTAACATAGTCTAAGACTAGGCTAAATCTGTATGCAAAACCTGGTGTCACTTTTTCAATATAGACTCAAATATCTCAGTTGGAATGTCATTTCACTCAACTGCCCTACTCTTGTGACCTTTCAGAAACTATGAAAGAATCGATTTTACTTGTAAATTATATTTGTACTGCAAGTCAATACTTCTTTGTGCATCGTGACATCAGCGGTTAGTCGCACTGATTATCTGGCTACACACAGTATGCAGACAAGGAAGAGAGACTGCCACAGGGCTGCAGAAGAGTTTAAATTAACATATCTGCATACTATTAGCATATATTCTTCATATTCACCACTAACGCTCCGCATGCAGGATATGGCAGAGGCTAGTCTCCAAACCGGATGCAACACATTGTAAACAGTGGAACTGTTTGATATTCATGTTTGAGTTTTCACAGTATTAGCAGCCACTCCTTTGCTGCAGAGCATTACTACAAAGGCACAGCAGAAAGATAAAGAGGGAAAGGAATACATAAGGAAAACAAGAGGCGGTGCTGCAGAAAATCCATGGTAAATACAACATGGTAAATTCTGTAAATACTGCTGAAATTGCCCGTTATTGCCTGTACTGGAGAATCAGGTAACCTTTCGGGTGCTGAAAAGTCTTTAAAGAAAAGGAAAATTAGTTTTCCAGCATTTCATAAAAGATTAAACTACATAACACTATATAGTATCCATTGTGAGTCGCTTTGGACAAAAGCGTCTGCTAAGTGAATAAATGTAAACGTAAATGTAAATGTGCAAGATCTTTTGTGCTGTGTTGTTCTGTATACCAATGTGTGCAATATAATTGTGCAGGCACTTTGCGTTTTTTAATCCAGTATACCGATGAAAGATGATTATCTATCTATCCATCTCCAACACATATCATTTTCCCTTCTTCACTTCAAAATGACTGTTGACACACTGCTCACTTATAACTTTATTATTTAAGTTGGAAGATGTACAGGAGGTCAAAGAGAGTAAAACAGATATGTAAACATACCTGCATACATACAGTAAATGAACTTTAAAAATAGTAATGTAAAAATGCTGTGCAACAGTAGAAATATACATACCTGCGCTCTTACAGTCTTAAGACGCTCTATACCATTTTCAAAGATTGAATTTTTCTTTTTTTAACATGATAAAAGAACAGAACTGGAGCATAGCACACTGAGAAAAAGAGCATTCATATAGGGTAAATGGAGCACAAGGGCAAACGTTTACAATATTTATAGATGAATTTTATGTGAGGAAGTTCTCTGCACTACAACTAGATTTTCAAAATCAACCACTAAATCTATTACAGTTTAATGGCATTTCTGGGAAATGTGTATACTACTTTGCGAGCCCAATGGCTGTCAGTAAAATTCAATCCTATTCCTGTTTGAGAATTGACATTAAAATACAAACATGACAAAAACAACAGAGACTGTCAGATTAACCTATAAGTGAAATTTTTGCTCATGAAGTTAGAGGCTCTCTATCTCTGCGATATCAAATGTTTTTATGGAAAACGGAACCTCCGTCCATTTTGTGCATTTGTATTGCTGTTTGGTAGCGCAGTTCTCCAAGACGAAACTTTTGACCTTGATCAGCGGCAGATCGTCGATATTCATGTAGGTGGCAGTTAGTCCCCAGTCATGTCTGCACAACCCACAGAACACTTTCATCTTCTTTGTGATTCCCAAGAAGCTTATGGGTTTACCGTGGGGCTTCGTTTGGCATCGTTCAAAAAACCTTCTGTCCAGAACAATGTGATGTGACTCCTGGGAAGACAACAGTTTATTGCTTACACAAATTGCACATAATATAGGTTTCAGTATTTGTCCAATAGATTATCTATATTTGGACAGCATTCAATACAGGGATAATCTAATAAATACATAAAATTACAAATCAATACAGAAAGTATTGCTCTGATACTTTCACAGCGATTAGAGGTGCTGCCTTCCGCTTAAGGACCCTGGTTCAAATTCAATTCAATTACTTTTCTTATAAAGCACTCTTGTCACAAAGTGACACAGACCGCTGAACAAAGGCAAAAGACAAGAAACAAATAAGACAGTTGACTATATACTAGAGTAATACGTTATCCATGCAATTATTAAAACTATAAGTATCCCTACTGGAAAAGAACAAAAAACTCCCAACCAAAAGTAAAGGGAGAAAAGACCTCTGGGGGTCCAAGCACCAGTAGGTACCCACCCCTCCTGGACATTCTAATTTAAAAAAAGATGTTTAAGTCAATTTACAACGAATAATAACACTGTATCTGAGTGTTAACTTGATGTTCTAGTTTACATAGACACGTCTTATCCATCATGGCTGGTGGTGATCAACTTTAGTCAGTGTGGGGTGCTGGTATCATGGCTGGCTGGCCTGCACCCTTGATCAAGGTACTTATGAAGAACTGATACAGTAAAAAATCACCCAGGTCTATGAATGGGTGAATTACTGTAAGTATCCTAATAACAATGTACGGCAGTTTGGAGAAAAGCATCAGCTAAATCGATGTTTTTTTTTTTAAATAATAAATTGTACTTTTGCTGAGATGTACGTCGCTTTGGATAAAAGCGTCTGCTAAATGAATAAATGTAATAAGATGGAGGTGAATAATTTTTATGAACTCTTCAGTTGAGCTTACGCATTCTTACCCAATAAGCCTCTGTGGACAACTGTCTTTGAGTAAATGAATAAATTTACACTGTAGTGTTTATTCATTTAGCTGATGATTTCTCCAAAGCAGCTTATAGTGATTTACCCATTTTTTTACTGTATAAATCCAGGCTAAGTGCCTTGTTCAGGGGTACTATAGCAGGAAGTGGGATTCAAACTTGGTCCTTCCAGTAGAAGGCAGAAGCTCTAACCACTACGCCACCTGATGCAAGTAAGAAAGAAATGCCAGAAAGACTTTACCTCCAAGAGTCTCAAGTCATCAGAGAAACAGGCAAATTGTTTGCACTTGCTGCAAACAAGTCTATAGCGGTCTTCATCTCGTGGTCTTACAGGAATTGACTTGATATAATCACGCTTGGCCTTGTCCTCCTTCTGAAACACTGCAATCTAAAAAAAAAGCACAAGTAACATGAAAAAGCCATTTTATTTCTGCATAGGATGCCTTGTACAGAGTGTGTTGGGTATCGCTCTTTAATTGCTATTAAATGCTATGACATTTTAGCCAAATTAACAATGCAAAACATTTGAGAGAATATTTACATTTATCCAAAATGATTATTGTAACAAAAAAGTTGTTAGGAGCACTACAATCACCAGAAACGTAATAGGTTTGAGTAAAACACAAAAAAGTTTCATTTGCAATCCATCATCTACAATTGCTATTAAATGTTGAATATAATAGTTTTTTGATTTTCGAAAACACGATTTGCTTCCGCAGGGGGGTGCAGTGGGTTTGACCAGGTTCTGATCTCCGGTGGGTCTGGGGTTCGAGTCCCACTTGGGGTGCCTTGCGACGGAGTGACGTCCCGTCCTGGGTGTGTCCCCTCCCCCTCCAGCCTTACGCCCTGTGTTGCCGGGTTGGACTCCGGCTCCCCACAACCCCGCATGGGACAAGCGGTTTCAGATGAAGTGTGTGTGTGTGTGTGTGTGTGTGTGTGTGAGATTTGCTTCCAGTTTTTTTTCCAGAAAATTCCACCAAATAAACTTATCAAGGTTACTTGCATGAGTGTCAGGAGTTGCATATGCTCTTTATGAATTTAAAAAGCACTTTTAAGAATTCACGGGACTCCAATAAAGAAATCCGAACTAGATGTCGATTTAATGTACTTCAGTGCACTATTTCATAAGGCTAGTTAAATATAGGCACTGATACCTTTGTCAGCATTAGATCCTTGGACTGCTGCAAATTAGCAACTGCTTCATCTACTATTTTTTCCTGGTGCATGTTGAGCTTCTCCTTTTCAACCCACTCGGTTTTGCTGGAAACAAAGATACACTTGCTGCCTTCAGCCCGTCCCCGACCTGTAACGGCGATAATACATCTTTCACATTTTCAGCACTGGTTTAATCTATTACAAATATGAGTGTTCATACTAATTCGGTATGTACAGTGACCCACCTCTGACCTGTACCATTTTGACCACATTTCCTATGTACTCATACATGAGGACGAGATTGCACTGAGGAATGTCAATGCCTTCATCTGCCACAGAGGTGGCAATGAGAATGTTGCTGTGATCTGAGCTCTTGAATGATTCCAATACTCCCTTCTTGGATGTCGGTGTCATTCCTGCCCAGGAAAAGAAGATCTGGTCAGTCTTCCACAAATATCACATGACAATACCGTGACTTGTTAAAGTCATTTGGAACTTATTTTGAACTTGAGCGCTGCATAAGGTGCAGACAAGTGTCTGTAAAGTTTTGTAATTAGTTTCTTGTAAGTGTGAATTATGTAAATTTTATGATACCTAGTGCAATCTGCATTTAATTTTGAATTCTGCTAAGGGGGAGGAGGGGGTGTCATTATATAAAGAAAGCCTATACTTAGAACGGTAAACCAATAAACCTTTTAAATTCTTTGCATGTCACACAAATCATTAACATTTACATTTAATTCATTTAGCTGATGCTTTTCTCCAAAGCAACTTAGAATGTTAAGGTTACAGTTATTTACCCATTTATACATCTGGGTAATTTTAGCAGAGCAATTTAGTCATACAGTCATAAATCATACAGTTATAAATTTTTTGATGATAAAACCAAGAGATTTGTCTGCTGATCCTATTTGGTAGTGTAAGTACATTACAAAATTTCCATACCAAAGCCCTTTGTGTCAGTTTTCCTGCCTATTAAAATAGAAGGTTTCAAGTATTTTAAGGATTCTGTTTCTTCAATCCAGTTTTTCAAAGCCTGCAGAAAAGTTTCATGGAAGAAACAAATTACTAGCATATTGTAAAATGTCATCTAATGATAAGTCAAAATACATGAGAGAAAACGGGATTTGGAGTAGACATGAAGCATGCAGACTCACCTCTGCAAGGGCTCTGGTCTTGACAAAGAGCAAGGTGCGAGTCTTGTCATTAAGTCGGTACAACTCATTCAAAATGTAAATGAGCCTCTTTAGCTTGGGATTTTCTCCATCCATTCTCTGGGACAGATCATTCAGATGCTTGTGCTGGGCTGAAATAAAGACACGAGGTGAGAGACTGGACTCCTGGCAGAGCGCGGTACCAGGTGTTTAGGTCTGGAGCACTGATATATACAGGGCTGGATTTTAATCACGGTAATTTACTGCTCTGTATGATAGAATGACTAGTCTCCGTAACTATTCACATAAAAGAACATTGTTTTCATTTTCTTTTAGCCGGAAAAATTAAAGGCAACATCGAGTTCTGGAAAGCTAAAACACACTGGCTCCTGATATTTTCTCCACCATATTCATCCCATAAAGGTAGTCAACGTTCATCGTCTTGTTATTGATCACCAGCACTCACAAACACCAGACACAAGCTGTAAACACTGTGGAAGGCAGTTGAATGAAGGTTTCCCCATACGTCTATTCTGTCTCAGTATGTTTTACTAATGCCCAACTGTCATGTGCAGAAATGCATGTGGGTTTTGCACCATAAATGACAGATAAGTGAAGAAAATAACAATTTAAAAAAAAAAAAAAAAAGACACCGGAAAATGTTTATGTCCTCAAAAATTTACAACTGGGCTATTCATAATGGGGAAGCCAGTGCATCAGAATACAAACAGTGTACATTAATTAACAAAAACCAGGAATTAATCAGGAAATTCATGTACTTCTATCATAAACATACCATCAAAGTAGGCGGTTAACTTCTGCTCAGTTTCATCAAATCCAGCCTGTCTGACTTGTTGGAAGAAGGAATCCAAGTAATTTAAAGCATCCTTAGTTCTAGCATCCTCATTAATAATGAGTGCATCGTTGTATTTCTGGAAAACAGTAGAGATAAAAAGGTAAGAAAAGCCACAAACGATTATCAGATTTAATAGATAAGGACACTTACTGAATGTCTGCCTGTGATAGAAACAATTAGCAAAGAGTTAATGAAGATAAGGACCTTTGACAAAGGCACAACAGAAAGGTACCTCTTTGGGCTTGAACCTACACTCCTTCATGTCACCCAGCCCCCTGTGCTTCACGCTTACCCTCAGATGTTCAGTGTAGTTGAAGAGAGCTCTGCACACCCTGCTCTCTTCCTCCTTGTCATCCATCTGTAGGACGCAACACTTCTTTTGCACATCCACAATCCATTGCTCATATTTCTGCGTGCCCTGCTCGTTGTGTGGGATGTTGGACAGCGATTCTGGGGTTAGAACATAACCTATGTTAGTGGGCTTCTCTTGTGTCCAGAGCAGCTCTTTATAGACAGTGTGGGGTCATAGCAAATTGACCATACCTATGTCATATGTCCTCCTGGCATGACTTTCTATAGTGGACATGATGTCCTTTATGATAGAAACAAAAGGGTCATTTGGGCGCTTTTCCACAGCATAGAAGTCTAGAGAGTAACAGACAATAACAGAATAAACGCCATGCAAGTTTGCAGAGCACAAAATCCAGATACTTTCACTAATCAGTTATGGAAGTTTGTTCGTGAATGAATGAATTAATTCATTATCAGCAACCACTTGTTACATTGCTTTTTTTTTTTTTTTTTTTTTTACCTTTTTCAGGAATATGCACAAAAGACATAAGCTCCTCTTTGTTTTGCTCGACTGTTGAGATGACTGTGACATCAAGGTTAGCGCAGAGCTGACAGATATTATTTTCAGCCTCCTGCTGATTCTTGAAGGTGCCAATACCCACAGAAGCTGTCAGACCTACAATCTAAGAACATACAGTATAGAATAAATATGAATATTTAACTGACTGTACAACATAAAAATTACACACATTAATAAAAACCACTTGTCCAGTCCAGGGTCATTTGGTCCTAAGACAAAAACAGGGGTTAAGGTTAGGGGCAGCAGGGAGTCCATCCATCCATCCATCCATTGTCAACAACCGCTTTGTCCCGAGCGGGGTTGTGGCGAGCTGGAGCCTAACCCGTCAACACAAGGTGCAAGGCTGGAAGGGGAGCAGACACACCCAGGACAGGACACTAGTCCACTGCAAGGCACCCTAAGCAAGGTGTGAATCCCAGACCTGCCACACAGCAGGCACCGGCTGAACCCACCTCACCCTCGCCCTCGCCCTCGCAGCATGTAGTGTAGCAGTTAAAACTGCTACCTTTAGACTCAAAGGACCCAGGTTTGAATCCCATCTTCTCCTGAAGTACCCTTGAACAAGGAACTTATTCTGAACTCATGCTACAAAAAAACCGCCCCCCTGTAAAAATGGATAAATGAATGTAAGCCACTTTAGAGAAAAAACACCAGGTAAATAAGTAAATGTAACATAGTACAGTTTGTAATTTATTTGGAATCTTAAAACTGCACATTTTCCACTAATATGTTTTGTATATTGTAAGTTTTTAACTTTCCATCAGTCACAGTGATTCTTCATTTCACTTCACAGTTATTCCAGCACACAAAGGACACAGGACAGTTTGAACCCTGGACACAGGAGAAGTCTACCATAGGCCACTTGCATACGTGCTTCCACTCACAGTCACAGGCGCACACAGACAAAGGACCTTTCTCAAGGCTATAATGAACAAGGACATCTGCTAGGAATGTCTGACCGTCCGTATGTAAGCAAACGGAAACACAAACTCCAGCTGGCAGTCCTGAAGTTCAGCTGCAACAGTGCTATGCGCCATATTGCATTTAAAATCGGAAAAAGATGGGTTTCTAAATAAACAGCGTCACTCCCCATTCTTTTGGGAAGGAGATGTGGCCAAAAAAGCGAGTTTGGTGACTCCAGATTTCTTGCACTGGAAAAAACATAGACACAGAACTGCAGTGAAAGCAAAAGGAACATAAAGCCCTTCTGAAAAATTCAGCGCTACTTACAGTATGTGCAGGTCCAAACAGAAGGAGACATGGTGTAAAACATTGAAAAATATGTAAAAGGATAAACAAGAACTAGCCTCCCACTTCAAGGCTTCCACAACCATTGAACAGATGTTCATCAGACTACTCAGTTTTACTCCGCGTCCCCTTATATACCATAATTCCCATCCTTTTAGACCACAGCATTTGAATATGGCAAGTTATTAAACTGGGACAGCCTAGTCTGTCACAAACACTCCCACGGTTTAAACCCAGCAAGAACAAGAGGCCAGTGGTGTGTGGAAATCAGGCCAGATGCCATCTAATTTCCTGTGAAGAAAACCCATTTTGGCATTGACCAGAGCCACGCCTTCTTCTGTTTATGGTGCCTTATTAGAACTGCTCAGTCCTGCATATTGAATTCCCCTGGCTATGTAAAAGCAGTGCTGTGAAAACATATTTCCCCCTTTCCAAATTTCTCTGAGTTTGTAAATTTTTTACATTAATCTTCATCTTATCTTTTCGTCACTTCTAGTAGATGGATGATGTATGGATGAAGCCTGTGAAAGGGAAAATTACACTAGTATTGTTTTTAACTGATTTTCTTTCCTTCAAGGTAATAAAACATGCAATCACATGTGTGGGAAAAACTAATTTCCAAACAAAAGTCATTAACTGATTGTACAACCTTTAGTTGCAATGATTGCAACTAAATGTACCCTGTAATTATTGACCACATAGCTGTTGAGGGATTTTTGGCCCGCTCCTGCATGCAAAACTGCTTCAGTTCGGCAACATTTGGAGGTTTATGAGCATGAACAACTCTTTGCAAGTCTTGCCACAACATCTCATTTGGATTTAGATCAGCAGTCTGATCAAATTTAAAGACAAAAAGTGCAACATTTTAAAAGGAGTAAACCGTTTCTCACACCACTGTACAGAGTGACAATATATCCATCTATCCATACATTATCAGCAACCGTTTGCCAACTGTAGAGTCACAGTGGCCCAGAGCCCATCCTGAAAGCATAGGAAGAGAGGCTATCACAAGACAAGAAACAAATAGTTAATAATCCATACTCAGAGCAAAACCAAAATAATTGAAATATTAGAAGTGTAACACACCTGTGGAAGAGGTTCTCCTCTCTCATTTAATTTGGAGTCCAGGTAACTGGCCATCAACATATTGTATGGATGCTTTCCCGTGGTGTTGTGGCACTCATCGAATATTAATAAAGTGAAAATGGAGAGAGATGGAAGTTCTCCCTTATTCAGGGCATTCAGTAAAATCTGGGGTGTCAGCACAATGATGTCATTGTTCTCTGCAATCACTTTCATGGGGGTTTTCTCATCCATGTCACCGCAAATACCTCTAATCCTATCAAAGGCAGTCAAACATTGATCAAAACCTGTATTCAAAGAGCATGTCTTTGCACAACTTTCATGACACTCTACAAAGAAACAAACACCTAGATTTGCATGGTACATTACTTAATCTCACTTGAGTGAGGTTGAGAGGACCGTTTAAGACCATTGCGAAGATGATGCAAACAACACACCTGACATCATCATCGGTGCTACTAAAGTAGTCAGAAAACTCTTTGAGCTGTTGGGCAAACACCTCCACTTTGGTAGCCAGGAAGACAATTTTAGCATTCTTTTCACGTCTGGTCTTCAGATGGTCTTCACAGATAGCAAGAGCGACAAGGGTCTTACCACAGCCTACGAGAAGACGAAAAATACAATAATTTAACACGCAAATGTAAAAGCTTAAAGCCTTCAGTATAGTCAAACATCTCTACATCGTTCAGCAGGACAAATTAAATTAATCCCACATACATACCTCATAAAAGAAGCGTAATGACATCAACCTAAAATATACTTCAGTCAATCGTGGAAAAACTGTGTGTTTATTTAAATATGAATTCATATAAACAAACTGGTGGCAACAAAGCATTGCGTGTTCTTCCGAATTCGTGACGATCCCAGACCTGTGGGAGCACAGACTATTGTATTTTTTCCATCAAATGCAGGCTCGGCCAGCTCCCTCTGGTAGTTTCGCAGTATCTTCTGTCCCTTGGTTTTGGAGGGGCCCAACTCAGCATCCAGGACTGCTGAAAAGAGTAAAGAAATTAGGTATGAGTGCATGCACAAATCAAACTGGAACTGTCTACATTTATTCCTGCAGTGAGAGCAGTCCTGCCTGCAACAGCCGTATTTCATTAACTGTTATTACCCATGAAATGCATTTCAATACCTTCTGCTTCATTCTTAGCGTGAATTATATGATTAGCGGACTTGACAAGACTATTCACATCAGATTCTTCTTTATACTGGAAACTGAGAGTTCTGACTTCTTCGCTCATATCGATCTCCTGCACTGCTTTATTCCCATCTATAAAAAAAAACAAACAAACAAAAAAGATCAATATCATTATACAGCTAAGAGGTGTTTCATATAATAGAAAATTTTATCAACAAAATGGCAAAGGAAAATAATGCAGCTGTGAAAAAGTGATTGTCTTTGCTAAATATCAAAGATCTTTAGGTGAAAGTGGGTTGATTGTGAACTGATAATGGGATGTCCTGCTGAGACACCACACCCGTTCATTTTTGTCCACACTAGAGGACACATTTTCTTAAACTGCATCTCCCAGACTGCACCTGCTACAGTGATGAATCCTAATGCACCTTATGGAGGACATTCTATGCATGGAAATTTACACCACATTGTGGACAGTGTGAGCAACACCCAGAAAATCCCAGAAATATATCCAAACATGTTTTTTTGCTGGTTCTCTGAAGGATAATGTGGCACAACCAACATCAGAGACTTGCTGAAGGCTTGTTAGGGAGGTAGTGTTGACAGAGATTAATTCAGAGAGGGACTCCACCTGTTTCCGGATCCAGTAACTGAAGTGCAGTGTCATAATTACATCTCTGCAAAGCCAGAATCAGGAGCTTGAACCAGTTGGATTTGTCTGATCTTTTCAAACACTCAGTGAGCTTCTCAGATGCAGCAATGTGTCCTTTTTGTTCATCAGTCTAGTGGAAATGAAAGGTTCAGTTTGTACAACTGTTTTTTTTATATAACTATTACAGGTTTGTATTTCTCACAGTATAGGATTCATATTAAATGTTACATATTATATCCATATAAATTTTTTTTCATATTAAAATCAGCATTTAATGAGTTTACAGACTTTCAAGGTAATGAGTGCAAGGATTCGCAAAGTGCCTTCAACAGAGCAACAAACAAAGATTATCGTGCTATTAGTAGGGCAATTTACTCAGCACTTTCAGTTCACTAGTTGGTTTCATTTCAAAAAATCATTTAGAAAAAGTATTTTGTCTGTTCAGTTATATTAATTTCATCAAAATAAGTTTTTCTAGCATTTACTGTGGTTTTTGGTGGTCTTACACTGCAAATAATTGGCTAATATCATGCAGTGTTTGAGAGATATACTCACCGCTCTAATTTCTTCGCATTCGCGAGGAGTAAAGCATTCGGTCATGTAAGTCAAAATTTCAACGGGCTTTATCTGATTCGTGAAGGAGGCTTCAATTCGCTCCAATAGTTTCTTGTGAGGAGTCATTTGCTCAATTTTTTCAAAATTCCACTCTTCGATGGCCTTGTGAAGTCCAGTATACTCTGAAAAATACATGGAAGGATTAACGCAATGTTTTATACAACTGACATTTGTGTAACAAAAAAAAAAAACCCTTTATCAATGTGTTCATGCCTATATTTTGTTCTAACAGATTTTGGTTGGCCAAAATAATGCACAAAACTGAATTCCAAGTGGAATTCTGGGTATTGCATCCATTCGTCCAATTTCAATAATTGCCCTGAGCTGGGCTGGGGTGAACTGGAGTCTGTTCTGGAACCATTGGGCGCCAGCCAGCCTAAGAAGGGTACACCCAAAACTAGACACCAGTCCATCGCAGGGTAGGGTATTATATAAATAATCCAAACACAAACAAATACAAATGTGCAGTTTAAGTCAGCCAATCCAAAGCCATTCCACTCAGTTCGGTTTAGTTATTTCAACATTTAACAGAACTGTTAAGTCAACTTCTGTTGCAATGTAATAGACTCAAGATCACGGTGACTGAGCTTCAGAAAATCTAGTTATGTCACTAAAGTGATCACTGCATAAATCTAGCACTGTAAGTCACCACGGAGAAAGGTATAACAAACGACAGCAGCAGCAATAATAATAATAACAACAACATTTCAGATACTAGTTACCCGGGATCTGATAAAAGTTCCAATAAAATTCACAAAAAACACAAAACGGACATGATAATTATCCAGCTATGCAGATCTCAGCACAAACAAGAGGGGACTGTGAAACATGGAAGCCAAACTCCCAACAGCTGACTATGGAGCGATGACTTCATCTCACCAATAAACCCTCTGTTTGACAAAATTTCTGAATACACGTATTGACTCATCCTTGCTGCCAGACACACACCATCAGAGAGGTAAACAACATTCAGTTTTATTACTTTGATAGAGCCATTTAAACACAATGGTTGTCAGAAGGCACATCCATCACACTCTGCATACTTTCAGTAAAATACCCTCATTGACTTCGGTTGCTGTCATGTGAACATCATGGCATTATAATTACCAGACGCTGGTTGGCCTGCCATAGTTCACATACACACTGGATGGAAACTGCTTGTCCCAAGCGGGGGTCGCAGCGAATCGGAGCCTAACCTGGCAACACAGGGTGCAAGGTTGGAGGGGGCACACCCAGGACAGGATGCCAGTCCATTGAAAAGCACCCCAAAGCAGGGTTTGAACCCCAGAGCCACCAGAGAGCAAGACCCAGCCAAGCCTACTGCACCACTGTGCCATTATGCCCCCCACCTGGCATAGTTGTTTATTAGTAATATGAGGCTCGCATGTAAACATTGGCTAGGACATTAGTATATTCAAGTATATTACACTTATTTCAGTATTCTGAAAATAAGGGTGATGGTGGTTCAGTGTGTAGCACCAGTGCCTCACAGCTCCTGGGCTGTGGGTTTGGATGGGTGTTTGAATCAGACTCAGCCTGTCTGGAGTTTGCACGTTGTTCCTGAGTGGCTTTCCTCCTACAGTAAAAAGATGTGTTTCAGGTGAACTAGATAGATGAATGTTTCAGAGGTATTAAAAATGTTGTTTTTCCTGAAAATATAGATTTCTAAGAAAAGTGTTCGTGCCTCATTGAAGCAATATTTTGAGAATATCAGAAATGCATGTTTGTGTGGGAATTACATTCAACATATGTAAAAACTTACATATGAATTCAATGCAGCAACACTTTGTCAAGTCTAAGGGGGACCACAAAATATTAGCAGCAGTACTTGTTATGCAAATGACTAACAGTGGTACAATAAGTTGTTCAGGAAAGGGAATCATTCTTGGATTGCAGTAGTCATCTTGGACTTCTTGTGGTAAACCAGAAAAGAAACACTTTCACAACAGTGTGATGGTATTCATGTTGTAAAAGCTGTTTACTTGACGTGGACAGCTGAGTTAATACTTACATGGTTACACATCTTATATCTAAAAGTGTGTTTATAATCTACTATTTCAGTGCTTATTTTAGTTATGAGTTGGTTTACTATAATCAGTGTAGAGACTGGTCAAAACTGTTAATGTGACAGGTAGTAGGAAGTGTGCTGAGCAGTTTATTTATTTATTTATTTATTAAGGAGGAAGCAGTGTCTGCATGCTGTGTAGTAAGTAGTGAAGAAAAAATAAAATGCATGTTGTATATGTAAAATTACTGTCAGAAGGGAAATAAATGTAATTGTACCGAATATTAAGCCTTTTGTATGAGTATATATTTTCATAAGCCATTGTACAGGAACCTATTACACGAGGGAGAGCATTAACACTTGTTTCAACCCTTGGGGGCACACCTTCCAGTTTGAATTTACTACAGTCTTCTAAAGACAATGGGTGGTGTAATGGTTAGAGCTGTTGCCTTTAGACCCAAAGGATGCAGGTTTGAATCTCACCTCCAGCTGTGGCACCCTTAAGCAAGGTATTTATCCTAAACTAGTCCAGTAACATTACTCAGCTGTGTAATTGGGTAAGTAATTATAGGTAGATAACAGTGTAAGTTGCTTTAGAGAAAAGTGTGAGGTGAATGTAGCAGGTTATACAGTGTGAATACCTCCTGCTAGGAGGTGATCCAGGAATGACCGGAACCAGCCTTGCTCTTGAAGTGTCCACATCTTCTCCAGAAGCATCTTTGCAGCACAGGTCACTGATGATCTCTCTTCTGACAGGATCCTCTCCATCTCTCCTGCAGAGCAGAAGGTTTCAAACTCAGTACTGAAAATGCCTGGAATTCACTGCTTCATGAGGAGGAAAGAGGCCATTATTCATTTTTTTTTTAAATTTTACTTTACAAGCTATACAGCTTTAGGTAAATATCAAAGCAATGAATACTTGTCTATTGAAAGCACTTTAAATAAGTGACAGTTGTGCAGTTAAAATCTAATTCAAACCTTTACATTCCATAAGTATCCTATCAGCGTAAGTAATATTATGAACTTTGCTGTATTGAGAGGACTTGTATGTGCGCTAGTGGCGCTGTCACCTTCCACTCGAAGGACATGCGTTCGAATCCCACCGCCTGCTACCCTTACTTACGCTGAACCGATACAGTAACAAGTACCCTACTGTATAAAATGGTAAATCAGAGTAAGCAGGTGACGACAGCTAACTTATAAACACATTCGATTAGCTGAGATGAGATCATGTCGACGAAATTAGACACAGAGGAGTGAAAATAATAATGGGACTAACCAACCTGGGTCCAAATAAAGCGACATGAATCCCCTCATGTTGGACGGCCGGATTATTTGCGCTATGTATCCGCTGAAGCGCTTCAGGTTTTCTACCTCCAGCTCGTACATCTTGCCGTACGTGTGTCGGCGCGTGACGAGGCAGGGAGAAACGAAAGTGAAAGTGGACGGCGCCGAAACTTACGGCTCATTCGGGCACTTACGGAGAAATCAGCGGCTCGCTCCGGCACTTATGGGTATGAACTTGTAAACTGGAGGCTACGGGTTCCACTCCCACTTCCTCCATGACCAATGTAGCACTTACCCCTGAACTGATTGATACAGTAGTGAGTAAAAATAGTCTCAGCTGCATAAATACAAGCTGCTTCAGGTAAGGACGTCGGCTTAATGAGTAATAAGATAGAAGCGTAGTGTTTTATATTACAGGATCAAACTTAGGGTTGCTCTCATGACTAAATATCTGTAAGGTTATCATGGCTTGGTATTATGATACGACTGATGAAACTGAACCAAAATCACTGACTCTTCCTTAGAACAAAAACTTCTTGCGTTGACCAGTCAGTAATTGACAAGTTTAACTATACACCCAAATGAGAAAAGTAAGACTGCTGCTGTGTGCAGACTGTGACATCATCCTCCTACCTTTCTCAGCTTGGCTCTTGCCCAAAACACAAGTGCTGTACTTTATCAACATCAGCGTCTGGTAAATAACACCATGCAAATTCCTCTTGAAATCATTTATTGAAATTTCAGGGGAAAGGGTGTGGCATGATTCAAGCGTCTCAGCTTCTCCCCACTATTTTGAATACTGTCCTTCATAACATAGTATGTTCACATGCTCTCCACATGAGCATTGCATGCTCATATTTGCACTAACAATATCTGAGACGGTTTATGTAACTGGCATGGGATTTCCTCCCAACAACTAGAAGTTTCGGCTGGGAGTTAAGAAAAAAAGGCAAAAAATGATGACTTTCCCTGAGCACAACACCATATGAACTTATTCAGAAAGTGTTTGGAATGGTTAGTAAGATCAGTACTTCTCTTAAAATTTTAAAAGAAACAGGATAAAATGCACTTTGCCACATAAATTAAACAGCACAAAATCGGTGAGAATTCTAAGTCCCAAGTCTTAGAAAAGAAATTTCACAAATCTTAGAAGCTGTTATTCAAAATGTACAGTATCCACAGATGTTCCACACAGAAAAAGAACCCTGACAAGAACAAAGTTTTATTTACCAGTAATCTGCAAGTCCAGAAAAATAAGTACATTTTTGCAGTGTACAGAGTTTCAGTGACAGTTAACTCGCCATGCTGTTGTCAGGGCTGGTCATGGAAACCGTCTGCTCTGAAGAGCTGTGCTCGCTGGTTACCATGGCAATGGTGGTACTTGTCCCAGCCCCTGCAGGAAGGGACGACTGCTTTCTCTCACTCTGGAGCGCATCACGAATATCACCAAAGGTGACTTCAGCAGAAACAGTTTCAGGGTTCGACACATCCACACTGCTGGGATCAATGGGCATTAAGTGCTGTTCCAAATCCTGCAAGATTGACTCAAGGAGGCTTGTGTCAGAGGGGTGGTTGGCAGTGGGGGGAACCCCATTTTCGTTGCTGACAGGGATGACACTGGGGATAACCTCGTGCACAACAGCTGGGCTGTGATCGGTGTCGCTGTCTATAGTGATGACCACTGGTGACTTCTGCACAGCCCTGTCGCTGCTCCTGTTCTTTCGGCATTTCTTTTTGTGTTTCTTCTTTTTCCTGTGACGCTTCCGGCTCTCACCCGTGGCCCTACCCTCGTATATGATCTCTACACTAGGGCTCCGGCTCTTGTTCTTCCGAGACCTGTTGTGGTGCCTCTCACTGCTGCCCCTTTTCTCCTTGAGGCTGGAAGAGGACACATGCTGCTTTGAGATGTGATCTCTGCCCGTGTCCTCCAAATGCCGTGTCTTGTACTTCCTCTTCCCGCCAGGCTTCTCATGCCGTGCCCTCCGATGGGCAGAGCGGGAGCTGCTGCTGGAGTGACTCCTGGAACGGCTCCTTGAATGAATCCTGGAGTGACTCCTGGATCCGCTTGACCGATTCCTGGACTGGTTCCTGGACCGGGTCCGGGAGTGACTCCTGGAGCGACGTCTCTCCCTCCGGTGGGACTCCCTGGGTCTGCTGCGTCTGTGTGAACGAGAGCCGTAATCTGGGCTCACGTGAAAGCTGGAGGAGTAAGACCTGCTCTGCACGTACAGCGCATCAGTCCTCTCCTTCTCACGGCTGTAATGGCTGTACGAGTCCCAGCTGTAGGAGTACAAGGACTTCTCCCGGCTCCGTTTGTACTGACTGTAGTCTCTGTCCCGTTTCTTTCTCCATGACCCATCTTTAGAGGGCAAGCAATCCCTGCTCCTTGACCTTGAACATCTCCTGTCCCTGGAGAGTGTGCTATCGCTGTTCAAAGATATAGTTGGACTTCTTGCTGACCAGCTCCAGTCTGTGCTTCTCGAGCGCCTGCTGTGGCTTTGATTGGACCTGTCCTTGCTTCTGGATCTTGACCTTTCTCTGGATCGGCATTGTCTCCCTAATTGAGAACTTGACTGATGTTTGCTGTTGCTGCTCTCCCTCACCCCAGAGGCTTCATCTTTGCCTCTATGAGAAGGAGAGTGTCTCCTTTTGTTTTCAGGTGAAGCCCAGTTCCGTTCCTGTTGCTCTGATCTCCCAGTAGACTGAGGTGACTTGTGTCTGGATGCTGAAGAGCATATGGAGGATGGAGGACTGAGGCTCGGAAAGTGAATATGCTGGGGCTTTTGAGCTGCCTCTGTGCCCTCATTGTGATCAGACTCTTCTGAATCGGAGGAGAGCTGTACAAGCTCAGGTGTCCGTTCTGCCATAGGCTTGACGTAGCCTACAATAACACAGTCTTCCTCATCAGATGAGACATCTCCACTATCATTTACTGCTGGATCACTCTTCACGTGAGCTCCCTGCTGTGCTGAGGATCGAGGCTCCTCCACTTCTACTTCCTCTCTACTGCTTCCAGACTCTGACTCACTGACAGGTGGCAAGAGCGAATGAACTTGCTCTGTAGTGGAGTATGATGGTCCTGGCGTTTCATCATCCCATGGCGCCTGGCTCAGGACGCTGGTTGGCACAGCAACTGCCTGCTGGCTGAGCTCCACTGAACCAGCCTCGTCTTCTGAAATGGCAATAACAGAGGAGTCAGAGGTGCTGCCTTCTTCGTACGATGGTGCAGGACAGTCATAAATGGCATGTTGGTCATACGCCTCCATGTTGAACGGGGACCTCGCAAAGCTTATGAACTCATGTAAGAAGTGATCAGTGCGCGTCAACAAGAAGGGCCGCAGCTCATCGTGGATCGCCTGGTCCTCCATGTCATACCTGGTGATGCGGGACATGATGATGTGCTGAACTATGTTAACGAGAGAGCCATGTGCACCGTAGAGCACTGTCAGCTCCCGTCTGAGCCAGGGGAGCAGCCTGTGGAGGCATGCCGGATTCCTCTGAAAGAAGGCTGCAGAGATATCCCTGTAGCGGCCACCGTCCCGCACACTCCGGACCCTCACACCCGAGCGGTACAGCGCACGCCTGAATGAAACCATTTCCTGCTCACGCAGATGCCGCACCGTCCTGCCCTCGTTTTGCGCCCTCCGACGAGCAGCCATCATTGTCATCATGCGATGAAACCCTGAGTCCGGCTGCAGAGCAGAAGATGCCGCCAGACCTTCAAACAAAACTCCATTGTCCTGAGGTGGAGATGTCCTGCGCTGGGTCTGCCTGCGTTCCCTCGTTTGCGTGGTGCGGTACCGGAACCTGCGTCCATCGGGGCTGGCAAAGGAACCATTTTCAGTAGGCCTCAGGACAAACTCCTTGAAGTCGTTCTCAGCCTTTATAGAGTGGAAGATAGAGTTGAAGGGTTGCTTGCATAGAGGGCATTCAGCTTTGTTTTTAGACCACTCGTGGATACACCGGAAGCAGAACTTGTGCAGGCAGCGATCGAGGTAGGCCATGTTGTTAAATCGATCGAGGCAGATGGGACACTTGGAGTCAGGAGAGGCTTCCGCCGACACAGACTGAGAAGCCTTGCTCGGGCCATCCTTCTTCCGCACCCGCAGCTTCATCTTTGTAGGTGCCATTATCTACAGCAAAATAAACAAACTACCTTTTGAGTGAGCAACCAAAACAAGCTCATTTAAATAAGTGTCTATTAAAAACGCTGGAAACAATACCATGCACAAAGACATATGAAAGGTATTTTTAATAATGCAAATAATAATCTGAGCAAAAAAAAAGGTGAAAATAAAAATAAGAATCCACAGTTCCTGTGTCACCAGTACAAATGTGAAATACTCAAGTGTGTGTGTGTGTACATGTACATACAGACCATATCATGGAAACTAATAGTTCATCTGGATCATACTTAAAACATGTCTTTCCACTAAAGAATTATTAGACAGATTTACATGATTTATAAGACACATCAGAAGACCTCACATTCATGATAAGTTTAAAAAAAATTAAAAATGAAAAGAAAACTTTACACCAGCCATACTGTATGTGGCATACACAGAGAGTAACTAAAAATTTAGATTGCATTTGGCAAATTGACTGGGTTTGTGAACTGAACTGGGAAGACAGAATTATGCGGTTGTTAGAAATACATCAAGATGACTCGATTATGAATATGTTGTGAAATAGATCAGATATTGCTATTTGATAGTATTTAAACCTACACCGTTCAGATATTTACTACTAGGCCTAGCTAACAGCTAACACAGAGAGCTAGCTGGAGTTTACTCACCGGCGTTCCTTCCTCATATTAAAAAACGTCACATTTCTCCACACAGTCCTCCGACATAGCGATAAATCCATATAAACATTCAACATACTGTTTAACCTTCACGAGCAAAATAAGGAGTATAAAAGACAAAATGTCCCAAGAGAGCAGCCTGACTGCCAGGACGTTTTCTTACCTCCAAACAGCAGCTGAAAAACTCATGTGGCGTTATCTACGATCTGTCGAGTCAGAGTGACACAGGACCGCAGTCCTATTACATATTCCATCCGATGACTATAAAGATGCACAAATACGCTTGAAATTACTGTTTAACACCCCAAACGATAACAGACACCGTGACATAATTTTCCAGCGACATTGATGATTGCTGAATATTTTTAGCGCGCAAAGGACTATGGTATAGCGGCGAGTCGCTCTGAACTCCAGGAAATTCTCTCTTACTTACTAGCAGCCGTAGTAGGGAAGATCAGGCTTGGGACGCACGACAGCGCCCCCAGAGGCTGGGAGGTACAGTTTGCACCCCAAAGGCTGATCGTGGCTGAGGCTGTATCAGAGTCATTTATTTGCCATTTGCAGTTACGCTGGATACGCTGGGCATTGAAATGCCTGCGACGAGGCTCAAATTCAGACATTGACAGTATAAGCACGTATTAGACACGAACAAACACTTATTCCAGTAAACACGTATGGGATGTGTTAATGAGAAAGGCAGAACAAAATAAATACAAGTACAAAAAATAGTAAATAAACAGTGAATACTGAATAGTAAGTGTCTAGGGGTCCGGAAGAGGCGGTAACACAGTGTCAGTAATAAAGTGTCGCGGTGCTAGGTGAAGGACTACTGGCTGTTAAGTAATCTGATGGCTCATAAGAAAAAAATGTTCTTCAGTCTGGTTGTCCTTGATTGGATACGACGGAAGAGTCGCAAACAGGTGGCGAGTAGGGTGAGCGCAGTCCTTAATGATGTTCCGGGCCTTTCTCAAACAGCGTGTTTGGTAAATGTCCTGTAGGGCCGGAAGTTTATTTCCAGTGATGAGCTCAGCTGTTCTCGCCGCTCTCCGAAGAGCTTTGCGGTCGGAAGAAGAGCAGCTGCCGCACCATACGGTGATGCAGCCGCTCAGAATGCTCTCTATGGTGCAACGGTAGAAGTTTGATGTGATGCCACAGGAAATGCCAAACCTCTTAAGCCTCTGCAGGAAGTAGAGACGCTGACGGGCTCCTCTCGCTACTGTTTCTGTGTGGAGGATCCAGGAGAGATCCTCGGAGATGTGTACGTCCAGGAACTTGTAGCTCTTGACCCTCTTCACCTCCACCCCATTGATGTGGATAGGCGCGTGACCTCCTCTCTGTGACTTTCTGAAATCCGCAATCATCTCCTTGGTCTTGTTGACGTTCGGAAAGCGACGGCCGTCATCACACCATGTTGAAAGGGCTCCGACCTCCTTTCTGCAGGACGTCTCGTCACCGTTGGCGACGAGTCCTAGGATGGTTGTGTCATCAGCAGACTTGAAAATGATGTTGGAGCTGTGCTTAGCGGAGCAGTCATAGGTGAACAAGGAGTACAAGAGGGGGCTGAGTACACATCCCTGTGGGGCACCAGTGCTGAGTGTGAGTGTGGAGGATGTGTGGCTGCCAATTCTGACCACCTGCGGTCCTGCCCGTCAGGAAGTTCAAGTTTTATTTGTCACATACGCAACCATACTTAGCACGACGTGCAACGAAATGCTTTTCCGACTGTCCGTAATACAGACTGCTAGAAGAGATAATATAAATAAGGCGATACAACACACGCACGCTGTCCGAAGCAGGGTTGCAGCGAACCCGGAGCCTAACCCGGCAACGCAGGGCATGGGGAGGGGACACGCCCATATCCGGATGCCAGTCCGTTGCAGGGCACCCCAAGCAGGACTCGAACCCCAGACCCACTAGAGAGCAGGCCAAACCCACTGTGCCACCCTAAGGCAATACAAATAAAGTAGAAATTAGAAACAAACTGCAGAAGTATGAAGAACATATAATGATCAAAATAGATTATAATAAATAATAAAACTCATAAAGTAAGGTAGATATATAGTGGTCTAAAAATGTGGAATAACAGAAATATAATAAAGATGTATTAGAGATATACAGCAAGCAGTAAGTCCAAGATCCAGTTTCATGGGTGACTGTTAAAACCCAGATCCTTCAGCTTGGCTTTGAGTTTGGTGCAGATGATGGTACTGAATGCAGAACTATAATCAATAACCAGCATCCGCACGTAGGTGTCTCTTAACTACAGCCTGTTCCGGGGCAGACTCCTTGGCCATTGCCCTAGAGTGACTCAGTACTAAATTGTGTTTCCTGTTGAAAAACAAGTGGCTTAGTTTTCATATAATTGTTCCGTTGATGGGATGAGCTTCTCTCCGGGAATTAAATTACACCGGATTTTCACGCGTGGAAGGAAGGAAGGAAGGAAGGAAGGAAGGAAGAACATTCACAAGCATCGCCAGCTTCACTTTTGCATTTTACCCAAGACATACCCTAGGTGGCGCTGTGCAATTTATTAGTGAGATTTTTTTTTTTTTTTTTTTTTAAAAAACGCTACTACTTCCGCTTCCTGTCTTTTGTGGCGGCGCCTACATCGCAGTTTTCAACTCTCATTTGTTTTTCAAGTAATAACAAAAGTTCAAAGTGATGTACGTCAGTGATCGAACTCTGGACAGGATATATTCTTTTGTGAGTAATATATATTTCATTAATAAAATTGTATTTTATTCTACGTCATTATTATGGACAAGTCGAGACATTAATCTTCAGTCAAGAGTCTGTTTCATAATTGCTGTGGATGAATTGTTGAAAATTACTTTACATCAACGTTTTGTAGCTATTCTGGGGAGCAGGTGGTGTAGTGGTTAGAGCTGCTGCTTTGCTTTTGCTGGGTGAGGGGGCACATGTACCAATCCCTAATGCCTTTTTAATTAGGTACTACTTTTTAACCTAATTCAATTGTGCCACCAATTGAGTTACTTCTCCGTCGTTTAAATGAGTAAATAATTGTAATTTTTAACTCTTAGGATTCTGCCTTAGTGGACTGTTTCTAAACATCCATTTACATTTACTAATTTAGCTCGAGTAATTTAGAGTACCTTGATCAAGGGTTCTAGAGCTGGAAGTGAGATTTGAACCTGCAACCTTTGGATTCAAAGGCAGCAGCTCTCACCAGTATGCAGAACTGTATGCAGAAGCAAAGATACAATATTTTATTAATTTATGTTTTTAAACATGTATATTTGTAACTTTAGATCCTGCTGGTGGTTGTGCTCTTGTCTTGGGGATATGTGATCTATGGGACCAGAATAGCTGCACAGTGGCATCTGGAGAACAAACTGAAGATGCAGACTTGAAGTTTGTACAGGCGAATGGGGATGCAGCACATGACAGAAGAACAGAACTCATGTGGGTCTTCGGACACTGATGCTGCAGTGTTTACACAGAGTTGCCATGGCAGCCGTGTTACTCTCACTCCAGCTCAGTGCTTGACAACAGATTTCAGATGTCATCGCCACACCACTGTAACTGCATGCTGGAGTAACTAAAACACATCTGAATATATATAATATATATATATATATATATATATATATATATACACACACACACACACACACACACATACATTTACCTACCAGCTAAGTGAAATGTAAAATTTACATTGTTAATTCAGAAAAGTTATAAATATCCAAAATGATCAAAGTCAAAAATAAAATGCATGTTATTTTTGGCTGTAAACTAGTGAAACTGGCTTTAAAATCAAAAATGTTTTAATATGTGACTGAAAAAACAAATCTACTGAAAGCTATAATGTACTTTTTCATTTCATTGTTCACAGAAACTGATGTCTTAATTGTCTTGGCTACCCTTTTTTGAGACATTAATTTTATTTCATAACAGTGATTTATATCTGTTACAAAGCTTTAATGGTTGATACTCAAATGGCAGGTGATTCATTCAGTACACATGGTAATTGTTTCATTGTCATGTTCATTTTCAATGGAAATTAGTCACTCTTTAAGAAAAGGAATCACATGATGCAGGGTTCAAGTAACCCAAAAGCACATGAACAGCAAAAACAAGTTGTTGGAATATTAAATATATTCCTGTTATTTTAATAATAAATAGTGATGCATGGATGAGTAACCCCTTCTAAGTAGTGTATCTAGCGATGTAGTCACCTTGGTGAATAAGGTGTGTGGTCTAGTAACACTACATAGTATCCGTTGTAAGTCGCTTTGGACAAAAGCGTCTGCTAAGTGAATAAATGTAAATAGTTGTTTTATAATAGAGAGGGAAATGCTTCTCCTCCCTCTTCAGTGATGCCCATGGCTTTTATCTTCAGGAAGAGATGGAATGACTTCACTAGTCTTCAAAACCATGTCCCTGGAGAATAAAATCACATAAAGGTATGAGAATCAAAAAGTACGCAAGGGTTGCTTGTCATTCTTCTTTTTTTGTGCCAGCTTTGGTTTTAAATTCTGTGATCACATTAAAAAGGAAACCAGGTTAAAAACTTGCTGATGTCACCACAAATTATTCTTTATTGCAAAGTACTCATACCAGAAACAGTTTGGGGCTCACCAGTGTCATAAGGCTTTTTCTGCTCTCTCTCTATACATATATATATATATATATGTACACACACACATTATTTTGAAGAAAAAACTTTGTTTAAATATGATTGAAAGATCGTTGAAGCAGCTGTGGTTAATGTCAAACTCACATAAAGTCTCCACAACCTTTTGGATTCTAAAAAACCTGCCCAGAATTTGTTCAGTGTGGAACCATGGGCTCCCGGGTCTCAGCTCCTGGCCCTTCACTCGGGTGCCGTAACACAGTCAGCTGCTGCCCTTATAATTTTTCATTCGGACTATAACCAGTGATCTTACAGAAGACACGGCTACCAACATTCTGTTGATGGTTCAATTATACATTTCCGAAGGGGTTTCACTGACTTACCAAACATGTATTGATCATTTTAATCTTCAGACATCACCAAGGGAATTCCTGATGGTCATTAATTCTATTTCTTGTGGTACTCATGCTTCTTAAGAATTTCCCGAGACCTTCCTCAATTAAACTGCCATCACTCATTCGAAAAGAGTCATCAGTTGGCAACACCTCCATCTCTTAAACCTCAAAAATCGATAAGAGAGCCGTCCGGGGCTTATTTAAAGAAGACATAACTTTCGTACCGTGCATCGTTTCATTCTGGGATATGAGTAACGGGCCTATGTGCCGGAGGAAAATTTGATTGTCAGCACATCTGCTCATACAGCAGGTCAAAGATCTATCATTTTAAGTTGAACCACAGAATTTACCCAGCCAGTTGTTATCTTCAGACATTTTAAAAAATACATTGACACAAACTGCATTCGGTGAAGCGCAATCAGAAACTATCTGCATTTCTTCTGGCAAAGCTAATAGTATACTGTAGCACTTGTACAAAAAGTGCAAAGTTTGAATCCCATTGCTTGCTCTTTTACCCTTGATCAAGGTAATTTGGAATTGTTATATGGTTTTGAAGACTAGTGAAGTCATTCCAAGGTATTTATCCATTTAAATATTGTAAACTTTTGGGGAAATGTGCTGTTTGGTTTCTGTGATTCCTACAAGAAGGATTTAATCAAGCTAATTTTATTATATTGATTATATCAAACAATTCATTACTACAATTCAGGAGTCATATAAGTTATGGCATAAGATTTAATTTAAAAAAAAACCTGAAACTATACACTTTGGAAATCGTTCAACATTTTCATCTAAACTGTTAATTTGTATTTGCATTCCCTTGGCTTTTTTTGTTGTTTAAGATAATATCTGCATATTGTTCTCTTTGTTGCTATCTTTTATACTATTGTATTGTGTTCATCGTAATAATAACAATACAGTAATAAGAAGAAAAGCGCACCGCTGCGTCGCGGGACTATGGAGTCATCCTTACGACATGTTCCACAAATGTCGCATAATTATGATGTCATGCGTTGGACGTCGCGATTTCTTTTTCCTTTTGTGGAGAGCGACGCCTATTGGCTGTAGAGGGAAATGGCTACACTGTAAACTACAGTAAAAAAGTTCAGAACCTGGGTACCTGGTTTACTGTTAATACCTGCCGGGTTTTCCCACAGAAGTACTTTTTGCGTTTTTTTTTTTTTTTTCAAAGATAGTAAGATGAAGATCGGGTCTTTGCATATTCTTCTTCTTCTTCCTCTTCTTCTTAGTAGTAATAGTATTAATATTATTATTTTTATTATCTGCTGATAAGATACATATTTTGGATTTAAATATATTTGCATGATCGCCTTTGCACGCTGTTCGTTTTAAATCCCCCAGTGCTTTAGTTTTAATTCTGGTTAATCATGGTGTTTCGTGTTAGCTGCCTGGATGATGATCATGATGATGTGTCTTTTATTCGTATTTTTTTTCAGAGCTCGTATTATTTGTGCAGCCGTGTTGAGCCAAGAAGAGCCGATTCATTCTGCCGGGACTCGACGTCACAAAGGGTTAGGGTGCAGACAGGAAAAGGACGTTAAAATGCGTTATTTCTGCGATCACGCAGAACTGGACAATTGTTGGACGTGTATTTCCTACTGAGTAAACAAACAATCAGAGTGACACCGAAATGAGTGCAGCGGCACTTGTTTGTGTACAAGTTGGTGCCCGTTCGTTGCGTTGGGAACATGAATGATGAAACACTGCCGGCCGCCGTCCTGTTTGTTGTGACACTCAGCCCTATCGCGGGCTATTTTCTCTCTCTTCTCTAATGAAATCAAAGCTTAAAAGCACATGTGACGTGGAAGGTTTCATTGGTGTTGTTCTCTGCCTGCGAGATGTGCAGCACTTGTCCTCCGCTGCTCTTTCATCTGTGTTTTCGCGCCCTTTCCAGCTTCCCTTTACAAATGGAAATGATATGGGTGAATATGAGGGCTTCTTTTGTCCTCTATTCTGTGCTTACACATCTCATTAGCGTCAGCACTCTGATCTATCTATCTATCTATCTATCTATCTATCTATCTATCTATCTATCCATCCATCCATCCATCCATCCATCCATCCATCCATTACCAACCCTTTTCTTTGCTTTTATCCCTGTTCTTCATGATGGAGTAGACACATGAATGTGAAAAGTGCATCTGCCTTTTGTCCTGCTCACAGACTTATGTGACCCATCAGAAAGGGGAGAACATGTTTCACAATTAAATATATAAGCCTAATAAGGTGGACATTACAACAGACCACACAAAAGTGAAGAAAAACTGTAAGACCTGTGATATTACTACGTGTAGGGGATGTTCAGAGATCATGGGTTTGATTTACATTTACATGTATTCATTTAGCAGATGCTTTTCTCCAAAGTGATGTACATCTCATAGAAAATACAATGTGAAATGTGTGTGTTACATTAAGAGAAAGAAAACATAGCTGCAGATGTGTGACTCTCAAGTACCGTTAGTTTCCTTCACCATATGCGCCGACGTTCATCACACAGGTACCTACATAAAACTTTACCAGAACTTCACATAAAACTTCACCGATTCCTAATCACCTTTCTAGCAGTTTTTTTTTTTTTTTAATTTTTTCTGATACATATTGTATAAACGGAGGGGCGCGGTGGCGCAGTGGGTTGGACCGGGTCCTGCTCTCCAGTGGGTCTGGGGTTCGAGTCCCGCTTGGGGTGCCTTGCGACGGACTGGCGTCCCGTCCTGGGTGTGTCCCCTCCCCCTCCGGCCTTACGCCCTGTGTTACCGGGTAGGCTCCGGTTCCCCGTGACCCCGTATGGGACAAGCGGTTCTGAAAATGTGTGTGTGTGTGTATTGTATAAACGTGTACGTTGCATTGCTGGAGTGGCTCTGTAAAGCATCCGAGCATGATCATGAACGTTTATACCTTACATGAATTTAAGAGATCGTGGACAAACTGAGTCCAGAAGAGATGACTTTTAAGACCTTTTTTTATCATATATAACTGCAGATGCAGCGACTGTGTTGAAGTTATCTGGAGCAGTAACAGACAAAGTCTTTTCAGCTTTTTTTATTGTAGGGATATGCAAATGTATACTGTATATAGAGGTTCTCTTATAGCCACGTGACTGCATATAAAAAACAGTCTCACATTGGCTCTAACCCAGTTTCTCCCTTTATACATACTTCAAGAAGTTCCACTGGACCCACTGAGTTTTCAAGGCTTGTTATGTTTTAGCTGCAGTACCATGTAATAAATTCATGCTCCCTGTGTAATATGAAGGTTCCCAGGAGGACTCTGATGTTGAACCCTTAAATATGAATTCCTCCAATTAACCTGAATGAGGAAAATGGTAAGCTGTTTCAGACAAATGCTTTCACTAAGCCTTCAATAAGAGTAAGTCTGATTTGTCCATCATATGTTTTTTCATTCATAAACTGCAAATTTAATAAAAAAATCGGGTCTCTGCTGCTGGCCATGGATTGTCCGGGTTTAGTTCTATGACCTATTTGCCACTTATACAGAAAGAGTACTTGTGCCATAGGGTGGATTTAGTACACATCAAACAGTCCCTTGGTCTTTCCCTCTCGTTTTTAGTATTCCTCTAATTTGCTCTATGAAATATCATAACACATTCTGCACTCTGAGACCTCAGGTGTTTTTGATGCCCTGATCCTCCTCGCTGCACCTGGGTCCTCCGCTCTGTACTTTCTTTTCCCAGCTGGCACATGAACCTGTCCCCCTCCTCAAGTACTCAAGCCTGGAAAAGCAAATTAATTTGATTAGTTTGTCAGCCAAATCTAGAGAGCAATTTGCTGCAAGTGCCAGCTGTTTATTCTGAAATCTTTTTAATGAGAAAGACTTGATTTCACGCTGCAGTACAGAAGCTGAGCAACCGGAGCAGCAGCAGCAACAACCATCTTCTTAAGCAGTTGGAAAAGTAAAATTTCCTTCATATATTAACAGAATGCATTAATAATTTTAACTTTTATAATAATTATAACTCCATTCTTTTAGGTGATGCATTTCTCTAAACCAGATTACAGCGATTTACCCATTTGTAAAACAGAGTAAGTTTTACCGTATCAATGCGGGAGCAAGTACCTTGATCAAGGGTAAAAGAGCAAGAGATGGAATTCAAACCTTTGAGTGCAAGGTGGCAGCTCTAACTACTATGCCACATGCTGCCTGATAAGTGTCTTTATAGTTTCATAATTATGTTTTATAATATGGGCTTGAACATAAGACTGCAAAGAGAAAAGAGGAAGACCAGTGAAGCTGGGTTTATTTTTCCAGAGTTTCGTTTTCTATATGCCCTGCCTTTCAGTCCCTTATCGTGCTCATAACAGGAATTCCCAGTAGCCACAAAATAAAACTGAACTTTTCATCTCCTTATATCAAAGTTAGTTACCATGAGCAAACTTGTAGTAATCATAAAGGAAATTATTAGAATTATTATTTGGTATTTATGTAATCCCTTTACAGGGGTGCTGTAGCACAGCAGGCTTGGTCAGGGTCTGCTGTGTGGCGGGTCTGGGGTTTGAGTCCTGCTTGGGGTGCCTTGCGGTGGACTGGTATCCTGTCCGGGGTGTGTTGCCTTCCCCCTCAGCCTTGCGCCCTGTGTTGCCAAGCTAGGCTCCGGTTCGCTGCAACCTTGTTCAGGACCATGGGCATTGTGTGTGTGACACCTTCATTGAAGATTACTTATACTGTTAGATACACAGCATTAACCTTCCTAAAGTCATTCACTTGTCTGTAGAGCAGAGCAATGTAACACACACAAAGGGCAATTCTGGGTCATCAGTTTTCCTGACACAAACAGTAATTTACAACACATCAACATTCAAAGTGTATTGGTGGTTAAATTTTTAAAAAAAAATTATTTTAATGAAATTTACATTCATTCTTCCGTTATTATTATTCTGAAACCTTTCAAACATTCAGTTTTTGAACAAAATAAATATCAGCTAGAACATGTCCTCTTAGTTTTGTGTTACAGCAGCAATTTTATTGGTATCACAGAAATGACCATAAATTAGAAATCTTAAGTGACTGTTTTTTTAACGTGACATCATACTCTTCTCAGAAATGTAATAGCGAATGGATTAATGGATTAACAGCTGCTCTGATGAACGACTGTCTGCAGCCACTCTATTAAACAGACATGTAGTCCAGTGCCAAATATAAATAGAGTGTGTGCAAATAACTGATTATTACATATGAAGCCATTCAGACATTTGCATGTCGGGCTATATATGCAGCTTTGTTTTTGAACTATTTTAACTTTCAGTGACATTAGATTAATTAAGTTTCACTGAATTAGAGCCTTTTGGTTGGGCTTTTTGCAGGGGAGGAGTATGAGAATGGGCAGTGTAATACAAGTTTTTCTGTAAGAATCTCCATTTTAGGAAGAGAACATTTGCATAAGAGCAGTAAGCATAACTTCAACAAATGTACTACAGTAGTAAGCAGGAGTCAAACTTGAGCCCTTCCAGTGGTAACTGTTACGCCACCTGCTGTCCTGCTATATATAAAACAGATACATGAAAAGTTGAAACCATTGAATAAACTCATACAATTAGACTACAAATACCTTTTATTTAAGTTTATTGTGCTGTAAAAGCTTCAAGGTTCTGTCTGAATTTTGGACTTGGTGTCACTCCTGTATCCAGGTGTTCTGTCAGAATGGATGTGGAGCGCTCTGGTAGTCTTTCAGCTGCTCTCAGCATGTTTGCATCAGAGCTGAGAATCTGTTTGGTATATGCAGCACTGTGGTGTGAAAGCTGGTGCTAAGTTTAAATGAGCCGTGGCAACACAGCTCTCGAGCCAAATGGGAGGCGTCGCCGGCACGACTCCTTCGCACAGTTCCAAAGCTGTCAGGGGGACTATTTGGCTGAAAGGGTGAAAATAAAACACACAGAAACTGTTTGACATGTTTTATTTCAACTCAGAGACCTGCCAAAAACCACATCTACGGCACTACCACCTCACAGAAGAGCCGATTCAGACAATATCATCACGTTCAATAGAGCTGGAAGAAAAAAACCTTTGAACACAGCAGACACAAGTTTATACCGGTAAAAGCAGTACCTTCCATCTACTGTCCATGAGCAGAGAAAGGGGGTGAGGGGGTTGTTCCAATGCATGATGTTTAACATCACAGAAATTTTGTTTTATCTGAATACGTTGTTTTCACAAAATATGAGAATAAATTATCGATTTGTACAGTATCAAATAGTATAAAGTTTGTATAAAAGTAAGTATTGTATAAAATTAATATAATATTAATATTAATATCATACTGTAATGCCCTTCCTGGATTGGGGTCTTGGCATGGCGGAAGAGTTTGCCTGATCTAGGGATCTCCAGAGCTATGTTGTTGGGAGCAGTATGTTCCTGGTAGGGTTTCCCAAGGCAAACAGGTCTGGAGTGAAGATCCAGACTAATACGATCCAATAACCTCCATGGAAAAAGTAAACAAGAGAACATTTACTCTGCCCGTAATAGGGTCACCGGGACCTACCCCTGGAGCCAGGCCTGGGAGTAGTGTTCCTAGGTGAGTGCCTGGTGGCTGGGCAGCCCACGTAACCCGGCCGAGCTCAGCCCGAAAAGGCAATGTCAGGGGGACATGCAGGCCCACCATCTGCAAGGTCCAACATGGGGGTTGGGTGAGATGTGTATCAGGTGCCAGGAGCGGACAGGGTGGCACATGGCATTGCGGCCCCTCGCGACAGAAACTGGCTCTTGGCACATGGAATGTAACCTCACTTGGGAGGAAGGAGCCGGAACTGGTGCGGGAGGTTGAGAGATATTACCTAGATATAGTTGGGCTCACCTCCACTCACAGTGTTGGCCCTGGAACCAAACTCCTCAACAGGGGGTGGTCTCTCTCCTACTCAGGAGTGCACAGGGTGAAAGGTGCCGGGCGGGTGTGGGGATACTCACAAGCCCCCGGCTGGGTGCCATGCAGTTGAAGTTTGTCCCGGTGGACGAAAGGGTCGCCTGAATGTGACTTAGGGTCGCAGAGAGGAAAACTTTGACTGTTGTGTGTGCTTATGCACCAAACAGCAGTTCAGAGTATTCAGCCTTCTTGGAGAAGGTGGGAGGGGTTCTGGACAGGGCCCCACCTACAGACTCCATAGTCCTGCTGGGGGACTTCAACGCTCATGTTGGCAATGACTGGGAAATCTAGCGGGGGGTGATTGGGAAGAACGGCTTGCCCGATCTGAACCCGAATGGTGAAATGTTATTGGACTTTTGTGCTAGTCATGGTTTGTCCATAACAAACACCATGTTTGAACACAAGGATGCTCATAAGTGTACTTGGTACCAGAGCTCCTTGGGCCAAAGGTCAATTATCGACTTTGTAGTCGTTTCATCTGACTTGATGCCACATGTTCTGAACACTTGGGTGAAGAGAGGTGCTGAGCTGTCAACCGATCACCATCTGGTGGTGAGTTGGATCAGATAGTGGGGAAAACTGATGGACAGACTCGGTAGGCCCAAGCATTTAGTGAGGCTGTGCTGGGAACGACTGACGGAGGACCCTGTCCAGAATTATTTTAACTTGCACCTCCGGGAGAGCTTCTCCCATGTCCTGGAGGAGGTAGGGGAAATGGAGTCTGAATGGACCCTGTTCAAAACCTCCATTGTGGAAGCAGCCAGGCATAGCTGTGGCCGAAAGCTTGTTGGTGCCAGTCATGGCGGCAACCCAAGAACCTGCTGGTCAAGCTAAAGAAGGAGGCCTTTAGGGCCTGGTCAGCTCTGGGGACTCCTGACTCAGCAGACAGGTACCTGCAGGCGAAAAAGGCAGCAGCGGCTGCGGTTGCAGAACCAAAATCCAGAGCATGGGAAGAGTTTGGAGAGGCTATGGAAAATGACTATTGGTCAACTTCAAAGAGGTTTTGCAGAACCATCAGGCAGCTCAGGAGGGGTCGGAGGAGCTTCGCTCAAGCTGTGTTCAGCAAGGATGGAGAAACTCTGACCTCTAAGGAGGACATTGTCGGGAGGTGGAAGGAGCACTTGAGGAACTCTTAAACCCGAGAGATATGCCTTCCTTACCAGAGTCAGGGCCAGAGGCTTCCGGGCTGCCAGAGTCTATTTCCCTGGTGGAAGTCACTGAGGTAGTTGGAAAGCTCCACAGTGGCAAAACACCGGGGGTGGATGAGATTTGCCCGGAATTGCTTAAGGCCCAGGGTGTTGTAGGGCTGTCATCCCTGACACACCTCTGCAATGTTGCATAGACCTCGGGGACAGTGCCTTTGGATTGGCAAACTGGGGTGTTGGTCCCTATCTTTAAGAAAGGGGACTGGAGAGTGTGTGGCAACTATCGGGGTATCACACTTCTCAGCCTCCCTGGGAAAGTCTATGCCGGGGTGCTGGAAAGGAGGCTCCGGCCAATAGTTGAACCTTGGATTGAAGAGGAACAATACGGATTCCGTCCTGGTGGTGGAACAGTGGACCAGCTTTTCACCCTCTCACAGATTACTGAGGGGGCATGGGAGTTCGCTAATCCAGTCTACATGTGTCTTGTGGGCATGGAAAAGGCCTACGATCGTGTTCCCCGGGAAATTCAGTGGGAGGTACTTAGGGAGTATGGGGTGCCGGGGCCACTACTCCGGGCCATTCAGTCCCTGTACACATGGAGCAAGAGCTGTGTCCGCATACTCGGCATTAAGTCAAGCCCGTTCAATGTGGGTAGTTGTGCCTTGTCTCCACTCCTGTTTGTGGTCTTCATGGACAGGATATCAAAGTGCAGTCGAGGTCAGGAGGGCATTCTGTGTGGGAGTCGGAAGGTGACGTCTCTGCTTTTTGCGGATGATATTGTCCTTTTGGCACCATCACGTGGTTGCCTCCAACACGCACAGGAACGGTTTGCAGTCGAGTATGAAGCGGTTGGGATGAGGATCAGCTCCTCAAAGTCTGAGTCAATGGTTCTCTCACGGAAAAGGATGGCATGTCCCCTCCAGGTAAGGGGAGAGAATTTGCCCCAGGTGGAGGAGTTTAAGTATCTTGGGGTCTTGTTCATGAGTCAGCGAAGAAGGGAGCGTGAGATCGGCCGCCGACTGGGAGCAGCAGCAGCAGTAATGTGGTTGCCATACCAGACTGTAGTGGTGAAGGCGGAGCTGAGCCTTAAGGCAAAGCGCTCCATTTACCAGTTGATCTACGTCCCTACCCTCACCAATAGTCATGAACTTTGAGTAATGACCGAAACAATAAGATCGCGGATACAAGCGGCTGAGTTTTATGAGTTTTCTCCACAGGGTGTTGGGACTCACTCTCCGTGAGAGGGTGAGGAGTTCAGACATCTGGGAGGAACTCAGAGTAGAGCCGCTACTCCTCCACATTGAGAGTAGCCAGTTGAGGTGGTTCGGGCATCTGATAAGGATGCCCCAACTGGGACGAGATCCTGAGGTCAGCTCAGGACCTACTGGAGGGATTATATCTCACAATTAGCCTGGGAACAGCTGGGGATCCCCTAGGCTGAGCTGGAGGAAGTTGCTGGGGATAGGGGCAGCTGGGCCTCTCTGCTCTCTCTATTGCCACCGCAACCCTACTAGAACAAGCAAGAAAGAAAATGGATGGATGGATACTGTAATGGTAATTAATAATGATTGTGGTGCCATGTGGGAAGATGGCACAGCATTTATTATAAGTTTTAAATGTTTTTATTAAAAGCTTTATAAAAATAAATCACTTAAAATATTTAAAGAAAATTTTAAAAAGTTTCTTTTTTTTAAGTATTTGTGTTCCGCTGTGCTGATTTTATGTTGTTTGTTTTTTTTTTTTCTTTTTTTTGAAAATTTGGGGAATTCTTACTAAATTATATAGTGATGCACCGAACTGTTTGGTCAATCCAATATTTGGTCACCCAAGGTCTGGTCATGTGCAGATGAACTTTACAAATGAAGTACTACCGGAAACTATTTCAGACACACAGTATTATTTCAAGGAGTATTGATCTTAAACTCTGCAGGTGCAATGAAGGATATTCGCATATAAAGCGCGTGGGGGTGAAAAGCAAACAAGGAACGTCTGGGCAGGTCTAATAGGAGGTGAGTCACTCTGGGTCTATAAGGAGGCTGTTGTCCAGGTGTCCCGGGATGGAGGCGTTGTGCTCCTTTCCAGCGCCTGGGATGTGCAGGGATTTCCTTTCTTGCCCCTGTCCCTCCAACCTGGCCTGTTTGCCCTCCAGCCAGTACGTGACCATGTCACCTTTCCCCTGAGAAATAATGCTTTTTAAAAGGCTTACTTTAAATGGAAACATGATTAGAATCTTTAAGCAGACACATGTCATTGGTAGTCCTTCAAGAGGGTTGTGGATGCGAAGAGAAATTAGCATTTTAACAGGATAGTAACAAGCATAATGTACTGTATACTCATACTTTGTATATGAGTACTGTACATGGTGTCGAGGTGCCTGGGCCAACCTGATGATGTGTTTAACACGTAAACAACGTCACCATTTTCTACCTATATAATACTAAATGGTAACACATTGTGCAGGCTCTGTGCATAATAATAAAAATCCAAAATGGGTTATGAAAGACATTAATAAGGCAATATGTGGAGTGACGATTAATTTCTGTGTTTTAAAAAGGCGCACTCACCTTAACCTGTAACACACCTCGACAGCATAACACATAGCCCCCAATCTCCTCCAGCAGATAGAAGGTGCTTGAGCTGCACTGAATCTTCAAAGCTACAGGGAATAACCATTATATTCATGCTTTAAATGTGTGTATGAGAGCATGAAATGTGAGCTCCTCTCTACCGAAGCCCAATTTCTAGGAGTTCCCTTTGAAGACGAGGTGAAAACGGGGTTTAGCCTCAGTTTGTGGGCTGCAGGGAGGCAACATTCTTGGAGGAGTGTTATTCACCCAAGGCAACATACTGTCCTGTAGTCACCGCATGGGTCACTGAGACCTGAGTCAGCTTGTGGTCAGTGTGATGAGTGCTGTAGAATGATAGGAATTTGCAGCACAGTATTTACCCAGAAATACTCTGATAAAAAATTGCACAGCTGTATAAATCAGAGCGGGGGGGTGCGGTCGTAGTGGGTTGAACCGGGTTCTGCTCTCTGGTGGGTCTGGGGTTCAAGTCCCGCTTGGGGTGCCTTGTGGTGGACTGGTGTCCCGTCCTGGGTATGTCCCCTCCCCCTCCAGCCTTATGCTCTGTGTTGCCAGGTTAGGCTCTGGCTCCCCATGGCCCCATATGGGACAAGTGGTTCAGACAGTGTGTGTGTGTGTGTGTGTGTGTGTGTGTGTGTGTGTGTGTGTGTGTGTGTGTGTGTGTGTGTGTGTGTGTGTGTGTGCGTATAAATCAGTAAATAATTGTTAGCTCAGTGTAAAAATCCTTGCAGGTCACAATAGACAAAGAAATCAGCTAAATAGCGGTTCATAATGATAATTACTGTTAAATTTATTATTAGTTTTATTGTGTAATGTGGTAAAAATAGATCAACATGTATATAATACTTTAGGACTGAAATATATGTGTGAAACCCATTCTTATTCTTATATTCTTATTATATTAAATTACTAGAAAGGAAAAAAAATAATTGTATCATTTTTGAGATGCTCCAGCCCAGATTTGAAACATCTGATACTTATGAAGTTTTAAAAGCTACAGAAGCATTAAAATAAACAGCCGTGCCGCTGCAGTTCTGGCACAGATGTGAGAACATCGTGTTGTACCTTCACTGGTAGATTCCATCCTTGAAGCCGTGTTCACCGTGTCTCCAAACAGGCAGTACCTGGGCATTTTCGTCCCCACCACACCTGCAACAACGGGACCTGAAACAAAGCAGGTGCCCTTAACAGGCCTGTCCTCCAGGAGAGTCAAGACGCACAGTGATGTTTGACCTCGTACCCGAATGGATGCCAGCGCGTATCTGGAGCTGACTGTCGGGCTTGTGGGGAATGCTGAATGTCCTACAGACACCCACCAGGTCCAGTGCCATGCTGGCAATTTCAGAGGCGTGCAGAATGCCATTTACCTTCGGTACACCAGACACCACCATGTCTGAAACACACACGAATACAACATAAGCCTAGTGCCACATCAGTGTGACTCATCATTAAAATAAACAGCTAATAAAAAGGCCGAGTGCTTACAGGCATCCCCAATCGTCTCCACTTTGTAAACATCATAATTGTCAATGATTTCATCGAAGGTCGTGTAAAGTTTGTTGAGGAATTCCACAACTTGATATGGTGTGCTGGTGCTTGACAGCTGAGTGAAGCCCACAATATCACTATAAGGAAGAGGGAAATTAAAGTCCATTTTCAAAGATGGTCTTTCCCTGCCTCTTGAAAGTAATTTGTTCCCGAAAAACTGTTTGCGAAGTGAATTCTCATAAATCAGAGATGTAATTACCATTAGTTTCAATGATAAAACTTTTTGTTCTCCTGAGCCCGAAAACTGACACCCATTTATACTAAAATATCACCAGATCCCATTAAAATGGACATAGGTACATCCATAGTTAACATCAGTTATCATAACATAACATAACAAGGCAGTCTCTCTTCATTATTGACTGCATAATACTGTATGACTATCTGCACTCTCCCAGCTCTAACTCACGAACAAGATATACACACGATGCTCAGTGTTAATGTATTAATTCGACCTTTTATTCAAATTAAAAATTCAGTCCTTGTAAATGCAAATAAATGCCCAGCAAGCTGAAACAGAAGTGCTAAATGAAACTCCTCATAAAGTTTTCTTGTAATTCTTGTGACAAAACCTCCAGCAGTGGAACTGTACATCCCGGCAAAACATTTCAGGTCGTGTCTGTTAATCTGTAGTCAAGCAAGCATCAGAGAGAGCACGGATTTTGTCTATAAAGTGGCCAGGAAGTGTGTTCTTCCACGCACCTGAAAAACACGGTAGTGCTTACGTAGCTCTGAGCCTGTGCTGGTTTTCCCTGCCGGAGATCATCGGCAACCTGTTTAGGCAGCATGCCTGAAAGCACAGTGGGCTTCATGATTATTTACAGCTTTATAATTTATAATTACTTCAATTGGTGAATGCTCAGGTTCATTGTGAGAACACACAGCAACACCATAGTTGTCCCCTACTCATCACACAACTGAGATCAATAATCCAAATAAAACCACAAAGACATTCTCAACATCCAAAGAACATTTCAGACAGTGGAACTCCTCCGTCCTTCTCTTATTTTAGACGAGGTTTGATTTTCCTGCATGCTGGTTGCAATTTTCATTTGTCACATGAGGTAGGAAAAGGTGACCTACTATATAAGAGACGGTCAGTCTTCTGCTTCTCATGCATCAAGTCCTGTGTTCTTTCTGCCACCAAAACCTCCAGGTGCTTGCTGTATTTCTCCATCTGGCAAAAATGATGAGGATTGTGCTGATGCAGCTTATTTTCCTATTTTCAGTTGAACAGCAAAGGGTCTCAACAATACACACACATACACGTACAGAGTTTGAAACCACTTCTCCCAAGCAGGGTCGTGGCGAACCGGAGCCTAAGCCGGCAACACAGGGCGCAAGGCTGGAGGGGGAGGGGACACACCCAGGACACCAGTCCATCACAAGGCACCCAAAGCAGGACTTGAACCCCAGACCCACCAGACAGCAGGACTCGATCAAACCCGCTGCATCACCGCACCCCCTCTCAACAATATAGACAGAATCAATATTCTGAGATAATGCAAACGCAGGTACATAATACAGCTTAAAGTCAAAGAGTTGCTATACTTATTGGGGTGCTCAGACAGCCTCATGTAAGGTGATCCATAACACCTGAGCTAATTTTCCAGAGCTCATTCAAGTTCTCACATATTGGTATTTTTTTCTTTTTTTTTTGGTTAGAAAGCAGAACAATGAAAAGACACAATCAATACACTAAGCAATGCACATACATAGAAATACATAATACTCAAAAAGACAAAGGCAAGGGGTTACAGCAATTAGAAATGGTCATACGGCCGTATGTAATCAGAAAAAAGGGACTGAATTTTCCAAAATTCAATGAAATTATGGCATAGATATAGAAATGACTTTTCTTCCAGCTCTTGAGTGAACAACATATTTATCAGAATACCTGGGATTTACATTTACATTTATATTTATTCATTTAGCAGACACTTTTGTCCAAAGCGACGTACATCTCAGCAAAAGTACAATTTATGCATTACATTAAAAGAAGGAGAGATAGCTGCAGACATGAAAGTCTCAAGCAAACTTAATTTGTTCCCTACCACTTGCTGCACCGAGGTTCATTGTTCGAGTAGGTGCATAACACACAGGATAGACAAATCCTGATACCCTCCCACCATTTTTTTCTTTTTTTTTAAATAAGATACACAAATAAGCAAGTACAATGCCAGAGTAGTGGCTGAATAAAGGTTGTATCTGGCGATGCTTATGGAGTTATGATGCGTGAACAGTTACACCATAGATGAGCTGGAGAGATCTTGGGCGAAGTGGATCTGGAAAAGGTGGGCTTTCAGACCCTTCTTGAAAATAGACAGAGTTTCCACAGTTCTGAGTGACAGGGGAAGGTCATTCCACCACAACGGACCCAGGATCGAGAACCTCAGAGTTTTGCCTTTTATGCACGGGACCACCAAGGGAGCAGAAGTAGACAAGCGTCTGACAAGAGTCTGGTTGGGATGTAACGGTTGATCAAGTCTTGTAAATAGCTGGGAGCAGTTCTATTGATGCATTTGTACACAGTAACAAGGGATGAATGTATGCAGGGTTAAATGAAGCTCTGTACTTAAGTCCCGTTAAGCAGTTACAGTAAAAGAGTGTCACTCCTGCTCTTGTGTTTTCATGGCCCATGCAGAAAAAAGTTGCCCTGAATGGTAAAGTTCCAGTCACTGATTAAGTTTGTATGCATCAAGGCCAGTTCTGTAGTTAGAGAAATATTTTCCATGTTATCTTTGCATCTCTGACAAATTGGCATCCTGCCCAGGATGTATCCCTCCTAGCCTTGCTCCCAGTAATCCTGGGTTGGGCTCCAGACCCCAATCACACTGACAAGGATAAATGATCAACAGAAAGTAAGTGAGAGAATGAGTGAGTTATCTTTGCAGAGATGACCAACTCTTACCAGATTCATCATCATATCCACTGGGCTGACTTTGTTTGGGTTTATTCTGTGCACAAACTTCTTTATTTGCTCAAAGGTGGGCCGGTGGGCTGGATTGTGGGCCCGGCATCTCCTGATCAGCTAGGAGACACCAAGATGTTAGTTAACTGTGGCAACCAGCAGCGTAGGTCACCCCCTATCTCCCGGACTATGAAGCCCCATGCCAAGATGCACATGTCAATACAGGAAAGGGAGTGTGGCCTAGGCAGCTGTCAGTTTCACAGAACCAGTGCTCTGCTGCTCTTTCCTCCTACCTCAGCATAGTCAGAAGGACAGGGACAGGTATTTTCCGCTTTCCCAGATATGAGCTCTGGGAGAGGGGGGCACCACGCATATCCCATGGACGTGTCCTCCACCTAGATAGGAGAACAAGAAGGGTGACATCTCATTAGCTGCAAGATGCAACATATGAATGGAAATATATCAATGTCACACAGGTGAAATGTATATTATGTGAATGTGTTGAAAATGATCATATGCAGTGCGGCTTGAAAATATGTGAAGTCCTTGTGTCTCTCAGTTTTACCATGAAGTGGTTATTTAATGAGAAGCAGCCTTTCTCATCTCGCATAATAGGTGTGCAATGACCAATTCCATATGTTGCTTTAGAGGAAATCATGCATGTAGTAAAAAAAAACACAAGTTGCATTGGTTAAACCAAGTAGGTAAGAGGGGCCAGGTGTGTAAATCATGATCATTTATTAATTTCATATACTTATCTCAACATTTAGATTTTATAAGTTCATTTTCATAATTTATACAAGAAGAGTGACCATCCCTATAGGGTTCAAATATTTTCAAGCAGCACTATACATTTGCATTCAACTGTATTGTATTTTTCTATGTGCCTAAGCTTCATTTCAGTACAGTTATCAGGAACAATATTTTCCATGTAATTTTAAAAATGAAGAATAACCACCTCTTACGCCCTGTGTTGCCAGGTTAGGCTCCGGTTTGCCGCGACCCCACTTGGGGCAAGTGGTTTCAGTCAATGTGTGTCTGAATAACCACCTTTTATATTATTATTTTTTTTGTCCAGCATTACGACAATTAAAATGGATTTTAATTACTTTAAAAGCTGTTTTGAAGACTAAACAGACAAAAACATTCTTGAAAGATCATCTCAGTAGGACTTATGAAAACAAACATCACACAGTTTCAGAGCGAAAGACTACAGAAAGCCTAAATAAAAACGAAGCATATCATTTATACTGACAGAAGAGTCTGGACTCACAGGAACTGGGTCACTTCTGGTGGCTGTTTCCAGTAAAATAATCGAATAACTGCAAGAGAAAGCCGTATCCACTTCATCTGGCCACAGGTTTATTTTAAACACATTTTATTTTTATTTGACACTTTTCTCAGAAGCAGCTTGCAATGTTAAGCTAGTTACATTGATTTGCCTATTTATGCAGTTGGGTCATTTTTATTGTAGCAGTTCAGGGTAAGTATCTTGATGATGGGAACTACATGAGGAGATAGGATTCAAACCTGGGATCTTCAACTACAAGGTGAGAGCTGTAACCACTATGCCATCTGATGGCCCAGAACGTCTACCTGAACACGTCCCCGGGGAGGGTCGGCTCCATACTGGAGGTCTGAGCCTCTGGAGGAAGGTATACCTCACGCAACCTCTGTTGGTAGGTGGTGAGGACCACCTCAGAGTCCTCCCTCCGGTAAGTGGGCAGGCAGTAATCTGCAGACATGGGGTCACTTCATTACCCTCACAATAACACATTCTGTCCATACGTCATAAAGAGCAGCCGTCTAAATACAGCACAAAACCAGCTATGTTGTAGTTGTTGCCCAAAAGTTTGATGATGTGTCTACTGATTTATAAGTAGACATCTCTGTTGGCCTGAAACATTTACATTTACATTTATTTATTTAGCAGACACTTTTCTCCAAAGCAACTTCCAATGAGCTCTATATAGCTATCGACAAACTTCACGTGGAAAGCAATGGCTGGCACAATTACTTATCCATCCAAATGGTGTATTGAGTGTATGAAAAAACCAAGAGGTAAAACTTTATGATGTTGTAGGACCCACATGCTTTCATAAAATGCATTAATTGTTATCAGTTATTGATCTAGCAGCAGTAATGATATTTTTCAAACTCCTACAATTTAAAAAAAAAAAAAGAAATTTAAAAGAACCAAGCTGGAAAGAAAATTGTCTCAGCATCCATCCATCCATCCATCCATCCATTTTCTAGGCCGCTTAGTCCTTCTAGGGTCGCAGGTGCAATAGGGAGAGCAGAGAAGCCCAGACGTCCCTGTCCCTCAGTACTTCCTCCAGCTCAACCTGGGGGATCCCCAACCGCTCCCAGGCCACCCCCTCCGGCGGGTCCTGGACCGACCTCGGGGCCTCATCCCAGTTGGCCATGCCTGGTATACCTCCAGAGGGAGGCGCCCAGGTGACATCCTTACTGGATGCCCAAACAACTCAACTGGCTCCTCTCAATAGGGAGGAATAGCGGCTCTACTCTGAATTCCTCCCGGATGTCCAAACTCATTACCCTGTCATGGAGAGTAAGTCCCACCACCCTGCAGAGAATCATTTCACTCGCTTGTATCCCCAGTCTTATTCTTTCAGTCATTACCCAGAGTTCATGACCATAGCTGAGGGTAGGGACATAGATCGACCGGTAAATGGAGAGCTTTGCCTTATGGCTCAGCTCCGCCTTCACCACTACAGTCCTGTACAGTGACTGCATTACTGCTGCCGCTGCTCCCAGTCTGCGGCCGATCTCACACTTCCTTCTCCCCTCACTCGTGAATAAGACCCCAAGATACTTAAACTCCTCCACCTGGGACAAATTCTCTCCCCTTACCATCAATTATTCCCTAATTGATAATAACTTGAAGATAGTTTTTAACTACCATAACATTTTTGTGGCTGACAGGTTTTTCTCTAGAGAGTTTCTCATTTATCTCAAGGGTAGTAGTAGGTTTTTGATAGCTATGCCGCACCTGTGATCTTGCAGACCCAGCGGTCATCAATCACGCAATTTCCCGATTTTAGCCTTCCGTGGCAAATCCGGTGCTGATGGAGGTACGCCATCCCTCGAGCAATGTCCATGGCAAAGGAAAACCTGAACGAAGGCCAAACACATGAGTCAAGGCAGATAACACGTCTCAACTGGCATAAGATCTTCTCAGTGATCTTCTCACCTGAAGCCCCAGTTAAGTGGGATCTCCTCATTGAGAAGGACATCACTCAGGCTGCCTTTGGGGCAGTACTCCGTGATGATCGCCACATTTGGCACCTCCACGCAGCCTCCGAAAAACTTGCACAGGTTGGGGTGATCCAGCTCTCTGGCCACATGCAGTTCACACAAGATTAACAAATGACACAAAGCACATGGATGTGTAACTATGGAACAGAAACTGTTGATAGCTTTACCAACCTCACTTGCTTTACTTCTCGACGTATGGTTTTTGAGAGGGAAAAGGTCTTGGTATTGATTTTCTTGATGGCAACTGTTCGGCCATCGCTGCATAACACAGCACACCAGTCATTAAGACATTAAAAAGGAATAAACAAATATAGCCACAAGCAGCATACTGAAGTGCCAACCACGTTCATATGACTGTTGAAACTGATGAAAGACAACTTTTATGTGCAATATTACAATTCTGAATGAATGGGATTATGGTTCCAGGACTGATGTTCTGAATGAGCTGATTGGTGATTCCTTTATTAATATCCAGAACTGGCTGAATTGTGGCTCCAGCATTAACAATCTGAACGATATGAATTGTGATTTCAGTATTAATGTTCTATAGAAGTTAAATTATTGTTCCAGAATTGATATCCCAAAGAAAATGATTGGTGGTTCCTCTGTTAGTATTCTAAGGGAGGGTTGAGGCACTCACTAGAAGCCAGTGTGGGTGAATGTCTGTTTGCGGGAGGAAGTGAATGCCCCGGTGCAGGAGCTCAGAGCCGTCATGCAGCTGGCATTGGAGTTGCTGTTGCCATTGGGGACGCTTACGATGCTGCCTGTGGTCGTCCGGATCACCTGGTCTGGAATTGGCACAGTTACATCAACAGTACTGTGGCCTTTCAGGTATGGACACGGGGCCCTTGTAGTCACCAAGTATTAAGGAATAGTATAAATACACTTATTATTTAATTTATTTAATTCATAATAAGTTATATTGATTTAATTTCTGCTGGAGTGTGGTCCACAAGAGGGACAAAGAGAGTGTACCCTACCGTTGAGTTCTTCATCTAGCAGTACATTACAATCGTAATGAAAAAACTGAAAACCTTGCCCTGCTACAATGAACAACATTAAAAAGAAGTGTAAAAAATAATTTGAACATGTAACCTATCACTATACATGATAATTTGAGAGAAGTTCAAAATGAAAGTGATTTCCAATTCTGCTTCATAAGTCAGTTCCAGATTTGTATGACAGTTTGGTCCATTTAAAATGCTCTCGTCGTAAAGTGGCATCCCAGAATTAATTAATCCAAAGTCACACGATCATTTATTTTCAAGATTGCCATGTAATGAAAGCCTCTCTAAACAAATCTGGAGGAGTCTAATTATAGCTGGATGCTCATCTGCATGACTCATAATCCCCACTTCTGCATGCACTCCAAAAGGGAAGAGGGAATCCTGCGGAGGAGAGCTGTTACAACAGGGCCCTGCTTGTGAACCCGTATTCCGGAACTCTCCATTGCTACTGAGCATGAAACCTGCAGACGTTCTTTTTAGGGCTTCTGCACTCCTCCAGGTTTAGCTGCTTCATGATCCCATGCAGGAGAGATCCAAAACTGAAATACCATCACCTCTCAGTTTTGGCTGAAAGGTGATTCTCTCCCTCGAAGCTGCTGAATCCCTCGCGGTATTGATGATAGGTCTCAAAGCTCATATCTTTCAGACCCACACCTCTCCTGATCTCTCCATAAACTTGCATCACGCCATCCGTCATGTTCACCTTTGTATTTCCTATCAACTCTGTATACAGCTACTCATGTAAAACTGTGGCAACAGAGAAACTGACTGTGCTTTGACAATAATAAGCCTGTAACTAGAACTGCTCATCCATTGAGAAATGGAGTAATTTGCTCTAAGTTATAAATCACTTCGGAAAGAAGTATGTGCTAAATGAATGAATGTACTGTAAATACGATGTAAATGTGAAGGACTTTGCAGCCTCCATGTCCAAGTAGCATGAGATCAGTCACGAACTGATCACAAATGGTTTGGGCACCACGGCTCACACAGCAACGACGTACACAAATACCTTGTTTTATCTGACCGAAGTCAATGACCCAACTTTCATCCCACAACATCTTTTGCTTCTGATACTGAAACCACTGAAGGAGGAAAAAACAAAAAGATTTCGATTGTTAAGCATAAAGATCATTTTATATAATTTCACAGGTTTTCATACATCTATGAGTGATAAACTAAGTGGTGCACAGCAGTGCAGGTCACCTTGGATGAAAAAGATGTCAACTAAATACCGCGTAGTTTTCGTTGTAGTTTCTTTGGAGAAAAAAACTGGCTAAATTAATAAATGGAAATGTACATGAACAAAATAAAATATATATATATTAATTTGGAGCAAATGCACATGCTCTGTATTATAGGTTTGCGTGAGTCACTTCTTGAATAGTGAGTGAGTGGTGTGTGTTAGTGTGTGTGAGCCCAGTGCTCACCACTGCTGTGAACAAGAAGCTCATGAAGAAAAGAGCAATGGGGAGGCCAATGGCCACTTTGATGGCAGGCGTCATGGGGCACTCTCCACAGTCTGCCGGGCACGTGGAGCACATCTCTTCTTCCTCACACAGCCCGTCGCCACACACTGGCAGAAAAAGAATCAGCATATACCATGTCGGCTTTTTCTCCTCAGTCACAGCTGGAAATACGCAACTATATATAAATATACAGTTCATCCTCCATCAGCAGACTGATGAGGGGAAGGGGGGTCCGGTCATGCAATTGACAGGTCATTTCAATTCATCACGTGATTTTTTTGATCATTTTGAATGAGGGCAACATTGTGAAATGTAAATAAAATGTTTTAAAATTCCAATGTGTGTATTTTTTGTATGTCCTGTATTTAGAGTCGCACGCTTGCAAATCACTTCAATTATTGCATTTACATGTATTCGTTTAGCGGATGCTTTTTTCCTTCTGCATTACATTAGGAAAAAGAGACTTAGATGCAGACACATGATTCTAAAGTACAGTTAGTAACTTTGCATCATATGAACCAATGTACATCACACGAGTAGCTGCGCAGAGGTTTATCCTAATATCGACGATTTCTAATTACCTTCCTATTTTTTTAAAAAAAAAAAATTTACGTTACACGAGTAGCTGCGTGGTACTAAAGTTGTTTTTAACTAATCGCCCAGTATCCTACCACTAGGGAGGAAAATGACAGATGATCTTAAGAAGAGGTAGGAGGCTGGTGCAAAGAATATGTCAATTCCTTCTCATTCTGCATTTTGATTAATAAAAAAAAATGTACTGAGAATTGCATGTTTGAAAATCACTTAAAGTGAATTTTTTAGCTGTTTGCGTTTCTTAACCAACCTCTTTTTTCCATTTTTGTCTAATTCTGGAAAAAATATTAAACAATACTGTGATGCACTAGACTGTCTGCTCATTTCAACATCCGGTCATGTGTACATGATCTGTAAAAATACTTTACTACAGGGAACTCTTTCAGACACATTGTACTGGTTGAAGGCATAATAATTTATAAGATAAGAGCATATTGTATAAAACAGGCACATTTTATGTTACTTTGAATAAATGAGTTGGCAAAGGAAAAAAAATAAACTGTCCAAACTTGTTCAGATTTGGAAGACGGATGAGTCGTGTTTTCTTTTTCATGTTGTAGCCTGGAGGAGAGGACAGATCTTTGCAGTGAATTCCGGTACCTATGGCGGGGAAGACGGTGCTCTTTGCTTCCAAGGCAACCTGCATCCTCCCCACCCTGATGTGAGCGATGAGCGAGGTGACGCCCACATGAAAAAGGACCACCTGAGGAAGGCAGAGGATGCGTTCATACTCTGTCACGCATGTCCTTTAAGGTGATACTACTGCTCATCATGCAAGGGAACCTTGGCTGTCCAGTTGGTCTGGGTCATTTTGCCCGCCGTAGAGATGGTGTGGGTGAAGATCCTTCCATCATCTGGGATCCAGGGTCCGCAGATCCTTTCCTCCACCTTCACCAGAAAAGAGGACAAACACACACAGGGAGGGGACAGTCAGACCTGGTGAAGACAGCTCCTCAAAACTCCTTGCAGCTTGAGTTCTCCACAGACGGACCCCCTGCAGAAGGGCCATACCATGTAGCCCATGGGGCAGGAGTGGATGTTGGCATGGTGAATGCAGCAGTTCTCCCCGTTGGCATCCTTCCAGTTGGACGGGCACTCGTACTCCTCGCAGAAGCGCTTGGCGGCGGCCGCATCACGGATGTAGCTGCGAGCGACAGTTTACAGCAAGAATCACGTAAATTATCTTCAGACCACCGGTTGCTCCATTGACTTTGCTCATTTTTAATGTAAAATCTCTTTTCTTTGTTATGCCGTTCCATTTAAAATATAACAGGGGAATCTTATTCATGGACAATGGTCTACATTAACATCCTCCATATTAACGGGCTCTTTAATGGCCATGTCACACCTTCCATCTCTTTCCTAAGAAAAATCTCGGCATTACACACTGCACCGAGATACAAAAATTCACGGACAATTTTTTTTTTCATTTGTTTATTTACTTTCGGTATTATTTCCGAGGGGGATGCAGTGGCGCAGTGGGTTGGACCGCAGTCCTGCTCTTTGGTGGGTCTGGGGTTCGAGTCCCGCTTGGGGTGCCTTGCGACGGACTGGCGTCCCGTCCTGGGTGTGTCCCCTTCCCCCTCCGGCCTTACGCCCTGTGTTGCCGGGTAGGCTCCGGTTTCCCGTGACCCCGTGAGGGACAAGCGGTTCTGAAAATGTGTGTGTGTGTGTGTGTGTGTATTATTTCCTTCACTTATGTGTTTCTTATTTGTATTCCAACATCCTTCCACCAGCGGTTGCCAGTAACAATATTATGAGACAAATCAGACAACAAGGAGCACTGAAGAGATGTTTGTGAAGTCAACCTAATGTTATTTTCAGCCACTTTAGTCCTAATTTTTACTGTAGCTCAAAGTTAATACAAATGTTAAAATAAAAGCTTTACAGCATACTTCTGATTTACTATAGCTACGTATACTTGAAACTTATCAGCAAATAAACTGAAGAAGGTCCCTGTTGTTACATTTTTGTTGATTGAATAGATTTTAAATCAAAATGAAAGTGATGATGATGTTGATGCAAGTTGCACTCATATGTTGAATGTGACCTGAACGTTGGATTTGTGAAATTATGAAGACTTCTAGTTCCAGTAAGTCGAGGACCCTGTGCACTTTTTAGTGTCAGCTTCATGTTAATATACCTTAAGTATTACCTGTAGAAACCTAACTGTACAGAGGATGGGGTAGGGTTTGCATTGTGCCATCTGTAAACAGGTGACCCGGTACCTCTGAGTGAAAATCACGTTGTCGACGGCCCACTGGTAAAACGCATCGGAGGCTGTCACTGAGTAGGTGACGCCGAACTCCACTCCGCTCACAACCTTTTCTGGAGGACGATGCACCCACGCCATCTCCAGACCTGATCAAGGGCACAGAGAGACGCTACTGATCAGGCAGCAACTGTCTACATAGTGAATGAGTATGTGGGCTCAGAGTGGGCCAGCAGGTCATGTAGTTCCTACACACATTTCCTTGGAAGCCATTACTGGTCTGAATTACAAGAAGAAAATATAGCTTAAATCACTGCAGCAAAATTTTCTTTCTTTCTTGTCTTGGGACAAAGAGGATGGATAGATAGATAGATAGATAGATAGATAGATAGATAGATAGATAGATAGATAGATAGATAGTAGAGGGCCTTTGAAGATCAAAGAAACAAATCTCTTAAATACAACACCTGAATATAATGCACTTAAAGCTTAAAGATCAAATTAAACTGCTTAGTAAAAACATTGGATCTATTATGGTTACTAGATTAAGGGCGCAGATGTTTCACAGAACAAGGGAACACTGATACCATCTAGTGCCTGGGAATGATATCATAAATAAATAAGTTCTATTCATTCTATTCAGTTATTTTCTATGAATAAGTTGTATATTATTTAACAAATAAATATATATAAATAAAAAGAAACCAAATCCAAATTGTATTAATATCATATATAATAATTTCTAGTCATAGTTACAGTTGAAAGTATAAGATTAATATACTATTATAATTAAGCTCTGTGTTTGTGCTTGAACAACAGGGCATATAGACAGTATTTTAAAGAGCACTTAAACTCACACATTTCCGCAATCCGCAGTCCGCTACCAGTGTCCCTGCAATCTGCTTTTAGGTGAGAATGATTTAGCTCTATGGTTCAGTGAATTGTGAAATGAAGAGGTGTTTATTAGAAAGGATAACGACTCACCTCCACATTCTATCATGTTGTACTCGTCCGGTTTCTCTATGGGCCAACAGTCGTACTCACTGTTGTCTAAGTCGTGCCAGCCTGCACATGTGCTTATGAGAAACACCTGTTAACAACATTTTTCAAAGAAGAAAAACAGCTGCAACAACTGCTTCTTTTTATTTAAAAGAAGTAAAAGTATCTATCTATCTATCTATCTATCTATCTATCTATCTATCAGAATATAGCAATTGTTGGAATATGTTACAAGTAGATACGATTCTTACCAAAAGTGCCAGTCCGCATGTTTTTCCAAAGTGCATCTTGTGTTATGTGTATGCGTGTATGTTTCCCACAGCAGACCAGGTCTTCGGACGCCTTTCTGCCGCTCTGTGGAGGGGTCTCTGTGGGTGGGTGGGGTTTAGGGTGGCCTGGGGAGGAGGGCTGGGGGGGCTCTTCATAAATACTAATAAGGATGAGATGAGCTCATGAATCTGCATCATCATCTCAGAGCAGTAGAATTTGTTTCATGTGATACTTTCAAAAGCCCAGTTGTGCCCAGTGCCGCTTGAGTGTATGTTGTGCGAAACAATCCAGTAATGAGACAATCTTTCGATTTTTTTTATCGATACCAACCATCGACATGTCAAGTGTTTTGAAATTTCTCGGCTGAGTCACAGCAACATTTCAAAGACATATTGCTTATTCTACATCTGCTTTGCATTTTACCTTACAAACTGAATTTTCTGCCATTATTTCAGTAAAAAACAAAGATACAGTATGATTTGTTTCAGGTCCTGGGAGAGGGTCTATGAACAGGGTCATTTGGCCAGATGGGCCCTCATAGTTGGCCTCACCTGCACCAAGGGTAATATTTAATACAATGTACAAATCAGAGTGCCTAAAGCTACATTACATTAACTTATTTAGCAGACGCTTTTCTCCAAAGCAACTTCCAACAAACTCTATGTAGTATTACCAGCCCACACACCTTATTCACCATGGTGACTTACAGTGCTAGATACACTGCTTACACTGCGTCACTCATTCATACATCAGTGGAACACACTCTCTTTGTCTGTCACTCACACACTATGGGCGAACCTGAACGGCATGTCTTTTGGAGGAAGCTCATACAGATACGGGGAGAACATACAAACTCCACACAGACTGAGTGGGGATCGAACCCTCTCACACCACCCAGGTACTGTGAGACAGCAACGCTACTTGCTGTGTCACCATGCTGCCCCATGCATAAAACTATAGTGTAATGTACTAAAAAAAAAAAACCATTCTGCCATTCAAAACATTAAATATTTTTATCCCTCATTCCAGGAGTAAAAATGAGGGGCTCTCTCAGTGTGAAATGGCCTGGGGCCTCATTTGAGCTCTGGCAGGACCTGATTTATTGTCATAAAAGAATTTAAGGAAGAAAATAATTAACTAAACTAAATATTTATTTAGCATTATCACATATAGTTGTGATATTGAACTACAATTCTAGCCATAAGGCTCAAAGGTTCAACTGCACAAAACATTTTAAGACGAATATCTCATAGAACTAAATATTTTCCTATGACTGGCCCGTGATGGAGTAGTGTCCCATCCGGGGTGTTCCCTTCCTCATGCTCACTGCCTCCATCACACAGCATCGGGCAAGTGGTAATTGATAAAGACGGATGAAGGATATTATTGAGAACAGAGAACCAAGCTGTTGAAAAATCTGTTAAGTGAGGCTATACCCTAAAGTGGCCATGGTAAAGCACACACGAAGGTAACAGCGCCACAGAGCTTTTGTGCACTAACTGTAGTTTGCTGTATCGGACAACAGATGGCGCTGTGGAGGATTGATAAAGTGAAAGTAGCTGTACTGAAGAGAACACATACATATATACTGTATATACTGTATATATAGATATATATATATATAGTATAGAGGGGGTGCGGTGGCGCAGTGGGTTGAACCACAGTCCTGCTCTCGGGTGGGTCTGGGGTTCGAGTCCCGCTTGGGGTGCCTTGCGACGGACTGGCGTCCCGTCCTGGGTGTGTCCCCTCCCCCTCCGGCCTTACGCCCTGTGTTACCGGGTAGGCTCCGGTTCCCCGTGACCCCGTATGGGACAAGCGGTTCTGAAAATGTGTGTGTGTGTGTGTATATAGTATATACTATATATAGTACTTACATATAGTACTGCTGTGACACGACATGCAGACCTATAAATATAGGCTGTTAAAAACTGCAGTGACACCAAACAAAATGAATAAAGTAAAATGACGAAAAAATGTAAAACAGTAAAGCAAAGCTTCATAGTAATGAAAAACGATTTATATGTTAAGATTTTTTAAATGAACTATTCTGTATTTCCATAAGGGGGAGTGTGGCGGCGCTGTGGGTTGGACCGAGTCCTGCTCTCCGGTGGGTCAGGGGTTCGAGTCCTGCTTGGGGTGCCTTGCGACGGACTGGTGTTCCGTCCTGGGTGTGTCCCCTCCCCCTCCGGCCTTACGCCCTGTGTTGCTGGGTAGGCTCTGGTTCCCCGTGACCCCGTATGGGACAAGTGGTTTCAGATGATGTGTGTGATGATGTCTCTTTCCCTTCCCTCTTGGCTGCTTGCATCAAATTCATTGCTCTGGTTAAAGCCAACAAGATGGTGAAAGGATCTGCGCTCCAATACCAACAGGGCCTGACTGCTTCCTACAACTCAGCGAGTGCTCTTTTTCTTCTCCTCACCAGCTCGGTGGTCCCACTGACAATGTGTCCAAAGTCAAAAGTCTATCGGTTCTCAGTTTTGCTCCAGTGTGGTGGAACAAGCTCCCTCTGTCCCTCAGAGCTGCTGAATCCCTTTTGACATTGAAATATCTGAAAACCCATCTCTTTCAAAGACACTTCTCTCCTGATCTCCTAGCTGCTTCTTTAGTGAGGCCTTCACCATCTGTTACATCTATCTACAGTTTGCTATTTTTGTCACCTCCACAAGCAACTACTGAAACACAGCCACAAGAAAGGTAGTGGCACCAAACAAACAATCTCTGCTTCAATAATCACGTGTTTGTATCTAAAACCTTTGTTGTGAAATACACGTGCAATGCATTTTTTTTTTTGTTTACTCTGTGCTGCGTGTCCCTTTGGAGAAAAATGTCTGCCAAATGCACAAATGTAAACATACTGAAGAAAACACTTAATGGTTTTATGTATAAAATTTATTTACCGTATATTACAATGAAAGAATGATACAGCACAATACCACCGTGTGTGTGCTACAAAAAGTAGCCAGCACCAGGTATCTGTGTACACAGAATGAACGTATACAATATAGTACATCTTACACTAAACACTCCAAGAAGGTACGTATTTCACAGGCCTCTGGCACAGAACGCTCCCACCTCGGACCCTGAACGCCAAGCCCCGCCCTGCGAACCGAAGAGCCAATCAGAGCGCAGAGTGCTCCGCTCCTGGCATCCTCTGTCATCACAAAGCGACTAAGGGCGTCAACGCGGGAATTCAGACGTTGACACAATTACAGAGGAGACATTCTTCACATAAACACTTCTTCTGGTTGTTATTTTCCCCTTCTTGCCATGTAAGGCATTAAGCACGCCGTTATTATAAACCGACTTCAGCTCATCAGTCACCAGGTATTCATTGCCAAAGGGGGAGGGGGGGGGGGGAACTATTGCACCACGACGTCAGGCAAAAAACAACCAAGGTTGACACATATATACTAGACATGAGTGTCCATGCGGTTGACAGTCTAACATCGCAAAATATAAGATACATTTCAATGACACAGCCCATTATTACCCAAACTGCAGTTCCACAGTAAACATTGAGCCCACTCTTTTTAAACATCCACTTTATTGCTTAATTACTTCTGTTTACTATTTAATTATTTTTGGAAAATATTGGAACTTTGAAATGTTTCCCGCTTCCCATACATTGCTGCGGGAAGGTTCTGTGCAAGAGCCGTTCGTGAGTCACCCGGTTGTTCATTTCACCTCACCGGCAACGTGGAACAGTACACTTGTGCTATTCATTGACAGTCATGTTTTTGCCCTGCTTCCCACTGAAATAAACTGTCTTTACATTCATTTCTTTAGTTTTTTTCTGCTAGTTTCACTTTCATTGCAGAAATGGAGGTAAAAAAAAAAGGAAAAATAAATGTAAAGATCTTGTCGCAAAATGCACCACTTCAAATAGCAGATGTAAAATGTTTTTTTTTTTTCCTGCCAGCTCACCACAAAACAAGTGGGGAATGTGGAGAACAGCAGACAGGAGGCGCTAACACTGGGGCTGACTCTTTTGTTTTTTTTTTTTTTTTGTGGGAGATGGGAGACAATTATCAGCTGCCATTACCATGTGGATGTTCTCCCCTCTCCCACCATCACCCTCTTCGACTCTGAAAGAAAAAAAAAACGGGAGGGCGCGGGAAGTGAGGTCACGTGAAGTGGCATCGCAAACAGGATGAAACGCATCGAGTCCAGAACGGCAATACGCGCAATAAAAAGCTGCCATGCGATTGCCGAGGTGGTCCGAGTGACGGGAGCGACGCGAAAAGGGGCCTCCAGCAAGTACGTCACATAAAAAAAATGATGATGTATCGCTGTAGGATCCAATGTGGAGTACACAGGGCGTTACATGGAGTCGAGGGGCTGGTCAACAGGGCCCGAGCGGTTACGTGCACCCCCTCGTTCTATGATCGGCTGCACGCGAAGACGGGAGTCAGCATTCTGTGGACCCGGGTTCGAGAACGCCCGGCGAAGTGAGACCTGAAGGGCGGCGGAAGATGCGGGAGATTTGGAGGGGGAACGTGTATCACAACCGGACTCTCTGAGGCTCACCAAGGCACAGATGGACAGCAGGAGAGTCTCCAAGATCGTCATAGCAACCACGCCCCGCCCCCTCCAAATACAGGTCCCCGCATTTCATATAGATATATATATATATATTTCTTTTCTTGTTTTAAAAGCAAAGTTAGGAAAATATAATACAAAATTTAATATGGGAAATATAGAGTACGCTAGCTAAAACAGCTTTTTCTATATAGGATTTTGTTAGTTTACATCTTTTTTTAGAAGACCTTCCTCAACAGATTGGTCATTTTGAAGTGTTAGTTGGGAAGCAAACACTGCACATGAAGACATAAAGTGCTGTTAGCAATGTCCTTTCTTTTTAACCTCTTCTTATCTATAGCAAGAGTGAAGGAGTGAAGTGAAGGACCCCCCGGTGCTCCGCGGGGGGTAATGACGCACGTGTCTAGGGAAGCCTTGCCGCAGGTCACGGTTTCATGCATTCACAAATCTTTTATTGTTTCTCTCTTTGTTTGTTTTAAAGAACAGCTAACCGGAGCGGCCGTAGCAAAGTGTCAAGAAAATAAACGTGAACAAAAGACTTAAATCTGAGAAGTAGTTTGGTCTATAGGCCCACTCCTTGTGCACATTAAGCTAATAATTAGAGCTGGCAGTTTTCTTTTTTCTAAAGTTTTTTTTTTTTTTTTTAAACAAAGGGCTGACTTGTCAGTCTGAACCAGAGGACACGGACAAACGCCCACAAACACGCACACACATTCACACACTAGCAGTGAAATCGCCGACGGGTGTCGCGCTCTTCGAACTCTGTCCAGCGTGAGACAGCACTCTACACTGCTGAGCAGGGTCTCCACCCCGAACCCAAGCCACATACTTCTAACACTGACAAGGGTCTTAGAAGTATGGCAAGGCAAGCGCTGAAGATACCATAAACCGAGAGGTAGTTTTTTCTCATGTTCATTTTGTTCTCACGCCAGAATTGTTTTAACGCTTCAGAAAGTGGGAGTGTTCCATGTTATATAAATGCTACATCACTTCGCTACTGGTTATGAGTAACAATCCTGGGCAAGACTCAAAACAAGAACTTTTCTTTGTGGCACAATTCTTTGCCTGCTCACATCGCTTTGGCTCTTCTGACACAGAGTGCACTGGCTTCTCTTGTTAAGAGTGGTCAGATTACAAAGTTTCAGAAACATATTTTCGAATCCGTTTCACTGCATTTTCTATGCCCTCAATAGCAATGTAGATAATATCTGTTTTGGAGGGAGAGCAACTTGTACTTACACTCCCAGCCTAGAGGTGTCAGTAAAAACACTTTAACCCAACCAGCGAGTCGGGTCGCAGTAATTCAACCGATTTCCACAGTGTTTCAAGCTTGTACCTGTTGCTTGTGTATAGGATGAATTGGTGGACAGTCGGGGGTTAAATAGGAATTTGCGTAAACAACGTACCGCTTTCGCAGTCTTTATAAATTTGTATGTTATTTTTCTTTAGAAATTTACTGGAGCTATATCCGAGACTTTTACAGAACTTAAACCACGAAGAAACTTGTGGGACGCCTCTATTATTATGCTTTTACTGACTGTGACTCAGTTATAAAGTCACTTTGGAGTTACAAACAAAACTAATTACGAACAGATTTCAGCTCGTGTTGCGTTTGCAAGATGAGGAGCCAATGAACATCGCGGTGACATTAAGGTATTAGATTCTGAACAGGCTACTCAAATTATACATAAAACATTCAATGGGTTGATTGTGAAACATCTGAATTGTCTGGTCCAATATGATTTGTTTCTTAATTTAAATCAGGGGTTTGTCAAGCTCAGCTTTCTGCACCAACCAGTTTACTCTCCTTATTTGGTCCCACGAGATGTCCTGTGCATAAACCTCTCTATGTTTACAAAAATACGTATATGTGTCGTTTTCCGTATGAATTATGAAGACAGTTTGATTGATCTAAATCACTGAAAAGGTGATTATTTAAAGTGAAAGGCTGAGTTGGACAGGCCTGATTTATGTGTTCCTCGTGGCAAATTTATTTCTGCATAAGAAACTTCACTTTGAATTTCAGACACCAACACACACACACCACATACATACATACATACATACATACACCTGGTCCGTACTGGTAAGTCAAAGCTGTGCACAACACCCGACCCCGCCCCACCCCACCTCTTGCTGCCACATGTTCCGAGTGAAACCTTGAATTGCTTTCCTATCTGATACTGCGGTAACCCTGTGGCGAGTGCTAGTGGGTCGCCGGGCTTCGCGCGGGTGGGATCGGGTGACAGGAAGCGTCGAGGAGTGGCTCTGTGGTCTACTTTCTGACTGAGCGGCAGTCTGGGCTCTTGGAATGGTGTGCTGTGTGGTGAAGGGCGGGAGTAGCTGAGGAGGGTGCTGTGAGGCCTAGCAGAGGTGGGGCTGCTGTCTGTGGCAGTGGGAGTAGCTGCTGTCGCTGGAGCTGGAGCTGCTCTGCAGGCTGTAGTGGTCCTCCTCGCCGTCGCTCATGCTGCCGGTGCTGTCCACCTCAGCCGGTGTGAACTCCATGCCCTCAATGTCCACCTCTGAGGACACACAAGCACACAGACACACACCAGTCAGAATGTCTGCCTGCCAAAGAAATACATTCATGCATTGTCATTAACTGCTTGTGCAATCCAGGATCACAGCGGTCCAGTCTACCTCGGGTATCTATCCCGAACACATAAGGTGAGCCTCGGTACACTCTGGACGGGACAAATGGTCTATTGTAGGGCACGCAGGCACGCACACACTCACTCACACACTAAAGCAGTTCAAGTCACCAATTACAATAAAACATATTTGGACATATCTGTCAGACACTTTTCTCCAATGCAACTTAAAATGTTACATTAGTTACAATGATTTACCCATTTATACAGCCGGGTTAGTATTTAGCCGAGCAATTCAGGAGATGTACCCCGATGAAGGGTTGTACAGCAGGACCTGGGTTCTTTGAGGTGAAGGTGGCAGCTTGAATCACTATGCCCCCTGCTGCACCCCAAGCCAGCAGTAAATGGCTGTGCTGCCGGTCTGACTTGAAGCGGACAGACTGAAGGCGCTGTGAACCTGCGGCATACCTTACCTTGCTCCGAGTCGGTGGTGACAGTGGAGCCCATGCTGTCAGTGCGAACGCGCTCCAGGCCCGACAGGGATAGCTGCTCGAGCCGCCGTTTGAGGTAGCGATGCTCCCGCTGCAGCTGCTCCTTTACATTGAGGGCCTTGCGGTCCTGCTCCTCCAGTTTCTGCAGCAGAGACGCGGGAACAGTGAGACCTGCACCCCCTGGTACATGGTGAGATCTTTGGTGTTTCTGAGGCCCGCCTACCTTGATGTGCATCTTGGCCCTTTTGAGCAGGCTGAGCGTTGTGTGTCTGCTGCTGTCCGGCCCCAGCGGCACCAACTGCTTCAGCTCCTCCAGGTACAGCCGTAGCTTGGCACGTCTGCAACACAGTGAAGGGGAGCGGTGAGAGGGGCAAACATGGGGGGCCCACATGGTCTCAAAGACAAAGAAAAAGAGTATGGCCGGAGTATGATAGTATGGCTGTTACTTTTACCATGGTCTCCCATACTGCTCTGCATACAGATTCTCAATAGGTGACATAAACTAGTAGGAGGTGCAGTGGTTAGGGCTTTCACCTTGCCCTTGAAGAACTCAGGTTCAAACCTCCCGTTGCAGTAGCCTCCATCAAGGTACTTACTCTGAACTGACAGAGTAAAAATTACCAAGCTGTATAAATGGGTGCATCATTGTACACTACCTCACGTTAAGTCACTCTGGAGTGTGTCATAAACTAGAGAGCTCCTCCACATATCTCAAGTGACTGGATATTGGAATGACCAGAAAGTAAATACAGATTTGACAAGGAAGCGTTGTGAAAAGATATACAACACAACTGGAGGGACATCATCTATACAAATTCCTTTTTTTGTGGTGTTCTTTTGTCATATTATGTTGAGTTTTGCTAAAATAAAACTTACTATCACGACGACACAATTAAAAAAAATCACATGTATGATACACTGATGTAATTGGGTAAAGGCGGCCTGGCCATGAGGGTGAAATGTATTAATAAAAATCGATATGATAACTTCCATCCATCCATCCTTCCATCCATCCATCCAATTTCAATAACTGCTTGTCTTGAGCAGGGTGACGGTGAACTGGAGCTTATCCCAGAATCACTGGGTGCAAGGCTTGGGGTGGGGGTGGGATGTGGGGGTCACATCCTGGATGAGACGCCAGTCCATCGCAGGACAATGATATCTTCCAGCTGCAAATATTACTACACTTCTGTTTAGGATCGTTTTAGAGCCCACATGCAAACAAAGAGTCGGCACCTCAACACGCAAGTCTAGGTGCAGTCCAAGGTTATGAAGCATACTGGTATGTGTTGAATGATCCACATCGACATGCTTGTTGGTTATGTAAGAGGTCACAGCCACAGCAAGGGGACAACGTGCAACGGAGACATGAGTCTCAACGAGACGGAAATTCCTACTCGCTAGCTTGACGTGAGCCCTCGTGTCACTGCAAGGTTAACAAGTGTGGATACAAACCAGCACCGCTCTGATGGCCCTTCTAAGTGGTGGAAGGAGGTGATCTCCAGCGAATGCAGAATGCAGTTCAAGGATCTGAACCCTCGTACCTACAGGACCTGATCACTCCCAGCAGCTCAGCTCCTCCACCTCCAACCACTTGGTGGTCCCACTAACAAGGGTAATTAGATTAGCATTAAAGTGCAAATAATACTCACTAATTAATTGTAATTACATCAACACAGGTGTAGAAAACAACTGCTTGTAGATTGACATTCTAATTATAAGAACTGACACTGCGGCACAGATCATATACGACTGTACTCAGATTAACGCTGCAATTAGTCTAATTACAGTAACTGCAGTTAGGCCAACGTCGGCTGTAGACACTTAGCAAAATGCAGAGAGGCTGCCAACTACGGGTTGCTGGGATCCGTCAAAGGCACGTCACTTAATAAAAAAGAAAGCGGGGGCGGGGTCGATGGCCTGCATGTCTCGTTTCTGCAGATCCGTCGACAGGAATGTTTCTCATCACTCGCCACCGCCGTGTGAACAACCATGCGCCGGAAAAAAAAAAAAAAAAAAAAAATTCTGGAACTACCAACAACGACCCACAGGAAATTCATAAACTTTGACTGCTAACATTACATTAACTATAAACATGCATTTCCTCCACTGCAAAAATGCATGCTTTTTTTTTTTTTGTTTCCATATCTTTTTTTAAACATTTCTTTTTGATATACATTTAGCTTTAGATATACACGTATATTTTTTAAAGTGTATTTCACCAAAGCGGGGAGCACTTCCCTCCACGCAGAACGGGACATCAGAGGCCGTTTAGGCTGACACAGTGGACTCAAACAGATGGCAGCGGCAGGAAGTGATGTCAGCAACCTGTGACCATCCAGGCTTCCTCTGCCGCTAATGCCGTTCCTGATATGTGTCACAGCAGGGCCGTGCGTGCAATACCACAGGCTGCAGCGCCTCCGGGTGCAGCCGTGAGAACGCCAACCCGTCCGGCGGCGCCACTATCCTGACCTCGATAAGGACCGGCGCAAACAAAAGTGAACAAAACCATCACATGTACACAAAGTGCGGAGAAACGCTTGCGTGTCACACACGGTTCCCTCTCTTTCTGCAAAGACGCGTCCTGTACGATGACATACAAGCTTTCTTAAGCTCACAGTACTGCTTCCTCTTCACTTCTTCTCCATTTGTATTACGCTCCAACTTTTTCGCCTTCCCCCATCTGACTGATGTGTTTACACTTTACCATGTTATTCCAGTGTCCTTTTTGTCAACACCTCTTGTACATACGTTCAACTCGCTGTGAATATCTTTTAATCACTGCCTGTTGCGTGTGTGCAGCAGTAGCCTTGAGCAATTTCCATGAGGGTTTACAAAGTATCCATCCTTCCTTTCTTCCATCCATCCATCCGTCCAGCCATGTCGCCACCAGGACGGAACACACTGACATTCTCGCCAAAATTATGCAAAACATCAGCTACTGCGTCGATTCTAGAAACTCAAACACAGAGGAACCTCAGTGCCTGGCGCTCCTGTGCGGCACAGCTGACACGGCAAGGCACCTTTTTCTCATAACACCCTCAGGGTGGCACTTTCCTGGCTGCTGCACACGGTCAAAGCGAGTGGAGGGAAGGCAGTGCGGATGTGCATGGACATCGCTGCCCCCCACCCATTCATGGGGCAAATGTGGTTGTCACTGATGCCTGTGTCACCAGGCCCTCCCGGGTGGTGGATGGCTGCCCGTCGCATGGGACTCTGGTACGACCGAATGCTAGGGGTCTCACCCAAACCTGCTTTGTCCGCAAAAAAACAGCACGCAGGCAGAACGTGCAGATCGCAAACGATGTGAACAACACGGTACAAGTGTACGAAATCGGCATTCTGCTTCTGCGTTACACTATGAAAAAATTTAAAAAAAAAGACTTCTGGGCTGCATGGGTGAAAGTTCCGGAAAGAAAACGTGAGAGAGCTATGCTGAGCACCAGGGAGAAGCAGCAGAGATGGGGCAGTTTTGCAGGTTTAAAAAATGTGCAAGAAGCCACCGATATTGTGCTATTTGCATCGAAGCAGGAGGCGCATCCCTCAGTTTCACAATGACACACACACACACACACACACACACACAAGGCCAGCAGAAGTGACACGCGGCTGAGGACGATACCGCTCAGAGCAACGCCTCCCTTCCTGGGGCAGCTCTGGGGCCGTATCGCTCAGCCGAGTGTTTCCTGACCAGCTCTGCAACCCCCGAGATGCCCCGACTACCATATCTACAGAAGAGACTCCAGGGAGCACAAGTAACTTATTTATTCCTTCATTTATTTATCCAGTGCTTTTCCTCAAAGTAACATAGTGTTGAGCTTCTTACAGTGATTTACCCTTTTATACAGCAGGGTAATTGTTACTGGTTCAGTTCAGGATAGGTACCCTGAGTATGGGTACTACAGTAGGAGGTGGGATTTGAACCTGGGGCCTTCGACTGTAAGGCGAAACAGAAATCACTTGGAATGTAAGAACCATTCTGAGGATATTTAAGCCCACCGACTCAGCTTTTTCTCACCCAGAGTCTGCAGGGGGTAAACATCTAACACACACACACACACACACACACACACACACACACAAAGCGCTGGTTACAATTCCAGAGCCTCAGAAGAACACACTACACTTACACTCTAACAGTGTCAAACCTGCAACACCCACATCTATTCATTTAGCTGACACTTTTCTCTCAAGCAACTGAGAGCAAGTTTAGAGTAAGTGTACTCTAAAGGGTGCTACAGCCGGAGAGGGGAAATCGAACCTGCAACCTCTGGGTCCAAAGGGAGCAGCGCTAACCATTAAGCAGGCTGCAGGTGACACAGTAACTACAGCCATGGATTTTGGGCACAAAGGACCCAGGTGCGAATCCCACCTCCTGCTCTAGTACTCTTGATCCAGGTACATCCCCGGAACTGAAACAGTGAAAATTACCCCGCTGGTTCACTGTGTAATTCAGTGTAGGTAGCTGAACGCTGCAAGTCGCTTTGAGAAAAGTGTCAGACAGGCTTACGCATAAAGCTCATCTGAAACCCCAGAAACCCATTTCGCTGCCACTCCTACAGACTCACTTTCACACACACACCATCTGAAACCACTCGTCCCATGCGGGGTCACGGGGAGCCAGAGCCTAACCCGGCAGCACCGGGCGTAAGGCCAGAGGGGGAGGGGACGCACCAAGGATGGGACGCCAGTCCATCACCAGGCACCCCAAGCGGGACTCAAACCACAGACCCACCAGAGAGCAGGACCCGATCAAACGCACTGCGCCACCGCACCACCATGCCCCCATGACTCATTTTCTACAGAGACTATGTTCCCTCTCCCAAAAGGGCCCTGAGCTGCCAGCTTTCAGAGTTCTGACGGACGGAGTGCTGCCTCTGCCGACATCAAGCCTGCGGGGAAGCAGTTTCATTTACCCAAAATCTTTTCCCGTTACTTGCTGTCACGGACTCTCCAACCCTGGGGAACATGGGGAGGGGGGTACAACTCAATTTTCTGAATTCACTAAACAGCCCCCCAAATTGAGAGACGTCTCGAAAGCGCGCAGGCCCCGTTTTATTACGATAAAGGAGAAATTAAGTTGCCGAAACCTTTTTTTCTGGAGTGTGTCATTGCATTGCATCGAGAGCCCGTCTGGCACAAACTGCATGAATCCAGACGCCACAAGTGGACAGCAGGGGGCATAGCGGTTGGAGACTCGAAAGACCCAGGTCTGAATCCCACCTCCTGCACTAGTACCCTTGATCGAGGTACTTACCCTGAAATAATGCGGTAAAAATTACCAGTCTGTATAAACGGGTTAATCAGAGCAAGTGGTTACGGAGAAATGTATCACATAAATAAAAAGACTGAAACGCAAGCCAAACTCTGGGAGAGAGATAAATGATGCTGTGCGTGACATATGCACTATGAGGTAATGCTCTGGACCGAGCGGCAGATGGACATTTGTGAGACTAAACACTAAGGCCTCCTGTGACGGACCCGGCAAATCCCTCCAATACAGGAGACCGAAACAAGGAAACGGCAAAGAGATCTGCGGCTGCAGGTCGACCCAACATGCTGGACTTCGTTTAAATAATTACAATAGTTTTGTCAGCAGCGGAGGCAGAAACCATCTCTGAGTTTTCCGGTAGAGCGTCCACCGTGTCTCCGGAGCGAAACGGATGATGGAAGGTGGAACGATGGAGGCGTCGCAGTGTGGAAGACGAACGGCCTCGAACGGCGCACTGGGTGCATGTGTGCGCGGCGCTCCTCTTGAAGTTCCTGCGTCGGGGGGGCGGGCCGAGCGCAAGGAGCGCTTTAAAGGCAGATGCGGTTTCCCAGTGACACTGAGGTGAAGTAAGAAGTCAGCTGACCCCGACCGCTCGCTGCTTTACATGAGCAGCGGCCGCGACGAGGTGACGGAGGAGGGGAAGAGGAAACATCCGCTGCCATCTGCAGAAGCGCTGACCTGCGGTTGTCGCGGCGACGAGTCGAGGCGCAGCTGCCCTTTCCCAGGGCTTACTGGCACTCGCACAAGAAGCCTGCTTGGGACCGGGTCAGGACATGTTCAGATATGTACTGCCACCCCGTCCAAGAAAGCATAACTGGGGAGCAATATTTGAAATAACACGCACGGCACCCAGCACCAATCAGAGCAAAATTATCGCAACTGCAATAGACAAAAAAGCTGAAATAATTAGGTTGCATAGCAACAGCCGGCCTTGACGGCATTAAAAGGCCATTATTTTACGTATGCGCATGTGGGGCCGAGTCTGTGCAGGAAAAAGGAAAGCAGCGGTGACTGAATACAGGAAGGAGAAGAGGGCAACCGAAACCACGAGGGTATGGCAGAGAGATCATATCGCTTCTCGGAAGTCCCGGGCCGCGATCTGCCCTGCTGACGGGTGCGGCGGCGGGTCTGGGAAACCTGCTCGCGTTAGACAACTGCGAACAGCAGGGAGTCACAATGAAGACACACAGAGTGACGCGTGTTTGTCTCAGACACCCATGTCGGCCTCATAGATCAAAGTTCCAAAGGGGCAGCAGATGGCGTAGTGCTTTGATCCACTGCCTCGCACTAGAAGGCCACAGGTTCAAATCCCATGTCCTGCTGTAGTGCCCTTGATGAAGGTGTTAACCCTGAATGGACGGAGTAAAACTTCCCCAGCTGCAAAAAGGGACAGTTTATAACTGGTAGAAGATTTTAAGTTGCTCTGGCACAAAAATTCAGATAAATAAGGAGATATTAATGGAAGCTGTGACTAAATGACCTCGGTATCATAATGGGGCGAACGGAGACGAGTGTGTGTGCTCTCGTAGCGCTGGGGTACCGGTGCTGATCAGGATGGCCGTTTTGGGCTTACCTCGAAGACGGAGCCGCAGAACACGTTACATCCGCGAGATGCCAACAAAGGCAGAATCAGTAAGCGGTGAACGGACGACAAGTCCACCTTTGTTGGGAAACACAGCGCATGAGCGCCAGAAGTGCCTCACCTGTGAGGAACAAGGCAAACGGCGCTTTCCCAAAACATTGCCAAAGAACCACCTGCCTAATTACATAGAAACGGTGGTCTCCACGGGGGGAGGTGTAATAACCGAGAAGTGAGGCAGTTGGCGCGCAAGTTCCGACAAGGTCTGTAGCACAGCGCTGCGGAGGAAAAGTCTTTGAGGATTGAGAACCAAAGATGAGATTGTCAGCATAAATGGTGATCTGCAACGCACCGCGTGTGACCCGTGTAATTCGTGCCCGGGTGTGGCAACCTGGTCGAGGTGGCAACCCGGTCAAGGTGTCTACCCGCCGCTTCGGCACCATCGTGACCAAGCCTTTCCACACGTGAACCTGACGGGACAGAGATCTGCCGCCCTTCATCACTCCACTTACTCTACTCTACCCTTAAAAAAAGACATTTATTGTGAAAATCTGAGCAAAGTATTAGGAATAAAACACATACACACTGTCTGAACCACTTGTCCCATACAGGGTCGCGGGGGAGCCAGAGCCTAACCCAGCAGCACAGGGTGCAAGAGGACACACCCAGGATGGGACACCAGTCCATCACAAGGCACCCCCCCCGCGGGAATCGAACCCTAGACCCACTGGAGAGCAGGACTCGGGCCAACTCACTACGCCACCGCACCCCCCCCGGAATAATATACTTTTTTTCTAATACTGTTATTATAATCATTATTTTGCTGAGCCCTTTATCCTAACCAGCACAGAACATGAGGTTCATACACTAAACTACTTCCATTTATTTACCCATTTATACAGCTGGGTCATGTTAACTGCATTAATTCAGTTTAAAGACCTTGAACAAGGGTATTACAGCAGGAGGTGGGATTCGAACCTAGTTCCTTGAATTAAAAAATGACAGCTCTATCCATGACACCCCCTGCTGCCCCAGGAGTAATGAAACATGCTGGAACGCTGTAATAAATGTGTTTATTTCCTCTCCTGGAACAATCGCTTAGACGCAAGGTACAGTGTGAAAACGTCTGACTGCTACATTCCACAAGGAATTACTGCTTGCAAATTACAGTAACTTGCTCAATTTTCATAAGCAGCCCCATACTGAAGAAGCGCAACCGGTTACCGAAACCCGTGTTCGCAGGCGCAGCGATGTCACCGTAACACCAGTTTACTCATCCTGGGTACAGCTGTGGACTCAAAAGTGCAAGACATGAGCAGTTCAGTTTCTATATCTGTACGTTCCACAGAATCGGGGCAAGTTCAGCATAAATAACCAGGTATGTTATTCTAACGATGCAGCATGGAACACCCCTCAAACGGGGCGGCACGGGAAAGGGAAGACAGGCCGAGCGGAACTTCTCCCGGGTCTGGGGGACATGTCTCGGCACATTTCCTACGGCGCCACCGTCATCGGGTAATCGGTGGCATAACGGGAAAGCGACGCACTTTGCACAGGAACGATAAGCGCCCTACATTTACAAGTACTTGTCCATCTGACACTTTGTTACAGTAAGCTACTTACACTCATTTCCCCATTTATAGAGCTGGGTAATTTTTACTCCCTCAATTCAGAATAAGTGCCTTGATCAAGGGGAAAGCAGCAGGAGGTGGGATTCAAATCCGGGTCCTTTGAGCGGAGGACAGCAGCCCTAACCACTGCGCCCCCCCCGCTGCTCCCTGACACAGTACACACTCTGGGACTCGCATCACACCCACCACATCCACATCTTCACAAGAAACTCACATGGATGAAACGCTTTTGACGATGCCTCCACAAAGCGTGTTAATTTGAATTTCTTACTTGTGTATTTGCAACTATATTTGACTCCAGAAATATTTCACTGGCGACGCTCAGTTTGCCCTATTTTCGCTCCCGCAAACACATTTTTTCAACGGCCTAATAAGAAGCATTTTCATTTTTAAGTCCCGAGTCACAAAAACCGGAGGTGCGATGTACTCAGACATGTTATAAACGGAAAATTGCGTTTAGTCTGTTGTCATTTTTTTCCCCCATCGGCTTTTCGAGGCAAACCGCTTCAAGGGAATCGATGAGCTGCGGCCTAGCTAATTAAAAAATACGACGACTATTCATACATGGCTAGAAACACCGGGGTGAATGATTTAGGTAAAACATGTCATGTAAAGTTTCACAGCTGCCGCCCAACCGTACCAGAAGGGGTGAAGCTGTAACGATATCTCATCAGCACCACCCTAATGCGGTACTGGGGTTGCGAAGGGCGTTGATGCGCAGCACTGAAAACACACCATCCTGACACCAGGCTGGGGAGGGGTGAAAATTGTGCGATGGGAGGTCTGGCTGTCGTGGCAAAAAAAAAAAAAAAAAAAAAAATCACACACAGCGTTCATGAGTGGGTGTGAGCATGAGAGGTGAGCGATGGCGCGTGGAAACACTTGCGAGGAAGCGAGTTTGTACTACGCGCCACTCCAGAAAACGTACCTGTGTTTCTCCAGCTCATTGTGCGAAGACCTGAAAAACAGAAAGTGACAAAAAATGCATTTTATCACTCTGCACTCTGCGTTACTTATCCCATACACCGTAAATCCCCCCCCCCCCCCGAGATCCGGCTGAAAGTGTTTTTGGACGCAGAACCTCTAGGACTTCCAGGAAGATGGCCAAGCCCCACCCCAAATATCAAAGTGATATTATGGTGTCATATCAAAGCACAGAATGTCCTCCATAAGGACACACAGGGGCACATTAGGAGGCAGCATTATAGCACGTGTGGTTGGCGAGACACAGTTAAAAAAAAAACAAATGTCCTCCAGAGCGGAGACAATGTCCTCTAGAGGGTCATCACTACAGGAGGTCATATTGCAGCATGCCGAAAAAAGGTACTGCAGCAGTGAATTAAATTAAATTAAATTAAAAGGTAGCACAGTACAAATCACCGGCAGTGGGTGGCGTAGCGGTTAGAAGTGTGGCAAAATGTCGCAGGTTCGTATCCCTCCTCCAGCTGTAGTACCTCTGAGCATGGTACTTACCATAAACTGCTGTGGTAAAAGTGCCCAGCTGCGTGAATGGGTTAATAACTGTAGGCAGGTTAACACTGAAAGCAGCTTTGGAGAAAAGCATCAGCTACACGTAAAATAGAAAGTAAAGAACTGTGTATTTACAACACAAAAGTGAGGAATTGTACACACAAAGTGACTGAAACCACTTGTCCCAAGCAGGGTCCCAGCGAGCTGGAGCCTAACCTGGCAACACAGGGCACAAGGCTGGAGGGGGAGGGGACACACCCAGGACAGGACACCAGTCTGTCGCAAGGCACCGCAAGCAGGACTCGAACCCGAGACCCACCAGAGAGCAGACACAGGCCGAACCCACTGTGCCACCACACCCCCCCTTTACAGAATTGTACACAGATTTAAAAATAACACTTCAAGAAGCATTACGAGGCAGTCGCTAGAAAGCGCTGGGCCGTATTAAGCGGCAGGCCAGCCAGTTGTACCGGACAGGGACTTATTCTGCATTCAAGTTAGCTGCAGTTTGCCTCCCCCCCCCCGCAGGAGTCTGAACCTGATCCGTCGGTCATTGTGGAAGAAACTTTCCAAAGCGCTGCAACGGCACCAGCTTGCAAAGACTGGCGTCAGGTGTAAATAAATAAATAAATAAATAAATAAATAAATAAATAAATAAAGAAGCGGGTCGCCGCGTACAAGCGCTCTGTGAAAGCAATGCGCACGCAATCTCGCCGCAGGGCTGAGGCAACGCACAGCAACTCTGCGATGAAAGGGTAAACGCGACCGCCTGGCATCTCCCAACCCAGGCCTTCAGAGGTGTTTCACACAGGACACAAACGTGGGGGTGGGGGCGGGGGTGGGCACACCTTCCCTTTACGTGCCACATTTGCACATGTCGAGCAAAGATTACACGGCGCAGAAAAAGGAAACTCCGCGTGAGGAAAAAGCAGCACGACAAGGAGCACAGATGTCAGACAAATGACAACATGCTGTCAGAGAAGATCCAAATCCCCCGAAAAGGAGTGCGGGTCGAAAATAAGCAGGACGAATCTCCGACATGTCATGACACATATCTGTTCTCGAGTACGGGGTGTGATATTCTTACTTGTACTAGATGACTGCGCGTACACACGTAACCGGATTAAGCACAGAGAAGAAATAAGGAAATATAATGTGATCTCTGGACTATCGGGGGGGGGGGACTCCGTGCAAAAGGTGTAAAATTTGGCCTTCTCAGGTCAACGGGTGCAGAAAGGAGAAAGGCATAAAGCTGCAGGTCGGTAGAACAAAGCCATATGGAGGCCTCGACATGGACGCGTGCGGAGGAGCACGCCGAACAGCAAATAGCGTCTGACTGAATTCAGAAATATAACGTGTAAACTAGCCTTCTGTTTTTCAGCGGCTAAATCTTGTAAATCACTACAAAAGATAATAATACTAAGACATTAGAAAATATTATTAAAAATGTAACATCATGAATTGCTTAAATAATAAGAGGCCCATTATTACACAGTGCTGGGCAGGCAATAACTGGGGGGGGGGGGGGGGACTTTGCATACAATGGTTTGCAGCTAAATTGGCATGAAGAGTCATACGATTTCCTTTTTTTTGTGTTCAGCTGAAACGACATCTCTATGTGGTTCAGGTTCGCCGTGCTGATCACATCAATATTTTTGACACGCAGCATCAGGCAGCAATTACCTACATGGCATGGCAGAGCCAAAATAAGATATATCATTAAACTACGATAAATACAAAATTAATCTGAATTACATATAAGCAAAACGGAAAATCGCCAAATGCCTTTGCACTGCAGTTCATTTATTTTGAAAATGCACCTTCACGGAATTCTCCGGTCACGTATAAAAAAGCCATATTTACCCATTACGCACAAAAAAATAAGCATTTCCATTTCGCACATATGATGTCACAACTAAAAATCCTTCCCGTATCCGTCGATTGCCTGCATATCATTAAAGCGCCCAAGACAAGAGACTGTGAAACTAGTACGGTACTGCTTTATAATACTGTACTGCAAAGATTCTAGCACCACATCCAAGCTACGAAAGTGTATTTTAAGCTTTATGTAAATAATTCTGCACATAAATTTCACTGTGTAGATTTACATCTGGGGAAAGAGCTTTGACTGTGACAAGAGGCCACCTGAGCCGCGCGGGCACCGGAGTGCAGAAGGTAAACGAGCCGAGTCGCTCCGCACCCTCTCGCGTTATCCAACGCTGAAGAGAGTCTGTCCCTGACACAGGAGACAAAGTGCACGTAGGCACCGGCCTCCTCCTCCTCCTCCTCCTCCTCTTCCTCGCCCTGCTCATTCCGCTACGCGGGCCTGGGCTCGGAAACCAGCTCACGTAGAAGTGACGTCGCTGCGCTCCATCAGACGGCTTTGTTTCGCAAAAAAAAAAAAAAAAAAAAAAAAAAAAAAAAAGGTGTCCGACTACATGTAAAATCAACCACGCAAAACAGAGCGATGCCAGAAACGGCACACGCCAGTGAAGCCATGGAGCTGCGGACTCATTGCACTGTACTCTATTGTACAGTACACCGCACTGTACCATAGTGTGGTGTACTGTACTGTATTGCACTGTACTGTACTGTAGTGCATGCATCACCTAATGTTACCACAGTCAAATTGGCCAGTTTTAACAGTTCAGTGCATGGAGTTTAGGGGCAGAGCATTACCTTTCAGACTCCACACACTGTGGATGAGAAATGTTACAAGTAAATAAATAAATGAAAATAAATAAAATAAATAAATAAAGAAATAAAGTTCCTCCAGGCACTGAATGGTGATAGAAAGTAGAGGGACAGATGGACAGGGGGTTACTGCTGGACACACGGTGCAGCGACACGTGGAGAGAGCTCACACTGGTGGTACCGGGGTACACACACACACACAGTGACACACACAGTGACACACACAGGTTCTCTCTCTCTCTCTGTGCGGCACAGAACAGAGCAGAGGCGGACAAAGGTTGCGCTTATTGCGGGGGGACAGACACAGGGGGCTGAGGCTCCGGCCAGCGTGGCACTCTCTGTCCGTACACGGTACAGGAAGGAGGAGAGAGAGCGCGAACCCCGCAGCGACGACGAGGCGAGGGCCAGGGCGAAAACAACGTCGAACGGAGTACAACAAGAGCCCTGCTGTATTATATATACGACAGCTCAGTCTGTGCGTGTGTGCGCGCGCGCGCGTACCTGTTGGCGTGCGCCTTACGCGCGATCGGCGGCGCTTTCGCCTTCCTGCGGGACGAGTCGGTGTCGAAGGGAAGCGCCGAGGCGTATCCGTGCTCCGCTTCTGCTGGAACAGCGCAGCGCGCCGCACATCATGCACAGGACACACACACACACACACACACACACACACACAGCACAACAACACACTCTCGTCAGTATCGCTCGCCTCTCACGTACGGCGCTGCGCGCGCGCTCGCGAGCGACAAGAAACTTTTAAGAAGAAGAAGAAGGCGCAGAACAACCTATTCAAAAAGAAAAAAAAAAAAGTTTTCAGCACCTCATCCTCTCTCAAATGCACCGCTGGAAGCCAGCGAGCAAAGCGGCTGGATGATGCACTTTTTACTCCCCTAAACTTATAGTGAGGCAGTTCGGACGGCGACGAGCCGAAGTTAAGTACCTCTGTCTCTTCTTTCCAAATACTGCGCTGCTTCCAGGAGGATTAAAAGAGAATTTAGTTCCATCCTAGTTATATTCCGCTTTAAATGAGAAACAGTCCTATACGCGCACGACTGCAACGCCTCGCATGCACCATATATCTACGACAGCTAACCACCGAAATTTCAAACTGAAATGTGCGAGGTTTTCGGTATTACGGAGTATCACGCACCGACTCCGCGGGACCTTCTGCCAAGTCCATGACAACTGTACTTCAACAAAAATCCTGATTCTGAGTGACAGCCCACGTAGCCAATGAAACACGAGATGTCCGGCAGAAGTGTTGGGCTGCAGCCAATCAATGAGTTCCTCTGACCGGGTCTAAGAGGGAATGTTGATAGACTACAATATGTGACCTGATTGGCTTGACAGTGATAGTAACAATTTGGAAACTAGGCCCTAGCAACAGCACGTGTGACCCTGCCCACTCATCGTCCGTTGGTTAGACAACGAGTCTTCTGCTTCCTGATTGGTCATAATGAACGTTGTGGGCGTGTCCGCGGATGTCCCCTGAAACATGAACTTGACGTTGCCTTGGGCCAAGGATATTACGGAGTGTGGAAGGGAGGGGTGTTTTGCATTTGTTCCGATGTGATGTGTGTTAACGTTGCATTGTTCAGGGATGCTTTGCTCTTCAAACCCGTCTGCTATAAGAGCCTGCACGAATGATACAATGTTCTGTAAATTGCCGTACTCATAAAGTAAAAGTTATTTGCAACCTGTTTTACTTGAAGTTATGGCGCATGATAATCGGATTGCTTATTCATTGCATCCGAACCAGCGATCACAGAGTGTTGCTGCTGCAATATCATATGCAAAAGTCAGAAATCGAGGTTTCCAGGCTGTGTCATTTCGTGCGATTCGTCGATCCAACAGCCTTGTGGGTGCACGTGACTGGCAAGCGTGTCGTTCGGATACGAAAAGTAGAAGCCCTTTACACGCTCTGCGTCTGTTATAAATTAAAAGTTTATTTTTGTCCAGCACGGCTGACCGTCACCGTGTTTACATGTTATTGAGCGTCTCTGCGGCTGTGTGAAGACGAAGCCATTGGACCAAGTTGCAAAAGGATTATCCTCTTCTTTCATTCGTGAAGCCACAATGCAGTACTTTGCATTAATATTTTCTAGCAAACCAGTGCTTTTTCTGCAGTCCTTAGTTTTATTACGCAGTGATAAGTGCACTGGCTGTAAAAACTTAAAAAGTTCTTTTTTTCTTTTTTCTTTTCTTTTTTTTTGTTTTTCTGCTTCATGTTTGGCACTGATTGGCCTGCGCAGCCACAAATTCTGCAATATTTCAGTGTGAGTTTTGTGCATGCAGTGGTCGATGGCGTGTACCATACTGGGTCGCTCGCTATTAAAAGTAGTTCCACTTGTGTGAGGAGTGAATACACTTGAGTGCACTGCTGGCTTGACATTTGTGGGACTGGAAATTTGGCCATTGCCTCTGTAGTGATGCTCCTGCCACCCAAGAACCATTATTTTTCGTTATATTCTCAATAAACACAGGAGAGTTGGCATAGCGGGCTTGACTGGGTCGGTCTGGGGTTCGAGTCCCGCTTGGGGTGCCATCTGACAGACTGGTGTCCCATCCTGGGTGTGTCCCCTCCCCCTGCACCCCGCGTTGCTGGGCTAGGCTCCGGCTCGCCGTGACCCCGCTCGGGACAAGCAGTTTCATGCTGCGCGAGTGTGATTTTCAGACAGGTTCCGAAGGAGACCGATCCCATTTTAAGAAGTGAGCAGAATTTTATGCGTTTCAACACACACACACACACACACACACACACACACATTTTCAGAACCGCTTGTCCCATACGGGGTCACAGGGAACCGGAGCCTAACCCAGCAACTCAGGGCGTAAGGCCGGAGGGGGAGGGGACACACCCAGGACGGGATGCCAGTCCGTCGCAAGGCACCCCAAGCGGGACTCAAACCCCAGACCCACTGGAGAGCAGGACTGTGGTCCAACCCACTGCGCCACCGCACCCCCTACGCGTTTCAACACTTAGTTTTTTTTTTCTCTCCAAACCGTGTATTGTTGGCATTAATAGAATCTTATGAAAGTCTTGCGCTTGCTGATGCATAGCTGTGTATATCAATGATAAACATGATGTAAGTGCTCGGCTTCATTAAAATAATTCTGGCTTTCAGTGCTTTCAAAAGTAAATTAATTCAGAGTTTGGGTATCACCTAAAGGGCATGTGCTGTTATTGTTCTCCGCTGAAATAGATCAAAAGGATTCAGAAACTTTAAAAATGAGCTGGGAAATACAACCGAAACCAAGCCGATGTCACAGCGAAACCGCTGCGCAGAAAACAATATCTGTTATGCTTTTTGAAAAATATCTTTCATTTTATTTTATTTTTTAAGAAGAGATAAGACGTGTGGGAAGATGTTTTCAGAAGCAGTGCACTGGCAGATAAATTATACTCGCAGAGATCGCCATTTTTCCGAACAGATAGGGAAAGGTTCTTTCGACCAAATGCGAAGGATTGCTTTTGATCATAAAACTTGATTAATTATCGGTCTAATATGATGACGGATCATCGGATTCCACTGTACCAGAATGGGCCTCAAAGAAAGTAAGCGACATTAAGACGGTTTCCGCCGAAAATGCCGAAATGATTCGGGTAGCTGGGCATGCCCCACCTATTCCGTGTCAATGACAAAACATATCCTGTTTCGCAGCCAAAATTAACATGCGTCCACTGCGGCTAATGAGCTTCCTCCCTGTGGATTCCATCAGAAAGCAAGTGACATGTTTATAGTCATATGGCCTGTATTCATTTCTTCCAGTTTCACCCTGATGTGGTTAAAACTAATAATACGTTGTACTTTCTAAACAGTCTCATGAAATTCAACACTTTTTAAAACATGGAAATGAGCTAAGAATTTATTATGGGGTGGGGGGGGGCAATTGGTAAGGCGAGTTACTTATGTTCTTCAACTACAGGTGTTTTTCGACTTACGATAGTTTGACTTACGATTTTTCGATCTTACGATGGTGAGCTGGCGATAGACATTTGGTTAGAAACCGTACTTCGAATTTTGCATTTTGATTTTTCCCAGGCAAACGATATGCAGTGAAATACTCTCTCACAATGGTGGGCAGCGGCAGGGATCCGCATCTCCCAGTCTGCCACGCGGTTGTGTTTTGTGTACCTATAATGTCACAGAAACGCCCATCTGTGTCTCCTGCTACTGGTGAGAAGAAGAGGAGGGCAATTAATCTTGAGGAGAAACTCAAGATAACTGTCCAGCATTAAGGCAGCAAGGTTGTAATGGCCATCGCACGTATGCTAGGCTATGATGTTCGGTAGGTTTGCTGTATTAAATTTCATTTTCAAGGTACGATATTTTCCACTTATGATGGGTTTCGCTAAACGTAACCCCATCATAAGTCAGGGACCACCTGTACTGTATCACAAGCCGGCAGCCGATGTAGCGGTTCAAGCTGTTGTCTTGTATTCGAAGGACGCTACTTTAAACATCGTTTGGTGTTAGATGTTGCAGGTTCGACACTGTTAGAGTGTAGTTGCAGTGTGTGTTCTTCTGAGGCTCTGGAATTGTAACCAGTACCTCATGTGTGTATTAGATGTTGACCCCCTGCAGACTCCTGGTGAGAAAAGGCTGAGTCAGTGGGCTTTCATATCCTCAGAATGGTTCTTAGATTCCAAGTGATTTCTGTTGCCTTATAGTCAAAGGCTCCAGGTTCAAATCCTACCTCCTGCTGTAGTAGCCTTACTCAAACCCTGAACACACACACACTCACACAATGTCTACAACTGCTTGTCCTGAGTGGGATCGCGACAAATCAGAGCCTGACCCGGCAACACAGGATGCAAGGCTGAGGGGGAGGGGACACACCCAAGACGGGGCGCTAGTCCACCGCAAGGCACCCCACGCAGGACTCAAACCCCAGACCCACCACACAGCAAGCCCCGGCCAAATTTGCTATGCCACCACATCCCCCTTCAGACCCTCACCTGAAACACTAAAATTTATCCAGCTGTAAGAAAAAGAAAATCAGTGCAAAAAGCTTAACATTGAAAGATGTTTTGGAGAAAAGTGCAAGATTAAAACATTTATTATCACCTCAGTACTTAAAGGTGTGTTTTTTGTGCCTCAAAATAAGTAGCTCTACTTTTAGATGAGTTTCATTTTGACTTTGATAGGCAATATGCTAACGGTGAGATAGCCGAGCTATGACTCAAGGAGAAGTTAAGGTTCTCTTCACGTAATAGCTGTGATGTACGTCTATGTTTGTCCAGTTTTCTGGGACTATTACAGCATTGGATTATTGCAATAGGTAACTTTCTCTAGCAAAGTATTTATGTTCCTTTCATTCAGTGCAAATCTCACACATGACTTACTACAGTGTAAAGCATAACTTCTTTCTTTTTTTTATATGCTTCTGGAATGCCTTTTATTGGTGTATGCATGTTTACAAAGCAACGTTTAAAGGGTTAGGCACTTTGCTTTCGGACGAAGTGGGACATTCTGCTAACAAGCCCGACAGTAAATGACACTTTAGTGGTCATTAAAAGGTTTTTTGTCCCTAGTGCAGCTGAAGTGAGGAGCCCCCATAATGAGCACCAAGTGTCTGCTTTCTCTCGGCTCTGAGCAGCATCATTTTGTTTCCCACATAATCAGGATTATATCCACTTCTGTCCACTGATCCTGAAACACCCTAACATCATAGCAAGTGGAATTACACACGAATTACAATTCACCCCCCCCCCCCCCCCAGAATCCAGGACACATTACTTTTTTGTTACAACACTTTACACACTCTCAGTTTCACTCTTCTCTCGTTCACTTTAACTACGATGAACATGAGACAAATTCATAACCTGGCTGCTATGATATTTGAAATTTTAATTTTGATTAGTTTGAGGAAAAAGTGTGATCTTGACCAGTTTTTTACGTTTCCATTGATTTATTTAGCAGATGCTTTTCCAGAAAGCAACTTCCAGTTAACTATATGCAGTTTTATCAGCCCACACACCTTATTCACCCTGGTGACTTACACTGCTAGATACACTACTTACAATGGGTCACTCATCCATACATCAGTGGAACACACTCTATCACTCACACACTATGGGGGAATGGGTTTTTTCAGGTATATCTGGGTATTGGATCCATCCCTTTAGTAACACTTCACTAAGACTCACCTTAATATACAATATACAGTAGTGTCTATGTGAAACATGTAGATTCTGCAAAGCTCAGGTTTTCCACTTCTGCTGTAAAACCTGGTTAATGGTATAAAGTGATGTTAAGTGGTACAAAGTGGTGTAAAGGCCCAATTTTCATGGCACGGCGGTACAGTGAGTAGTGCTGCTGTCTCCCAGTACCTGGTTGGTGCGAGTGGACATGGGTTCAATCCCCACTCAGTCTGTGTGGATTTTACATGTTCTCCCCAGACCTGTGTGGGTTTCCTTCCACAATCCAAAGACATGCTGTTCAGGTTCCCCTGTAGTGAGAGAGTGTGTTCCACTGATGTATGGATGAGTGACCCATCGTAAGTAGTGTATCTAGCAGTGTAAGTCACCTTGGTGAATAAGGTGTGTGGGCTCATAACACTACACAGTATTCACTGGAAGTCGCGTTGGAGAAAAGTAAATGAAATAATGTAAAGGTACGTTTGGAGGTGAGACCTTTGCTTCTCTAAGTCACACCCCATCAACCGCAGCTGTAGCACACTGAGCTCTGTACGTCATGCTGACAGTACATGGAAAACCCTGTAAGGGGTCTGAGCATGCATGGGTGTGTAACGGATGACGCACAGGAACGGCACGTTGAGCCACCTGACGTCATAAGTCTGCAGTGCTGCGTCAGCAGTGATTAGCAAATCAATTTATGGCCACAGTGATTTTAAAACCAAACCGCTTCAAAACTGATGAAAAATAGTATACGCAAATATTTGGGTGTCATGCACTTTATTGAATATCAAGCTTATGTTTTTAACACATTTTCATTCAGCCAATTTCATGAAGCCAAGACGGTAAACATCAAAATGTGAAGATGGAGTATTGAGAGTTGTTTCATTTATCGCAACATCTGATTGAAAATTTCGTGTTGCATCTGAAGGTTATTTTCAAACATCAGTTGTTGAAGCTGTGACTTTCATAATGATACAAGTTCTAGCCACCTACTCATGTAGATATGTGTATATATGTGCGTCACAAAGCGCAAGCAAGATGTCAAACTACCATCAAACACCGCAAATGCGGCAAACACGTATGAACCTATCTGGGAGGCTTCATTCTATTTGTTCATTTCTGTTTGTAAGGAATTGAAATATGCTGGTCTGGTTCAATACTTGTTTCGCAGGATGACCATAATATTGCATTTGTTAATGGACTGTTATATAATTTTATTTAGCTCGACACTTGATTTATCTTTTGACTATTTCAATGTAGATGTGTGCATTATATTGTTGCGTTAGTTTGAATGAATTTATAAGTCAGTATGACTTTATTGTTCCTGAACTTTTTTTTATGGAAAATTGAACAAATTTACTTAAAATCTATCTATCTATCTATCTATCTATCTATCTATCTATCTATCTATGTGTGTGTGTGCACCCATTTGTATTTCTCTATATAAACTATATGTATAACATTTACTTAGGTGACAGTTCTCCTCTACTGCATATCTAATTCTTGTTGTCACGGCAGAAAAGTGGTCACCTGAAGAGCAGGCCTGACCAGGGTACAGTAAGAAATGAAAGCTCAGCAGTTCTCAGCTGTCAATTTGAGGACCTGCGAGGGCTAAAGTACACGGTACAGTCGTTGCACAACCATGTGGCCATGGTAACTGCCTGCTTAAGTCTGTAGACTAAACCGAAGCCTTCCACAGTATGCATTCTCAGAGTGTACATTTAACTGACACCTTTACACAGCATGAATTACAACGTTTGTTACGCTGCACTGAACTCCGGTCCAGTCATTTGCAGATCTGTACACCAGATCAATGACAATCACTTCTTTGGACTGCGAAAGGAAATTCCAGCAAACATGAGGAGAACACGCAAACTCCTCACAGGCTGAGCTGGATTCGGCACTGCAAGGCGGTTATCAAACAGAAGAAATTCTCCCAGAAGTTGCATTCAGACGATTTAGTATCAACGCACGGGATTTAGAGGAGACACGCTGAGCCAGTTCCATGTGAGACATGTTTCCGTATTCGTGCGTACATTTTACACGTGCCCATCTGTGTGTTTTGGCATCTGGTGCGTACAGCATCCCAGTGTGTACGGCATATGCTCTCTGTCACAGGCATACTCGGCTCTGGGATTAAGAGGGGGCAGCGGGAATGCCAGTCGCAGCCGAGCCGTGTAATTACGGCAGTAATGTCCCAGGGTGGGGCCATTATGCGTGTTCATCGGGGCAGAGGGGCGAGTGCATGTGACGCGCACAGCTGTGAAGGACAGGTCCGAGCGGCCCTTTTAGGCTCTTAGCGGTCTTTCGTTGGATGTCCCCTCCGGGCGCTCCCTGCAGCCGGGCCCGGTTGGCAGTGAGTCCACGCCAACTCACGGTCAGCTTTTTGGCCGCTCCTGTCCAGCAGGATGGATGCCGTGGAGCCCCATGGCCTTTCGATGCTGATGTCCACCAGGGCAGGTCCACAGGAATGAAGGGAGCTCTGGAAGAGGAGACGGACAGGCGATTGCCCTCCAGGTTGGATGTTTCTGCTGCTGTAGCTTGTTGAGGCTCTTTAGATCAGGAGATCTTAACCTGGGCTCTGCGAATGGGCTTCAAGGGCTCCGTGAAGCATATGTTTCCTTTGAAAATAGTAATGAATCCCTATGTATAACTGAGCTAGGTACTTACTCTGAATTGATACTGTAAAATTACCCAGCTGTATAAATGGGCAAATATGTGAAAGTAGAATAGCACTGTAAATCACTCTGGAGGAAAGCATCAGCTAAATGAAAGAATGTAAATGTATTACTAATCGATAGTATTTGAATGTAACATGCCGGGGTGGGCTGAGGGGGGGGGCGGAGCCCGGGATGGAACAACAGCAACTGAGTCTATTCAAGACCTCTCGGACCAGTGAGAGAGAGAGAGCGCGTGAGAAACTGACGCCGGAGACGACGCCGAGGCGTCAGAGAGCACGAGCTTGCACGGATCCCCAACTCCAACCACGGACCCTCATCCCGAGCACCCCCTCCGTTCCTTTGTGCACTGACGCACCTGCCCTTGAATAAAACCCCTCCTCTCGATCACTCCACGTGATCGTCTCGACCCTTTTTGTTGCGTTGAACTCCATGGCAATAAATCTGTGAAATATTTTCTCTGAATTTATACGTGGGCATTTTTCTGCAGAGGGGGGACCTCAGCTTTGCTCGGATTTTTAAAGGGCTTCATGGCCTAAGAATAGTTAAGGAACAGTTACGAACCGTTGCACTGGACACGTCTGTGCAGAAAAAAAGCAATGGCATCGAGTCGCATTCGAATCAGAACAGCAGGCGGCGTAGCGGTTAGAGCTGTTCCTCCGTTACTCATAGGACACAAAGAGGTAAATCAGCGTGAGTAGTTCAACGCTGTATGTCGCTTTGGAGAGCAGCTTCACTAAAGTATTGACCGGACAGCTGTTGAGACGCGTATTCTCTGACGACGAAACGTTTGCTCTCTTTGTGTGGGAAGCGAGAGAAGGAAACAAAGAGATAAAGAAGCAGCGAGCGGCAGCTTCGCACGCACGTGGACACGCACAGCAGTCGCAAAAGGCAAAGTTTCACCGAAGCCGAGAGCTTTTCTTAGCTTTTTGCGGTTACCCGGAGTATCATCACAGTGGCAGGCGTGGTATAAACCAGCCACACATCCAACTGTTTTTAAAGGCTTTTTTTTTTTGCCGACTCACCGCTTTGAGGAGCAGAGGGCAAGGAGCGGGCCCCGAGCACGCGGCTCGAGCACAGCGCCATCGCGCACACGTCGGCCGCGCTCACGCAGCTGTTTCTCATTGGGAAGCGCTGACCTACATTTGAGCTGCTTATCTTTGAGCCCCGCGGCAGATGCCGACCACCGGGCCAGAGAAGGGGAAACTCGACCGCGTGGACCGGGGGAGCGGTTCCGCGCATTTTCACGCGAGAGAGATAGAAAAAAATATACAGTCACTCAGAAGACTTTTCGCAGCCAGTCATTGGATTTTTCCTCCCTATATTTGGCCAGTTATCCTGAATCGTCTGTCACTTGTTCTGCATTTTGCTCTCAGCTGACGAGGAACTGCTGGGTCTCAGTGGGTGTATCTTTTGTACAGCCCCAGTGAAAATTGCTATGAAAGCATGTGAAGTGTAGGGGAGTGGAGTCTTGTAATGACCCGACTCACAGGCCATTCCTTCCTCACGCTTTTATTAATTTTTTTTTTTTTTTTTTTTTTTCGCTGCAGTCGATGCTTGGCATGTTTCCTGGCTGGGGAAGCCAGAAGAGAGGTCTTCTATTGAGAAAACATTCTCAGGGGCTCTTAAAACTTTATTTTTGCAGAGATACAGTTTGGCAGAAACCAATACTGCATCATTCTTTCCAACGTATATAAAAAAGGTTATGACAAGCGAACGAGTAAACCCTGTGATGAATGTGAAACTTTCACCTTTAGGAAAAAAAATAAAAGAGAATCAGAAACAAGGCCGAAGTGAAACGGTTACTGGAGAGTAACTAGAAACTGTCGGAATGTAATTACATTCATCGCAATCTTTTTTTTTTTTTTATTCATCTGCAGATGTGCATTTGCATTCATTCTTTCAGCTGGTACTTTTCTCCAAAGCAGCTTACAATGTGGTACCAAAGGGTCCTAAAAAGAGTAGCCTGAGTGATGAGAAGGCCTTTGTGAAAAAGATTATGTTAGGAAAACAATCTAAGTTTATTATGATAGAGAGGAACATCCAGAGTTTAATTCTCAGTCATTTTGTGCTGAGAATAATAACATAGTTATTAACCTCACCGACACTTCTCCCCAGAGCAACTTATACTTCTTTAGAAAGCTGGGTAATTTTTACTGGGGAAGCTCAGGGGAAGCACCTTGTTCAGGGGTACTACAGGAGGAGGTGGGTTTCAAACCTGGATCTTAGGAGTCCCAAGGCTGCAGCGCTAGCCACTATACCACCTGCTGCACTTGCACTGACTTCCTACTAAAATTCTAAAAGCAGTACTGACATTTGCAATCAGTCTTGACTTTGGTGACTGCAGCAATAAATAAAAAGCTAAATCTTTATTTGACACGCAACACATTTTATTGCACCTATGACCAATTAAAATGACGGGCACGGAATTACATTTGTTAAATTAGCGCGGGGACGTTTAACCGCCGCATGCCATAAAGCCTTGAAAGACGAACTGGCACAGTCACGCACGCCTCGCTTTCGCACGTGGCACGCAGCCGGGTGTTTTCCTCCGCGCTTGCTGGGTCTGAGGTGAGCCGTGCCCACACATTTCCTCAGATGCAGGCAGGCCATGCTGTGCAACCCGCCGGCCAGCCCTGTGTACAGGGGGCAGGGTGCTCAGCTGTAGAAGAGCAAGGCATGTAGCACTGTGTGTGTGTGTGTGTGTGTGTGTGAGAGAGAGGGAAGCTTTCATGATCGCGCTGGTCTTTGGCCACCCACACACAGGCAAAAAAAAAACAAAAAAACACATGTTTGTTCAGTTTCGTTATCAATAAACTGCTCTCTCAGACTAACGCGGCACTAACCGCATCTGCACTCAACCTTTACAGGGCACATTGCTTTTCTCATGTCTTGCAATGATCGTCGTGCATCTTCTACCCGTTCCTGTCAGTCGAGGGAGGAACGCAGCCGGGTTACTGCGCTGCCTCAACGTTTGTGTCTTTGAAACTCGGCATGGTTGCGCTTCCTTTCTATTAATCTGTTTTTTATCGCGACCAGTCAGCCAGCTGAGTGACACACCGCTATTCAAAGGCTCTGTAATAAAGCGGGGCTATTTCCAGAGGATTACAGTAGCGTAAATACAGTAATGGGCTTGAATGCTGCGCGGTGTGTTCGACATGCTGACACCTGTGTGATGCCCCCCGCCTCGCTGCGCCGGGTTCAATGTGTCTCATTCGATTACTCGGTGAAAAAGTGTGCTCATCAACTCTGCTTTTCTTGGCTGTTGGCTTTTCAGGGGTGCACAAGCCGCAGGATGTGTGCGAGTCAGCAGTACGGCACCGTCCGAAGCCGCACCCGGGGCCAGGAAGGTCACGGATCCATTCTGCTCCTCCTGAGCTCCCGGGAGGCCAGCGCCCATTGTGTCCGTGCTCACCGTGCCTCATTTCCCGCCTCTCTGGCAACAGCGCAGCTGTGTAAATGGGTGAAAGTTTGAAAAACTGGCAGCTGCATTATTCTCTTCGGGCACAAAAGAATCTGCAGAGCAGATAGATACTGGGATTGTAAGTATGAATCGGACTCTGTGTTCACGGCACGGACTGCTTTGCAAAGTTAACGTACACATTGCGACTCCGTCCTATAACTTTCAAGGATTGTGAATGATCTGTGTGCATTTTAGGTCAAGGAAATTTGCATGTGAGATGTTCCGAATGAGAGCTCCAGAGATACGGCTCCATGGCGTACTGTATATTAATATAATAAGAGAGCCGCGTTTGCCAGACTTAGCCTGCGAGCCGCTCCAGAGGCCCCCCGTGCTTCGTTCCTGCTGAGCAGGCTCTTTTATGAATCATGAGTAATTTTTTTTTCCTCCAAATAAACACTTCCTGTGCTCTTGGTCCAGATGAAAATCTGGTCCAGCATCTGACTGTTAATTTATAACAGCCTCCAAAAAAAACAGGAGGGTTTTTAAAATAAAAAAAAAAAAAAAAAAAGAAAAAACCTGCATTCCCCTTGTTGTGCATATTTGGTTTAGCAACAAAAGCGAAGCCCAAACAACTTCTCACCACACGAGACATAACAGTGGAAATATTACGTGTCTGTTTTCCACTCTTCTTTAGCCTGCTGCTGCATCTCATTGGTGGACAGTTGAAGATCTTGATGCGCAAGAAGGCTGCAGTGTATTTCCTAATAAATTCTAGCACTGCACAATTATCTAGGGGAGCCGAGGAACACAGTGTTTTTATTCAATGTCATGTTGCACTTATTACAATGCTTTAAAAAGGGTGTTAAAATGGACAACACTACAGTTTTGTATCTGGGTATGTCCTTGGGAAGAAGGCAGCTTGTACAGGTGCTGTGAATGTAGAACAGCTAAGTGGGACAGTAGATGCAACTCATAACTGACAGTCTTGAAGAGAACTGTACCAGTGGAAGAGCAGTGCCATTTACATTACATTTAAATTTATTCATTCAACTGACACTTTTCTCCAAAGCAACTAGCAAAGTTAAGCTGTTTGGAATGAGTTTTACATTTATATAGCATGGTAATTTTTATTGCATCGGTTCAAGGTGAGTACCTTGATCAAGGGTACTGGTAGAGGAGGTGGGATGCAAATCCATGTTCTTAGAACCAAAAAGTAGCTCCAACCCCAAATGGTGCCTCCTTAGCTTTTCTCCTCTCAGTCTATCAGAGATTTTGCATGTCCATCAAAAAAAAAATAAAAAACAAGCCTCTGCTTCTTGGTAATTTCCCATTTCGTTCTGAGAAAATCCAACGCGTCTGTGTGTGCAGTGTACCGTTCAACACAACTGTCGCATCAACGGCCGCCAAGCTTCTCCACATCTTCTTTCCCTTCCAGAATGACATCACACCCAGCCCATGACTGTCGTGTGACCGAGCTTCCAAACAACTGCCTAGCAACGCTGTTGTAGCAACAGAGGTTTTATGAGTTCTTCAGCCAGGAGAAAGAGAAGTTGCTGTGTAATCCTGCTGTGGACCGGACTTTTCATTTGATTCCGTCATCTTGAATCTCAACCCTTTCCACTGTATTCTGCATCCACAGCAGGCTCACGTTTGGCACTCCCTAGACCTGAAAAGACAGAATGCGGAGAACAATCGCTTATGCTGTGTGGTCTGTGGGACATGGCGATGGGGTCGTGGGCTGACCAAAGATGCCACATCTGAGACTGGAGTTCACCCTAGGTGAACGTTGTACCTACGAAACACAGCAGATCTCTTTAAACGCTTTGCTGTAATGCAGACGCCTTGTTTCAGGCTATATCGACTTTGTTGGTACAATGCTTTTGTTACATGAGGCTTCACAGATTAAAAAATCCGTTTGCACTGAAGAAGCATATTGCAGCAAATAAGAGAGAAATGATGATGTTGAGCTCCGTTGTGTGATAATAATAGCAGAGATTACACTTTAGTTAGGGAGACAGCTAGGAGAGTAGCAGTTAGTGTTACTGCCTTTGGATCCAAAGGTTGTAGGTTTGATTTCCACCTCTGGTTATGGTACCCTTACCCTAAACTGTCCACGTGTGTAAACAGATAGATAATTTTCAGTTGCTTTGGAGGAAAGTGTCAGCTAAATGAATAAGTGCAGATGTTGTTATCTATAGACAGCTGCATGATCCCTCCCTTGCAATGTTTAAGTCATTCTAATCCCTTCTCCCATAACTCCTGTATATACTGCTTTTGTACATACCTCCTCGGAGCGATTTTGTTCATATTTTTCAGTCCTCCAATTCCTGCATAGTTATCACACCCCTGTATTACAGAATGACACAAAGGGGGTTGGGTAAAGGGTACCGCTAACGAAACTGCTGTTATAATTCACACATTGGTTGTAGCAATTTCTCGAGTGAAAGTACAATGAGCATGTTTGTAAATGAGATCTAGGTTGTACAGTGCAATGCGGCAGTGAATCATCTCCTCTTTGTTGTCATCGTCAACACGTTACAAACTCATTCATGGTTTTTAGCACACTGTGAGCTTGTTCTTCTACATTAGGCGTTAACCTCTCCTGGTCAACACTGACAGATGTTGCTGCTTCCAGGTGAACTGGATACTCTAAATTGCCTGTAGTGTATGTATGTGGGAGTCCGTGTGTGATTGTCTTGTGATCGACTGGCATCTTGCCAGGGTGTACCCTGCCTCACATCCTATTCTTCTGGGGCACATTCTGGACTCCCAGGACCTTGCATGCGATAAGTCATTGCTGACAGTGAATGAATTAATTAAAATTAAATTTGTTAAAAATGTAAAAATTTCAAGGGGCATGGTGGCGCAGTGGGTCGGACCGGGTCCTGCTCTCCGATAGGTCTGGGGTTCAAGTCCCACTTGCGGTGCCTTGAAACAGACTGGCGTCCTGTCCTGGGTGTGTTGCCGGGTTAGGCTCCAGCTCTACGCGACCCCACATGGGACAAGCAGTTCAGACAGTGTGTGTGTGTGTGTGTGTGTGGTGTAATAAATTAATATAATTTTATATAATACAAATTTCTAAAAAAAAAAAAATCCTATTTGTTTTTACTTTTTCTAATTTTAAGGACAGCAAGGGGCTTAATAAGGAAGAATAGCAATATATTTTTAGTTTGCATGCATAGACAGCATGAGCTATCAGTAATTCTGCAGGTGCTCTAATTCAAACATTGTGCAGGAAAGTTCGAAACCTCAACGCATTACACGCGTATTGGTCAAGATTCTAGAGCAAAAAAAAGTAGAGCCAATCAGAATAATGCAACTACTCAGCGCCGATCATTCGTAACACCTCTGGAGAAGCTTATTGGTCCATATTGGCAGTCCTTCCACTTCAGAACCAATCAGTGCCGTGCGTTGACTCAGCGCTGATAATTCAGAACTCCGCTAACACGATATCGAGAGGCCGTAGAAAATGTTTTTTTGTGTGGAGGTGCGCAGTATAGGTGTCATATTTGGACTTTGCAATGGTATTCTTGGTGGAATTCGGTCGCTTCGGAGGGATGATTCCCTGGGCTTGCAGCAGGACTGACAGGACATCGGGCTTGGAGAAGGAAATGGCGGATGGATGGGTTTGGAGCTGCTGGAGACAGGAGAGATGGCAGCGAGCAGTACTACTACTGAGATATAGCATGCAATCAATGCAATCATAAAAAACATTTATTATTATTTTGCATATGAACTTTTTATTATTGTCATGGATTACAAAAAAGGAATGGCGTATTGCTGGTTTGATCCTCCTCTGGAGGTAAATAGTTATTTGTTGTTTTTATTATGCAATTATGTCTACTATATTATTATATTAGGCTCTTAGAATCTAGTAGTTGCGCAACACAACAGGCAGTCATATTTTAACGCGTCTTCATCAACATATTACTATTTTGCTGTGGGCAGCTTTAAATAACCAGTATGGGATAATAATGACGAGCTGCAACATGATTTTCTCGGGAATTTGCGATTGCATTTGAATTGTGGAATTATTACCCGTTACTTGTAAGAATTGTTTCATTTTTCTGGAATCAGGATGACATCCCCTCCCCGTCTCTCACGTCAAAAAACGTTTTTTTTTTTTCACCAAATTATATTATGATTCCCATTTATTCTCTTTCCGTATTTGGCTTTTGTTACTCGACTGAACTGTGGATCATGATGATGTAGCAGATTTTGCGCCTCTTCTCTTCTTCACAGAAACCGGAACCATAAGTTCCAACTTCAACCAGATCTAGTTATGAGTCATGAAAATGATGGAAATGTCCCAAAATTTCTGGCTCGAGCTCCGTCCGCGTTTCTGTAAACGGCTACATCATGGGCTGCTTGACAGGTTTCAGCATGATATTTTATGTACAGCATGTGCAAAATGAGCATTTTCATGTTTTTACACATCACATCACATTTTGGTCACATTGCTATATATTCTGTAAAAATGTAACGGAAAAGTAATATATCACATATACTACAGGATAAAGCAGTGCTTTATTACTGCTTTCATTTTGCTCACTTTAACTTTTTTGTTTTTGACCTTATAACTTATGGCATAGAGATGTTTCCAGTAAACAGATTAATCTGGAATGTTTCCACCACTTAGTTAATATGGACCAACAGCTTTCATTTAGTTCTTCTTTCGGCAAAGCTCAGTGACGTAGGATCTAAGGCTCCCGGTCGGGTTTCCTTTTTAGGCATTTGCAAGAAGAAAATAAAATTTATTCCACTACGGAATTTATCATGTGTAATGACAGCTCGGATGCAGCCTGTGGCACATCCTGTAAAGTTCTTTTCGAGGCAAAGCTATACATTTTCCACAGTGAAGGAATTTAATAATAACTGTCCCAACACACATCAGACTCAACACCTGTTTCCGAAGATGCCCCCACCGGAAGCTGACCATTGCCAGTGACAAATGTAAATACTTACACGTACATTGTCTGAACCACTTGTCCCATTCTGAGGGGGGTGCGGGGAGCCAGAGCCTAACCCCGCAACACAGGGCGTAAGGCTGGAGGGGGAGGAGACACACCCAGCACAGGACAGCAACCTGTTACAAGGCACCCCAAGCAGGACTCGAACCCCAGACCCACCAGAGAGCAGGACCCAGTCCAACCTACTGCACCACTGTGCCACCACACCCCCATCTAACTACTTTTTCCAGTAAATTAAAAATTCAGCTCTATATTATCAGAGTGCTATTTTTTTGTATGGTCAACTTCATTGAGGGCCACTCACATGCAGCTCATAGAGAGGTCAGAATCAAGTGGCAACACTCTACAGGTGTAACTTTTTTCTTCAAATTTTTTTAAATCAAGTATATATGTATGTGTTCATTTATTTTTTTTTTTGTTTTCCCAAGAAAACTCACTCACTCACTCACTGTCTGAACCACTAGTCCCGTATGGGGTCGCAGGGAGTTGGAGCCTAACCCGGTAACACAGGGCGTAAGGCCGGAGGGGGAAGGAACACACCCAGGACGGGACGCCAGTCCGTCGCAAGGCACCCCAAGAGGAACTTGAACCCCAGACCTACCAGAGAGCAGGACCTGGTCCAACCCACTCCGCCACCGTGCCACCACACCCCCCTCCAAGAAAACTGCTTGGACTTAATTTCAACTTTATTTACATTTTGTACTTCTTTGGTGTGTTCACCAAAGCGGGGTCACAGCAAGCCAGAGGCTAACCTGGCAACACAGAGTGCAAGGCTGGAGGGGGAGGGGACACACCCAGGACAGGACGCCAGTCCATTGCAGGACACCCCTAGTGAAACTCGAACCCCAGACCCACCAGAGAGCAGGCACAGGCAACGAGTATCAGATGTCAAATTCAGGAGTTCATACACACAGTTTCGGATAAATGAGGTCCATAGTCCACAAATTCCAAAAAGAAGTGCAGAACTTTCGATAACGACCAGGGATGAAATTGGTTCAAATGTGTAACACAACATTAGGTGACCATCTATGTTTTTTTGTTGCGTTATAAACAGTGCATCCGCAATTTTTTATGGAAACATGGAAAAAAAAAATGCCTTAAACGCAGTCCAAGGGTTGCAGGATTTTAGCTTCTGATTGCTGTAAATTTGTGACTCCTAGTCCTCGTTTTTGTCCATCGCTATCAAGACGTGTTGCAGCGGTTGGTGTGTGTTTTGTGTTTGCTGGAAGCTGATGCCTGCAACATGTGGCTTTGTTTTAGAGGATACACTAGAGAAATGAGCAAACACGATGACAGCATTTTTTCCAAAGACCTCACGACACGGGATGAATGAACACTTGGCTGTGCACTGTATGGAGGAGAAGAGAGGGTGGGAGTTTCTTGACCACAATGGCTGCCGCCTACAAGGGTGTCGCAGCTTCTGGAGACTTCTGTTTGGGTGTTTTGTAAAGGCTCATTGAGAGACGACTCATCTCCAAGTGCCTGCCCTGTGAGCGCTGGATGGGGACCAGAGGCAGTCACGCTGTCCACAGGGCCGCACGCAAACAATGGCGCCGTCACACTGGACGGCGGGCCGTTGAACTTGCATCATGCGGTAGCAGCAAACCGTTTTCGCCCTTGAAAAGAGACCATTGAACAAATGTTCTAGCGCGCAACGAACTGCAATGTTTCAGCTGCGCAGCTGTGCACTTCGGGAAAGCACTTGCTCAACTTTTTTCATAATTATTTTTTTAATTACAGATGATGTTTGTGTCGCCGACTCCAGCGATGGATGAAAATGAGGAGGTGAGCAAGTTGACGTAATCGCTCTCCAGATCTTTGAACGCGGCTCGGCCGATCTTGCAGTGCTTTCCGAGACCGTGTGAGGATCGGCTTCTCGCGACGGGGGATTGAAGATTGAAGTGGGGGTTGGGGTCGTGAGGACCAACGCTCTCTGGCATCCTTTGTTTTCTCAGGCCACAACCGTGCCACTCATTGGAAGCCCCAAATATTGCCCCGGAGACAACAACAAAGGGGGTTACCTGTGTGAGTCTGGGCACTGCTGTGGTGAGATGGGGTGCTGCACGTACTACTACGAACTCTGGTGTAAGTGTAACGCTGTTTAACCTCGTTTTTTTGTCTGTTGCGTCAGAATGCGTTGTGGAGAACTGTAACCGTCCTGCTAGTTGATGATTGCTTTGGAGAAACTCTTGGTACAAAGTGAGTGAGCTGCTTTGTGTGCAAAATTGTAGAAAGTTTCGCATTTAAAGATAATTTATGACATTTTATGACTTGCGAAGTTCTTACGGTTATTTTAAATCGTGACTGGTGGGAGCAACAGGTGCTGCACTGTTTGAAGAGGACCTGGGTTCAAATCCCACCTCCTACTGTGTTTCCCTTGATCAAAGTACTTACTCTGAAGTGGGAGAGTAAAAATTACCCTGCTGTAAAAGATGGGTGGATTATTGTAAGTAGCTTAACAATGTAAGTCACACTGGAGAAATATATCAGATGATGGAATAAATGCGATATCGTGAAATGTGGATATTCGTCAAGGTTAAAATTAGCTGCGAGTGTGTGTTCAACAGCTGTGAAGCTGGAACTCAAGTTAAAGCCTTGAGACAGAAATACAGAATGAGGGGCATGGGGTGGCACTGAGTGTTTGAAGTGATGGGCGATGGCAGTGCTCTTTGTTTGCTTCCCCGGTCCTTCAGGGTTCTGGCTCCTCTGGACCGTCCTCATCCTGTTCAGCTGCTGCTGCGCATACCGTCATCGGAGAGCCAAGCTGCGAATCCAGCAGCAGCATCAGCGGCAGCGGGAGATCAACCTCATGGCCTACCATGGAGCGCTCAGCCACCCAACGTCCATGTTGGATCTCAGTATGCCACCGGTTCCGTTTCACCCTGTCTTCTTCTGTTAAGCATCTTTTCTCTAATTTTACAGCCCGTTCTATGTCCATTTGTGTTTGGTCTTTGTGTCATTGTGTTAAATAATGAAAATAATTTGGATGCTTGTGGACATTGGCAGCAGTTAGTTTGGGAGATTATCATTTGTTAATCATATGTTGCAGCAGGTGATGTATTGGTCTGAGTTTGAATCCCACCTTGTGCTGTAGTACAATTAAGCAAGGTACTTTGTTGCTTACCTTGAAATGATACAGTAAAAATTGCGCAGCTGCATCAATGAATAAAGCACAGTACGTAGCTTAACAGTGTAAGTCACTTTGAAGAAAAGTGTCAGCTAAATGAACAGATGTAAATGTAAATGTTGCGTTTCTAAGAAGCAACTAATTCAGAATAACAATCTCAAGGCTTGATCACTCCCTAGGTCCTAGCAAGAGCGCTGTGCTCCTCCACCTCTAGCTGCTTTGTGGTTCCCCTTGCATGGAGTCTAAAACTGAAAGTCAGCCGACTGCCAGTTTTGACTCCGATGTTGTGGAATGAGCTCCCTCTGTCCCTCAGAGCTACTGAATCCCTTCCGCCATTCAGGAAGGGTCTGAAAATTCTTTCAGACCCACTTCTTTCCTAATCTCCTAACTGCTCCATAAACCTACATCACATCATCTGTCACAATCGCCTCTGTGTTTCTTATGAATTGTATGCACAGATACTTGTGTAACGTGCAAGGCCGAAAACAGAGCTATTAGACTTCGCTTTGACAATCAGATGTTTGTATCTAAACCTCTTCATTTGTTGTGAAATATGCTTTCTTTCATTGGGTTGTACATTTTTATGGAGAAATGCATCTGCTGCATAATAAATATAATGTATGATCCCTAATGAGGCCTTCAGTCAAAAGCATTCAAGTTAATACACGTGTCTTTAACCACTGTGCTATCTGCTGCTTGCACTCAAAGTGCTCCAGTTTCAGAAGGACGATGTAAAGATACTGAGCTTCTCTTTGGCAGGCTTCTTGTCCTCCTTCAAGCTCCCCTCCTACGAAGAGGTGGCAGCGCAGCCGAGGACGCCTCCCCCACCCTACAGCACTGTGTTTGCGCTGCATGGCAGCCGCCACTACGAACACGCCGGGCCCAGCGGCATCACGTCCTCCCAGAGCTCAGACAACTACACCAGCTGCTCCTGCGAGTCCTGCTCTACCGTCTCTCCCAGCAGCACTTCCATCTCCATGCAGGTCTCTGATGAAACCAGCAATGTTTCCACACCCGGTGAGACGGATGAGTCCCGGGTGCCGAGTGCCACCCATGCCACCCTGGCGTCCCCGCCCGAGTCTTCAACATCCACTCCTGCACTCACGCTCGCCGACCTCCTCGGAGCACTGCGGCAGCAAAGAGAGGGGGAAGTCCCTCCTGAAGAACCCTCCGAAGACGCCCCCTCCCGTAAGCCTGCCCTCTCTCCCCCCAAGCGCACGGTCTTTTCCTCCAACGTGGACTTCTTTGAGCCGGACATTGTCTCAAGCGTCGCTTCCCTGAGCGAGGATGAAGACGCCGACGAGAGCCACTTTCGCCACCGGCGGATGACCGGCGACTCGGGTATCGAGGTGTGTCGCTGCCAGGTGGAGAGCGAGGACGAGGAGGAGGAGGCAGAGCCGAGGATGAGCAAAGTGACAGGGACGGAGGACCCCGGGCCTGTCCACGACAGCGCCGACTGCTCCAACCGCACCCAGGCCGTCCAGACGGCGAAGCCGGAGGAGTGCGGCAGCCCGTGTGGTTCCACCTCAGTACCTCAAGATGGACAGGATCCCATCATTATTGTGGAGTCCATGTGAGGGCCTGAAGGACGCACCGCTGCGGTCACGACAGGGTATCGTGAGATTATCCCAAAAGGCGGTACTGTGGAATAGGTCATCGCGAGTTAAATTTCCCACGTTTCCAAATTTGACTGATGTTAAGCTCATCAAACAAAATATGGAAACAGATTACATTATCAGCTGTCGTAAATGAGGACAACTAGGAAAGATGCGATGTACTGGTTGCCCGTTTTCATCTGCGCGTTCCAGCAACACCCTTATTTTTTACGCAACCTAAAACAAAGGGAGCATCCAGAAAGGAGATGAAGGCGGCTGCAGTGCAAATGCTAATGCTCATTCTTTGTGCTCTGGAGCGGCACAAAGGACAACAGCGGCTGTGTGCGCGGCGTGAAGTCAGCATAATGAGGCGGTCACAGCCCTGCTCTGCGTAGGCCACCCGGCTGCCCCCTGCCATTTGCCCCCCACCTCCCAGTTTTCGTTTTCGTCTTGGGCCGCAAGATGGAAATTTTCTTTTATTAACACTGGTTGTCACGAGAAAGACAAAGTTTAATGCAGCCTCTTTCCTCAACAGCCTTCTGTAACAGGACCCGTCACACAGACTAGATGCACTTTGCCTAAATGCTGCTTGGATTGCTTATCTGTGATATAATTATAATGATATTATGAATGCAATAATAATAACAGTAATGTTGACAGTGACGCACAGGGTTCTTTTTGGTCTGGAACTCCAAGCCACTGCAGGATGCAATAGCGTCTGGGAGCATTCAGATCAATGGAGCAGAGAGAAAAGGTGTAGCAGATGCCTCCCATACTGTCCTGTGCTATGAAGGAACTTGGGAAGATGAATTATGAATTGCATAAAATACTTGTCAGATACGAATGAGCATAAAATTGGACGTGTATTTTGTCCATGTATGACTGGACAGTCTAATGCATCATGATATTATTTTTGTAATATATTTTGCATAATTTAAAACAAAAAAAAAAGTGTTGGTTCATCAGCAAAGTGAAACCTAAATCGAAAAAAAAAAAAAAATCACTTCGACATTTAAAATGATTTTCGGACCACTCTAAAGATTTACATTTTTTGTGGAAATGCAGAAATGGAAGGAATCGTCATATTCTTTGCACCAGCTTCCTCCCTCTTGTTAAGATCATTGATCGTTTTCCTCCGTAGTGGTTGGGTGTTGGGCCAAATGAAATACAAAGAAAAAATTTTCTATCAACATTTCTAGTGACTTGCAAGTGTATAATTAAATACAAAAAAAAAAATACTGAAATTTGTTATAAATTTGTTAAAACGTCGATATATAATGAGATTACTCTCATACATATGCTAGAAAGATATAACTGCACACAAAAGCCGAACTTGCGGACGGGCCAAGCCGCTCTTCGGCCTGTTGGACGAAGTAAACTGCTTGGCCTTGTGTAAGTCAGAGCCTGACCTCTGAGCATGAGCTGACTTACCTTGTATTGCCAGTTCACAGTTTTACCGCAGTGAAACTAAGCTCTCGTATGTTTATGCTCTGTGGCTCGACAGGAACCTGAAGCCGTGTCTTCTCTGCTGAACGTGTGGCAGTTCACCAATCAAGGCACACGGGCAAGTTCACTTATCAAGAATGACTATGCACTTTTATCCAAAGCAACTTACCACGGAAATATGGGCACGCAGTTCGTTCATTTACTTAGCCACACATTTTACTGACGTAGGTCCACTTTAAGTAGCTCTCTGAAAAATGTAAGAACCCAACCCCTACTGGGACGGGCCCCGGCAGCCTCTCGGTCGCAAGTCCAAGTCTTTTACTACTACTAGTGAGCTGTCGCTGAGCGGTGGGTTGGTGCTGAACGGGGTGCCCCGTGGTGCCACGAACTTCTGACTGACGCGCTGTCTTGTTTCCGGCGATCGATGCTGCTGCACCCTCGACCGTTTCGTTGGACGATTATTTTGGCCCCGCCCTCAGAATCATTGCTGCCGGTGCTTTACCTCTTAAAACTGTTATTTCTTCTATACACGGTACAGTGCGAGATACGCGCTGTTCAACGCTCTTACGTGGCAGCTGATATGAGTGCGTCTCATTTCCGTGTGTTCACTGTGCGACAACGTATGACCGGCGGAGTATGTTTAACATTGTCACGCAGGAACGGTGGGAACACGTACGCGGGGATTATGGGAAAAGGGGAGTCAAAGCTACCTGCTGCAGTGACCCCCGCTCCGACTACTCCGAACCTGCTACTTTAGCTCCTGGCCACTGGAGACCCTTCAAATCATATGGTGGAGTGAAAGGGCCTTGGAGTTTGACCCCTGGTCAAGAAACTTACCCTGAAGCGATACAGTAAAAATGACTCTGCCGTATGAATGGGTGAAGAACTGTCAGAAGTTTAACACTGTAAGACGCTTTGGCGAAACGCATCAGCTAAATGAATAAATGTAAATGCAGGCTGTGTTATTGATGTAAATCAGTCATCGGTTGTGATACAATACAAGACGTGTAGCATTGTGGCTCTTGAGAACCGGGCGTCCCCACCCCTGGTGTCCACCCACATTTTCCTGTGAAAGGATGCGAAGAACGTGCGAAATTTTTAACGCAAAAGCTGCTGACAAACTATGCTTACGCTGTCTGTCCACGTGAGTATGTTATCTCACTTCGGTTTTTGTGCCACTGAAACTCCTCTTCTGTCTTTTGTAAATCTCAACCTGAGACGAAATATGCATTATGCTACAGCTGTGGTTCCCAGTGATGAAATATTACACTCGACATTACAGTAAAATAAAAAAAGTGCATTATTTTTTTCCGTCAGCCTTTAAATTAATGTTATTTATATGCCATAACCGCCCCCCCCTACACAGATACATGCGTTACAAATAACATAATGTCTACAGTGGAGTGATCAGTTACAAACTGACTGTGTGTACTTCCTTTATTTACAGACCTGTATTTATGCAGTAAGTGTCTTTAATAAAATTTAGTCCAGCAAAACGAGCACTTCTAGAAGCTGTTTCAGTGCTAGATAGACTGCAGACATTTAAACAAAAAATGTTCACGCTAGCGCTCATCCGTTAAAACTACGGCTGTATGTATACATACATTGTTATATATATTTATACTTGAATCAGTATGGAAAGACAGTTATGTGCAGTTTTACTTTGTATGTATGTTGGATTACTAGTTGTCCAGTGTATGAGATCTCTGCCAGCTTTTGTTTCTCTAAAACTGTTTAAATATAGCATACATTTAAGACATGTATTTATTTTTTGTAAATTAATTGTAAACCATAAGTATATTTTAACAATTTTACACTTTATTAAAAAAAAAAAAAAAAAAAAAAAAACCATGGAATATAATTTTTTGGTAAAATTAGAAACTAAATTCATGCAAAAGGATCACATTATTTTTTTCCTTTGAAAAACTCAGCTTTGCACATTTTTTTTTTCAGTCCCCATAATGTGTGTTTCCGTGAGACTCAGTAAATTATGTACGAATAAACTTGCTTTTTTCAGTTTTCTTGAAAGAATGCTTTGGATCCACATTTTTAAGAAGCATGCATGTACAAGGGACATCTAAGTCTTTTTTACTCTTGTGTCATTAGGACATTGAAGTACTGTTGGCGTGTAATGTTTTGACACTGTTAAATGATATACAATTTATCTGGTGTGTAATTAATATAATATGATGTGATGAATGTGAGAAGACTGGTCTTCTATATACCGTGACCATATGTCATGCATGGCGATATTCACCCCTAGATTGTTTTGGTACACCTCAGACGAGACCATTCTTTTACTGGACATTTCTTTATTTTATTCTCACAGCATGTTTTTTTTTTTACTTGTTACCTAGGCTCATGCTGTTTACTTACACTGCTTAACTATTGTTTTCCAACTTTGTGTTTGAGATTTTGTCCTGTATACCAATTGACTCTTTCTTAAAATTCCTGAAAACAACCTGCAGATTTGTGTGAAAATAAATTTTGTAAATACCTCTGTGACTGATGAAATTTACAACTGCTATAGTTATTTTTCTTTCTCAGATGTCTGATTTAATGGTTGTCTTATTATTATTATTATTATTATTATTATTATTATTATTATTATCTTACTGCAGCCATACAGCTCCACAGTGTGTCCCATATATAATTTTAATATTAATTGTTGTATACACTATAATTCTAAAACATTCATTCTTTCACTATCTGTAAATATGTTTGATATTTTTAATACATATCTTCCAGGTGCAGTGTATTTGTTACAGTTTTCCATGTTCGCACCTCACCAATATCACTAGTGTAAATTATAAATGGGTTTTATTTATTCCTGGTTTATTCTTTGTAATGGCACTTATTGCATTATATTTGTCGTACTGGAGATATCATATGTGTATTACATAAAAAGTGTCATTTAATCACAACATAGATTACAATATGGAAAATAAATCACTTTATTAAGTATTGTTTTGTGCTATTTGCTAGGATGAAGGTGGGAAAAAGACCCTAAAACTGCAATATGCTATTCTTACACTTACATCTCTGAAGGTACTATTACTTGTGTCTACGGTAAAGAGAAAAATTCCACTCTTATTCTCATTGGTAAGAGGATCTTGTAGGATACATTCAAGATTATGTTTTTAGTGTTCTACCTTGTCTGATTTTGTGTTTCTAGAAAGTGTGTCATTTTAAAGGGAATTCTACTGTTGGATTATGTCCATTCATACACACAGACATTTTAATATAGGAAGACAGAAAAGCAAGCAAGATGTGTCGCTTATGTAGGCCATATAAATGAGGTTCGCATTCGTTTATGCTGCTGATGCTCCTTTCAAAAGCAGCTGACAACATTGAGATATTTACGCTGATTTACTCGTTTACACGGCTGGGTAATTTTTACCGTTTCAGTTTAGAGCAAGTTTGCAGGTTTGCAGGGTGAACTTTGTTTTAGCGCTTGAGGCCCAGCGCGGCCTACTCAGCAGAGCCGCGGTGTCACGGAGGCGGTGTAGGCCAGCGGCTGCAGAACAACCCCAAAGCGTCCCTGGAGATCAGGCAACGGCGCCCCCTGCGGGACCGTGAAGGTGAAACGCTGCAGCAGCCATCCGGAGAACAGGAAGAGCTCCAGCTTAGCAAGGGATTCGCCTACGCAGACCCGCGGTCCCGCGCCGAACGGGAGGAAGCAAGGCGGGGAGAAGCGCTGACCGTCGGCGTCCAGGAAGCGCTCTGCGCGGAAGAGAGGAGGAGGAGGAGGAGGGGGACACAGAGACGGCCCGTGCTGTCACTGCACGGTCACGCACGCGCGCGCTCGCTTTGTAACGGAAACCGAACTTTGCCGTCTCACCCGGTTTGAACTTGTCGGGCTCATCCCACTCCTGGGGATCATGGTGAATGGACCACATATTGACCAGCACACGTGTGCCCTTGGGGATGCTGTGTTCTCCTAAGCTGAGACAAGAACACGATGTTCCACGCGTATCGCCACACCTTCTCAGAGCTCCTAGCTGCCAGCTTTAGCTTGCAAGCTCTTCTTCCGGATTACCTGGTGTCCCGCAGGGCCACGTGGGGGATTAGCACGGGGCTCACGGGCCGAATCCTCATCACCTCGCAGAGGGTGCTCTCCAGGTAGGGCAGCCGGCCCCGGTCCGCCAGCGTCGGCATGCGGTCGCGTCCGATCTGCTTGTCCAGCTCCTGGTGGATCCTGTCCTGGACCTTGGGGTACAGCGCACTCATTGCGGGATCGTAAGCGTTTTGCGAGAACCGAACCTACTGCATCTCCGCGGCATCGCTAGAAGTTTACTAGGCGCGAGCCATTTGGTTGTCCACTCAAAGTAAAACTGGCATTTTACCCTGTGTTAACCACATGCTGACCTCAGTGATGCTCTAGACACACTCTGTTCTACCGTACTGTACCTCAGGGTGATGCAACAGGAAAGCTATCATCCAAAGCAGGGTTGTGGAAGTTGTCTCCACACCTGCCCCGAAGACCTCCGCGGCCGTCATCAGTACATGGTCATCGGTGATGCTGGACTCGTCGCCTGAGCTTCTCTGGCCCTTCAGCAATGCGTCAAGCAGGTCGCGGGTTTCCTCGGGGCTGTAAGTTGCCTGTGACATCCCGCAACATCCAGTGAGTCTTATTCCCCACGCACCACGGCATCCCAAGTCCGGAACCCGTCTCTACTCTCACGGTGCACTGGGATAAGTCATGAACTTTACATTTATTCATTTAGCAGATGCTTTTCTCCCATGTGATGAACAGTGATTATTAACTAGTATTTATCCGACACCCTTATCCAAGGTGACGTACGTTGTTCATGCATCTATACATCACAGCAACGTAACACACACACACACAAGCACGCACTAGCAACTTAGAGTCACCAGTTCACCTGAAACACATCTTCACAATGTGAGAGGAAACCAGAGTACCTGAAGGAGACCAAAGTGAAAACAGGGAGCACATGCAACTTTGCACAGACTGAGCCAGATTCAAACCCACTTATTTTGAGGCACCGGTGCTACCCTCTGCACCACTGTGTCACCCAGTATATTTATTAATTTTATTAAGAATAATATTTTTATTACACTGGCTATTCATCTTACAAACAGAAATTGAACCAAAAATCATTGCTGTAATTGTTTGTAATGTTTCTCATGCAAAAGTCACTTTTAATACTTATCAGTAAAAGCTTAATAACACAGATGTCGACAAATGAGGCTCTGTGGTCTTAGATTTACCTATGATTAATTAAAATACTTTCTAAGGCTTGGTATTTTAATATATTAAGTGTGAGCTTCATTCAGACTAAACTAAAAAAAAAATCTAAATAAAAACTTTAAAAAGAATAATTGTAAAAGTATTCTCGACAACTCCTATTCAGCCCAACGTGTTTATCAATTTATCTTGCAGACATGTCACATTAGTCATCTTGTTAATGATCAGCAACACACGCCTGCAAACGTGGTAGAAGTTTTAAGCCCGTCCCACAGTCCTACTCCGTGGAATGTATTTACATTTAAATCACAGTTACATTTATTCATTTAGCTGATGCTTTTCTCCAAGGAGAATTACGATGTTAAGTTACTTACAATTATTTACCCATTCATGCAGTTCTGTATTTTACTGGAGCAACTTAGGGTAAGCACCTTGCTCAAGGGTACTACAGCTGAAGGTACAATTCGAACCTGCAGCTTTTGGATCTGAAGGCGGCAGCTCTAACCAATGTGTTTCAATGACTGCCGTAGGCTGGGTCCGTAAGTACGGGTTGCATTTGCTCAGACAAATTTCAGGGAAAGGATTAAAAAAATACAAGTGAAAATTAATTTTAAAAAAGGCTTGAAAAATGTTTGTATGTTGGAAGATTTGCAGCTCAGCAACTTGTACTGCGCGGACCAAGTGTATTTTAGGTTTTCGCACTGTCATCTGTTACCTTGTGTTCCTCCAGCTTCTTGCTTAGCAGTTCGTCTCTCACACGGATGCACTCTTTCAGTTTCTTCAAATCTTTGTTGGGGAAGATCTACGGGGGAAATAAATGATCAATTATTTTTTTTTTAATATTTAATGTAGCTTATAATATTTCTGATGTCTGCTTGGCCTAATGACTGTCACTGCAGGCTACCTTAAGCCAAGGGAAGATGTCCACCACGTTGCCCCTGGCGATGGTCTGCACTATGCCGCTGTTGTACTCCATGACGCTGTGAAACTCGGGGTCGTGGGGCTGGTAGGTGGAGCCAAACACCAGGGTGCACACCACGTTGGTGACGGCCTGCATCAGCGGCAACTCGAGGTCAACGGGTTGGCCCGATTGGGCCGACAGGTCGGAGCACAAGCTGGCGGCCTCCTCGCACACTGCGGCAGCGCACAAACACACGCTGGGCTCAGCTACGCATCACAGTCGAAGCAAAAGACCCCAACCTTGCAGCAGGTGGCCAGGCGGTTCGAGCCGTTCCCGTGTAGTTGAAAAATCGAGGCTCAGATCCCACCTCCTGCTCTAGTACTCTAAATCAAGGCACTTACCCCCAATTAATACTAAACAAATTACCCTGCTGTCTGAATGAATAAATCAGTGCGGGTAGCTTCACGCTGCAGGCGGCTTTGGAGAAAAGTGCCAGATAAGTGACCAAATGTAAACAGCCCGATGTGGACTCTGTGAAAAAAAACCGGAATCCTCAATCATCTGTTCTGACATCTTATGAGAGAAGTATCTAAGCCCGAAGGTATGCGGCGTCACCGAATACTCCTGATCACTCAAACACAGATGTTATATTGTTTTAATCCATGTTTCACGCATGAGTTAACAAGCTACCAGATGAGCACGGGAGCTTCTCCAGCACCCCGACACAGCGGCGCTGGCGAAGGCTGCAGCTCACACCAATCCAGCCTTGAACTACTGGCATCCGCAGCCGCATAAATACCGCGCTGCCTTGGGACGTCCCGTTCTCTGGAGAGGACAACGTCCAGGAGCCTTGTCCTGCCGCTCACCGATGTTCTGCAGCGTGTTGCTGCCTTCCCCGAACATGGTGAAAGAGGCATGTACCAGGCGGCGGTGGCTCTTCCACAGGGGACTGTAGTCGGCGAAGGCAATGTCCTTTCCTCCCCGGCTCAGCAGCTCGGTGGTCACCTGCAGGATGGGTGGGATGTGTGGGTGCATTGAGCTCAGCCCTCCATAACAGCTCATTTGACTAACAATGGAGGACAAATGCACATTATTATTATTATTATTATTATTATTATTATTACTATGGATTTGAGCACACAGGTGTGTCAGATGGAGCCGGCACGTTTCGTAGTGGTTAAAGCTGCAACTTTGCACTTCAAAGCCCAGGTCTGAATCCCACCTCTTGCCGCAGTACCCTTGATCAAGGTACTTACCCTGCATGTGTGCAGTAAAAATTGCCCACAGTATAAATGGGGAAATCTCTGCAAATGGCTGCATACTGAGTTGCTTTGAAGACATGATCAAGCTAATAAAAAAGGAAATATAAAATCACTCCAAATCACTCCAGTCATTCCAAATCACTCTGCTGGGTAAAATGTAAATTGTTGTGAACTCCGAATGATTAATATTAAACTCTGTTACTCTACCGAGTCTCAATATTGCTTTCTTAACATACATTTTTGACAAATGGCTTTTACTCACTGACATTGCATTCCTTTCAGTAGCGCTACATGCTGCAATTACTGTACTTTACTGCATTTTTAAGGGGGGCGCAGTAGCGCAGTGGGATGAACCGGGTCCTGCTCTCTGGTGGGTCTGGGGTTCGAGTCCCACTGGGGGTGCCTTGCGGCGGACTGGCATCCCGCCCTGGGTGTGCCCCCCCTCCCAAGCCCCATGCCCTGTGTTGCCAGGTTAGGCTCTGGTTCCCTGCAACCCTGTATGGGACGAGTGGTTCGGATGATGAGTACTGCATTTTTAAATGATTAAATTAAAGAAATAATACATTCTCACTGCTTCTACATTTATTGCAGCGTTAAATTTTACGTACGCGTTAATTTTAAATGATCAAAATAAAATACGTTTTTCAGCAATGCAGTCTTACATCCGCTCTCCCTCGCTCGCTCATACACACACACACACACATTTTCAGAACCGCTTGTCCCTTACGGGGTCACGGGGAACCGGAGCCTACCCGGCAACACAGGGCGTAAGGCCGGAGGGGGAGGGGACACACCCAGGACGGGACGCCAGTCCGTCGCAAGGCACCCCAAGTGGGACTCGAACCCCAAACCCACCGGACAGCAGGACTGCGGTCCAACCCACTGCGCCACCGCACCCCCTACCTCGCTCATACATTCACATTTATTTTATACTTCTCTCCAAAGAGAGCTGACGAGTTGTTTCTTAAATTAATGTACCCCTTTACAGAGTAGTCTTTACTGTAGCAGGACAGGACAAATACCTTGCTCAAGGTACTCCAGCAGGAGGTGAGATTTTAACAAGTCCATTGAGTCAAAAGGTGGCGACATTAACCACTACGCCACCTGCTGGCCCTCATACACACATAAAAATAATGTGATCCTAGAGCGTGCGTCTCTTCTCACCATTTTGGGCCTCCCGGCAAACTCCTTCCCCCGCTGCAGAAGCACCTCGCGAGCATGCTTGAAGTTGTTCACCACGACCGTGTAGTGCGGCCCCAGGTGGAGGGCAAACGGGCTGCCGTACTTGCGACCCAGCTGGGTGAAGAGCAGGTGAGGAGGTGGGCTGCTTCTCAAGCTCAGCAGGCTACCCAGCAGGGGCAGCGAGGGCAGGCAGGGGATGGAGGAGCGGCCGGCTCGGACGGCTCTGCCGCGGAGAGCGAGAACGGCCAGCGCCGCCGCCAGCGCCATCAGCAGCAGTGCTACCATGGGGAAGTCCACTACAGCCACCCAGCAATCTCCCATCTTCATCGGTGAAGCGTTTGCGATGCACGAGGCCGTCTGTCCGCCTGCTGGGCTATTTGAGTCGCCCGCTGATTGGCGTCACATTGCCTTGACGGGCACTGCGGGTCAGGGGCGACCATGTGGCGTCAGAGCGGTGGGCGCTATCGCTCATTATCTCGCATTTATCTGTCTTCATGTGACACGCATGGCAGATTTTCCATTACTTTTGAAAAAGTGCTAGAATTAAAACATTAAATAAAACATTAGTACCGCAGTCACTCTTCTGCAAAGAGACAAATAAGACTTCTACTAAAATTTGATGTACTTTTATAGCTGTATATGCTTGCGTTCTTGTTCTGATATTTTGGAGAAAGTGCACTGGTGTTTATTTAGGCTTGTATCTCCATGACCGGCATTATTCATTTATGTACTATTTTGTTATTCATTTTATTTTCATTTATGAATACATTTAGCTGACACTTTTCACCAAAGCAGTTTAGAACATTGAGCGACCTCTACTTACTTACCTCTTGCACTATGCAGCTGGGTACTCCAAGATGTACTCTGTCAGTTTGAGCTAAGTGCCTTGATGAAAGAAAGGTTTTACTTTTCTCCAAAGTGACTTTCAGTGAACACTATGTAGTGTTATGAGCCCACACACCTTATTCACCGTGGTGACTTACACTGCTAGATACACTACTTACACTGGGTCACTCATCCATACATCAGTGGAACACACACTCTCTCTCTGTCACTCACACACTATGGGTGAACCTGACCAGCATGTCTTTGGAATGTGGGAGGAAACCAGAGCACCCAGAGGAAACACACACAGACACAGGGAGGACATGCAGACTCCACACAGACTGACTGGGGATGAAACCCATGTCCTTTCACACCAACCACTGCGAGACAGTAGCGCTACTCGCTGTATCAACGTACTACAAGAAGAAGCGGAATTCAAACACAGAGCAGTGTTGCTAACCACCGCGCCACCTACTGTCTTGAACAGTGGTGTCATTTCACTCTTTATGATGTCAGTATCTATTACTGTCCCAATTCCATTTCAGTAAGTAACCCTAAGATGCCTAAACCAAACGTTTTCATATGTAATGACCGCATAATGACCCTTGGTGGATCACTCTGTTATGTACCACGTGGACTCAGATTTATAAGCAAGAAGAGCGAAATGTTCCTGCCCTTTTAAAACTTTGCTTCTCGTGGTTAGAAGTGTGACCATAATGGACTCACAAGAGGGAGAGAAAAAAACAAACTGCAAAAACATCATATGGCTTGAAGGTCAGACTGATTAGATTAGCCCAAGCCATGAATAAATCATGCTAATACTGTCCTAATACACAGTGAACTTCAGGGTCGCCTTGGTCCTCATGTCAGGGGTAGGAGTCTGAGCTGTCAAAGAGACAAATGTCCTGCCAACGCTCTTTGGAAGCTCTTTGCAACACACTCCAGTCGTCCAGGAGACAGGGGGTAGCGCCTGCTCATGCATGCAATCTTGGGTTTTATAAATGTCTTCTTCCCACTGGTGACAGACCGCAGCGATCGCGGGAAGGGCCAAGTCCGATCTTGCCGTGCGCCGTACTTTCGGCGACATGTGGCGCTTAAGCGTCTGACTGAGAGCGCGATGCCGCGTCTCGAGCGCCACCTGCCGGCCGCGATAATTAATACACCGCTGTCGCTGCTGTGTTTTTCGGTCTCGCTCAGACAACGTCTCAAGGACGACGCAAAAGGGAGATGAAGGTCAAGATGTGAAGAACGTCTCCGAAGCAAAATAATACTTCTGCTCTCCGTATCCACAATTCCCGATTCTCAAATTTGGCGATACAGTAACCTCCAGCGTGAAATATATATTAATAACGCGAAACAGTGGTGATAAGGAATTTTCCACATGACACATGTCTACCTGCTTTTCTCCTTTCAGGGCAAATCAGCTTCATTTCATTGAGCAAAGAAGTAAATGTAAACTATTTTTATTTTTTACTGCTTCACAAAGGCCTGCTAGACCAGAGATATTTGGCAGTTTCCTGACATGTTCTAGAATGTTCCATCAACCCTGGACTGACTCCAGCGCAGGGCAGGCAGCAGTAAGCGTTGAGGAAGAACTGCTGGCAGTTGTGCAGATTCCTGAAGAAGCATGATGTGTGACCTGAGGCTGCTGAGGGACAGTATCCCAATGACAAACATGCAGTCCTACGGGAAATAAAGGCCCAGCCCGGGTAATTCCCCACATTGCGATCATGAGGAAGGTCACGACACACAGCATCTGCAGCATATTTCAGCTCGACCGATCCACGGCAAAATCCAGCTGCGTACAAAGGATTTTAAATGTGTTTGTGCAAAAGCACAGCAAAGAAAAAAAAAACAGTATTTACATTACACACATACTGGTTGAGGCCGCTTGATCTGGTGGGGGGGGTCATGATGAGCCGAAGCCTAGCCCAGCAAGCCAGCAACACAGGGTGGGAGGCTGGGACACATGCAGGATGTGACACCAGTCTGTTAAAAGGCACCCCCAGTGGGACTCGAACCCCCAACCTACCAGAGAGCAGGACCCAGCCAAACCTGCTGCACCCCCCCCCCACATTAGATTAACATTAACATTTATTCATTTAGCAGATGCTTTTCTCCGAAAGAGATGTATATCTCATGGAAAATACAATGTGTACACTGCATTAGCAGAAGGAGGTATAGATGCAGACGTGTGATGCGTAAGTTTGTTTCTTTCCACCACATGAATCAATGTACATCACACGAGTAACTGCATAAAACTTCATTTGAATATTGACGATTCCAAACCCCTTTCATAGTAATTATTTTTTTTTAAGTATATATCAACACACATACAATGTCAAGTGGGGTCGAGGTGAGCCGGAGCCTAACCCGGCAACACAGGGCGCAAGGCTGGAGAGGGAGGGGACACACCCGGGATGGGACGCCAGTCCATCGCAAGGCACCCCAAGCAGGGCTCGAACCTCAGACCCACCACACAGCCGGCACCGGCTGCGCCGCCGCACCCCCATATACAGATACATTTACGTGAAATTACAGGAGTAACTACGTAAAGAACTAGTCAATTTATTTGTCTCTCTTGGGTTAGTCTTGACTTCTGTAAATATGTTGCTCATTTGTTTTTTCCTCTGTGCACAAAACTTGTCTCATCAGCTGAGCAATGAGCAACAGAAAAAACAGCCCCAGGAAAGCTTTTATTGCTGATTGCTTAAGAAGTCATATTAAAGTGTGTGAGGATGTGAGACAGTGGACATACATATAATAACTATTATTGTATTATTAATTGCAGTTATTTTGACTTTAAACAGAAGCAGTTATATTTTTATCTTGGTATTTCACCCCAAGGCTGAACAGGTGTACAAACATGTGCTTTACCACAAACTGTGACAGTCATGGCTATTGCTTTGACTGTTTTCACCGGAATAAAATAAAGTCTGCTATCTGTATAGCTTCACACATGATAACAGCTAGGAATTTATTCTTATATTGTTATATCTGTGTTTTTTCTTTTATACTTCAGTTATAGTCACACACACATCATCTGAAACCGCTTGTCCCATACAGGGTCGCAGGGAGCAGGAGCCTAACCCGGCAACACAGGGTATACGGCTGGAGAGGGAGGGGACACACCCAGGACGGGATGCCAGTCCATCGCAAGGCACCCCAAGTGGGATTCGAACCCCAGACCCACCCGAGAGCAGGACCTGCTCAAACCCACTGCGCCAACGCACCCCCCTCAGTTATATTCATTTGGGAAAATTCTAATGAAATATCGAGATGTACATTATGGAGACAGATTTATCTCTTTTTTTTCCTTTTAAGAGCGTATATGAAAAACTAATACTTTCCTTGGTTCAGGGTTTTCTTGCAAAACTGACAGATGCAAACCCAGTAAAAAACATGTTGGGCTTGCTGAACTAGTACTTTCACAACTGATAAAATTGTATTTACATTTACATCCAGGACAGCGTTTGCCAAAAATAGTGCAAAATTTCTTTAGTTAAACAAGCTTTCCATTTGTTGTATTGACATTATTGCTGTTAACTTCAGCACAGAAGAAAAAAACTTTTGTGCTGAAGTTAATGACAGGAGGACAATGAGCCGCACAAACTGCCACCAACACGTGAAAAATGAGCAGCGACGTCCGCCTGCCATGAGCGCACATTTGATTGGTCCACACAGCGGAGGTCCCGCCCCCTTTTACACCACGTGACTCGCTGTTCATCCTAAAGTTAAAAACAGAATCTGTTTACGTCCAGAGCTGTGCTGCTGGTGGTTTTGTGTTCGTGCAAACGGTTCAATATTTTTTTCTCTTCCTTTTGTGCGGTTTTAAAGCCAGTTGCGGCCACACGCGGACCATTTTAGAACTCTTAGGCGGTGCACACGGTTACACGGGTGGTTCAGTTGATTTACATGGTGCATTAATAATCGAATTTTTCCAGCGAGTTCGCAAAGGTAGGAGTAGCTGAGTAGGATCATCTCATCTGTGCGTGAGGAATGAATGGCGGGACGCTCGTTCTGTGCACGTCGCCGCGTTTAACTCTTTTGCTCTGTGCGTGTGTGTATATCTATTCTATATGTGTGCGTTTGTGTTGTCGACTCGTTGCAGCCAGGCGGTGGGACGAGGCGAGTGCGGCGCGAACAGCCCCGAAAGCTGCAGCCCAGGGAAATCATGGCGACCGAGGTGGAAGCGTGGACCGTGGTGGCGCCCCAGCACGAAGGTCAGCCTCCGCCGCCGTCTCGCACGCGACACACGCAGCGCGCGACCCCGCTTCGGTTCTCCTGAGCGCGGACGGGGATGGAAGGAAGGGGGCGGGAGTCGGTCAGTGTGCAGCGCCTCGTGCCGCGGATGCACCCCATTGTTTTCAGGTGGTAACTTCTAGAAGCTCTGCCATGTGCTCGCGCGCGTGCAAGCAAGGGTTAAATTCGTGCGCTTTTTTTTTTTTTTTTTTCTTTCTCCCCACGCAGCGTTGCATTTATCTACGTTTTGCGCTTATTTACTGCCGTGCAACGGTCACTACGTTGCCAGTCTTATTTGTAACAGTGGGTGGGGGTTCTGAAGTGTCAGGTTATGTTTGCTGGAATGCAAGTGTGTGTGTGTGTGTGTGTGTGTGTGTGTGTGTGTGTGTGTGTGTGCGCGCGCGCGCGCGCGCCCCCATCCATCCATCGTAATATTATTTAGCGGTATTTAATTTTTAAAAAATCTCAACGTTTTTCACATTTCAGTTTTTAAGCAAGGCAAGCTATTGTAAAATTTAACATTTTTTTTTAGACTCAGCTATTATTATTATACCTTTTCAGCTGAATGTGAGTCTATGTAGCGTGGTGCCCCGCAACTTGCACGTAATTTTTGAGGCTGATCCAGTGTGACTTGGTGACGCGGTGCAAGTCAAGTGCTGTCGTTGTTTATGTTGCCTGCGCAGCTCAGCCAATCGGAGGGCTCCTGGGCATCCGCCCCTCTGCCAGGTCCACCTGCTAGTAGCACCTCATCCTCACCTGGACCCTTTGCCATCACATCAGTGTTTTTTTACTAGTTTTCCCACGGTGTGTGAAAATCATGCACCATGTCTTTGGAGGAAAAAATATATTCCCCTTCATTAATCATTTAAATATTCCTGGAATAATTCCATCTTTTAGTGACTCCGTCCACAAAATTCCGCATGGATGCTTTGATGTCCATTGCAAATTTTGGAACATGCGTAAATTACCGCTACGGTAACCTGCGTAAGCGTGTAATAGTATTAAAAGAGATGTTTAGGTAACTAACTTTGTATGGTCCTTTTTTAAAAAAGGTACTTATCTGACACTTTTCCAAAGCCAACTTAGTGTTTGGCTATGTGTAACAATTTACACATCGAAACAGCAAAGTAATTTGACTGTACCAATTCAGGTTAAGTACCTTGATCAAGGGTACTGCAGCAGGAGGTGGTATTTGAACATGGGACTTTTGAGCAGAAGACAGTTGCTCTAACCTGTATGCCATCTGCTGCCTCTTAGCTGTGTCTCATCAGAGAGAGAAAAAAAAAAGAAAAAAAACTCAGTACTACTGCTTTGGATTGCAGTTTATTACAGCAGAAGCTGCTGGAACAATGTTGAGGTCTCAGAGCCTTCAGAGGTTTGTTGGTGTCCACACTTCTCCTTTAAGTCCTTATACTTTTGCCAGTCCATCCCATATGAAATCATTTTTCAAGTATGTTTCTCTTTTGTCATTTGGGCAGCAATCATGCTGTAGGTTTGCAAGACTGAAAGCACTGTTCATTGTTGCTGAAAAATTTGCTTAGCTTTACCAAAATTTAAGTATTTGTTGATCATAGTCCATGACTTTGTCATCATAACCTTTAATTGTAGAAATAAGACTTAGAATTTATTTAGAACTTTATTGAAATATGGTCCCCTACTGTTCTCTAGCAACTTGTGAGTGTGTGGCTGGGGAAGTCACCTGTGTAAACTGCCTCCTCTCCCATGGTTGTGGTGACTGTGGGAGTCATCTGTGGGTAGACTGACTTATCTGCAATTTGTGTCAAGTGGACCTGCAGTTGGGGCAGTGGTTAGAGTTCATGCCCTGCATTCAAAAAACCCTGGTTCATACCTACCTCCTGCTGTAGTACCTTTGATCAAGGTACTTATGCTGTATTAATACAGAAGAAATGACAATGCTGTATAAATAGGTAAGTCATTGCAAGTAGCTTAATGTTTTTTGAAAGCAGCTAAATAATAATAATGTAGTCAATCTGGTATTTCAGTGGGGGTGCGGTGGGTTGGACCGGGTCCTGCTCTACAGTGGGTCTTGGGTTCAAGTCCTGCTTGGGGTGCCTTGCGATGGACTGGCATTCCATCCTGGGTGTGTCCCCTCCCCCTCCAGCCTTGTGCCCTGAGTTGCTGGGTTAGGCTCTGGTTCCCCATGACCCTGTATGGGACAAGCGGTTCAGAAAGTGTGTGTGTGTGAGATATTTCAGTTTTGATGTATTTACCTTAATTTATGGTTGTGATTGTCTGAGATTGTCAGTATGAATAGATCTATAACAAAACTAAGTACAGATTGTTACAAGTATAATGTCCTGTGTGCTTTGCAGGCAGAAAGACATAGTAGACAGCGAAAAGAACACCTGTTGGCTGAAAGCGGAAGTAGGATACGTAACTGTTTAAAAATGCTGTTGTACTGAATAGTAAGTGTTGTGCATAAAAAGGTGTACATTTTTATGAGATTTCTCTTTCCTGACAGCATCATGTTGTTTGAGGGTTGTCTGAGCTCAGCTGCTTGTTATTTAAAAAAAAGGCCTTTAAAATTGTAGTTGGGGCAAGCAAAGCAAAGTCTCTGTTATCCCAGTGTGGTGTATTTTTCTTTGCACTCTTTAGGCAAATAATATTTCAGACTGCTTCTCTTGCTTGTTTTGTTTGGTTTTCCAAGGCTAGGAGGCAAGCATTTGAGCCGGGAGTGCTGCGTAGGTGTTGTTCGCTCATCTGCTCTTTGAAGATTAACTGCAGAAGAAGAGGGGAACGTCTGTTTGCATCGGTGTAGGAAATGAGAGAAATAACAACCTGCCAAGCGCATGTTTTTTTTTTTTTTTTTTTTTTAAACTACTTTCTTGCTTCCTCATGCAAAGTGTACTTAAGAATGCACAATTATGAAAAATTGCTAAAAAAAAAAAAAAGTCTGGTGTTTTTACATGTATTCATTTAATACATACATAGTATTTTCCTCCAGTGCAACAGAGTCAATAGTAAACACAAGTACATCACCAACAGACAGTTTTAAATACTGAAATGATTATCACATTAGTTTGAATGGGAGGAGCAAGGACTCATTAATGTTTAGGTTAATTAGTTATTTCTATATACACACACGCATTTTCAGAACCGCTTGTCCCATACAGGGTCGCGGGGAACCGGAGCCAACCCGGTAACACAGGCCGTAAGGCCGCAGGGGGAGGGGACACACCCAGGACGGGACGCCAGTCCATCACAAGGCACCCCCAGCGGGACTCAAACCCCAGACTCACCGGAGAGCAGGAATGTGGTCCAACCCACTGCGCCACCGCACCCCCTTATTTCTATATATTAATTTACATTTATTCAATTAACAGATGCTTTTCTCCAAAGTGATGTACATCTGGGAGCAATAAAATTTGGATTAGGAAAAAGAGATACCTGCTGACATGTGCGTCTTCAGTAAAGCTAGTTTGTTTCTTTCCACTTTATGCACCGATTTTCATCGCAGGAGTAGGTGCATAAAACTCAGGATTGACTAATCCTGAGTACCTTCCTACAGTTTTTTTTTTTTTTTTTTTTTAAAGAAAAAGGTACATGAACATTTACATACAAATACAGCACTAGCAGCAGTGATTTACAATGTTGGCAGACTCTTTCCTCCAAAACAATGTGTATCTCAGAAAACATTACAGAATCGTGTTACACCAACAGAGAAATTGGATACAGGGACTGAATTCTTCAATAGATATTTCACATGCTACTGCATAAACCAGTACAGTATATGTTACACAAGTATTGGCATATAGATTTTTTTAATTAAACAGATTACATAGTACATGTTTGAGCACATAGGAGTGGCTCTGAAAGATGTGTTTGAACACCCTTCTTGAATGTGGAGAGATTCAACAGTTCTGAATGATAGCAGGAGGTTATTTCACCACACTGGAGCCAGAGCTGAAAACCTTTGTGCTTTTGGACCTCTCGTGCATGGGACCAGCGGGCATGGGTGGGAGAGAGTAGCAGTCTGCTTGTGGTATAGCAAAGGATCAGATCTTGCACTGGTGGGAACTTCTTGTATCTGCTTCAGAAGGAAGAAAATAAGTTTTTAACAGAAATGGTTCTACTACTTTTGGGTCCAGGTACAAATCTGACTTCTACAAAAGATATTGGCCTGTCCTGCTTTGATGATTTAGACTCTTGGCTGGGATGGTGGCCAGCTGCGCCCCTCTACTCATATGCATTTGGCATGAGTAAAATTCTTTGGCATGCCAGTGCTCAGCTGTGTGGCTGTGGAATGTGATCTGGGATTTTGGAGAGCTGAGATTTAAGGAGAGGCCTGAAACCAGCACTTCTGGGGTTAAAAATTGCAGAGCGAGACTGTTTATAGGGTAACACACAGGACTTTGGGTATGTGGGCTGCCCTCCACTACACATCACTGCATCTTCATTAACACTTTGGAGCTACATATGTAGTCATACACTGTTGCAGGGCCCTGGATGGATCTTGTTCTCGCAATTTTTTTCTTTCTGTGTATGTTGATATGACATACATCCATTCATTTAGCAGAAGCTTTTCTTTAAACAATGTTGGGACAGCTGGTAGCATAATGGTCACAATTACTAGAAGCATACAATTATTTACCCATCTTGGTAATTTTTAGTGGAGCACTTCAGGGTAAGTACCTTGCTCAAGGGTACTACAGCCAGAGGTGGGGATTGAACATGCAACCTTTAGATCTAAAGGCAGCAGCTCTAACCACTATGCTACCAGCTGTCCTTTTTGACTTGAAACATGGGGGGCTACTTAATTATATTTATTCATTTAGTCGACACTTTTCTCTAAAGTGATTTACAATGTTACTCAACCTACAATTACTCATTTATACAGCTGGGTTATTTTACTAGAGCAATTTAGGGTAAGTACCTTGCTCAAGGGTACTACAGCCAGAGGTGGTGATCAGACCTGCAACTTTTGGGTTTAAAGGCAGTAGCTGTTACATACACCCGCACACACACCGCTCGTCCCGGGTGGGGTCACGGTTAGCCAGAGCCTAACCCAGCAACATGGCACAGTGCCAGAAGGGGAGGGGACAAACCCAGGACGGGATGCCAGGCCACCACAGGGCACCCCAAGAATGACTTGAACCCCAGACCCGCCAGAGAGCGGGACCCAGCCAAACCCGCTGCACCACTGTGCCCCTTACATATATTTACATTTATCTCACCTCTGACCCCTATGCTACCAGCTGTCCCAACACTTTAGCTACTAAAGTTTGGGGTGTTTTTTTCCCCCCTAGCCAGCCAGTTTCATATTTAAACAGCTTATTGTCAGTTTTATCATATAGTTGTTATCATATAGTTATATAGTTATCTTTATGGTTAATGATATTGTACATACATGCCTGTAATGGACTGTATCCTCTTCAGATCCAAAAAAAAGTTTTTGCCTGTTTCTAAGGTATCAAGGAAGTTACCCATATCCCACTTCAAAACACGGTATTATTAAAATCACGGCATGTCTTTTGTAGGCTGGATTAGGGTTCAGCCTTGTAGCTTGTGCTGTTAGGGAGATAATTGAAAATACATGTCCTCTAGAGTGGACGAAAATGAATGGCTGGGTCTCAGGAGGATTGTCAATGAGGTGAGTGTTCATTGTTGAACTCATGCTTTGCCCTCAAATCTGCTTGAAGGCTAATTAATGCATCTTTGAGGCTGTGAGTTTTGGTTATGTTATGTTCATATAATTTGTTCTTTTACTTTGCTGTCTGGGCTGTTACCAAATGATACAGAACCCACAGCAAGGGTAAAATAAAAGGTATTTTGTACCAAAATGAAAGGTATTTTTTACATTTATGACAATATGATGACATCAACATATTGGTAGCAAGAATTATTGAACTCTGTCATTTATTCAGATTCAGCTGGTACTGTGAATTATGCATGAGAGTGAATCATTTTGGAGTGTCCTTTTGTACTTCCATCTTATAAACCACAAGAGATACAATTTATTTTTGAAAGTTTAAGGGTATTTGTGTTTTGAAAGCTGCATATACATGTTTGTGCAGTTTCTTTCTCAGTTTGCATTTATTCTGCTATTTTAGCTATGAGGTAGATTTACTGTAATTGATGTGATGGGTTGAGTATCTATATACAGTAGTTAGTTTTCTTAGCATCTGCACCCTTTGGCAGAGTGAAATACTTTGTAGGCAGTGAATAAAACGCCTGTAAAAATATCCCAATACCACAGATAAGATGGAGATGTACTTTCACATTTCTGAACCACTTGTCCCATACGGGGTCGCGGGGAACCGGAGCCTACCCGGCAACACGGGGCGGAAGGCCGGAGGGGGAGGGGACACACCCAGGACGGGACGCCAGTCCATCGCAAGGCACCCCAAGCGGGACTCGAACCCCAGACCCACCGGAGAGCAGGACCCGGTCCATAATAAATAAATAATAAATAGCCTGTTGTATAATGAAAAGGTTTATGTTTATATGAATCAGTGACAAGACATCTGTGGACTGAGTCACATGGGTATTTCTGGGTGTGGTAAGACTGGGGTGGAAGCACATACGTGGTGGTGGTCAAGGGTGTCTTGCGTACCATACAGGGACAGCCATTCCTGCTGCTCTTCATATGACACCAGCAGAAGAGAAGATCGCTGTTACTTTCCAAGAAAGGGGGGTAGCCAAGAGCGGTCAGATGACCATACAGCCCCCACCCCCCCACCCTGTCATATGCGGTGCATCCCTTTGCAGGGCAGTCCAGGAGAGTCCCCCGTCTGTTTGAGATGAGCATGGGATTGGCTCATTGGTAAACCCCCCATGACTGTGGGTGGAGCTCTGGACAGAAGTTACCTGTTATGGTGTGAAAGACCAGTCAAACCATGGGGCAGCAAATTGTGTAGTGGTTAGATCCTGCTGCCTTGCAATGGAAATACCTGGAGTTGAGTCCCACCTCCTGCTGTAGCGCCCTTCATCAAGGTACTTACCCTGAATTGCTCCTGAGACATTTCCAAGCTATATAAACGGTTAATCATGATGAGTTGATTTGGAGAAAAGCACGAGATATACAGTTTTTACATGTATTGATTTAAGCGGTGAATGCAAGAAGATGACTGTCCACTGATGGGAGTTTTTCAAACAGTTGTTCTGGTTTAATTAAATCACGTTTGGTGGAAATGGACAAATTTTGACATTTTCATGCCAATAAAAGTCCAGGAATCACCACTGCTCACTACTGTTGCTGTTTACATTTATGTGTTAGACACTTTTCTCAAACCAACTTATTTAAGCTGCTTGCAGTTATTTACCCATTTTATACAGCTGGTTAATTTTTACTGCATAAATTCAGGGTAAGTACCTTGATCAAGGGTGCTATAGCAGGAGGTGGGATTTGAACCTGGGTCCTTCAAGTACAAGGTGTCAGCAGCTCTAACCATTTTGCAGCCTGTTGACCTCATTTCTGTCCTGAGAGAAGAAATGAATGAAACCTCCTCAGGGTTAGATTTAACAAATGTGCACTGCATTGTCTTTTAAGTTTGCTGTTCCTGTTGACAAGCCCGACCAAAATAAATGTTTGTTACGTTAATTTATTTAGCAGACACTTTTCTCTGAAGCGACTTACAATGGCTACTGTGTAGTGTTACCAGCCCACAAACCTTATTCACCGTGGTGACTTACACTGCTAGATACACTACTTACACTGGGTCACTCATTCATCCATCCATCCATCAGTGGAACACACTCTCTCTGTCGCTTACACACTATGGGGGAACCTGAACAGCATGTCTTTGCACTGTGGGAGGAAACCAGAGCACTCTGAGGAAACCCACACAGACATGGGGAGAACATGCAAACTCCACACAGACTGAGTGGGGATCAAACCCACGTTCTCTCACGCCACCCAGGCACTGTGAGGCAGCAGCACTACTCTCTGTGGCACTGTGCACCCGGTGTTTGTCCTGCATGCCTGTGTCTTCTGGGAAATGAAGACCATTTTAATCCTGTTCAGTATGGGACAGTGCATGGTCCATTATGACATGAATGTAATGATATTTTTCTTACAGCAGTCCTCTGGCAGTTCGATTTTATATTTTCTGAAAGTAAAGGAGTTGTGCCCTGGTGCTTCGCCTCCAGACTGGGTTTATTTTTATCAGAATTTTTTATTTAGCACACTGAGCAAATGGTCTTGGTCACACGTCAGATTCTGCGTTGTTATACTCATGCTGTAATCAACAAATCTGGCTTTATGATGACAAATATTGAAGTAACTGCTTGATCTGTTTTCCTGCTTCGTTTATTTTTCGAGCCGTACGTGGACCGTCTTTTTAAAGTCATAACATCGCTGACAAAATATTCTGGACTTCTTTTATATGTGTGTCCTGTGCCAATAAAAAAAACAAAAGTGCTAATAATGAATGTAGCAGAGTCTCCGTGACATTATAATAGTAGGTGTTGTTCATCACGGGTGCTTTTTCCAGCCTTTCTTTGTACAGATGTAACAGTCATTGTGTATTTGCTTGAAGATTACATTTATTTACATTTATTTACTTAGCAGACGCTCTTCTCAAAAGCGACTTCCAATGAACTCTATGTAGTGTTACCAGCCCACACACTTTATTCACCGCGGTGACTTACACTGCAAGATACACTACTTACACTGGGTCACTCATCCACGCATCAGTGAAACACACTCACTCCGTGACACTCACACACTATGGGGGAACCTGAACAGCATGTCTTTGGAGTGTGGGAGGAAACTGGAGCACCCGGAGGAAACCAACGCAGACACGGGGAGAACATGCAAACTCCACACGGGCTGAGGGGGGATCGAACACACCTTATCCACCACATTTTCGTCATAAAGGCACTACTGCCATATCTTTAGGAATTTTGTTTTGGTAGAATGCTTTGACAATATAAGCTTTAATTTCCTGAGATGAAGAGGAATATTGGGATTTTGTACATATAAAAGAGTTAAATATTGTAGCTTAAGGAGCCTTGAGTTCATGGAAATAATGGGAGAATTTGGTTTAGATTTATTGGCTCCTTTTAATTTCCCCTCTTTGGTCATCCTGCATACCTTCTGCTCATTTAGCTGACACATTTCTCCAAAGTGACTTATAATGTTCGGCTATTTGCAATGATTTATCAGTTTGTACAGCTGAGTAATTTGTATGGTGTGAATTCAGAAGAAGTACCTCGCTCAAGGCTAGGATTGCGTCCTCTGAGTTGAAAGCAGCAGCTCTAACCACCATGTCACTTGCTGCCCCTCCTACAACATAATGATTAGTGATTTTCCAGGTTCATCAGACTTCCTGGTGAAATTGTCCTGTTTTCTTTGGACTGTGCTGCTTTGCGTTGTTTTGTTTCTGTATTAAAGTCCCTCAGGTTTTCAATAAGTGACTGCAGAACAGCTCCAGGTATATTAATTTAATCCTCAGAATTTTTGGACCTCCAACACGGAGACTTTTTGTTTTCAGGATTTTTTGGTTTGCTAATGTTTTTTTTTTTTTAAATGACTTCTTCATTTCCAAAAGTGTAAAACTGACCAAATATTATCATGTGTTTGTGTTTCTGTGCATGTATTAATAGGGGCATTCTCCTCTGAGGACATGGATGGTGATGAGGAGGGCCTGCTGAATGATGTGGAGGTGAATGGGAGCTGGACTCCTCAGGAGAAGGCCCTTCACGAGGCACGGCTGAAGGCCAAAGCCAAGCGACGCGTGCGCCGGACGTCATCGCGCGACTCCACCCGCGAGTCTCTGTCGGACAACGGAGCCGATCTGGGGGGCGACCCCACCAGCCCCAAGGGCAAGACCAATGCTGGCGATCGCAAGTCCAGAATGGGCAAAGGCCGTGGCCTGCCTAAGAAAGGTGCGCGTTACCCTCTGCCCGTATTCCACGCACCTTCCGCAACGTGGGAAACGCGGTACGGGAACAAAACATCATGCAGAACCCTCATCTTCCATCTAAAGAAATTCTGAAGAATAAAACATACCCGTATTCTCTGTCGGTTCCTTCAGTTTTGAAATTGGATTTCACAGACTATGCGCTGGTTCCTTAAACACTTCAGTTACAGATTTTCATACATGCGGACATCGATGGGTTTATTTATTTCCCTTAAAAGCATTTTCATCACCTTTCATTTTCCTAAAATTTTGGTCTGTCGTGGAGCGACGATGATGCGTTTCCATGTGCAGCCATTACTTGGCAGCAAAACGCACACAGAATGGAAACTCAATCTGAGTGTAGGACCACCTTTGTTCCACGTGTTTATGCAGTTTTTACAGCTCCTGTCTGGTGTTTCCCGGCGTTGGTGATCAGTATCAGGATGAGGAACGTTGCACGTGTTTATGAGGTGCATCAATCAACAATTAGTATTGACTAGGGTTTTGTGGAAAGAATGCATTTTTATCTTCAGTCATTTTAATTAATTTTTCGGTATCTCAGAGTTGATAAGGTTAAAATGAAAAGGCTTGCAAACTTCATCGTTTATATTTACTGTACCTAAGCATAACGTATTTGCAGAATGTTGCCGCTAAATAAATTGAAGGATGTCTTTATTAAGATTTTATTGATATGTAGATGACATAGTGGCTTGAGGTTTACAAACACTGGATATGCACATGTTTAATCTGTTAGCAGCATTCAGCAGAAAGGTGTGGAGGTTAAAACAACCAAATATAAACAAGGAAACTGGTTTTAATTTTACCCTGCGACGGCCTGGCGTCCCGTCCTGGGTGTGTCTCCTCCCGCTCCAGCCTTGCTCCCTGTGTTGCCGGGTTAGGTTCCGGTTCTCCGTGACCCTGCTCAGGACAAGCAGCTTCAGTCGGTGTGTGTGTGTGTGTTTTTATTTTAATGTAGTTTTAAGTTAATAAATAAGTGTTACACTGCAGTGTAGTGGCATCATGTCCAGGATATCCTCCTTGCCTCTTATTTACATTTATTCATTTAGCTGATGCTTTTCTCCGAAGTTACTTATAATGTTAAGGTAACGGTTATTATAAGTTAAAAATTTGTTACCTGCTTACACAGCTGGGTAATTTTACTGGAGCAATTTAGGGTAAGTACCTTGTTCAAGGCTACTGTAGCTAGAGCTGAGGATCAAACCTGTAACCTTTGGATTTAAAGGCAGCACTTCTAACCACTACACTACCAGCTCTCCCATAGTTCTTGACTACTGTGGTTCTGCACTGAACAAGTGGGTTTTGACAATGAATGGATGGAATTGATACACACACATTGTCTGAGACCGCTTGTCCCAAGAGGGGTCGGGGCGAGCCGGAGTCCAACCTGGCAACACAGGGCGCGAGGCTGGAGGGGACACACCCAGGATGGGACGCCAGTCCTCCGCAAGGCACCCCGAGCAGGACTCGAACCCCGCGGAGAGCAGGACCTGGCCAAACCTGCTGCGCCGCTGCACCCCGTGAATTGACACCCACTGTTTTTTATTTATCATAGATTTGAGGATTTTGTAGAATCTGTTCCTTTGTTAAGAACAGTGACGTGTGTGTTATTGAGCTTGTATTGACAGTGACTTCGTGACTTTGGCATTACAAGCAAATCCATTTCTGAACAGACTCCCAGTCTCAACTGTATTTGTAAATTGAGGCACCAGCATATAAGATTGTGAACTTAAATTTTTCCAAGACGTTCTGTTATATTCTCCCCACTGTAACTTAGCGGGTGATCACAGAGCAGTTGTTTAATGTCTCTGATGCTGGACGGTTGAACTTGTGATGCGAGAAGGTGGCATTGCACATTGAGGAGCTGACATAGTCCTGCTTCCCACACAGGTGGCGCTGGCGGTAAAGGGGTTTGGGGAGCTGCTGGGATGGTGTACGAGATGGAAGAGCCAGATGCCAAAGACCCTAACTACGACGAGTCCTCTCAGGTGAGAGAATGAAGAATTAGCCCACCGCTAAGTCAGGGCTGTGTTACAAGATCATCCACTGAGCTCTAAGATGAGAGTGTCTGAGTGTGAGTGCTCCTCACATGCAGATGATTTTCCACAGCTGAGCGATGAAGTAGACTTGCAGAGGAACCTTGGTGTAAGAACTCTTTAGTACGGTAAACTACAGTACGCTCCCTTTCCACTTCTCGCCGTTGCAGCCGGTTCCTCTTTCTTTTACCCTGCGTAGCGTAGTGTGTTGATGGTCAAGCCAACGGTTCTTGAAGTGTGGTCCGTAGCCCGTCTGTGCTGTCCAGGCGTCCAGAGGTCTACAAGGTGACAGTCATTATGCCTGAGCGAAGTGATTTAAGTTGAAATCGCTCACATATGTTAGTTCATTGTGGAAATACACAATTTTTCACTTACATTAAACCTTTGGGTGCCAAATTATGTGATAGCATGAGAGTCATATTGTTGAGTCATCTCATTCTTCGTGCCTTCAGAGGTTTAGCAGCATGGTGCCTGACACAAAACCGAGCTCCTGCAGCTGTCATACAGATGTCACCGCCTTCATGTTTCCCGAAAAACAACCGCAGTTTTTACCCAGGAGCTGCGAGGCACCGGCACGACCCGCCGTACCGCTGTGCCACTCTTTATCTGCACAGCATAGGAGATCTTCATTCTTGAGCTGACAGACTGCAGCAGAGTACGCAGATGGAGCTCTAGGTCACCATGGCACGCCTCTCATTGTTTTACTTCAGCAGCTGTTTTGCAGCACAGTTCTGGACCTTGCTCTCCGCGTACGTACCACACCTCCGGAGTACAGGGTTCTGGCAGTTTGAATGCTGGCCTGCTGTCAAGAGTTTACTACTAATTACCGCTCCCTTTTTAAACCCTCAAACTGTTGCCTTCTGTTTTCTGTGCAGAATTGCCGTTCACGTCCGCTTGTATTTAGCGGACACTTTCCTCCAAAGTGACTTGCACTGTTGAAACACTTCGAATGATCTGCCCATTTATAAAACGGTAATTTTTGCAGTATCAACTCAGGGTAGGTGTCTTGCTCAAGGGTACCGCTGCACGAGGTAGGATTTGGGTTCAAGGCAACAGCTCTAACCGCTGTATGCCACCTGCCGTGTTTCTAACACGGTCTCTGCATCCAAAAGTCTTTCTTGGTGGATGATGAAGCTGAAACCAAAAAAATGAAACAAAAATGTATATAAATAAATAAACATGAAAGCTTGCGTGACTTCTGCGCTGACAGCTGAGCCGCCCACTCTCTACCAGTTAATCAAGACAAATCTTTCATTCTTTGACAGTTTGTCAGTTTCCACATTAATTTTCTCACGGAGGATCTGATTCATCTTGAATCGGTGCGCAAGGGCAGCATACGCTTTGACAAAACGGAACCATACGGAGAGTGCGCAAAACGGCCGCGACATGGGTGTACGCCCAAGCACGGCAGCTTGTCCTGGCATTGAGGTGGAGTGACTAATCTATGCTTGCCGTGCAGGGGGACACAGTGTACGCCACGGTGACACCGGAGCTGGATGAGCGGGAGCTGGAGAAGACTGTGAGCCCCATCGTGCAGGAGTATTTTGAGCACGGGGACACCAAGGAGGTGCAGGTGAGGTGCAGCACCGGGGCGATTCCTGTCTGCTTTTCCAAAGAGGCGCGCCAGCTCCATCATCCCTCTTCGGTCATTTGGTATCTTGTCATACCAATGTTTGAATTCTTTAATGGACATTTCAGGTCATGCACCCTTTCCAAAGGTACTGCTAAATTAATTTCAGTTTATTAAGTAACAGCCTCAGTGTAGATCCCTTAGGGTGTTTTGCACAAGGTCTCCTGAGACCGGAACTATGTCAGAACCCCTGCTGGGGTTCAAATACGTGACATTTGCGCTATAAGTCTGTCCTAATGCACTACATCACTTGCTGTGGTTTTATTCTTGCATCCCTTGCCTCCACGTCGTGTTACTAGTCGCGCTACTGTTCTGTCAAGACGGTGTCTAATACAGTACCGGTCGAAAGTGTGAATGAACTTGCTGCAGACTGGTTTTCTCACAAGGTGTTCGGTCACCAAGTTTGATGAGGAAGTCTCTTTCCGGCTCCCAGAGATGTAGAACACTTGTGCGCTGCATTTTCACTCTTGCCTCCAGTTTGCCACCTGCAGGTACTGCCCATGTTGCTAAAGTATTCTCGCATTTCTGACCGGTACTATAAGTGGACATGCAGATGTGCAGGTGCAAGACAATGTTGCCTTCTTCATGTTCCTGTCCTCATCCTCTGGTTCCCAGGCAGTTGTGCTGTCATGCCTTCATTACCCACTGAAGCCATTGTTCGCTCCTCTCAAAGTTTCTTTGTACGCCGCAGTTTGACTTGGTGGGTGTTGCTGCAAAATTACCATTTCTTTTTCCTCCCCCACGAACATGTGGTCCCAGAGCCACTGTAGCAAAATAACTGAGATGCATAAATTAGGCTCCTAGACTTCCTTTGATGTGGTCTTTATTCATTGGGAAATGATTCATTTATCTCTTCTCATAACCTATATGAGGGCCTTTGATTCATTTCTTGCCTAATTTTGTCACAAAGGCAAAGTTTTAGGCAAAGTGAAAATTTTACACATCGTGTAATGGGTTATTATGGAGACCTTGTGGTCCTCAGCTGTGCCGCTGCTACCTACTGCCCTGTATTAAAGCAGCCTCTTGCAGGTTAAACATTTCTGTGTGAATCTGTGCCTGTGTGTTACGTTGTGTGCGTCCTCCATCAGATGCTGCTGGAGGGGCTGAACCTGGGACACAACAAGTACGCGGTGTCCTCGCTGGCCGTTTCACTGTCCCTGGAGGGCAAGGCCAGCCACCGGGAACTGACCTCGCGGCTGCTCTCCGATATGGTGGGCAAGGTGCTGACAGAGAAGGACATGGCGCGAGCCTTCGACAAGATGCTTGCAGACTTGCCGGACCTCATCTTGGACACACCCGAGGCCCCACAGGTAACATACGTAACTTTTATTCATTTAGCAGACTCTTCTGCGAAGCGATTTAGTGATTACATTCAAGGGGTGTAACTGCACGGCTAGCCTGAGGCTACAAAGGAACATGGTTTTCTCTTTGTTTTTATTAAGTGCCATTAACTTGAGGGTGACTGTTGGAGACCACATAAGTTGTATCTTCATAAATGTCTGTCCTTCACTTGTCACTTGCGTCCTTTGTGTTGAAAGGGGTGTCTCCAATGTCACCGGTTTAGTCCACCCGTCTGGTCACTGCTCATCCTCCTCCTCTTTGTTCAACTTTCCCAGGCGTTACATTCATTCTTAGGACAATCTAATTCTCAAGGTGATCATTTCAATCCTGTCATTTGTTCTTCTTATGAGAGTTCTGTCTTAATTTAACTATCTGTCTGCATGTTTTCCTGGTTGTCCACAAGCGTCCTTAAGTGTCTCCTCCAGCACCACGGTGCAAATTAATCCATGTTCTTCCTGTCGTGTTTTTTCAGTCCAACCTTCACATCCCTATAGTGCTGCAGAAAATAACATTGAACACTTCTAATGTTCGTTCTTGTGGACACATCAGCACTTTTAAAGATCATTTCCAGACTTTTAATTGCAGCTCTGACAAGCACTGGTCTTTGGAGGGTCTCCTAGTTGCCAGATCCCTTCGTGTTGATTATTGATTCCAAGAGGGAGAATTTGTCAATGACTTCTTTGTCTTCATCGTCAACACAAAAGTTTGCTTGCTGCTCCAGGTGTCGTGATTTAAGCTTTCTTCAGATTTTATTGTACCCCACTTTATTGTTTCCACATCCCACCATTGCTTTTGCCGGCACACATTACATGAGTAGCTACCTATAGAATTGATAGGAAAAAAACTGATTGTGACAGATGATCTTATGTAAGATTATGGGGCAGTTAGGAGATCACTAGAGAAATGGATCGGAAAGAGATGGGTTTTGAGAATCTTCTTGAATGTAAAAATGGATTTGGGAGTAGAGAGAGTACACAGTGGGAAGTCGTAGCTCCTTTCTGGGGTTTCTTTTGCAAAGTCTGATCGCATCCACGTCTGGTTTCTATGTGCGTCTTGCCCTCATACAGCACACTCGTTGCTATGCTGTTACTGAGACCATTTGAGTCCCATTGATGTCACTGCTCAGCAATCTGTTCATGAAGGATATTATGAATAGATGGTGTGAAGTTGCCTCATTCTGCTCAGCTTGGCTCTGTGATGAGATGATGAGAGATGGTGCTGCTGTTCACGGCTAGCTGTTCACGGCTAACTGCTCCTTCTTTCCCTGCCTCCAGATGCTGGGCCAGTTTATTGCAAGGGCCATTGCAGATCACGCCCTCCCCATGGGCTTCCTTGACTGCTATAAGGGCAAGGTGGATTGTGATCATGCCAGGTGAGGGGGATGTTGGGGAGAAGGCATGGGGGAATGCAGGATTTTGGCTCTATGTGGAGATTTTTATGTCACTAGCTCCTTGCCTGATTCACGAATGTTGATTGTTTCCATTCCCTTTTGGTATCTTGGTTCCCATGATTGCTCTCAGGGCTGCGTTGGACAGGGCTGCGGTGTTGCTGTCCATGAAGACAAAGATGGTGCGACTGGACAACGTGTGGGGTGTTGGCGGAGGCTTGAGGCCCGTAAAGCACCTTATCAAAGAGGTAGTGGCTGGTGGCGTGTAGAGAGCAGGACAGAGAGCTCATTCTGTAAAAAACTCTGTCAAATGAACATTGTTTTGTTTAGGGGGAAAAAAATCACTTCCCAGATAACACACATGTCACTCAAGATGAACCACACTACAAAATTCCAATTTTTTCTGGAGACATTTTGTTAATCTTGCTCATATATATATTCATGATCTAATGAAATAAAGTGCACGATATCACTGCCTTTGTTGAAGTAACCAAGAACCAGCAAAAAAAATCTGTTGTGTGAAAATGGATGTATTTTTGCCTGCCCTTTTAGCAATTTTGCATTGCACTGATAATTGGATTAATGGTCATTTAAGGTATCGCATACTTGGGCTGGATCTGGAAGCAGTTGGAAAGTCGGGTTGGTTTCATTCTTTGCTTCTGACCATTGAAAGGCATTTGTTTTCCAGATGAACCTACTGCTGAAAGAGTACCTGATCTCAGGTGAGGTGTCAGAGGCCGAGCGCTGCCTCAGAGACCTCGAAGTGCCTCACTTCCACCACGAGCTTGTCTACGAGGTATGGTGCAGTGCTTTGAAAGCACATGACTGTGCGGAAACAAGCTCCACACATTACACATTGAGGCACAAGTCCTGAACCCATAAATAAGACTTAATCAGCCCAACTGATTTTGTAATAAATGTCTGCATTTTGATGTTGGCCACAGCTGGTGTAGTTAATATACTACACATGTAATAATGTGACGATAATAATACAGGAGAAACAACATACAGCCTGAAGACAGATTTTCCAATGAGAACCAAATTTAAATCAGATTGGTTTGAATCAGTTTATTCTGCAAAAAGGTTCAGCCTTCAGCTACTGGCACCATGTGTTTATTACAATTTCACGAAATTTATTCTTCAATGGCACCTTTCCACCAAGTGAAATTACTGAAGTTGTCAGGCTGACTTTGTAAACATCTTTAGAAACGTTCCTTCAATATGAACTAGAACATTTTATAAAATTTTTATTTTTTTTAATTCCAGTTACGGTCCTCATTTTTTAATCACTGTTTTTGTCACTGTTTACTTTATGTGTAAAAATAAGTAACTCTGAAATACCTACCTCCTTGTTTATTGTCAACACATGCACGCACACTTTCTGAACCGCTTGTCCTATACGGGGCCGTGGGGAGCCAGAGCCTAACCCGGCAACTCAGGGCATAAAGCTGAAAGGGAAGTGGACACACCTAGGACAGGACGCCAGTCCGTCGCAAGGCACCCCGAGCAGGACTTGAACCCTAGACCCACCGGAGAGCAGGACCCGGTCCAACCCACTGCCCCCCCCTTTATTATCAAAAGTTAATCCCTTTGTTTATTGACCATATTGGCCTTTCAGTTTATTAAGAAGAACCTGCTCTCCAGCTACTTTATAATCTGGAATATAATTTTCCATGTCTGCACATCATGACAACAACACTGAGGATGATGTTATTTGAAACATGTCTGTGTGCCGAATCAGAAAATTAAATTCCACTTTTTTATATTAATTGCAGGTGTGGCCTTCCTGTCATTAAATTAATTTGTCTAAGCAGCTTTCACACCATGTTTGAGGCCTAAATTTGAATAAAGGAATGTAGGAGATTGCAAGTTGTAATATACTTCCTTATATGTTTGAATAGTTTTCACTGCTGCATATGTATAAAATGCACTAGCTAAAACTACGAAATGTGCAGTTAAAGCTTGGAAATTGATTTTGGATGTATTGATAATAATAACAATAATAATAATAACCATTATTTTGGTGATGCTTTTGTCTAAATTAACTTATAGTCATGGTGTTACAGTAGGAGTGGGTATTTGACCCCAGGACTTCAAACTCAAGACAATGGCTCTAAGTGCTGGTAGATTATTGCATCATGCGGTGACTGCAATTTCGGTGGGTATACTTTGTTTCTCACTCTACAGGCTGTGGTTATGGTTCTGGAGTCCAAAGGGGAGTCTGCCATATCCATGATGGTGAAGCTTCTCAAGGCATTCTGGGAAACCGGACTCATCACTTTGGACCAAATGAACAGGGTTGGTGCAGCAGCCAAGAACAGTATCCAAGAAGTAGTAGTAGTAGCAGTTCTAGTGCTGTTTAAATCAATCCAAGGACATTTTCTAAGCCCAGAGAACAGCTTTCAGCATCTTGTTTAGACACAACATTCTTGGCAGGAGCTTGGTGTTCAGTAGCTCTGTGTTGTTGGCTGACAGGAAGCTGTGGGCATAGAATCACATCCCCCGTCATTAAAATGGTTACATTCAACTGTTTGTAGGGCTTCCAGAGAGTTTATGATGAGCTCCCCGAGATCAACCTGGATGTCCCTCATGCCCACACCATCATGGAGAGCTTTGTGGACCTGTGCTACCAGGAGTCGGTCATCACCAAACAGCTACGTGACGCGTGCCCTTCCAGGTGGGTCCGCTTGCTGCCAGCGCAGCGATGCTGTGATGCCCGAAACATCCCTTAGCTTCACCGACCGTCTTGTTATTGCACTTGCTTCAGCCGGTGGTTTTATCTCCAGCAGGGGGCGTAAACGCTTCGTCAGCGAGGGCGACGGAGGCACAATCAAGCAATAGTGAAAGAGACCCAGAGTGGGAGGCAGTCAGGATCTTCAGTTGGGCTGCAGCCTCTCTTTTTTTCCATTTGTTAGGGGTGGGAATGTGGGGTCTTTTGCCTGGTTTGTACATGATGCCCAGCATTTTGTGCTTGGGTCATCAGTTACGCTGTTCCGTTGCACCAGTGACTGTCCCAATGTGTTTTTTTTTTTTTTTTCCCCTGTTTATTTCCATTTGTCATGTACCTTTGCTCTGGGGATATATGGCAGTCATTAAAGAGACCACCACAACAATCACAAGGTCTGTTTTGGTGTTCGTCAATCATGTCCAGTGTTCTTCGTGTCCAGATGTGGTTTCAGTTTCTCTGCAGCTCTTAAATGGATCCCTGTATAATAAAAATGGGAATGATGAGAAGGTAAATGAATCGAATGTGAAATAACAGCATCCCTTCCACATAAAGGTTGGACTGGTACCAAACATTAAGTCCATGGGGGATTCAAATACATAATAATACAAAATGAGTTCTGCGGTGGCGCAGTGGGCTTGGCCGGGTCCTGCTCTCTGGCGGGTCTGGGGTTTGAGCCCTGCTAGGGACGCCTTGAGGCAGACTGGTGTCCTATCCTGAGTGTGTCCCCTCCGGCTCTCTGCCCTGTGTTGCCGGGTTAGGCTCCGGCTCGCCGTGATCCTGCTCGGGACAAGCAGTTTCAGGCAGCGTGCGTATGTTCCATGGTTTAATAATTTCAGAATCTCTCAGCTCTTCAAACAATGCCTTGCATGGTTTTTTTACCCAGCTAAACACATTTGTCTTCTGACCGTTCTTTGACAATAGTGTTAAATATAAAGAGTGCGTTACCACACCAAAGATGTCAGGTTCCAGAAGTGGCAGACGGTGAGTAAGAGTATGACCATCTGTCACCCCCCTCGTTGTTCTGTTGTTGGTTCCCAATGTGTTTTATTCACCTGATCATTCCCTCTGCATTTAAAAAATGTTTCTGCTGGGTAGATCCCAGATCCACACTATTTGATTTCAGAATCTAGAGTCAGGTAGTGTCTGGGAAATTTTGGTATGCATCACCGCCACAGTTTATTAAAAAGAGGCAAGTTATTAACAAAGCAGTTCCGGCAGTAAATTGAAATGTATTTTCCAATTTTCAGTAAAAAAATAATAAAAAAAAAAGTGGGTAGTCAGAAAAATTTATCTGTTTTTAAAAAAAGGTAAATTGTAACTTTTAAAGTTATTTTCTAACAGCTCTTAATAGATGAGGTGAAGTATACATTTGGAAATGAAGAACTGGAAGGATTTGTGTTTGTAGCACGGGGGGTGCGGGGGGACAGCGGGTTGGACCGGGTCCTGCTCTCCAGTGGGTCTGGGGTTCAAGTTCTGCTTGGGGTGCTTTGTGACGGACTGGCGTCCCGTCCTGCGTGCGTCCCCTCCCCTCTCTGGCCTTACACCCTGTGTTGCTGGGTTAGGCTCTGGCTCCCTATGACCCTGTGTGAGACAAGCAGTTCAGACTGTGTGTGTGTGTGTTTGCAGCAGTTTCCTCCTGTCATTTTACTACTATCACCATTTTTTTTTTTTTTTTTTTCCCTCCTGATGGGATTTTGAGCGAAATGTAACGTTAAATATTTCACTGCATCCAAGTTATTTGCAAGCATACCACCCTAAACACACACCACGCAAAAATGTACAACTTTTTCCTGACAGCAAGACTACAATTGTGCCTGAACTTGTGGGCCAGGTGTAATTTCACTGAGATACGTTATTTCCTAAATTGTCGATTCCCAAGATGATTGGCTGTTGCCAAAAGGGTTTTCTCTCCAAACCGACTGGTGCAGGTCCGAGACTGTCCCCATCACACCTACAACACGTGTCGCCAGGAGTCCAGTTAGACATGTGAAACACGGGATGGCTTGAGTCGCCCCTCCAAGGATGGCACGTGACTTCAATGCGTGGCGCTCATTGTTTCTGCTAAGCCTTGTTACCATGACAACGTGCCGTAGCGAGGCCTTCTGTTCACGAAGAACCGGAGCATGTTGCCGTCGGCACGTCCACAAACATTTTTGTACCTCTGCAATACGCTTGTCATCCACAGTGACAGTGGCCTGTGGTTTTGCTGTGAAACCTTTGTTTTCCCGCCGTGAACAATTCTGTTTGAAGGTGAAGTGAAATGACTTTGCGCCAAAGCTGTCACAGGTAAGCCACATCCACAGCGCACTCTGACTGTAAATTACAGTGGACTCATGATGCAAAAGAGGAATTGCTTGCGCTTCTCTCCAAAGCGGCTTACGAGGTTAAGCTGCCTAGAACGTTTAACCTATTTGCACAGCTGGGAAACTTTACTACAGCAATTTAGGGTAAGCCCCGAACTCATGGGTACTACAGCAGTAGGTGAGAGTCGAACCGGCAAGCTTCAGCCCCGAAGGCAGCAACTCTGACCAAGTGCCCTGACATACCCTGTTTTTTGCATAATAGAATATACTACACAGTAAAATACATACATTTACCAGATTTTTTTCTCTGAAGTGAACAAAATAACAATTAAGCAATATTTAGCTGACAGTTTTAACAAAGACAACATAAAAAGGTGCATAATTGTGTACTGAAGTACAGTAGCTATAATCATCTATACATTTATACAGCGGACGAATGGATGGATGATTTTGTGGTTGAGCAGCTGCCTTTGCACTCAGAGGACCTGGGTTTGAAGCCAATTCAATTCCCTTGTGTTGCACTACTCTTGATCAAGGCTGTTACTCTAAATTAATAAAGGTAGAAATTATTCAACTATAAAAATTGGGAAATCGTTGTAAGACGCTTTGAAGAAAACAAATGATGTGATGCAAGAACTTTTGGAGCAATAAAAGTATTAGGAGAGAAATTCTGACAACCTTCCTGAATGTTGAAAGGGATTCAGCAGCTCTGAGGGACAGAGGGAACTTGCATTCAGAAATGTTAGAACCTTAAAACCAGACAGTTATTTGTTAAGCATACACTTTTCTCCAAAGCAACTTCTAATGAACTCTATGTAGTGTTATCAGCCTACCCACCTTATTCACCAAGGTGACTTACACCACTAAAGACACTGCTTACAATGGGTCACTCATCCATACATCAGTGGAACACACACACATTCACTCTGTCACTTACACACTATGGGTGGACATGAGCAGCATGTCTTTGGACTGTGGGAGGGAACTAGGGCACCTTGAAGAGACCCACAAAGACACCAGGAGAACATGCAAACTCCACACAGACTGAGTAGGGATCAAACCCACATTCTCTTGCACCACCCAGGTGCTGTGAGGCAGCAGCACTACACACTGTGCCACAATGCCACCTGTGGTTACTCCTGGGGGGTGGAGCAGTTATCCGCTGGTCTGTCTGTTGCCCAGGACCTGTACCCCTCCTTGCTCTGAAATCTATCATCCTCACCCTCCTCCATACCCCACTTGTGCTTCATGCCCTCTGCAATCCTAACATAACCTTAGCAGAAGTACGGGGCTTTTTTGGATGCTTCTAACTACCATCAGTGCTAGTATCATGACGGAAAGTGGTGCCGTGCTAACCAGTGGTTTCCATAGTTACTGCTTTTAGTAGAAGGCAGAATATCTAAAGTCTCCATCCTTTGGGGTAGTCCAGATCATATTCATATTTTTGGC